>NW_022589720.1:25077665-25674233 GCF_004348235.1 Phoca vitulina | reverse complement strand
GCCATCAGAAAAGATGAATACCCAACTTTTACATCAACATGGATGGGACTGGAGGAGATTTTGCTAAGTGAAATAAGTCAAGCAGAGAAAGTCAATTATCATATGGTTTCACTTATTTGTGGAACATAAGGAATAACATGGAGGACATTAGGAGAAGGAAGGGAAAAATGGGCGGGGGGAATTGGAGGGAGAGATGAACCATGAGAGACTATGGACCTGAGAAACAAACAGGGTTTTAGAGGGGAGGGGGGAGGGGGGATTGGTTAGCCGGGTGATGGGTATTAAGGAGGGCACATATTGCATGGAGCACTGGGTGTTATATGAAAACAATGGATCGTGGATCACTACATCAAAAACTAATGATGTATTGTATGGTGACTAACATAACATAATAAAATTAAAAACTACAAAAAAAAAGTAGACTAATTAATAGTATCCCTTTAAGACTGGAAATTACTATTATGAAGATGATGACACTTTTAGTTGACAGTGATTGGAGATACACAGTTTAAATGATTTCCCTGAAGGGGTTAGAATCCCTAAATGTGGGTAAGAGCTAATCTTGGCTATCACCACTCAACCCCACACCCTGGCAGACCACACCAGGGAATTCACAGGGTGCTTTGAGGATAAATGAGTTATTTATTCAACCTTTAAGGCAACTCAGATTAGGTGTTAAAGAAATACAAAGCAATTCTAATACAGATGGGGGCTTTATTTTCACGAAGCCACGCTAGTATTGCTGAACCCTTAGCTCACTGGGCAGAGCTCCTTCCTGGTCATCTCCTCTCCACTGGAGACTGTCACAAGGACAGACTGTTAAAACTAGACTGAATTATTACTCCTTCATTTTAGTTGTAAACTTTTCAAAAAATTACAACATACTCCTTGAAAAATAAAGTTTAAGTAATCAAAAATTACACAAAGTAAAGAGAACAATACTTCCTCAATCCTTGTCCTGTACCCATCCCCCAACAACCCCAGTCAAATTTCCTAGTGCTAAACACTGTCCACTTTCTTCTCTGTCCTTCCAAGCAATCACAGCATTAGTAATAATATTTAGGAGGCTGTGTAGTCTAACTGCCAACTCCATGATTTCCTTGCTATATAATATTGGTCAAGTTTACTCAACCTCTCTTGACCTTCGGTTTGCTCATCTGCAAAATGGAAATAATTATAATGCCTATCTCACAGGGATATTTTAAAGATTAAATAAGATTCCTACTCTGTACAGTTAAATAAATGTATTCTATAGTTTTTAGGAATGTATGCAGTACTTTATCTTACAGAGTGGGATCATTTCAGGGTGCCTGGCTGACCCAGTTGGTGGAGTATGTGACTCTTGATCTTGGGGTTGTGAGTTTGGGCCCCATATTAGGTATAGAGATTACTTAAAAAAAATAAAATCTTAAAAAAAAAATAGGGTCATTTCAAGTGATCTTATTTTGAGTTTTGCAAAGTGACTTTTTCACCCAACCTTCTGCCATCACCAAAGGATTTCTCCCACATTAGTTTGTAAAGATGGGGTAATATTCAGAATATTAACAGTCTGACCTAAACATTGAGCAATCAGGAAGAATACACTGAACAATCAGAGGAGATGCCAGGCAAAACCAGCAGGTGGATACCAGCTAAATATCAGCGATGTCTAGGGAACAACCTTATTCTCTTCTGTTTAAATCATCCCTTTAGTTTCTATAGAATGTTTCATCATTTTTAACAGTACTTCAAAAAACATGCATGCATATTTTTTAGTGATTTCTTGCTTAATTGCTGTGGGTCTCTATATGAAATCTCTACTTTGAAATGATTAAGGATTACTTCAGGCACATTACATGGTTAACTTTTTTTGTTGTGTTTTTTTTTTTTTTTTTTAATGTTCCATGTGTGTTTTGAAAGGTTGCATATTCTGCAGTTGTGGATGCATGTTTTTTATATAGCCATAAAGCAAGTTTTAAAAAATGTGTTGTTCAAATGTCTATTACTCCACCGAGTTTTGTTGCTGCTTCTATCAATCATGGAGAGCAGTATATTAGAGATTTTCCAGTATGGTTGTGGATTCTTCTATTTCTCTTTGTTTGTTTTGTCAGTTTGAGTGGAGGCTAGACTAAATGGTAATTTGCAATTACCTTTACAGGTAATTCAAAGTCTACTACTACCTTCTCATAAATTAACTCTTTAGTTTTGCCTACATTGTAGTCCATAAACAAATGACAGTACCAATGGTTATTTTAGATGCCACATGGTTGAACTTTAAAAAAAAATTCTAATAAACAGTTCACTATTTAATGTGTATTAGAAAAAAATTAGAAACCAGCACATCAAACCCAACATTTCATGGATTTATTGCTTAAAATGAAATCAACTTGATTAAGTTTTTAAAGAGTCAACTTAAAGAAAAATATTTAGTATGTAAGATTACTAATTACACCACAATATGACAAATATCTTGAAGATAGTTTACAAAAGACTAAGGTTTGAAAGTCCTTGAACTAGGTAATAAATTAAAGAAAAACCTATGAAACCTATAAAAGCACATCTTTAAATTGCTGGACTACCCTGCACATTGTGGGCACACAGTAAATACAGTGATGCCTCCTTAAATGTTATAGTAGGGTCTGGGACTAATGCCAGCATTGTAGACTAATGATGGTTTTAAAAGTTTTGACTTATTTATACCAAACTTTTTTGCAGAAACTATTTCAAGTGTTGTCTAGGTATACTTAATTGTGCTTTTTCAAGAGATAATATTTACCTTGAATATATTTACACGTTAAAAAGTCTTGCTTTACTTATTTAATCAATTGTTCGGCTGAAGCCACCAGTTCAGACTATCGATTTTAGGTTGATTTTGCCCTTTGCTTCTGGCTGTTAGGCTATTCCACTAGTTTTCGGTGGGTAAAAAAAGTGAAGGGGTTGGTCAAAGTTTTGGTTTTGGATCATTTGTGGATGTTAATTTGTTCTTCTTAAGGCCACTAACACAAGTAATAGAGTATTGTCAATAGTCTGATAATTTTAACTGAAAAAGTTTTTGGCTACAATTCTCTAATAATAACATAGCGTATATCTTTATAGTCTTTAAAGGTTGCGAAACACTTTCACAGACACTGATTAAAATAATCTTTACACAACCTTGTGAAGTAGGTAGAGTGTTGTTATACAAAGTGTGAGGGTGCCCTGGGATGATTGAAACTAGAGAACTAGCTTCTTTTGAGGCTAGAGAACTGTCTTTTAGGACATTTAAAGCAGCCGGTGCATTTCAAGAGAAAATGGATTTTATCTTTAGGGGAAGTCTTCCTTTTGTTCTGGGACAGATTGTTGTTGTCAAGCAGAAAAAAAAATACATATATATATATATATATATATACACACACACACACACACACACACACATACAATTCTTTGGAAAGTCTGCTAGATTGAAAAGTTAAGAATTTGGTTTCATAATGTAAAGTGAGTCTATTAACAAGACCATGACACCAAAGATTTGGACAATTTTTTAATTTTGTTTTCAGTTCCCTTTTGCTGAAAAATATTTGTTCTTGGAAAATGTGTCTATATCCTTGCCTAAACACTGACTGGCTCATAGTAAAGGAGCAATTGGCTGATGGTCAAGAACAAGCAATCTTAACCTCTTTCACATCACCTAAATAACAGATTGAGAAATGCATCAGACATGAATGTGAAATATGCTAGCTAAATCAGTGATTTCTCAAACCCAATGTCATTTAGGGCTTTAATACCCCAGGCTTCAGGCTTCAGTACATGTACTGTGAACTACTGTGATTGCCATGTCCATGACAAGTGGGCCAGGCCAAATCTTGGACACAGGGCTTAGCATTTCCTTGAAGGAAATGGATCTTCCTATCATGATGCATCCTGGGAAAGAAAACAGAGCCTGTGGTGATGCTTCTCCAATATGCCCACTGATAAGGGTTGAACTGGCTTCACATCTCATGGAAGCTTGACAGGAATTATGCAAGTAATCAATGTGGGTGTGGGGACTTCTGGAGCAGTCATAAGCAAAGGTGAATTCACCATGAAACTAAAGAAGCTAATTATCAGGGTTTTTCATTTTGCAGGGCCTCTTCAGAGAGAAACCCTAGCAATGTGTACACATGGTCATATGTTTTTAAACTTGCAAAGTAAAATATTTTTGTATTATTTTTCTTACAGAAAACCCCAAAATTATATCAGTTGTAACCCCCCCCCCCAGAATCTGAGTCTGTCCTGATTCTTAGATAATTTGTTGAACTTTTGTTATCTCCAAGCCTTCAGTAAAGTTCTGTTAAATATTTCAGACTTGTTTTGGCTATTCTTTGGAGGAATTAAAGGGTACTGGGTCTATACTTGGGATGAAATTGTGCAGGGTTGTGGCAATATCCTGGAGAAGCCGGTTATGAGGTGCGTTGTTGACCAGCAGACAGTAGAACAGTGGTCTGGGGAATGACTGTGGGCCAGTGAAGTAGTGTGCCTAGACCAAACATGCTTACCACCACTCCCACATATATTAGAGGGAAAGAAGCCTTGAAAGAAATCTTAATCCCACTATTTATGTACATAGGAGCTATTGGAGTTATATTCATTTTAGAGAGGAAGAAGCGAAAGAGAATAGAAATGAAGCAAATAACTTAAAACTGAAGCTAATTTGTAGAATTAATAGTAATGGAGCCCAAGTCTTCTGATTTCATGGTCGGTCACCATCCTGAAAGTAGTACCTTCAGGTCAGAGGTTCCCATCTAGGAAAACTGAGGAAAAGGGGGGAAAAAAAGGACGTTAAGCTAATTTTAGTTGCTATTGTAGTGAGTTCCTTACTTGTCTGTATGAACAGCTTGATAACATCCAGGATTCTTGTTTGAGCAAGTTTCAAAGTTCTGTTACTGTGTATCCACTGTCTGATTCCATTTTTAAGAAATCCAGAAGCAGGCAAAACTAATCTGTGGTGTTAGCAATCAGAAAGCTGTTCAGGAGAGGGCCAGCGGCATTGATGGGAAAGAGGGCAGAAGGGAACTTTCTTGTTCTATCTATATCTTATTACACTCATCAAGACTCATAAAACTGAATACCTAATAACTGTGTATGTCATTATATATTAATTAAACCTCAATAAATATATAAAATAAGTAAGACTAACCAAAACACCCACAAAAATAAAAATTAATGAAATTCAAACTCTGTTATTCTGCAGAGACATGAATAAAGATTCCCAAGACTCAAGGAGGTAAGATTCTCTATTCTTCCTGTTGCAAGGGAAAATGTTTCCCCACATTACTGCATGTCACATTACTGTCTCCTTTTTATCTCTCACTGTCACTAGAGAACAATGCCATTGGCAGACACAGTATGATTATCAGGCAAACAATAATATTATTAATGGAAAAATTGGCAAGATGTTTTCCGCAAAATCCCTTCCCAATCATAGAGTCCCGTTTCCTTTCCTCCTATTCTCTGATACTCCAATCTCTCTGCTGCAGGTTTTTGTTTTTTTTTTTAAATAAACTCTAGTGTGGTCCTCAATTTTAAGTGCTGTGTATTTCTATTCTTCAGTGCTCTAGCTCAATAGGATTAATTCCAAGTAAAGAAGTATAGATTTGTGGTTTTTTTACTCTATTTTTTGAAAAGTTTTACACTGACTACTCTATGTGTCTATTTTTTTTAATAAATGCATATATTTTTCTGATTATAAAGAAAATATATCCCTTGGGTGTAAATAAATTTAATCTGAGATAACCACTATTCACATTTAAATGTGCTTTTCTTTTGTGTTCTATAGTCGACATGCTGCATACTCAAGTTTTCTTCACCCTTTTTAACATAACATTATAGTATAAGAATTTTCTGACACTATTAGAACCACTTTCTAATGCAGGCTATGCTTGATAATTACTGCTCCTCCTTTATTTTCAAATTGGTCAAATAATTCTACCCACTTCCAGTTGATACTTATTTTCCTCTTACATCAGTTAATAAATGTCTGTCAACAGCTTTTTTTCAAGTTCCATGTTAATCGAAGTTGGATAACATTTGTTCAAAATAATAGGCAGATTATGAGTAACTTGAGGGGAAGGATAATATTTCCTCCATCTTTGAATTCTCCACAGTGCCAACATATAATAGGAATTAAATAAGCACTCGTAGCTTGAATGAATGAATTATGACCATTAAATAATATTTCCAGGATGGGGTGCCTGGGTGGCTTAGTTGGTTAAGCATGGAACTCTTGAATTCAGCTCAGGTCATGATCTCAGGGTTGTAAAATCAAGCCCCGAGTCAGGCTCTACACTGGGAGTGGAGCCTGCTTAAAATTCTCTCTCTCTGTCTCCCTTTGCCCCTCCCCCGGCTCTCTCTCTCTAAAAAAAAAAAATATATATATATATATATATATATATTATATATATATATGTTATATATATAATATACACCATATATTTAGTATTTCCAGGAATATATACATAGTATTTCCAGGAATCAAGACTTGAGAAGTAGGTGGATAGACCTTAGTACCTAGTACTTGCCTTCTGGAAGTAGCATGGACTGTACTGAGGACTCTCAAGCAAAAGTAGAATAACTTTTAGACTAGTTCTCTCCTGTTCTGGATTCATAAGCTACCTTTTAACACCAGCATGAACTATATACACTGACACTGCTCAGCAAACTTTGCTTAAAGATTTTACGAGTTCTAGCCGTAAATTTTCTAGTTTTTTTAACTCGTTATCCCAGAATATAATTTGGAATGCATGACTTGTGAGGTCCCATTGTATTATACCAGTTGGTTATTAATTCAATATCATAGAAGCCTTTTAGAACAGGAATTCAAGATATTTTAGAGATTCTTTATTCATGCAATTACTAAATCTTAAAACATTTGGAGCCAGAGAAGACCTGAGTGATCATCTATTTCAAAGTCTCTTTTTAGAAAAGAGGAAGGTAACCAATTGATTTACCAAGGAAGGTGTTTTAGCTAACCAAAACTGATGTAGAAGCATTTTGACTTCCATTTTTAACAATATACTACCTCATGTGGTTCTATTTTATGGTTCATTAAGAGTAACACATGTTGAGGAAATATATTTCCATTTTTGACAAAATTACTGAAAAGATCAGGATAATGTGTATATATGTAATGTATCTAGACTTAAGCAAAACATTTGACAAAGTATTTTATCTTTGTGCTTATATAAAAACAATATGAACTGGATGTGGGACAATTATCATTTTTTAGTGATTCATTTTATTTCTTGACCTTATGAGAAATAATACAGACACATAAATATATGTAAAGCATAAAGGTACAGCTTAATGGATTATTATAAAATAGAGACATGTGTAACTACCAACCAGATCAAGGAATAAAACATTATCAATTTTAAATTAGGGCTATTATGAATAATGGCTGGATTTTTTCATGCATCCTGGTGTAACTATGTATCTATTTCTGTTGAAGACACACATACATTATGACCCAGCAATTCTGCTCGTAGGATCATAATGTATGTACATCTTCATCTTTAGTAGATAATACTTAGTTTTCCAAATTGTTTGTATCATTTTGCACTCTCACTAGTTATATATGAGATTTTCCATGAGCAGTTTTTCCATTTATGGTTAGTGTTTTTGCATCCTATTTAAGAAATCTCTTCCTACTCTGTGCAATGAAAATATTTGCTGTTATTAATTTCTAAAATCTTTATTGCTTTGCTTATCACCTGATTTGATTTTTGTATATGGTGTGGTACAGGATCAAATTTCCCTCTTTCCCATATAAACATTCAGTTGCTTCAGCACCAGTAGTGAAGGCTGTGCTTTCCTCAGTGCTCTGCAATGCCAACTTTTGCATAAGTTAAATCTCCCTATATGGGTCTCTTCTGTAGCTCTTCTTTTCAAATGATCTATTTATTTTTCTGATTATAGACAATATAATTGTCTGACAATATACACTGACAATAACACACTGAAAGGTTCTAGGGCTTTATAATACAACTTTATATATGGTAAAACAAGTCTTTCCTTCCTGATTTTCTTCTCCAAAAGTTCATTGGTTTTCTGGTCATGATGGAGTAACAGGGGAAAGAGAAGGAG
This sequence comes from Phoca vitulina, assembly GCF_004348235.1. Classification (NCBI taxonomy): domain Eukaryota; kingdom Metazoa; phylum Chordata; class Mammalia; order Carnivora; family Phocidae; genus Phoca; species Phoca vitulina. Next base: position 25,666,154 of record NW_022589720.1, on the reverse strand, counting down.
AGGGAGAGAGGCAAGGAAGGAAGGAAGGAAAGAAGGGAAGAAGGAAGGAAGGAAAGAGGGGCGGAGAGGGATGCAGGGAGAGAGGAAGAAGGGAGGGACAAAAGGAAGGAAGGGAGGGAGGCAAGATGGTAGGACGGGAGGGAATTTCCATAATCGGGAATGCTCTACACAGGTTTATAATATGAAGGTGGACATTGTAGGTTTATGTAGTACTACTTCTGAAATACTGAGTTTAACACTTCTCAATTTTAGAATCTAAAAAATTCAGCTCAAACAATAATATATGTTGAACATCTACTATGTACCCAGCCTTGTAGTAGGTGTTGCAAAGGATTCAGAAGAGAGAGTCTAAATCAAAATGAAAATATTCAGAGCTCATTTACTCATTATTTTTATTTTTAAGCTTTGAACTATAAGGATTAAAAAGAGCACTGAATTTCAGATTTTACTATAATTTCTCCAGAAAAGAAACAAATAAATTCTTTCTAAATACAGTAAGCCTAACAGAAGTTAACCCTTAATACAATCCAAAATTTAAAAATAAAACTGAACAAAAATAAAAACAAGAAAACATGTCCAAACAAACCACTTAAAATATTTAGGGAATACAGGAGTCATGTATGGTGTCTGGTGCTGAAAATGGATCACCACTGGGTGTCAAAGCTGAAGCATTAGACCAATCACATAACTTTTGGTAGATATCTCAGTCATTCTTAGGATTGACTCTAACAGGCATAATGGTCTATATCTAGTCTTTTAAAATTTTTAGAAAATTTTTCTTCAAGATATATATATATCTCAGGATATCAATGTAGAAAGCAGATAGAAGTAAAGCTCCTCTAATTCATGGGTAAGATCTCCCCTCCAAACTGCCCCACCCTCTCTCTACCACAACCTCTGAGTTATCTCCAGGGCACCCTTGGGATCCATGGACGCCTAAAATGAGTTACTAAAAATGAATATTCTGCATCTGTAATGATTATCTAAACTACTAAAATAAAAACTAATCTTGATTTAGAAAACTGAGTTGGTTTCTTCTTTTTTGCTTCCAAACTGGTGCTGAGAACAGTGCATGGCTCCTAGTTCTATAGTAGAACTAGAAACTAGAGGAAAGTCTCTAAGGAAGTCAAGAAGGTCCACTTGGGAAGGTTTTTTTCTCTCTGCCTATTTCTTACTCTAAGGAACATTTGTAGTCAATTACCCTGCATCCCTGGTTAGAGTAGTCCATAGAACCATATCACATAGAATAGAACACAGTATCATTACATAACTCACATGTCACAAGGCAGACAGGAACTGAACTTTAGATTGTCTTTCTTTCTCCACAGAATAAGAAAATTTCTGACCCTATCCTTCTGATTTCAGAGCTAATGATTTGGTAGAGCTTAACTAAACCTCAGGTAGCATGAAGATCTTCACAAGGACACATTTCCTCTATATTCAGGAGAACACATAAACCTGCATCCAGGCAAGAAGGCTGTTGGATGAGTTCTCCAAAGGAAAAGTAATCTTATTCTGATTTCCCTCATCTCCCAATTTAAGATAGGGCCCTTACCATTCCCTGGACCTTTTCCTAAATCAGTGTGGTGGTGAAACTGAGAAAGCATTAACAAATATGTGTAGAAATGGTGCAAAGAAGTGAAGAAAAATAGAAAACGATATTGCAACAAGAAAATGAAAAGGGCAAAGAATCAAGCAAGATAGCTTGCTCACCCTTGGACATGCAGTGACTTCTCTTTTCTATGTGGTGCCTCATTCTCCCTGCATCCAGGTGGTGGCACTGGTGCTCTTTCTGCTTTACCCTGTAGGGCAGCATTCAGCTAGTCTCCCTAAAATAAGAGGAACTCTAGGAGGTAAAGGAAGAGATGAGGGACACTTGGCTGCCTATTATTGGGTCTATTGAAACAAAGCTTCCTGAATGACCATTCCTTTGCAATGCATTGCCTTAACAAGGATGTAACAATCTGTGAGCAAGAGAAGAAAAAAGGAAAGGAATTGGAACTATACGTGGAATGTACCTATGGATGGAGCATTCAAGGATTGAGCTGGGAGAGCTACTCTAGTTTTTTAAGGTAGTCTTAAATATGGTTGGATTAGGTAGTTTATATCCTAAATTATGAAGACTGTAGTCACAAACGCATAGATTAGTTTCTGTCATTCTCAAAAACTATATTAACTTCTCCATTCTGTTACTCTACGTGGTGTCCAATTTTATATATGGGAAGAAATAAAGCATAAAGATATCTTCTGACTTAGGCAAGATCACATAGCAAGTTGGTGATAAAGTTCTCTGGAGTGCTGTACTGGGTGAGCAAAGACATTAGATGATAAAGACACAGCTGCATGACTATGCTAGATTCTCACTTGGAAGTTTTTCTGGTTAAGATAAGGAATTCTCTATATCATAGATGTTTCTGGACATATCCCTTGCAAATAAGCATTTTTATTTTTCTATGTGTTTCTAAAACATAAGACTCAAACATAGAAATAGATCTAAGTTACAAAGAGACCATCTCAGGTTTTCAAAGTGGTCCTGGAAGAATGATCACTAGTCTTGTTTATCAAGTAAAATGTATTACATCATGGCCTACAAATAAAATAAATAGTATTTTTACATACATCTATTTGGGGATTCCTCAGTAAAGCTACAGAGAAAGGATTTCAAATGAGCACTATAGTAAAGCATACAGAAACATTGGTCATGGAGACACATTGATTTCTACTTCTTCCCTGGTCTCTATGAGACTATGTGATCTTGTGTAAGCCACTTAATCTTTCTGCACCTCAATTTCCTTCTCTGTAAAACAAATGACTTCAGTCAGATTAATCTAATCATCATGCATCTGAAGCTCTCTTTGTGAGTAAATATTCCTCCATCTGAAATTGCTTCTAGCCAGAGTTGCTTCCTCAATTTATCCTAAAACTAAAATCCATATGGAAAAACACCCCAGGTAGGTTAGATGTACCTGCCCACCTTTGACTTTCTCTGTGACTTTTCTCCACAGTATTTCAAGGCCACTGCAACACACTGCTGCAGTATGTAAACCTAATCTTTGACAAGCAGTGTCCATGGAGCTAGTATATTTCATAGTGTACTTCTTTGAATTACCATTTCCATGGCTACCTAGAATTCTATTATCAACTCTCATTTTTTGCAGACCAAGAGAAAACAGGGTTTGAATAGTCTAGGAATGAATGTCCATCCCAGCAATATATGTCATGCAAGATCCTACCACCCAACTCAGGTAAGAATGACCAGAACTCACAGGGAAAGTGAAGGTACATGTTTCATTGATAGCAAAAGTTTGTTTTGGGTTTTTTGTTTGTTTGTTTATTTGTTTGTTTGTTTGCCACATATTCATTAGTCTTGGGTAGTATAATGCTAAGTCAACACAAGCTGTAATTTGTATGTGGTTGTATTCTCTTTATAGGAGAAAAATTTTGTGTCTGTAAAGGATTTGAATCGATCACTAAACAGTATTCATCCTAACTAAGGGAGCATACATATCTCAGAGTTCTATTCTGGGTAATAGACACCATTCTGTTCATAGTCACATAATAGATTTCCCTCCTGCTACATGGCTTTGTGCTCTCAGGAAACATGAGGGCACTGATTAGTGTTGGTTAATGTTCATCCTGCCTATTTTTTTTTATTAAATGGGAAGATAGGCAGGCAAAAGATACTCTGTTCTGACTTCCAGAAGTCCACATTTAGCCAAAGGATTTGATCCAAATATGGTTGGATACTGATATATCTGAAAAGCAGACCAATCACATGAGCACAAGTGACTCAAGATTTGTTAATGACTACCTGTTAAGAGTTTTGTGGCATCTCTCTCTTACAGACACTACAGAATCTAAAAATGCACTGATAAAATAAAACTAAAGGAATATGTAAGTGTAAACTGTGATTGCTTGGATAATGGGTTCATTCCAGGTTTCTCAGAATTCATATACTAACATTGTCCACAATCAGCTTCCCTTTTGGCCCCTTTTTCCTATTTTGTAAAACAAGCTATTTTCCTTTAACATGAAAAGTTCTGTCTAAAAAGATGTTGCTACAATCAATGTCAGAGAAATTACCGCCTGTGCTCTCTTCTAAAATTTTTATGGTTTCAGGTCTCACATGTAGGTCCTTAATCCATTTTGAATTTATTTTGTGTATGGTGTAAGAAAGTGGTCCAGTTTCATTCTTTTGCATGTAGCTGTCTACTTTTCCCATTTCCCAACACCATTTATTGAAGAGACTGTCATTTTCTCATTGCATATTCTTGCCTCCTTTGTTCAAGATTAATTGACCACATAATCATGGGTTTATTTCTGGGCTTTCTATTCTGTTCCATTGATCTATGTGTCTATTTTTGGCTAAAATAAAAAACCCAGGAAACAACAGGTGTTGGTGAGGATGTGGAGAAAAAGGAACCCTCTATGGAGGTTCCTCAAAAAATTAAAAATAGAGTTACCATATGATCCAGTAATTCCTACTATTGGGTATTTACCCAAAGAATACAAAAACACAAATTCAAAAGGATATATGCACCCTTATATTTATTGCAGCATTATTTACTGTAGACAAACTATGGAAGCAGCCCAAGTGTCCATCGATTGATGAATGGATAAAGATATGGTATGCATATACACAATGGAATATTATTCAACCATAAAAAAGGAATGAAATCTTGCCATTTGCAACAATATGAATTGACCTAGAGAATATCATGCTAAGCAAAATGAACCAATCAGAGAAAGACAAATACTATATGATTCTCCTCATATGTGGAATTCAAGAAACAAAACAAATGAGCAAAGGGGAAAAAAGAGAGAGACAAACTAAGGAACAGACTCTTAACTATAAAGAACAAACAGATGGTTACCAGAGGGGAGGTAGGTGGGAAGATGGGTGAAATGTTGAAGGAGATTAGGAGTACACATGTTTTGATGAGCACTGAGTAATGTATGGAATTATTGGATCACTATATTGTATACCTGAAACTAATACAGCACTGTATGTTAACTACAGTGGAATTAAAATTAAATTAAATTAGATTCTCTGTCCATACAAAAGTATGAATTTCGATACCATTAATAATACTGAATGATTAATGTCTTAACAGTGATTAAATGTTCAGAGCATTTAAAAATGACATAGGATCCTGGGGTGCCTGGGTGGCTCAGCTGGTTAAGCATCTGCCTTCAGCTCAGGTCATGATCTCAGGGTCCTGGGATCAAGTCCCACATGGGGCTTCCTGCTCAGCAGGGAATCTGCTTCTCCCTCTCCTTCTGCCCCTCCCCCTGCTCATGCATGCTCTCTCTCTCTCTCTCTCAAATAAATAAATAAAATATTTTTTTAAAAATGACATAGAATCCCATTTTTACATCATAATTTGAATGTATTATCATGCCTTCTATTTTGTCCATAAAACTTTTATAGGATACAGTGTATCAACATGTTGGAATCACTTGGGGAGGTCAAAAAGCTACTGATGCCAGGGCTGCCCCCTAGACCAGTTAAGCCAGAACCTCTGGGAGGTGGGACACAGGCGTCAGTAGGTATCAAAGGCCCCCAGGTGATTCAAAGACTGCTGAGGTTGTAAGCCACTGAGCTACAGAGTTCTCTTATAACCTAAGTTTAAATGATGATCAGTTTCCATGTTCTTCCCTTTACCAGAAATTTGCAATAAAAAGAATTAAATTTCCAAATAAAAAAGTTTAATTTAATTTAAAAGATCAGTTAACTATAAAAAATAAAATAAAATGGAAAGTTATGGAAGGAGTGTTTACAGGCCTTCAATAATTTACATTCCCTGCAACCCTAATAGAAGTCTTAATGGCTTATGGCAGAAAAGCAAGTTAACCTTAAGTTCACCTAGGCTCTTCTAACCCTAAATTGTGGTCAGGACTTGTTGGGTTTGTGAGGTTTTAGACAGGTAAACAAGGTGCAGTTTAACTCTTTTCTGCTATTACCCTTCCTAAAACCTTGCTCTTTTTAGGTTCTGCTTTGGTTAAATGGTAAGTCATGTGAATGGCCCCCGCCTTGCATTGCAACATCAGAATGCTGTTATCTCCCCCAGCACCTGATTTCTCATTCAAACTCTATCCTCTTTCAATGCTCTGACAAAGTATGTACTTTACAAGTTGCAGTTCTCTTTGCTCAGACATAATCTTCCATGGGCACCCAATAGGTAAAGCAGATAAAATGTCTTGTTGAAATGCAGGTAGAGGGCTCAGAGCCCCACTTGCTTGACCTATCTTCACTTTCTCCCATCACCTCACAGCTGCCTATAAAAGGGACTCATGGAACTCCCAGGGTGGGCAGAACTCAGGTTCTACTATCCTACTCAAAAGTATTTCCTTCCTTCCTCTGCACTCCTATTTTATTCACTGTTTCTAACATTCATTCATTCATTCAGCAAATATTTATTGAGTACTAGCTGTGAATATCTGGCACTTAATTATGTATGGCCTGATTATAACACTTATCTAATTACGTTGGAATTCTCAGTTTAAATGTCTACTTCCCCACAGACTGTGGGTTCTTCCTTGGGTACTCTGATCCTACACAGAAGTTAGAACATAATACATACTTGATTTTCCCATAAATCCACAGGTCTTTGCTCAAATACCACATTATTAAAAAGGCCCTTGCTGATCATCTAACCTCAAATCATACCTATTTCACCCTGTCTCCCTTTTTACCCCTAAGCTACTTTATATTTTTCCCATAGCATTTGTTACCACCTGATAAAATATGTTATATATATATATATAATGTGTATATAAAATGTCTATAATATATGTGTATATGTGCATATACATATATATGTATATGGGTGTGTGTATATGGGTGTGTGTGTGTATATATATATATATATATATATACACCTCCGTAATGTAGGCCCCTTTTTTATTCACTGTTATATCCTTAGCATCTAGAACAGTGCTGGACACTTAAATTGGTACTCATTAAATATTTGTTGAAGTGGTGGATGAATAAATGAAGTGACCAAATATGGCTATATATTGTTAGCATTAAAAAGATATTCCTGTTGGGGCGCCTGGGTGGCTCAGTCGTTAAGCGTCTGCCTTAGGCTCAGGTCATGGTCCCAGGGTCCTGGGATCAAGCCCCGCATCGTGCTCCCTGCTCCGCAGGAATCCTGCTTCTCCCTCTCCCACCCCCTCTGCTCATGTTCCCTCTCTCACTGTGTCTCTCTCTGTCAAATAAACAAATAAAATCTTTTAAAAAAAAATGATATTCCTGTTAAAATGTATGTATGACTTACGTCCCTCACTGAAATGACATCTTCTTTTTTGTTTGTTCTTTAGCTTGACTATGTTATTTAATTATTTAGCATGCTTTAAATTTGCCCAGTCTACCTCCATGCTTCCCTATGATGGCAGTGTGTCTGAAGAACTATAATTTCAGGGCTGGGGGAAGAGCTTAGGGGTTCTATATTTTTATTTTCTCCATAAATTGCAAATGATCTGTATCCTGGCTTCTCTCTTTCTCTCTCTCTCTCTCTCTCTCTCTCTCTCTTTGCAAATATATCTTTTTTTATTTTCTATTTTTTTAATTTTATTTTTTTCTTTTAATTCCAGTATAGTTAACATACAGTGTTATATTAGTTCCAGGTGTACAATATAGTGATTCAACAATTCTATACATAACTCAGTGCTCATCATGATAAGTGTACTCTTAATCCCCCTCACCTATTTCACCCTTCCTTCCACCCACCTCCCCTCTGGTAACCATCGGTTTGCTCTCTATAGTTAAGAGTCTGTTCCTTAATTTGTTTCTCTCTCTCTCTCTTTTTTTTCTTTTCTTGTTTGTTTTGTTTCTTAAATTCCACATATGAGTGAAATCATGTGGTATTTGTCTTTCTCTGACTGATTTATTTCATTTAACTCTCTAGCTCTATCCATGTTGCTGCAAATGGCAAGATTTCATTATTTTTTGTGGCTGAATAATTCCTATATATATATATCTATATATATATCTATATATATATATATCCCACATCTTCTTTATCCATTCATCAATCCATGGACACTTGGACTGCTTCCATAGTTTGGTTACTGTAAATAATGCTGCCATAAACATAAGGGTTCATATCCTTTTGAATTTGTGTTTTTGTATTCTTTGGGTAAATACTCAATAGTAGGAATTACTGAATCATATAGTAATTCTATTTTTAATTTTTTGAGGAACCTCCATACTGTCTTCCCCAGTGGCTGCAGTTTACATTCTCACCAACAGTGCATGAGGGTTCCTTTTTCTCCACATCCTCACTAACACTTGTTTCTTGTGTTTTTGATTTTTGCCATTATGACAGATGTGAGGTGATATGTCATTGTGGTTTTGATTTGCATTTCCCTGATGATGAGTGATGAGCATCTTTTCATGTGTCTGCTGGGCATCTGGATGTCTCTTTTGGAGAAATGTCTGTTTATTTCTTCTGCCCATTTTTAAATTGGATTATTTGGGGTTTTGTGTGTTGAGTTGTATAAGTTCTTTATATATTTTGGATACTAATCCTTTATCAGTTATGTCATTTGTAAATTTCTTCTCTCATTCAGTAGGTTCCCTTTTAGTTTTGTCGATTGGTTCCTTTGCTGTACAGAACCTTTTTATTCTGATGTAGTCCCAATAGTTTATTTTTTGTTTTGTTTCTCTTGCCTCAGGAGACATACCTAAAAAATATTGCTATAGTTGATGTCAGAAAAATTACTGCCTGTGCTCTCTTCTAGGATTTTTATGGTGTCTGGTCTCATATTTAGGTCTGCAGTCCATTATGAGCTTACTATTGTGTATGATGTGAAAAAGTGGTCCAGCTTCATTCTTTTATGTGTAGCTGTCCAGTTTTCCCAACACCATTTGTTGAAGAGATGATCTTTTTCCCATTGCATATTCTTGTCTCCTTTGTCAAAGATTAATTGACCATATAACCATGGGTTTATTTTGGGGCTTTCTATTCTGTTTCGTTGGCTATGTGTCTATTTTTGTGCCAGTACCATGCTGTTTTGAATACTTCAGCTTTGTAGTGTATCTTTTTTTAAAGATTTTATTTATTTTTTGACAGAGAGAGACACAGCAAGAGAAGGAACACAAGCAGGGGAAGTGGGAGAGGGAGAAGCAGCCTTCCTGCTGAGCAGGGAGCCTGATGCAGGGCTCGATCCGAAGACTCTGGGATCACGACCTGAGCTGAAGGCAGACACCTAACGACTGAGCCACTCAGGTGCCTCTGTAGTATATTTTAAAATCTGGAATTGTGATACCTCCAGTTTTGTTCTTTTTTGAGATTTCTTTGTCTAGTTAGGGTTTTTTGTGGTTCCATTCAAATTTTAGGATTATTTGCTCTAATTCTGTGAAAAATGCTGTTGGTATTTTGATAAGGATTGCATTAAATCTGTAGATTTCTTGGGAGGTATGAACATTTTAATGATATTTATTCTTCCAGTCCATGAGCATGGAATATCTTTCCATTTGTTTGTGTCAACTTCAATTTCTTTCAATGTTTTCTATTTTTTGGCCAAGCTTAGGTTCATTCCTAGGTATTTTATTATTTTTGGTGCAATTGTAAATAGGATTGTTTTCTTAATTTCTCTTTGTGCTACTTCATTATTAATGTATAGAAATGCAATGGATTTCTGTATTTCATTTTGTGTCTGCAACTTTACTGAATTCATTTATCAGTTCTAGCAGTTTTTTGATGGAGTCTTTAGGGTTTTCTATATAGTGTATTATGTCATCTGCACATAGTGACAGTTTTACTTCTTCCTTACCAATTTGGATGTCCTTTATTTCTTTTTCTTGTCTGGTTACTGTAGCTGGGACTTCCAATAATATATGAATACCAGTGGTGAGAGTGGACATCCTTGTCTTGCTCCTGATCTTAGAGGAAAAGCTCTGCCTTTCACCATTGAATGTGATGTTAGTTATGGGTTTTTCATGTATGGTCTTTACTATGTTGAGGTATGTTTCCTCTAAACTACCTTGTTGAAGGTTTTTATCATGAATGGATGTGGTACTTTGTCAAATGTTTTTCTGCATCTATTGAATGATTGTATGATTTTTATCCTTTCTTTTATTGATGTGATGTATCATGTCGATTGATTTGCAATTATTAAACCACTCTTACATCCCAGGAATAAATCCCACTTAATTGTGGTGAATGATTTTTTTGATATATTTTTGGATTCTGTTTTCTAATATTTTGTTGAGGATTTTTGCATCTATGTTCATCAGGGATATTGGCCTGTAGTTCTCTTTTTTGTGGTATTCTTATCTGGTTTTGGTATCAGGGTAATGCTGGCCTCATAGAATGAATTTGGAAGCTTTTCTTCCTCTTCTTTTTTTTTTTTTGGACTAGTTTGAGAATAGGTATTAACTCTTCTTTAAATATTTGCTAGATTTCACTTATGAAACCATCTGGCCCTGGACTTTTGTTTGTTTGGAGTTTTTTTTTATTCAATTTCATTGCTGGTAATCGGTCTATTCAAATTTTTTATTTCTTCCTGATTTAGTTTTGTGAGGTTATATATTTCTAGGAATTTATCAATTTCTTCTAGTTGTCCAATTTGTTGGCATATAATTTTTTCATATCATTCTCTTATAGTTCTTTGTATTTCTGTGGTATTGGTTGTTATTTCTCTTCCTTCACTTCTAAGTGTGTTTGAATCTTTTTTTTTCTTTTTGATGAGTCTGGCTAAAGTTTATTAGTTTTGTTGATCTTTAAAAGAAACAATTCCTGATTTCTTTGTTCTATTCTCTCGTTTTTAAGTTTTAATTCCTTTATTTCTGTTCTAATGTTTATTAGTTCCCTCCTTCTACAGGTTTTGGATTTCGTTTGTTCTTGTTTTTTTAGCTTCTTTAGGTGTAAGGTTAGGTTGTTTATTTGATATTTTTCTTGCTTCTTGAGGTAGGCCTGTATCACTATAAACTTCCCTCTTAGAACAGCTTTTGCTACATCCCAAAGATTTTGGACCACTGTGTTTTCATTTTCATTTGTCTCCATGTGTTTGATTTCCTCTTTGATCTTAGTTGACCCATTCATTGTTTAGTAGCATGTTATTTAACCTTCATGTATTTGTGGTCGTTCCCAATTTTTTCTTATAGTTAATTTCTAGTTTCAGTGTTGTAGTTGGAAAAGATGCATAGTATAACTTCAATCTTTTTGAATTTGTTGCAACTTGTTTTGTGACCTAACATGTGATCTATTCTGGAGAATGTTCCATATGCACTTGAAAAGAATGTGTATTCTGTTGTTTTAAGATGGAATGTTCTAAATATATCTGCTCGGTCCATCTGGTCCATTGAATCATTCAAAGCCACTGTTTCATTGTTGATTCTCCTTTTGGATGATCTGTCCATTGAAGTAAGTGGAGTGTTAAGTTCCCCTACATTATTGTATTACTATCAAATACTTCCTTTATGTTTGCTAATTTGGGTACCCATGTTGGGTGCATAAATATTTACAATTGTTATATCTTCTTATTGGATTGTCCCCTTTATTATTATATAGTGTCCTTCTCTGTCTCTTGTTACAGTCTTAGTTTTGAAGTCTATTTTTTTTTTCAGTATAAGTATTGCTACTCTGGCTTTCCTTTGATGTCCATTTGCATGAAAAATGTTTCTCCAACCCCTCACTTTCAATCTGCATGTGTCTGTAGGCCTGAAGTGAGTCTCCTGTAGGCAGCACATATATGGGTCTTGTTTTTCTATCTACTCTGTCATCCTGTGTGTTTTGATTGGAGTGTTTAGTCCATTTACATTCAAAGTAATTTTTTCTTTTTTTAAGAAAAGGACCTTCCCTCCCAGTTCCCTGGGGTTTTGTTTTGTTTTGTTTTGTTTAATTAATTTCTACACCCAAAGTGGGGCTTAAAGGCATGACTCTGAGATCAAGAGTCACATGCTCTACTGACTGAGCCAGCCAGGTACCCCAAAAGTAATTATTGATAGGTGTGTATTTATTGCCATTTTGTTACTTGTTTTATGGTTGTTTTGTAGTTTTTCTCCATTCCTTTCTTCTCTTGCTCTCTTCTCTCATGGTTTGTTGACTTTCTTTAGTGATATACTTGGATTCCTTTCTCTTTATTTTTTGCATCTTTTACTGGTTTTGATTTGTGATTACCATTTGGTTTATATATAACATCTTCTGTATATAGCACTTTATATTAAGTTGATGGTCACTTAAGTTTGAACCCATCCTTTACTCCTATCCTCCCCACATTTTAGGTATATGGCATCTTACATCACACTCTTTTGTATTGTGAGTCCCTTGATTAATTTTTACAGATATATTTATTTTTACTGCTTTTGTGCTTCCTACTTTCCTTACTGTTGAGTATGGTCTTTCCTTTTTACTCAAAGAGTTCCCTTTAACATTTCTCGTAGAGTTTAGTGGTTATGAATTCCTTTAACTTTTGTTTGGGAACTGTTTATCTCTCCTTCTATTCTGAATGATAGCCTTGATGGATAGAGTATTCTTGGCTGCAGATTTCTTTTATTATTATTATGTTCAATTAGCCAACATATAGTACATCATTAGTTTTTGATGTAGTGTTCAACAATTCATTTGTTGCATATAACACCCAGTATTCATTACAACATGTGCTTTCCTTAATACCCATTACCCAGTTAACCCATCCCCCACCCCCCTCCCTTCTGTAACCTCAGTTTGTTTCCCAGAGTCCAGAGTCTCTCATGGTTTGTCTCCCTCTCTGATTTCTTCCCATTCAGTTTTCCCTCCCTTCCCCTATGATCCTCTGCACTATACTTTATATTCCACATATGAATGAAACCATATGATAATTGTCTTTCTCTGCTTGACTTGTTTCACTTAGCATAATCCCCTCCAGTTCCATCCATGTTGATGCAAATGGTAGGTATTCATCCTTTCTGATGGCTGAGTAATATTCTCTTGTATATATGAACCACATCTTCTTTATCCATTCATCTGTTGAAGAACATCTCAGCTCCTTCCACAATTTGGCTATTGTGGACATTTTTGCTATGAACATTGGGGTGCATGTACCCCTTCTTTTCACTACATCTGTATCTTTGGGGTAAATACCTAGTAGTGTAATTGCTGGGTCATAGGGTAGCTCTATTTTTAATGTCTTGAGGAACATTCACAGAAAATAGAAATGGAAGGAAAACTTCCAAACTCGTTCTATGATACCATCATTACCCTGATCCCAAAACCAGACAAAGACCCCACCAAAAAGGAGAATTACAAACCAATATCCCTGATGAACATGGATGCCAAAATACTCAATAAGATCCTAGCCAATAGGATGCAACAGTACATTAAAAGGATTCTTCACCACAACTAAGTGGGATTTATTCCTGGGATGCAAGGTGGTTCAACATTCACAAATCAATCAACACGATAGATCACATTAACAAAAGAAGAGAAAAGAACCATATGATCATCTCAATTGATGCAGAAAAAGCATTTGACAAAATACAGCATCTTTCTTGATTAAAACTATAGGGATAGAGGAAACATACCTCAATATCATAAAAGCAATCTATGAAAAACCTACAGCAAATATCATTCTCAATGGGGAAAAACTGAGAGCTTTTCCCTTAAGGTCAGGAACACGACAGGGATGCCCACTCTCACCACTATTAGTCAACATAGTATTAGAAGTCCTAGCTTCAGCAATCAGACAACAAAAAGAAATAAAAGGCATTCAAATTGGCAAAGAAGAAGTCAAATTCTCTCTCTTTGCAGATGACATGATACTTTATGTGGAAAACCTGAAAGACTCCACCCCCAAATTACTAGAATTCATACAGCAATTCAGCAATGTGGCAGGAGACAAAATCAATGCACAGAAATTAGTTGCATTTCTATACACTAACAATGTGACTGAAGAAAGAGAAATTAAGGAATTGATTCCATTTACAATAGCACAAAAAACCATAAGATACCTAGGAATAAACCTAACAAAAGAGGTAAAGGTAGAAATTACAGAACACTTATGAAAGAAATTGAGGAAGACACAAAAAGATGCTGTTGTTTTTTTGTTTTTTTTCCTTTTAGCACTTGAATATATAATTCCACTCCCTTCTGTCTGGCAAAGTTTCTGCAGAAAAATCGTCTGATAGCCTTAATGGGTTCCCTTATATGTAACTGCTTTTTTTCTCTTGCTGCTTTTAAAATTCTCTCTTTATCACTATTTTTTTGCCATCTTAATTACTATGTGTCGTGGTGTGGACCTCCTTGGGTTGATTTTGTTGGGGGATCTCTGTGCCTCCTGGATCTGGATTTCTGTTTCCTTCCCTAGATTCAGGAATTTTTTAGCTATTATTTCTTCAAATAAATTGTCTGCTCCTGGGACACCTGGGTGGATCAGTCAGTTAAGCATTTGCCTTCAGCTCAGGTCTTGATCTCAGAGTCCTGGGATCGAACCCCACGTCCTGCTCCATGCTCAGTGAGGAGCCTGCTTCTCCCTCTCCCTCTGCTGCTCCCCCTGCTTGTGCTCTCCCCCTCTCTCTTCTCCTCTCTCTCTCTGTCAAATAAATACATTTTTTTTAAAAATCTTTTAAAAATTTTTTCTGCTCCCTTTTCTTTCTCTTCTCCTTCTGGGATCCCTGTAATATGAATGTTATTACATTTGATGGTGTCACTGAGTTCCTAAATCTATTCTCATTTTGCATATTTTTTTCTCTCACCTGCTCAGCTTGGTTACTTTCCATTACTGTTCTCCAGGTCACTGATTCATTCTTCTGCTTTGTCTAGCCTACTACTTATTACATCTAGTGTATTTTTAATTTCATTTATTATGTTCTTCCTCTCTGATTGGTTCTTTTTTTTATCTCATTGCTAAGGGTCTCACTGATGTCGTCCACTCTTTTCTCAAGTCCAGTGAGTATCTTTATGACCATTACTTTAAATTCTCTATCAGGCATACTACTTATCCCATTTCACTTAGTCTCTTGCTGTGATTTTGTCCTGTTCTTTCATTTGTGACATATTCCTCTGTCTCCTCATATTGTCTAACTCTCTGTTTTTGTTTCTCTGTGTTAGGAAAGACAGTTACATCTCCTACACTTAAAAGTAATGGCATTATAAAGAAGAGGTTATATAGTACCTTGCCATGTAGCCCCTGTTCACCAGAACCTGGCACTTTGGGGGTATCTCCTATGTGTGATGCCTACACCCTGCTATTGTAATAGGCTGCCTTTTCCTTCAGTCCAGTCATGTGCAAATGGCCCTCTTTGCCTGTTGTGGACACTATTTGGTCCTTGTGGTATGATTGAGCAAGACTGGGGACAACTTGAGCTTGAGTTGAGTCAGACCAGGCATTTGCCAGAGATGTAGTAACACCAAACTGCAGGGCAGTTTCACTGTGTTGTCCCCTGAGAAGCTTTCAGTGGTAGACAGGGCCTGCAGTCAGACCAGTTGTCTGCCTCCAGCCTCCTGCTGGGGCCTCTGTCTGACTTGTGTATGTGTTTATCTTTCCCTCTCTCCAGGGCAGGAGTCACTTTGGAATGGTGCTGGCCACTGTAGGGGCTGCTTGCACACTGCCAGGCTGTGGCACTGCCCTGTATGGGCTTTGGCCAAGAGAGTATTGGAGAGGGCAGATCCACCCAAGCACAGGGGTAGGACAGGTGCAGCAATGCTAGCAAGCTTTGCCAGTCTCCATTCCTCTGTGGGAGGGGCCCTGCAATACCTGGACTGAGGCAGGCTGTCTGGAGGGGTGGATTGGCAGAAGCACA
This sequence comes from Phoca vitulina, assembly GCF_004348235.1. NCBI lineage: Eukaryota > Metazoa > Chordata > Mammalia > Carnivora > Phocidae > Phoca > Phoca vitulina. Next base: position 25,650,427 of record NW_022589720.1, on the reverse strand, counting down.
GCACGGGGGTGTGAGGCAGCAGTGCTAGCTACTTAGGTAGAAAGTCCTGCAGGTGTCTGTGTGTTTATGCTGGGCAGCAAGGCAGGGAAATGGCATCTGCCAGTCCCTTCATTCCCAGAGGAGTTCTCTAGGGATTTCTGTCCCTCTGGGACATGCTCTGAGATTAGTAAATAACTCTCCTTCCCATATGCCCCAGGAACTTTTCAGACTGCTGCTTCTATGGCTTTATCTCCACAGACTGTTTGTGGTGTTGTCTCTTTAGGGACAGGGACTCAGTTTCCTCTAGCCTACTAGCTTTCCCAGAGCTGAGGCACTAATTTTTCAGAATTCCAGGTTTTAAGTCCCATTGGTTGTAAGAACTCATGAGATTCAGCTCCTCTGGTTTTCAAAGCCAAAAGATTCATCTTCCCCATGTGGGATCTCCAGTGTGGGGGTTTGTTTCTCTTCCCTCTCTGTTCCCACAGTGTCCCTCCCTCCTGAGGACAGTCCCTCAAGTCCATTTAGTTTCTGACCATATCTCTGCCCTTCCTACCCTCTTTAATGTGGCCTCTTCTCTACATGTAGTTGTGGAGTTTATTCTGCCAGACTTCAGGTTGTTTTCTGGGTTGTAAACACTGATGTGAGTGTTATCTAGTTGTATCCATGGGACAAGGTGAGCTGAGGGTTTTCCTACTCTGCCATCTTCCCCAGAAGTCCCCTTGGAATGGCACCTTCTTGAGAGCAAATCTATGTCTTATATTTCTTTTTATCTTGTACATTTCTCTATTTCCCTCTGTGCCCAGTACAGTATCTTGTTTATGGCAGATGTTCCATACATTTATTTGTTGACTGATTAAGGTGAGGAAGGAAGAGAAAATGGTGGCATATTAGTTTGCTAGGGCTGCCATAACAAAGCACCATAGACTGAGAGGCTTAAACAGCAGAAATTTATTTTCTCACTGTTCCAGTGGCTAGAAGTCCAATATCAAGGTAGCTTTTCTTCTGAGGCCTCTCTCCTTGGCTTGTAGATGTCTTTTTTCTGTATCTTCACATTCTCTCCCTCTATAACTATGTTCAAATTTCCTTTTCTTACAAAGACAACAATTGTATTATATTAAGGCCCACCCTAATAACCTCATTTTAACTTAATCATTTCTTGAAAGAACCAGTCTCCAAATATAACCCCACTTTGAGGCAATAGGGTTTAAGGCTTCAACATATGAATTTTTAGAGGACACAATTCAGCTTATCTCAGATGCTATCTGCAGTAGAGTGCCTGTAAGGGTCCTGCAATCCACTTTTTCAGCACATAGCTAATCATGTTCTGCTTGTGTTCCCAAGAGAATCATGTGCTAAACTTAAGTTTGTGTAGTGGAGAGGAGGGGATCAATCAAATTGATCCCTGTAGATCAATTATAGATTTATCTCTCTCACTTCCTTTTCCTTTCTCCCTCTCTGTCTGTATAAATTTATTTACACACATGTATAAAATTATTTTTGAACCATTTGAGAGTAAACTGCCTACATCAAGCCCCTTTACCTCTGTATATTTCAGTGTGTATTTTTAAGAATATGAACATTCTCTTATATAACCACAGTTTATATATTTTATAACCAAACTTTGTAAATTGTTTATGTCATATTCCTATTTATATACCTAAGTGACAGACTTTATTATTTTTATTCTTTTTAAGATTTTATTTATTTATTTGACAGAGAGAGAGAGCACACAAGCACGGGGAGCAAAAGGGAGGGGGAGAAGCAGACTCCCTGCTGAGCAAGGAGTCTGGTGCTGGGCTCAACCCTAGGACCCTGGGATCATGACCGGATGCTTAACCAACTGAGCCACCCAGACACCCCAGTTTTTTAAATAAGCACCCATACTTCTGCATTACTAATTCCTGTTAAACCTACAGTTATGAAGGCTCTTGGAGCTTTCTTTTTCCATCTCAGTCTGTAATATTCAGTCTCTCTCTGATTTGAGTTCAGTTTCACACAACAAAATGTTGATCACTTCCCTAATTTACCCTAAGTGTAAATAGTTTTTGGCTCCGAATTACTTTTCTCAGATCTTGCCAGATAATTAATTATTGGGGCCAGTATTTACAGATAACTAATTATCTGGCAAGATCTGAGAAAAATAATTTGGAGCCAAAAACTGTATAGGAGAGACATCTCCTTTGATGATTCTTGTGGGGCTTCTGGTGTTTTTCACATAGTCCCATAGAAATCTCATAGAAAGGGGATTATAATGATGGTGTCCCATAGAAGTGAAAATATCTGGGGTAGCCCATCCAAACAGACTTTTTTCACATCCTCCTCTTCTCTAACATCTTCTTTGTTTATTGCCTATAATATAAAGCCAATGTTCTTTAGCCCAATATTCAAAACTTCCATTCTAAACTTACTTCCTCCTCTCCACTACACAAACTCTCTCTTGCAGCTAAATTCATGCTAGGAGCTCTCCTAGCAAGTTAAGCTCATTCCCACCCTTGTGACTTTAAGTCAGTCCTTGAACCTGAAATGCTCTCTTTCCCTCCTCATCTACCTAAATTTTGCTTAGTCTCCTTCTACGGACATCTAGAATCTTCCTCTTCATGAAGCTTTCCAGGCCACCATAAGCCCTACCTCCTTCTGTGCCCCTATTGCACTTTACTACTCAGTGCAATCCATGGACCAGCATCTCCTGGGAGCAGTTTAGAAATGCAGAAGCTCAGGCCCCACTAAGACTACCAATCAGGAGATGTGTTTTATCAAGATCCCTAGGTGAACTGTCTGCACATTAAAGTTTGAGAAATCCTGCTGTCTGCCAGCTGGCTGAGCCCCTTTGACTCTTCCACTCTGTCTTAATGGCATTGCTTGCTTTATTGCATTGAATTGTTTGATTTTCAAGTGGATATTACACCTTATGTAAATATATTTATAGTTCCTCAGCCTCTTTCAAAGGAAATTTGGAGTCAATTAACAAATATAATTTGAACATCTATGTACTGGGAAATGAACCTTAGAACTTAAAATCTGACACAAGTTTTCTCATGCTAGAAAACACAGAAGAGGGCTCATCACATGGCATTCAAAGCTACCACTTAAATACAGGAGGCAGAAGAGCTACTTCCACCCTCTTGACCATTAGCAGAGACACCTGGGCTAGGCTAAGGACAACTCACAACCGGACCTGAGAATTTGGAGGTGTGAATGCGTAAGGGCCTAGTCTCCAACAAAGCTTTGACAAGTAGCACATTGAGCAGCTGAGTTCTATGCCCTCTATCTTCCAGATCCATCTTCTCTGAAGTCATAGGAGTTGCGCCCCTCAGAGAAAAGAACAAGGAGTGACAAAGGAAGGCTGATATCCTTTAATGCCTGAGATGAAGCATGAGGAGCTTGGTCATTTGAAAATTGTCAAAGACATTCTTGAGGTGGTTAAGCATGAGGAGGAATGATAGTGAAGCAGTATGGCTCAGGTAGCAATGTTCACGATTAACTTCCCTTTGTGTGGTGTAGTTGTGTTTGTGCGTTCATGTGTGTATACATTTTTGTACCTTTGGATGTGGAAATAATTTCAAACATTTAGAAAAGCTGCACGAATGTTACCTATTGTTAACATATTGCCCCCATTTACTTTATCAATTATAGATTTCTCTCTCTCACTTCCTTTTCCTTTCTCCCTCTCTGTCTGTATATATTTATTTACACACATGTATAAAATTATTTTTTGAACCATTTGAGAGTAAACTGCCTACATCAAGCCCCTTTACCTCTGTATATTTCAGTGTGTATTTTTAAGAATATGAACATTCTCTTATATAACCACAGTTGCTATAACTTTAAACTTCCTAATTTCTCTTAGCATTGTTTCACCATTAAGATGACCACTTCCTACTTGACTAATATCTTTGGTGTTGTTCTCATATTCTGACTCATAAACATTTTTCAGTGTGGTTTACAATTGTGAAAACTCTTCAGTATTACACCAAGTTTTTCCTACAAGTTCTTGGCTCTGATGTGTTCACCTTGTTCCCTCTACCAGATCACCTCTAATAATTGGTCTGTGATAATACAGAGCATGGGGTGGTCACTAAAAGTTTTTACTTCATGGGCCCAGTTAAAGTGTTTGGTCTGATATCCATCCCATTATCATTAGAGAAAAGTCAGATAATATGTTTGAGGAAAAAAATCAAGTCATTTTTATTATGGGCTGTGTCAGGCTTTTGGCTATGGTTTTAGATTACTGTCTCTTAAGAGACAGAGATAAAAGACAGAACAAAGAATGGAAGAAGTTATACTCTGAAATATGCAGGGAACTACGTATTTATTGATTTCATAAGTTAAAAGGCTAAAGCTTAGCTTTTCAAATTATTAAAATAACATTTCTCACATTATGCATTGTTTTTATTTTTTTTATTTTTTTTTTTTAAAGATTTTATTTATTTGCTAGAGAGAGAATGAGAGACAGAGAGCATGAGAGGGAGGAGGGTCAGAGGGAGAAGCAGACTCCCCGCTGAGCAGGGAGCCCGATGCGGGACTCGATCCCGGGACTCCAGGATCACGACCTGAGCCGAAGGCAGCCGCTTACCCAACTGAGCCACCCAGGCGCCCTATGCATTGTTTTTAAAAATACAATTGAGCTGAGCCATAATATGCTCTTCCAAAAGAGAAAATGTCTTAATATTCAGAAAAACCAAACTGTGCCTATGACTAGTATGGCAGCTCTTTATAAAAATTGGTCTGAAGGGAACTTCATGAAGTCTCTTAAGTCCTACTGTCATTTTATATGCCCCTGGCATCAGTAAACATAAGTTTCATGTGTGTATCCCTGTGATTCACAAAACAATTTCTACAAAAAATGTCCTACAAATATATTAGAACTACATTCTGATTGTATTCTCATGCATGTATGGAGACCTAGAACCAGGGATAATTTGTTCAAACACCAGATTAGCATGTAGTGCCTAAATTTACATAAAAGTTAATGGATTCTCAATATATAGGGCTCTTCCTATCACCATTCCCCATTAGGCTGCCTATAAAATGACTTTTACTAAATTAAATTAAGCTTATAAAGCTATGATTAAGTTATTAATAAGTGTTTTATCAAGACTTAATCTTAAACTTGTTTTATTTTCTATCTCTGCTTGCTTCCTGGGTGATTGTATCTAGTCTCATAACTAAATACAGTCTGTATCTCGTGTCTCTCAAATTTATGTCACTAGTCTTTCTTCTCTCTCTTGAACTCCTGAGCCATATATACAACTGTCCATTTGACTCTTACATGTCTAATAGCTATCTCTCAAACCTCCAACTCTTGCAGTCTTCCCATCTCAATAAATGGAAACCTTTTTCTTCCAGTTCATTAGGCTAAAATCCTTTGTGCCATCATGGACCCCATTATTTTTCTCACACTCTTCATCAGATCCATCAGAAAATCCTGCTATCTTTACCTTCAAAATATATTCCAAATTTGACCACTTCTTACCACATCATTGCTAACACTCTGGACAAGCCACTATCAACTCTCACCTGGATTGCTGCAAAAATTACCTTACTTATCTCACTGATTCTTTCCTGGTACCAGCACCCCCAGTCTTTTCTCCAGAAAGAAGCCAAAACAATCTCTTTAATACCCAAATGAGGACTTCCTGTTCAGGCCATGATAAAATAGCTGGAATTGAACCTATCCTGCTGCTATAAGCAACCATAAAACTGGATAAAATATATATATAATAAGAAGTTGGACAGAAATCAACACAATGCTACCAACTTTGAGGGAAGGGACTCACATGAGGTGATTTCTACCTTTTCCCTGACACTTTTCAAAGAGTAGCAGTTTGGTGGGCAGAAGAAACCAAGATGAGAGTTCAGGAATACTAAAGTGGCTGGGATTTGGGGGACAGCATGGTCAGGGTACCAGAAATAAAGGAATCACAGAGAAGGAACCCCCAAGAGCTTTATGGAAATTCTCTGTGGTACTTTAGCTGAGTGTTGAGCTATATATGTGCAAGGAAAGATTCCAAGAGGCCTATCAGAGAACAGCTTCTAGGAGGCTGAAAGTTGGACAAAGATTTCAAAAAGTCACAGTGCTTCGAAGAAGGTAGATATCTGGCTCAGCCAGAGAGGAGAGGTTTTGGTGAATACTCTATGTTGAGATCACAGAAAGATCATGAGCTAGAAGAAATACATTTTAAATTTTCTAGAATAATCCCTAGAAGTACAATACTGAAAAATATGGACAACTTGATTCTAAAAATTATAAGGAAGAGAGAGAAAAGATGGCAGAGGAGTAGGGGACCTTATTCCAATTGGTCCCCAGAATTGAGCTGGATATCTACCAGACCACTCTGAGCACCCACGAAATCAGCCTGAGGTATAAGAAAATAGATCTGGATCTCTACAAACAGAATATCCTGGGCGATTGGTTTCAAGGTACGGAGCCATGATTCTGCAGGCAGATATTGGAGGAAATGGCAGCAGGAGGGAGCCTGGCCCTGGGGATCCTACACCACCGGTGAGCGATAGCCTTGTGTGCTGGGGACGGGGCACAGACTCGCAGACCTGTAGCGATGGGGAAAGGACTTTAGGGCAGGCCCTGGGACAGAAACCCAGAGTGGTGAGGTCACACATGCGAACTTGGAGTGGCTTGTGGTTTTAGAAGCACAAAGGGCAGAGACATGCCTGACCTGGAGGCAGGACTGGGAGCGCTGTGGAGGGGCGCACAACCCAGGATACTGCAGTTTATAGCAGCAGAGACGGAAACAGAGATAGTGTGGCCTGGAGACCTCACTGAAGAACAGGCTGTGATCTCTCTGCTCTGAGGCAGAGGGTTGGAAATGGTCTCTTCTGCTCTGAAGAGACACAGAAAGCCACCAGGGAAAGCCACCAGAGAACAAAAGCCCCAAAAAACTGGTTCCCACTGAGCCCATCCCCCACCACAAGGGGGCAGGGCAACTTTGCCCAAACAGGGTTGCGTGAGTAACAGCGTGACAGGCCCCTCCCCCAGAAGACAGGCTGGGAGAACAAGAGGCCAGCAACCCTAAGGTCCTAGAAAACAGGTGCATCTTGCTTGGGTTGTGGTCAATAATTTGGACTCTATACATTCCCTCAACCACCCATCAACAGAATGACTAGGAGGAGGAACCCCTAAAATAGAAAGACCCAGAGATTATGACTTCTGCAACAGATTTACAAATGGATGCAGATATAACCAAGATGTCGGAGATGGAATTCAGGCTAGCAATTGTGAAGACAATAGCTAGAATGGAGAAATCAATTAATGGCAACATAGAGTCTCTAAAGGCAGAAATAAAAGCTGAATTGGCAGAACTTTAAAATGCTATCAATGAGATCCAATCTAATCTAGATAATCTAACAGCTAGGGTAAGTGAGACAGAAGAACGAATTAAGTGATCTGGAAGACAATATAATAGATAAAAAGGGAAAAGAGGAGGCCAGGGAAAAACAACTCAGAATCCATGAAAATAGAATCAGAGAAATAAGTGACACCATGAAGCATTCCAATGTCAGAATTATTGGAATCCCGGAGAGAGTGGAGAGAGAGAGAGGACTAGAAGATGTATTTGAGCAAATTGTAGCTGAGAACTTCCCTAATCTGGGGAATGAAACAAACATTCGTGTCCTAGAGGCAGAGAGGACCCCTCCCAAGATCAAGGAAAACAGGCCAATGCCCCAGCATGTACTAATAAAACTTGCAAATCTTAGAACCAAGGAAACCATCTTAAGGGCAGTTAGGGGGAAGAGATTCCTTACGTACAGAGGAGGAACATCAGAATAACGTCAGACCTATCCACAGAGACTTGGCAAGCCAGAAAGGCCTGGCAAGACATATTCAGGGTACTAAATGAGAAGAACATGCAGCCAAGAATAATTTATCGGTCAAGGCTGTCATTTAGAATGGATGGAGAGATGCAGAGCTTCCACGACCGGCAGAAGTTGAAAGAATATGTGACCACTAAGCCGGCCCTGCAAGAAATATTAAGGGGGGTTCTATAAAAGGAGAAAGATCCCAAGAGTGATCTACAACAGAAATTTACAGGGACAATCTATAAAAACAACGTCTTCACAGGCAACATGATGACAATTAATTCATATCTTTCAATAATCACTCTCAACGTGAATGGCCTAATTGCTCCCACAAAACGGCACAGGGTTGCAGATTGGATAAAAAGACAGGACCCATCCATATGCTGTCTACAAGAGACTCATTTTGAACCTAAAGATACATCCAGACTGAAAGTGAAGGGATGGAGATCCATCTTCCAAACCAGCGACCTCAAAAGAAAGCTGGGGTAGCAATTCTTATATCAGACAAATTATATTTTAAACTAAAGTCTGTAGTTGGAGACACAGAAGGACACTATATCATTCTTAAAGGGTCTATCCAACAAGAAGATCTAACAATTGTAAATATCTATGCCCCCAACATGGGAGCAGCCATCTACATAAGCCAACTGTTAACCAAAATAAAGAGTCATATTGATAACAATACGTTAATTGTAGGAGACCTCCATACTCCACTCTCAGCAATGGACAGATCATCTAAGCAGAAAATCAACAAGGAAACAAGAGCTTTGAATGATACACTGGACCAGATGGACCTCATAGATATTTACAGAACATTCCACCCTAAAACAACAGAATATTCATTCTTCTCGAGTGCACATGGAACTTTCTCCAGAACAGACCACATGCTGGGTCACAAATCAGGTCTCAACCGATACCAAAAGATTGAGATTATTCCCTGCTTATTCTCAGACCAGAATGCTTTAAAAATGGAACTCAATCACAAGAAAAAATTTGGCAGAAATTTACACTTGGAAGCTAAAAACTGCTCTACTCAAGAATGTTTGGGTCAACCAGGAAATCAAAGAAGAACTTAAACAATTCATGGAAATCAATGAGAACAAAAACACATCGGTCCAAAACCTATGGGATACTGCAAAGGCGGTCCTAAGGGGGAAATACATAGCCATCCAAGCCTCACTCAAAAAAATAGAAAAATCCCGAAATCACCAACTAACTTTATACCTTAAAGAACTAAAGAAAAAGCAACAAACGATGCCGAAGCCACGCATTAGAAGAGAAATAATTAAGATTAGAGCAGAGATCAATGAATTAGAAACCAGAAACATAGATCAGATCAACGAAACTAGAAGTTGATTCTTTGAAAGAATTAATAAGATTGATAAGCCACTGGCCAGACTTATGCAAAAGAAAAGAGAAAGGACACAAATTAATAAAATTATGAATGAAAAGGGGAGAGATCACGACTAACACCAAGGAAATAGAAACAATTATTATAAATTATTATCAACAACTATATGCCAATAAACTGAGCAATCTGAATGAAATGGATGCCTTCCTGGAAACCTATAAGCTGCCAAGACTGAAACAGGGAGAAATTGACAACCTGAATAGGCCAATAACCAGTAACGAGATTGAAGCAATGATCAAAAACAAGAGTCCAGGGCATGATGGATTCCCTGGGGAATTCTACCAAACATTCAAAGAAGAAATACCTATTCTACTGAAGCTGTTTCAAAAAATAGAAACAGAAGGAAAACTTCCAAACTCATTCTATGAGGCCAGCATTACCTTAATCCCCAAACCAGGCAAAGACCCCATCAAAAAGGAGAATTTCAGACCGATATCCCTGATGAATATGGACTCCAAAATCTTCAACAAAATCCTAGCTAATAGGATGCAACAATACATTAAAAGGATCATCCACCACGACCAAGTGGGATTTATGCCCAGGATGCAAGGGTGGTTCAACATTTGCAAATCAATCAGTGTGATAGAACACATTAATAAGAGGAGGGAGAAGAACCATAAGGTCTTCTCAATTGATACAGAAAAAGCATTTGACAAAATACAACATCCTTTGCTGATTAAAACTCTTCAGAGTATAGGGACAGAGGGACCATTCCTCAAGTTCATAAAATCCATCTATGAAAAACCCACAGCAAATATCATCCTCAATGGGGAAAAGCTGAGAGCCTTTCCCTTAAGATCAGGAACACGTCAAGGATGCCCACTCTTGCCACTATTGTTCAACATAGTACTAGAAGTCCTAGCAATCAGACAACAAAAAGAAGTAAAAGGTATTCAAATTGGCAAAGAAGAAGTCAAACTCTCTCTTTTCGCAGGTGACATGATACTTTACATGGAAAACCCAAAAGACTCCACCCCCAAATTACTAGAACTCATACAGCAATTCAGTAATGTGGCAGGATACAAAATCAATGAACAGAAATCAGTTGCTTTCTTATACACTAACAACGCAACTGTAGAAAGAGAAATTAGAGAAATGATTCCATTTGCAATAGCACCAAAAACCATAAAATACCTAGGAATAAACGTAACCAAAGAGGTAAAGCATCTATACTCTAGGAACTACAGAACACTCATGAAAGAAATTGAAGAAGACACAAAAAGATGGAAAACTATTCCATGCTCATGGATCAGAAGAATAAACATTGTTAAAATGTCTATGCTACCCAGAGCAATCTGTATGTTCAACGCCATCCCGATCAAAATTCCAATGACATTTTTCAAAGTGCTGAAACAAACCATCCTAAAATTTGTATGGAATCAGAAAAGACCCCGAATTGCCAAGGAAATGTTGAAAAAGAAAAACAAAGCTGGGGGCATCACATTGCCCAATTTCAAGCTATATTACAAAGCTGTGATCACCAAGATAGCATGGTACTGGCACAAAAACAGACATAGAGACCAATGGAACAGAATAGAGAACCCAGATATGGACCCTCAACTCTATGGTCAAATAATCTTTGACAAAGCAGGAAAAAACATGCAATGGAAAAAAGACAGTCTCTTCAATAAATGGTGCTGGGAAAATTGGACAACCACATGCAGAAGAATGAAACTCGAACATTCTCTTACACCATACACAAAGATAAACTCAAAATGGATGAAAGACCTCAATGTGAGACAGGAATCCATCAAAATCCTAGAGGAGAACACAGGCAGTAACTTCTTTGACATCGGCCACAGCAACTTCTTTCAAGATACATCTCCAAAAGCTAGTGAAACAAAAGCAAAAATGAACTTCTGGGACTTCATCAAGATAAAAAGCTTCTGCACAGCAAAGGAAACAGTCAACAAAACAGACAACCCACAGAATGGGAGATCTTTGCAAATGACCCTACAGATAAAGGGCTGGTATCCAAGATCTATAAAGAACTTCTCAAACTCAACACCCAAAAAACAAATAATCAAGTCAAAAAATGGGCAGAAGATATGAAAAGACACTTCTCTGAAGAAGACATACAAATGGCTAACAGACACATGAATAAATGTTCATCATCATTACCATCAGGGAAATTCAAATCAAAACCACATTGAGATACCACCTTACACCAGTTAGAATGGCAAAAGTTGACAAGGCAAGAAACAACAAATGTTGGAGAGGTTGTGGAGAAAGGGGAACCCTCTTACACTGTTGGTGGGAATGCAAGTTGGTACAGCCACTTTGGAAAACAGTGTGGAGGTGCCTCAAAAATTTAAAAATAGAGCTACCTTAGGACCCAGCAATTTCATTCTTGGGTATTTACCCCAAAGACACAGATGTAGTGAAAAGAAGGGCCATATGCACCCCAATGTTCATAGCAGCAATGTTCACAATAGCCAAACTGTGGAAAGAGCCGAGATGCCCTTCAACAGATGAATGGATAAAGAAAATGTGGTCCATATATACAATGGAATATTACTCAGCCATCAGAAAGGATGAATACCCAACTTTTACATCAACATGGATGGGACTGGAGGAGATTTTGCTAAGTGAAATAAGTCAAGCAGAGAAAGTAAATTATATGGTTTCGTGGAACATAAGGAATAGCATGGAGGACATTAGGAGAAGGGAGGGAAAAATGAAGGTGGGGGGGAATCGTAGGGAGAGATGAAGCATTAGAGGCTATGGACTCTGAGAAACAAACTGAGGGTTTTAGAGGGGAGGGAGGGGGAATTGGTTAGCCCAGTGATGGGTATTAAGGATGGCATGTACTGCATGGAGCACTGGGTGTTATACGAAAACAATGGATCGTGGATCACCACATCAAAAACTAATGATGACTAACATTACATAATAAAATTTAATAAATAAATAAATAAATAAAAATAAAAATTATAAGGACATGCAAAGAACCAAGAATAAGACAATTTTAAAGAAAAATAAAGTTGGAGAACTTACATTTTCACATTTCAAGATTCCTTTTAAATCTACAAAGATTAAGAGAATGTGGTACTAGTGAAAGATTAGATAAATAGAGCAATGTAACAGAATAGACTCTGGAAATAAACTCATATACATTGCCACTTAATGTACAGCAAAGGCATCATTGCAATTCAGTGTGGGAAGAATAACATGTTTAATGAATAGTGTTGGAACAGTAAGATATCAAAATGGGGACAATATGTATATTCCCAACCTCAAATCATATATAGAAATTAATTCATGATGGATCACAAATTTAACCTTAAAAGCTAAATCAATCAAGTTTCTAGAAGAAAACATAGGCCTTTGCTTCTGGGCTAGGCAAAGATTTCCTTAATGGGACACATAAAACAGTAACTATTTTTAAAAATGATAAATTGGACTTCATTAAAATAAAGAACTTCTGTTCATTAAAATGAATCATTAAGGAGGTAAATAGACAGCTCCAAACTATAAAACTATTATTTGTGACACATAGAGCTAAAATATGTTTTGGATCTAGAATATATCAAGAGCTACAAATCAGTAAAAAAAAAAAAAAAATTAAAACAGACAAAACTTGAACAGCTACTTCATTTCTAGATGACCAAAAAGCATGTTTGAAAGTGCTCAGTATTATTACCTATCAGGAAAATGCAAGCTAAAACCACTTTGTGGTACCATTACACACCTACCAAAATGTCTTTTAAAAAAAACTGACAATATCAAGAGTTGGTGAGGTTGTCTAGCAACTGGAACTCTCATATATTCCTGATTGAATGTAAGTTTGTTCAACCACTTAGCAAAAATTTTTGGCATATGTACTAATGCCAAACATATGCCCACTCTATGACTCAGCATGTCTTCTCCTAGGTATACCCAAGATGAACTAGTGCACATATCCACCAAAAAATATATACAAGAATGTTCATGACATCTTCATTCATAATAGCCAAAGCCCCAAAAGAACCCAAATGCCCATCAGTAGGAGAATGGATAAATGACAGTATATTCATTCATACAATGGAACATTACACCACAATGAAAGAAAGAGAACCACTGATATGTGCAATAACATGAATGAATCTCAAAATATAAAGTTGAGCACAAAAAACCTCATAAAAAGTACATATTGTATGGTTCCCCTTAAATGTGGTTCAAAGACAAACAAAACTAATCAATGGTATTGGAAGACAGAAGAGTGATTACCTCATTGAGGAGATAGGATATGGAGGGGAGCAAGGAATCTTCTCAGTTGATGGCAATATTCTATTTCTTAATCCAGGTGTTGGTTACATGGGCGGATACATATGCATACGTAAAATTTTATTCAGCTGCACACTAAGATTTGTGCACTTGTGTTTACATCTACCTATGTGTAAGTTAAATCTCAGTTTTTTTACTTCTTTAGGGAAAAAAAAGTCCAATCATGTCACTTCTCTGTTTAAACCTTCCAATGGCTGGCTTCCCATCTCACTCTTCATAAAAGCCCAAGTCCTTTCTATCTAACATGGCCTACACAATCTGCCTCCCAGCCAGTTCCAATAACACTCCACCTTGCTATTTCTGAAATATATCAGGCATTCTTCTGGTCTCAGGGTCATTGCTCTTCCCTTGATGGCTCTTTATATGTTCATTGCTATTTAACACACCATGTATTTTATGGATTATTTATTGTCAATCTCATACACTTGATTGTAAGCTTTATGAGGGCAGAGATTTGTGTCAGTTTTGTTCACCATCATATCCCTAGCATCTAGAAGAATCTGACATATGATAGATAGGTGCTCAATAAATATTTTGCAATGAATGAATAAACCATCATCATAATATTTTCATTAAATATTGGGCACTTCTATGCATGCTTCATATTCTCTTACCCAGTCTCTTTCTCCAACCATCTTATAGCCTCCAATTCCATACAGACTTTGTCCAGATTGTCCTGTCTTTAATGTGGTGGTGACTCATCTTGGACCATGTGATGGATCTTTCACTTCTTGCATTCAGGCTTTCTCTAATGCCAAAGTGTGTGAGTCTACTTACTACATGAGAGCAACCCAGAAGGGTGGGAAAGTTAATTCCATTGAAAAGACCCTTGACCACTGGGGAGGAAAGCTAATGGATAAATGGTTTCTCCTTTCATCCTCTAAGGCAAAGGTAGGCAAACTTTTTTTTTTTTTTTGTAAATGGCCAGATAGAAAATAATTTAGGCTTAGCAAACCATACAGTCTCTCTCACAACTACTTGACTCTGCCATCATAACCTGAATACACCATAGGAAATATATAAAATAATGATGTAGCTCTGTTCCAATAAAACTTTATTTACAAAAATAGCTGGCCAGGCAGATTTGCCCCAGAGGCCATCATTAGCCTACTCCTACTTTAAGCAGCAGTATGAGAGACATTTCAAAAAGGCTCATCAGAAGTTTCCAGCAGGAGGGGGAGATGAACCATGAGAGACTGTGGACTCTGAGAAACAAACTGAGGGTTCTAGAGGGGAGGGGGGTGGGGGGATGTGTTGGCCTGGGGATGGGTATTAGGGAGGGCAGGTATTAAATGGAGCCCTGGGTGTTATATGCAAACAATGAATCATGGAACACTACATCAAAAACTAATGATGTAATGTATGATGACTAACATAACATAATAAAATCAAATAAATAAATAAAATCTTTTAAAAAAGAAAAAAAAAGAAGTTCCCAGCAGGATCAAATATCTATGGTGCTTTTCCTACAGTGGTTTTCAAATCAATAATGCATTCTTGTTTTGGCTTTCCCTCCTTTCCTGTTTCACATTCCCTGTCTTTCTTTAGAACCACTTCCCAAATAAACTACATGCATGCAAGCTTTAGTCTCAGGCTCTGCTTTCAGAGGAACCCAGGCTATACCATGATTCTTAAAAGCATGATTGCATTCTTACACTAGGTCAAATACTGTTTGGCTCCTGATAGTAAATACAAACAGTACTTAATCTCATAATAGGCTATTTTACTGGAAAACATACCATAATTCAAAAATATATGAACCAAACTGATTTTTCTAAGAAACAATGTAATACTAGCTCTTTAGTTTCAAGGACCAGATGCCATTTTTTTCTATAGAAAGTATTTTAAGCAAACGTTATAGCCCTGGCCAAAACAGTAAACAACATATAAAACATTTAATATAACAACTTAGATTATCAAACTGTACAAAATTCTTATTTTTGTGACTCCTCCCTCAATTTTATTCAACATATTAGAAGAATATCTAATGTGAGGAAATTCTGACAGACATTCATGAGGAAATACCAAACCATTTTTAATGGCAGTTGAAACTTGATCCAGGAATGTTAGGATTCCTGCTGTTGTGCTTTTATTTTTTTCAAGTTTTCATGTGGCAACAGTTGTTGAGAATCAGTTGAGAATCAATCTCAAGCTTGAGAATCGGTTGTTAAATGTTTCCTCCAGTGTTTTAAATTTTTTCCTCAAAATTGCCTGTCTACCTGCCATAACTCTTGACAAGTTGTAACATGCTTATATCTGCTGAAGAGCTGAGAATATGAAATTCACTAACTCAGATCACTGTAATAAATTGAGAACTGTGACATGAAGTCCCAATGTGGCAGCCTGCTGTTGCAAGCAAGCATTAAAAACATCAGTACTTGCAATCTATACATTTGTAACCATAGACAGCCATCTCACAAGATTTGATGTTGTCCACAAAGAGATTTTACAGAGGAGTATTGATAGTATTACTGTTAGAAAAACAGACAAAAAATAAGATCTTCTGGTGGTGCATTTTCCAACTTGCATAGGTTCATTTCCACTTACATAGGGAATTGAGTCCTTTCCTCAAGTTAAGATGCCCGGGTTCAATTTCTGCCTCCTCTATTTCCTAGCTTACTTCACTTCTCTAAACCTTAGGGTTTTTTTAATCTGATATTAAATATATAGTACCAATCTCAAAGAGTGTTGTGAGAATTAAATAATTTATGAACAGGATTCAACACAGTCCCTAACACACAACAAATACTTATTAGTAAATATTGACTGCCACCGCTGTCATCATCATCATTACCATTTCTTTCAACAGACTATTTGAGCTTTATCTTTTCTGGACCATTTAACTCCTTTTTATTCTTCCATAAGGTTTGCATCCCAAAATTGAAGCAATATTTCTCAACCCCTTTTAACTCCATTTGTATAAGCACAAAACTGTATTCAGTACACTCCACATTCTGATAGGCTACCATAAATCACTGGAAATCGTCTTAGCTAATGCACTCTTTGTTTTTAAATTTTATTTGGCTTTAGTTTATGCAGCTGATATTATGAAATTATTTACAGTTTTATTCCTCCAGGCCTCTATGTTCCTACTACCCCATTCCATACTGTATTCCCCCATAGCCCTTGCATCCTCTCAAGTCTTCTGGTTTCCTGTACTCAAGGAGTCCAGTGTGGGTGACACAAAAACAAACCAGGAACCTCAACATAACTTTTAGAATTTTTCTAGTGCATGTAGTAGAAGAATAAAGGAGAATGCAATAAGCTCAATATGGAATGGAGAGCCGATGCCCTTCTCTTCTGCCCTCTAATCATCCCCAACTCCTTATTAAGACATTTTCACTGGTGCATCCTCCCACTCACTTGAAAATTTTCTTTTTTTAAATTTTATTTTATTATGTTATGTTAATCACCATACATTACATCATTAGTTTTTGATGTAGTGTTCCATGATTCATTGTTTGCATGTAACACCCAGTGCTCCATTCAATACCTGCCCTCTTTAATACCCACCACCAGGCTAACCCATCCCTCCATCCCCCTCCCCTCTAGAACCTTCAGTTTGTTTGTCAGAGTCCATAGTCTCTCATGGTTCTTCTCCCCTTCCGATTTCCCCTTTATTTTTCCCTTCCTACTATCTTCTTTTTTTTTTTTTTAACATATAATGTATTACTTGTTTCAGAGATACAGGTCTGTGATTCATCAGTCTTACACAATTCACAGAGCTCACCATAGCACATACCCTCCCCAATGTCTATCACCCAGCCACCCCATCCCTCCCACCCCCCACCACTCCAGCAACCCTCAGTTTGTTTCCTGAGATTATGAATTCCTCATATCAGTGAGATCATATGACATATCTTTCTCTGATTGACTTACTTCGCTTAGCATAATACCCTCCAGTTCCATCCACATCATTGCAAATGGCAAGATTTCGGGTTTTTTGATGGCTGCATACTATTCCATTGTATATATGTTACCACATCTTCTTTATCCATTCATCTCTTAATGGACATCTTGGCTCTTTCCATAGTTTGCCTATTGTGGACATTGCTGCTATAAACATTGGGGTGCACGTACCCTTCGGATCACTACATTTGTATCTTTGGGGTGAATACCCAGTAGTGCAATTGCTGGGTCATACAGTAGCTCTATTTTCAACTTTTTGAGGAACCGCCATACTGTTTTCCAGAGTGGCTGCACCAGCTTGCATTCCCACCAACAGTGTAGGAGGGTTCCCCTTTCTCCCCATCCTTGCCAATATCTGTCATTTCCTGACTTGTTAATTTTAGCTGTTCTGACTGGTGTGAGGTGGTATCTCACTGAGGTTTTGATTTGGATTTCCCTGATGCCGAGTGATGTTGAGCACTTTTTCATGTGTCTGTTGGCCATTTGGATGTCTTCTTTGGAAAAATGTCTGTTCATGTCTTCTGCCCATTTCTTGATTGGATCATTTGTTCTTTGGGTGTTGAGTTTGATAAGTTCTTTATAGATTTTGGATACTAGCCCTTTATCTGATATGTCATTTGCAAATATCTTCTCCCATTCTGTCGGTTTTCTTTTGGTTTTGTTGACTGTTTCTTTTGCTGTGCAAAAGCTTTTTATATTGATGAAGTCCCAATACTTCATTTTTGCCCTTGCTTCCCTTGCCTTTGGCGATGTTTCTAGGAAGAAGTTGCTGTGGCTTAGGTCGAGGAGGTTGCTGCCTGTGTTCTCCTCTAGGATTTTGATGGACTTCTGTCTCACATTTAGGTCTTTCATCCATTTTGAGTCTATTTTTGTGTGTGGTATAAGGAAATGGTCCAGTTTCATTCTTCTGCATGTGGCTGTCCAATTTTCCCAACACCATTTGTTGAAGAGACTGTCTTTTTTCCATTGGACATTTTTTCCTGCTTTGTCAAAGATTAGTTGACCATAGAGTTGAGGGTCCATTTCTGGGCTCTCTATTCTGTTCCATTGATGTATGTGTCTGTTTTTATGCCAGTACCATACTGTCTTGATGATTACAGCTTTGTAATAGAGCTTGAAGTCCGGAATTGTGATGCCACAGCTTTACTTTTCTTTTTCAACCTTCCTCTGGCTATTCGGGGTCTTTTCTGGTTCCATACAAATTTTAGGATTATTTGTTCCATTTCTTTGAAAAAAGTTGATGGCATTTTGATAGGGATTGCATTAAATGTGTAGATTGCTCTAGGTAGCTTTGACATCTTCACAATATTTGTTCTTCCAATCCATGAGCATGGAACATTTTTCCATTTCTTTGTGTCTTCCTCGATTTCTTTCATGAGCATTTTATAGTTTTCTGAGTACAGATTCTTTGCCTCTTTGGTTAGATTTATTCCTAAGTATCTTATGGTTTTGGGTGCAATTGTAAATGGGATCGACTCCTTAATTTCTCTTTCTTCTGTCTTGTTGTTGGTGTATAGGAATGCCACTGATTTCTGTGCATTGATTTTATATCCTGCCACTTTACTGAATTCCTGTATGAGTTCTAGCAGTTTTGGGGTGGAGTCTTTTGGGTTTTCCACATAAAGTATCATATCATCTCCAAAGAGTGAGAGTTTGACTCACTTGAAAGTTTTTTTTTGCTTATCATCACTTCCCCCTGCCCATATCCTCCACCATTATGCCCTCCCCATTAAAATTCCCATTAGCTCAAAATAAGATGTCAATGAACTATCTTAAGAGTGGAGATCAAACTAGTTCACATTAAAAAGAATAAATGATTGCTGCCTCAGTGCACTAGCTCATTCTCTTTTCTGCTCTGTATATTGAAATTCCTCCCCCCTTAGTTTGGAAATAAAAGTATAAAGAGAGAATATCAAGAAATGCCAGTGTCCTCCTCCTCCTAGGGGATCTACATGGAAATCTTGAACTAGTTATCCCCTAAGGGCTACATTCCCAAAGGTGGAATTTCAGTGTGACTGGCCCATGTGTATGTGTGTTTAGAGTGGTGGGGGAAGTGGGGAGGTTTGCCTGGATGTGAACAATTGCCCCTTACATAGCTCTTTGGAAAGTATGAATTTTTTGCATATTAAGTGGTCTTAGAGTAGGCCCTATCTATGAAGAGAAAATTTCAAATGATACATGTATTGCTGAGGCATATAAATGGTTCTTTGCAAATGTATAAATATCCTTTTTACAGTAGGTAGCTTATGTAAGGGAGAGACATAATTTAAAATGAAATGTAGGAATATGGAATGATTATTAAGTTTCAAGGTAGATTCTCATGCTGTTGGCATCTTTGAGAAATAAAGCTTAATCCAAGATGATTTGAGAAGATGAATCAGAGGGTAAAGAACACTACACAAATACTTCTGCTGTCTAAGGCTAAATTGCTTTTGGGCATTCCTCCATCTGTAAAGAGGCAGGAGACAAGATTAATGTTTGTTTGACATTCTAGCCATTAGGTACAAAGTTTAGTCTTCAGTGAGGAAAGGGAATCACTTGTAGTTTCAAAAAAAATGGGAGACAAAAAGCCTTCAGCTAAGGAAGGAAAAGTTTAGACTAGATATTAGGAAAAAGAATGTTCTTATGAACAAGAGCCACAGAGTATTAGAGTAGGTTCCCAAAAGAGGTCAAAAGAGCTCCTGTGCAATAAAGAATGGTTTTATTAAGATGTTATTGGAATATAAGAAATGGCTTAAAAAATGTCAGTGGTGGCATTTTGATTCTTTAGCTGGACCACTCAATAGCAAGCTATGTTCAAAGCCATAGGGAAAAACAATAAAGAAGAATGACACTCAACTAATAAAAACAATAGAGACTCAAGCCTCTTCCTTCATACCGACATCCAAAAAGTCTTACAGAAATCCACTCAGATAAGCATGTCAGGTCAGAGAGAGAAGAGTCAAAGGTGAGCACAAAGCTCAGAACTTCAGAGACTTTCAAACAGATGAACACATACATTTTTAATTCCCTAAAATCGGGGAGCAGAACAATATTTTATAAACACTTCATAGGAAGGCCAAAAGTCAGGCATTTTTTTTTATTATGTTATGTTAATCACCATACATTACATCATTAGTTTTTGATGTAGTGTTCCATGATTCATTGTTTGCACATAACACCCAGTGCTCCATGCAGAACATGCCCTCCTTAATACCCACCACCAGGCCAACCCATTCCCCCACCCCCCTCCCCTCTAGAACCCTCAGTTTGTTTTTCAGAGTCCATAGTCTTTCATGGTTCTTCTCCCCCTTTGATTTCCCCCACTTCAGGCATTTTTGTACATCCATAATAGGTCAGCTTTTCCAGTGATAGGAAAATCTTCAAGAAAGACATCTGAAATTTACCATCCAAAAGTGATACACTGTGTTCCTGTTATCAAATCCCATAATCATATGTCTCTCTGAAGTCAACAGAACTCATTACGAACTGCACTTCTAAAAACCTAAACATAATATGAAGGGCGCCTGGGTGGCTCAGTCGGTTAAACATCTGCCTTCGGCTCAGACCATGATCCCAGGGTCCTGGGATGGAGTCCCCCATTGGGCTCCCTTTTCAGCAGGGATTCTGCTTCTCCCTCTCCCTCTGCCCCTCCCCCGTGCTCATGCTCTCTCTCTCTCTCTCTCTCTCAAATAAATAAATAAAATCTCTTTAAAAATAAAATAAAATAGGGGCACCTGGGTGGCTCAGTTGGTTAAATGACTGCCTTTGGCACAGGTCATGATCCCAGGGTCCTGGGATCGAGCCCCATATCTGGCTCCTTGCTCTCCCTTTCCCTCTACCTGCTACTCCACCTGCTTGTGCTCTCTCTCTGTCAAATAGATAAATAAAATTTCTTTTAAAAAATAAAAAATTAAAATTAAAATGTTGGTCAATTGTCAACCACTTGTGTTGACACAACTCCTAACATTTAATTTGATATATTCTTTACTGAGTCAACTTATTATTTTTGATAAAGCTTTATGATTTTTCAGGGCCACAAAATGTGAGGATATGCGATATCTGTCTGAAATACCTGTCACTGTTAGTGGGCAGAGTTGATTCGGCTCATCTGACTGGCTAAGCTCATGATACTTCCATGCCTCACCTCTATATTTCTACTCCATTCTCATTCAAAGAAGGTGAACATCCTTGAGAGGAAAAAAGTCCTGGAAATTTTACTAAATTTCAATGTTCCAGTTAGTATGGCTATATAAGAAATCCTCCAAAAGTTTAGTGGCTTAACACAATAATAATTATTTATTCTCACAGTTTTTATAGATCAGAAATTCAGAATCTGCTGTTAAGTGCTTCTGGCTCAGGGTCTCTCATGAAGTTGCAGTCATCTGAAGTCTTGACTAGGGTTGGTAGATACATTCAAGGTAGTTAACTAATTTTGTTGGCAAGTTGATACTGGCCTTTGCCAGGGGCCTCAGTTCCTCTCCATGTGGATATCTCCACAGGGCTGCTTGAGTGTCTTCAATGGCATTGGAAACTGGCTCTCTCCAGAGCAGGTGATCCAAGAGAGCAAAGCTGAAGTTGCAATGCCTTTTATGACCTAGCTTTGGGAGTCACACACCTTTACTTTTGCTGTATTACACTGGTCCATTCAGGCTAGCCCCAATCCACTGTGTAAGGGACCACATAAATACATGAATAAGAGGAGACTGAGAATATTAGGGCCTATCTCAGTAGCTGGCTACAACACTCAAGTGAAGGCAATATACTGACAAAACATTTGTAGATACATTAATTATTCATTGAATCCACAGTTTGCTTCAGCTATCTGGAATAATTAATGTTTTATCATTGTTTTTGCTGTTTTACACAAGTTGGGTAGCTCTTTCTTCTCCTTGGTCTTGTGGATACCATGTCTTCTGTTCCTCATTTCCAGGTATGACTTAGGTTCGTGTTGAAAATACCTATTTTTACAAACACTAGAGCACCATTGGTGATTCTAGCCTCCAAAGGATTCTGTTTGACCCCTTTTGAATTCATTCATTTAAAAACATTTGTTAAAATCCTACTATGTACAAGGGATACATTGTTGAAGAAGACAAACAAGGTCCCTCTCTTGGAACATATTCTAGTGAGGGAAAACAAACAGTAAAATGAAACAAATAAATATGAAAATATCAGATAATGAAAAATGCTAGGACAAAAATAAGATAAACTAGCTCATCTATTTAGATAGGCATGGATAAGGAATGGCTAGGGAGGGTTGCTTATTTAGGTTGTGAGATCAAGAAAGTCTTCTCTGAGGAGATAATAGCAGAGTTCTGGATGACAATAGTGTAAATATTTCAGGGAAGAGCATTCTAGACAGAAGTAACAGTCAATGTAAGTTCCCTCGGGTAAGGAAAAGTTGATATATGGAAGGAACAAAAGAAGATCTGAAGGCTGGAGCAATGGGCATGGGTACGGGTGTGAGAAGAATGAGATGAGGTCAAATAAGTGAGCAGGGGCCAGATTTTGTACAGGCCTATAGATGAGGGTAAGGGGTTTGGATATTATCCCTAGGATGATCGTATGATACTCACTTTCCAAGGTCCATTCTCTTATAATAAATGTTTGTTTTCTTTCCTTCTTTTTGTTCTTATCCCCTTCCTTCCTACAGTGGAGTTTATTTATATCAATTTCTCCTCTCCTTTTAGAAACACAGAATTACATTTCCCTACTCCCTCATTGGTAGGTGAGGCCACATGACTAGTAAAGACCAACAAATTGTGAATAGAAATGGCATGTGTCATTTCTAGGTTAAGGCCTTTATTTGTCAGTAAAAGTAAACAATTCTCTCTTCCCCTGTTGTAACAACCTAGAAGTTGACATGTTGCAGCTGGTATCCAGAAGGTAAAATGGTAGGGTCTCTATCAGACTGGGTCCCTGAGTGATTGTGTAATTCAGAGCCACCACTGACCTACACGGACATACAATGGGAACAAAAAACAAAACTTTTGTATCTTAAACCACAAAGCTTTGGGAGTTCTTAATTAACAGAACATAACCTAGATTCGTTTGATTAATATGCCTCCAAAGTGTTCTTCATTGAAAAATAAGTTCTAAACTGGGCTGTTGCCAGTCAATACAAATCATTTTTTTGTAGCCACTGCTGGTTGTGCACTCAATATAAATTAAATCATCACTATTTTTGATCTTCATTTTCTCTAAACAGTTCCATTTTTTCTCCATTTTTGCTCCTACTTTATTCATTAAGAGGCACAAGGTATTGTTACCACTTGTTAATAAATCATGAAATTAACATTTATAAGGCCCACATTTTCTTGTTTAGAGAAAGGAATGGAGTTCATTACTTAAGTTTGGTGAAGAGAATCTTGTTCACAAGCTGTTGCCCTCCAGATGTTGGGAAGAATTTCAGAAGGGAAAATAAGGCATTAGGACACCAACTCCATTTCTATATTTAAGACAGTACATAGCACCCTAGGGGAAAACAGAGCTGCTTATCTTTTGTATTTTCACTCTGAAAACCATCCATAAGGACACCCACTTAATTTTTGCTAACTCCTTCAACGCTCCTTATATTCACTGTATTTGTTTAGAAAGTCTCTATCAGAAAAGAAAATTTTCTCCATCTATGTTACATAGCAGCTTGATGCTTCTGCCAAGGTATATTGTAAATGGGAATTCCAAGCAACACAAAGAAGCTTAGAAAGACCTAGTTTCTTTCAAATGTCCTTCTTGGCTCACACCACTTCATCCAGGCACAGCATTCTTTAAGCAATTTCCCAATTCCTCTGATCAAACAAACTGGACTAATATTACCTCGGGATTTTGATTCCATCCAAGAGATCTGCTTTCGCAAACCATCTGTTAAAGCTCCTGGATTCCTTTCATTTAGTGAGGCTCACATGTCATATGGTATGCATTTTCACCCTCTGAACCATGTTCTGAACATCTTATTGGAGGAACTTGCCTCAATCATCTTTTCAATGACATTTTCTTATTTTAAAATCTCAAAATCTCGTATTATGGCAGAACTATTAAAAAAGTTCTACATCCATGAAATAGACATAAAACAAAGGTGTCTTCTTTTCTTGGTCTGCGAGTTTGAGCTTCATAAAGTAGAGGGTACCAGTTTTTAAATGTTTCAGGTAAAGCTATCATACAAGAATCACTCACAAGTGTGAAGTGCATGGAGGCTTTTGTGTATCAAATTAGCCATGTGCTTATAGAAAAGTGTCTTAGACTCCTAGAGGGTTTCCCCGTTAATTAGACCAAACCATCTATTACCTCATTTTGTGAGGGCAGTATTAGTGGAGTTCTGATCTCTTTTGGAGCTGGTTAACTTTTCTTGGTTCCATGGCCAAAAACAGGAACACTGACCCCTCATTAATCATGTAAAAGACAGTATTTGTTCAGCACATATTTAATGTACATCATAGGCATTTTGCACATTTGCTGTGGGCCCTAAAGTTGGACCTGAGACAATGAATAGGTAAAATAAATATATAATAACTGAGTAAACCTTTCAATACCACTCCTTTCAAATTGAGGGTATCCTATATACCAGGCAATTTCCTAAAAGATTGCCCACATTTGATTTTCACAACTACAAAAAGCAATTTTGGGTTTTCCCATTTACCAGATGAGAAAAACTAAAGTTCAGAATCATTAAATTAACTTCTTAGCTGGGATGTAGTTCAGAGTTAGAACCTGAACCCAGATTCTGAGCTTCTTCCCTTCATATATGCTGCTTCTCAAAGCCTGGAAGGGAGGGGAAGACACAGTTAATATCTAAAGAGTATCATTGAATATTAAAGTCAACAAATGCAGTGTAAAGACTGCTTCCCCAGTCATTTACCTTGTGAGTTCTTAGAGTAAATACTACTTAATCCAGTTAAGTTTTGATTGTCTACTCATATCAGTAATAATAAACATAACATTTCTAAATAATGTATTGGTTATATTTTTGGAATATATAAATGTATTATAAAAATGTAAGCTATTGGGGAGCCTGGGTGGTTCAGTCTGTTAAGCATCTGCCTTCGGCTCAGGTCACGATCTCAGGGTCCTGGGATCAAGCCACATTGGGCTCCCTGCTCAGTGGGGAGTCTGCTTCTCCCTCTCCCTCTGCCCCTTCCCCAGCTGCTCACACACTCTCTCTCTCTCTCTCAAATAAATAAATAAAATCTTTTTAAAAACGTTAGCTATTAATATATACAATAGAATTATCATCCAATGTGATCTGTTAGGGTAGTTGATTGGTTAATTGAAAAACAATTTAGAACAGATCCTCAATTAACATATACTCATTTAACATTATATTTACTTACCTTAAACATTTATTTTAACTAAAATATAATGAATGTTTATTTGCAAATCTTTTCATGTATGTCCAAAACCTTTTTAAAGTAGGAGTTCCTATACACTAGTAATGAACAATTCAAAGAGGAAATTAACAGTAAAGCTGGAAAAATAAAAACAAAAAGGAAACTAAGAAAAAATCCAGTTACAATAGCATCAAAAATAATAAAATATTTAGGAATAAACTTAACTAGGGAGATGAAAGATTTGCACACTGAAAACTATAAAGCATCACTGAAAGAAATTTAAAACTTACAATAAATAGAAAAACACTTCATGTTCATGGATTGGAAGACTTAATATTGTTAAGATGGCAATACTCCCCAAAGCAATTTATAGATTCAACACAACCCCATAAAAATCCCAGTGGCTTTTTTTTTCTCAGAAATGGAAAAGCTAATCCTAAAATTCATATGGAATTGCCAAGGACTCTCAGTAGCCAAAAACATCTTGAAAAAGATGAACAAAGTTGGAGGATTCACACTTCCCAATTTCAAAACTAACTACAAAGCTACAGAAAATAGGTACTAGCATATAGCTAGCTAGATCTGTAAATCAGTGGAATATAATGTTGAGTCTAGAAAAAAACCTAAACATCTATAGTCATTTGATTTTCAATAAGAGTGCCAAGACTGCTCAATGGGAGAAAGAATACTCTCTTCAACAAATGGTGCTGAAGCAACTGGATATCTGCATGCCAAAAGAATGAAGCTGAGCCCATACCTCAAACCTTATGCAAACATTGTTAAGGACTGAATGTTTGTGTCCCCACAAAATCCACATGTTGATGATTTAACCCCAATGTGATGGTATTTGGCAATTGAGTCTTTGGGAGGTAAGTAGGTTTGGATGAGGTCCTAAGAGGGGGCCTTCATGATGGCATTAGTGCCTTTATAAGAAAAGATACCCAAGTGCTCCCTCTTACTATCTCTGCCATATGAGGTCTGGTTAAGCTTAGGATATGATGAGAATGCAACTATCTGCAAGTCAAGAAAAGAACTCTCACCAGAAAACAATTATGGCAACACCTTGATCTTGGACTTCCTAGCCTCCAGAACTGTGAGAAATTTCTGAAGTCACTTAGTCTATAGTACTTTCTATGGAAGAACTAATAGGATTAGGTTTGGAGATTTAGAGAAAATTTCACTTAAGTAAAGGAAGCACATTCTATGGCTCAGACATAGAAAGAAATATTTTGTAGCTGGAGAGAAGCAGCAGGGATTGATTTGGTGAGTCAAGTTACCCAGGCTCAGTAGAGAACACTTGGTACTTAATAGACTTCAGGGGTTGTTTTCTGAGTTACTAGGAAAGAAGGGTTTTCTGTAATTCATGAATAGAAGATCTAAAATGTTCTTTAGTGGCCTCAGCGGTTTCAACTTTAGAGATGCTGCATCCAGGGGCCACAGTCCTCCTAGGATTTAATCTGGCCAAAAATATTGAGATTTCCCACATCTACCTTCCCTCAGATGGGAATTAGCAAGACTCTCCCTTATTGGGAAAGAGAAAGAAATACTCTCTGTATTCTTAAAGCTATATGGTAGAAGGGGAGTTGGAATAGGATTACCACTTGGCATTCAAAGCTTTTCACTTAAGAATTTGTAGCTATGTGCATTTTACATCTATCAGGCCCAAATATCTGCTGGTATAATATACTTAATATTTTATTGTAAATATTTATCTTCTCCCCCTTCTAGGAACATGAAGCAAAGCAAAACTTTACATTCCCCCCCACCTTCAGTCATCTACTGGAGAGATATCAAGGCTGAACTTTGAAATATATGCAATCTAGATTCATGCAAGTTTTAATTGTCATGGCCTTAGAGATCATCCTTTCTCCTTTTATGAATGAAAAAAACTGAAAACTAAATTGTTGAGGATCACACAACAAAAAAGTTCTAACAGAACTTGAACTGCAACCTAATTTTCTTGCCTTTCCACTACCGTAGGTTTTTTTCTTTTCTCCAAATTTTTATGTTATTTTAATGCAAGATCCATAGATGAGCTTTAAGGGTCCATGAACTTCCAGAAATTATCAGGAAAATGTATATGTGCATTTTTCTAAAAAAAAAAAATATTCTCAAAAGTACTATAAGCAATCTACTTATGTTGTAGGGGGAAATGATCTTATATCAACAAATGATCATTTTTCTTTTCTCCTCCTACCACTTCTTTCGATGTAAATTTTTACTTAAGTTATTTTTCTTCACGGGAGTGTCCAAGAACCAAGATAAATTGGGCTATATATTTGGCCACATTTAGCATCCAAAATTCAGACAAATTTTAATGGTTTGGGGAAAATATTTCTATGCTCATATAAAACACAGGGAGAGTATCATAGATCTCAGGGGAAAATAGGGAATAATATTACTCTCTTGATCCCATCATATAAGGCTTTTGTATTAACAGTGATTCTAATCTATGAGAAGCAAATGCTATTTAACTTCTTCATTAGTGTTCCTGCTGCAAGTGGCCAATAAACAACAAGAAGTTTGTCACTTCATACTCAGGAGGAGAAATTTTTTAGCCATCTTCTTACGCAAGAGAGACCCCCTAAATGATACTCAAGAAGCAATGTGGTCTTATGCAAAAACCACTAGGATTGGGTTTGAAAACTTAGCTCTGCCACTTACTGTGGCTATATAATTTAGACTTGTTACTTAACATTTCTGAGTTTCCATTTTCTCACCTGTAAATAAGTATAAAAGTACTTTTTGGGTTGCTGGTACATGGTGTTGTTCTGATGAGCAAAATGCCTATTATAGTCTGGATTGTGTCCCCCCCAAAATTTATATGTTAAACATTACTCCTACTACTTCAAAATGAGACTGTCTTTGAAAAGAGTCTTTAAAAAGGTTATTAAGTTAAAATAGGGTGATTAGGGTGAGCCCTGATTCAATCTGAATGGTGTCTGTAAGAAGAGGAAATTTGAACATGCAAAAAATACACACCAGGAAAACACTCACAGAGGAAAGACTATGTGGGGACACAGTGAGAAGGCAGCCATCTATATAAGCCAAGGAGAGAGACCTCAGGAGAAACCAAACCTGCCAATACCTTGATCTTGGACTCCCAGCCTCCAGAACTGTGAGAAAATTAATTTCTCAATACAATGTCAAAGCCCTCTATCAAAACTATTAGTTATTAGAGATGTATAAGAAATCACTTTTGAGAGCAGGGTATATTTTGTCTACATTTGGGAAATGGCTTCAAGTTATTGAGATCACTCTCTTTTTTCCTCCTGATTGAATCTTTCCAATTTCCAGAAAGTAATTTGTTTCTAATCTTCTAAAACCTGAAACCCAGGTAAATATCAGAATTTAAAGGTATTTTTTAATCATTCTACTCTAAGTCCTTATTTTACAGAAGGGAAATAAGTCTCAAATTCACACAATTAGCCATTTCTGTAAAGAGAGAACTAGAGGATAACCGAATACCTTTGTCATAGAGATATTGTGAAGAAAAACTTGGGTAATGCCAGTAGAGCACTCCACAATGCCTAGTAGCAAGTGCTCAGTATAATATAGCTCCTAATCATTGAGAAAAGCCAAATACCTTGGTCTCGTCTGGGTCACATTGCTAATTGTTGATAATCCCAGATTTCCAGGGCTTTGGGTACTGAAACTCTTAGATTTCCCCCAAATCCAAGCCCAGTAAATTTTTCTGATAGTGATAAACTTGCTCTGACTTAGAGTAAATTTGTTAGGAGCCTGATGAATTCTTCAATGGGAATTCATCAATAAAAAAATCACAAAAACTTGGGGAGCTGAAGGGTGCAGATCTGCTCATAAACCTTTCACTTGGTCCTTGGACTCAGTCAAAGCCACACTAAACTACTGAGCCTACAAGTTAACAGTCCACCCCAGGGGCCTTTTCCCCTGAAATAAAAGGCAGTCCAGTGAAGGCTAGCTGGCCCACGAGCTCATTTGATGGGAACATCACCAAGGGTAACAATTGGTAGCCTGAGTTTGATGTGAACCAGTCCTCACAGGCCACCATCCTCCAACCTGATTCACCCCTAATTCTTAAAAAAAAAAGTCCTGGGTTTACCTTTGACCATTGTCCTTGGCTATCTACATAGATTCTCTATAGCTGTGTTGAATCATTCCTTTCTACTTTATCTTTGCTTTCCCAGCATTTCCTTTGCTAAGTAACAGGCAGATGACCAGACTCAAAACATTTCCCAATTTTCAGTTCGGATTTCAGTGGAATACTCTTTTATATTAAGCTTTGAAGGCTATAGAAATATTGTATTAGGGACAGTTACCTGCCAGCTATTAACCATTGCTTCTGGTCTGACCTGAATTCACAGAGGGCATGGTCACCTGACAACTTAATCAATGAGCCTCTTTGGCTTTAGAGTGGCAGGGGCCAAGAGCTCCATCAAAGAAGCCTATGTGCTTTCAGGAACTCAGAAGATTCCAGTTGTTTTCAGCAGGCCTGAGAGGTTAAAATAAACAAATATGAAAATGCCAGATTGCCTTCTCATTTCTTCTCATACTTGGAGCCAGCCAGGGCCAGTGCAGTGGTGACTATGAAGCCAAGCCATGTGACCAGAGCTGTCACTGCACTAAGTGCCTGCCTTTCCCTCCTCACCCTCCTCTCCATTTCTAAAAATGCATGAAATACCCATTTCTGTATAATTACCAAGTGAATAAAAGGTCCTCCAACCCTTCTCTCCTGGCACAGATTCACCCAGTTGAAGGCTGCAGTTGGCAGCCTTTGACTATGTGGACACTTTCAGCAGTGTTTGAACACAAAGCTCTGTGCAAAAAAGCTCAGCAATTGTGTTTGCAACTATCCTTGGTTAGGATTTTCCTGTCCCATAGCAGTGCAGCCTAGGACATGAGTATGAAATCTCCATGATGGTATTACAGAGCAAGTACACATCCTCTCTGTATGCCCTCAGCCTTTACGCCTTCACAGTTCTTTTTTAAAAGCTCATAAACATGTTTAGCTGCCAGACAGTTCACAAAAAAAGAGGCCACTCACTGAGTGATTGTTCAAGCTGAGGGTCCTATATTTAAGGCAGCTTCTTCCTAGCAGTTTATGTCCCTCTTTCAGATGTACAGGCCTTCTGAATTGGAATGGAATTGAAAGAATTTTTAACTGTTTATTGGTTAAAGTGTTAAATGCTATCATTCAGTCTTTTAACTCAATTCAAGAGCACTGTGTGTCCCTCTTGCATAAGGTAAGAAGAAAAATTGTATAAAACATTTTCAAGTGTCTATCTTGTGCATTGATACTGAATTTGTTATGTGTATGAATTGGGTTTCTTATGTGAATGCACATGTACATACCCATGAAAGTAGGAGGTAGTTAAAGCAGGATATCCCCATAATTTAAGGAAAATACTGCAATTCAGTCTCTGCTGATAATCCTCTCAAAAATCATCAGTGATTTCCTTATTGCCAAATCCAATGGCCACTTCTCAATCCTCATTCTCCTTGATGTTCTGGTAGCATTTGATACCATTGATCACTGCTTCTCTTTCTTGAAACTCTTTTTTGCAAAGGCATACAATACCCTGGCCCATCATGATTCTTTCTGATATCTGACTACTCTTTCCCTGGTCCTCATTCTCTTTTGCTCACAAAATAGCAGAATTCCCCACTCAGTATGGTCATGTCCTCATCTGTCTTTTCTTTTTCTAGTCTCTCTTGAGGAACTCTATGCCCTCCCAAGACTATAAATGTTGTCATTATGTGAATGATTCCCAAGTATACATCTCTGGCCCTGCCTCTGCTCTCAAATCTTACTACTTTCTCAGCTCAACCTAGATATTGTATTGGTATCTTAAACTCAGCAGCTGCACAATAGAATTTGACATGTCCACCCAACTATCCTAATCCTAGCTTACTGCTCCTGCTCTTGCATTCCCTATTTGATTTGGATCACCAGCATCTGTGTAACCACCCAAGCTTAAAACCCCAGAATCATCTTTGATTCTCTTTCCCATTGCTCCTTCATAAGGAATAGTTAATTAATCTATCTGGTGCCCTAAATTTCCTGTGTAGTTTTTCCTTCTCCATCCTCTCTGCCACTACACTGATCAAGTTTGTATTATTTACACCAAGAGTATTACTAGAGTCTCATAATTTCATGGCTCTCTTCCCCCTATCTTCCATTTCATCCCGTGCATTACACTGAGATTATCTCACAACACAGTTTTTATTATATACTCCTTACTCCCAAAATCAATGGCCCCACTGCCAATACAATTAAGTCCAAACCTCCTTAACCTAAAATTAAGATCACTCCAGGATCTGACCATTGGCCATCCTGTATTCAGCCAAATGGAATTTCCAATATTTCCTATAAATATTTTCCATTAACATTTATTTTTTTGTTCACACTGTCTGTCTGCAATACCTCACCCATCTCTTTGTGTTCAAATTTACAGACTTTGAGACTTGGCATAAAAACCACACTCTCCCTGAATATTCTTCAGATATCTACTTCCCCTAGCCCAGCATAGCACAGAGGTTACTTACCTGGATTCTTAATTGTTTAATGGTAGCTTTTTATGGCATTTCTACCAAAGATTCAAACACATACACACAAAAATATAATCTCATCTTCCTATCTAGACTAAAGATTCCTTAAGAGCAGGGTTCATATCTTATTCATTATAGACTGAATGTGTCCCCTCCTCAAATTCATATGTTGAAGCCCCAATCTCCAAAGTGATGGTATTTGGTGATGGTGCTTTTGGGATGTAATTAGAGTTAGATGAGATCATGAGGATGGGGCCCTTATAAAGGGATTAGTACCCTTATTAGAAGAGATCCAAGGGCGCCTGGGTGGCTCAGTTGGTTAAGCGACTGCCTTCGGCTCAGGTCATGATCCTGGAGTCCCTGGATCGAGTCCCGCATCGGGCTCCCTGCTCGGCAGGGAGCCTGCTTCTCCCTATGACCCTCACCCCTCTCATGTGCTGTCTCTCTCTCTGTCTCAAATAAATAAATAAAATCTTTAAAAAAATAAAAAAAAAAAAAAAAAAAAATAAAAAAAATAAAAAAAAAAGAAGAGATCCAAGAAAGTGAGCAAGCTTACTAGCTCACTCTATCATCTATCTCTCTTCTCCCCCAACCTTGTGCATGTGCACAAAGTAGAGATCATACGAGCACACAGCAGGAAGGCAGCCATCTGCAAGCCAGAAATAGAGCCCTCACCAAAATCCACCCATGTAATCCTGATCTCAGACTTCCAGCCTCCAGAGCAGTGAAAAAATAAATGTATTATTTAAGCTATCCAGTCTATGTATTTTGTTTTGGGAGCCCAACCTAAGACAGTCATTGTGCATCCCCGTCACTTTGCACTGCCTGGCACATCATAGAAATTCCTAAATATTTGTCAAGTGAATGAGTGAATATGTCTCCAAAATTGTCTTTGATCAAATAAAGCTAGTGGGCTCTCTTATATACAGCCAGGCCTGCCACTCAAGCTCTTCTATATTCTGACTCCTTTCCACTGCTCCTACCACACTCCTGCCCTACCTTCACCTCAGCACAACCCGTGCAAGCTCATCCCTCCTTCTAAGCCAGAGATGGTAAACTGACATCCCAGAGGCCAGATACTGCTCACAATTACTTTTTGTCCCAACATCAAAGTGTTTCTTCAATTTTGACTTAGTTGCCAGTATTTAAAAATTGGGAGATTTCGTATGAAAATATGGGTTTGAGACAATGGTAAACCTTCAATGACATTTGGCTGCCATTTCTAGATAGGGCTTGTACTCTCCAGGTACAACTACAGCTAGTTTATGTCACTTGCAGAAGCTTTTTATCTTGATGAAGTCCCAAAAGTTCATTTTTACTTTTGTTTCATTAGCCTTTGGAGATGTATCTTGAAAGAAGTTGCTGTGGCCAATGTTGAAGAGGTTACTGCCTATGTTCTCCTCTAGGATTTTGATGGATTCCTGTCTCACATTGAGGTCTTTCATCCATTTTGAGTTTATCTTTGTGAATGGTGTTAGAGAATGGTCAAGTTTCATTCTTCTGCATGTGGTTGTCTAATTTTCCCAGCACCATTTATTGAAGAGACTGTCTTTTTTCCATTGCATGTTTTTTCCTGCTTTGTTGAAGATTATTTGACCATAGAGTTGAGGGTCCATGTCTGGGCTCTCTATTCTGTTCCATTGGTCTATATGTCTGTTTTTTTGCCAGTACCATGCTGTCTTGGTGATTACTGCTTTGTAATATAGCATGAAATCAGGCAACATGATGCCCCCAGCTTTGTTTTTCTTTTTCAACATTTCCTTGGCAATTTGGGGTCTTTTCTGATTCCATACAAATTTTAGGATTGTTTGTTCCAGCACTTTGAAAAATGTCATTGGAATTTTGATCGGGATGGCATTGAATGTATAGATTGCTCTGGGTAGCATAGACATTTTAACAATGTTTATTCTTCCTATCCATGAGCATGGAATGTTTTTCCATCTTTTTGTGTCTTCTTCAATTTCTTTCATAAGTGTTTTGTAGTTCCTAGAGTATAGATCCTTTACCTCTTTGGTTAAGTTTATTCCGAGGTATCTTATGGTTTTTGGTGCTATTGTAAATGGAATCGTTTCTCTAATTTCTCTTTCTACAGTTGCATTGTTAGTGTATAAGAAAGCGACTGATTTCTGTGCATTGATTTTGTATCCTGCCACATTACTGAATTGCTGTATGAGTTCTAGTAATTTGGGGGTGGAGTCTTTTGGATTTTCCACATAAAGTATCATGTCATCTGCGAAGAGAGAGAGTTTGAGGGTTTTAGAGGGAAGGGGAGTGGGGGGATGGGTTAGCCCGGTCATGGGTATTAAGGAGGACACGTACTGCATGAAGCACTGGGTGTTATACAAAAACAATGAATCATGGATCACTACATCAAAAACTAATGACGTGTTGTATGGTGACTAACATAACATAATAAAATTAAATTAAATTTAAAAAAAGTTTATGTCACTTGCTTGGCTGTTATATAACAATTTGAGTTTGATAACTATGTTCTATGTCTTTTCCCACTCTCCCTCATTTCTGTAACTAAAATATTTATTTTCTATATCTCTTAATTTTGCCCTGCTTACACCAGGAAGAATTTGCCAACGACCATGGCCTGAAATAGTCCATCCCTCCTCTCTTTGTATTTCTGTAGTGTAAGAAATTACAGTTTATCAATAATGTACTCTCTCATTTTTCCCATTTCTCATTTCTTCACATAAGGAGAGTTAAGAGTAAGGCTCCAGAAAAGTGATCAATGTATTAATTCTTTTTTTTTATTATGTTCAACTGTCCAACATATAGTACATCATTAATTTTTGATGTAGTGTTCAATGATTCATTAGTTGTATATAACACCCAGGGCTCCAATGGTATTAATTCTTATAAATGGTAATTGACAGAACTGGTATTCAAACCCAAGTCTTATGATACCAGGTTTTGTTCTTTTTCTTTGGTGAGTTCTTTCTTTACCAGTTTGTGCTGTCTTCTGTAATTCATTCCAACTTAATTCAGCAAATATTTATTGAGTACTGGATATAGTAAAGGAATCCACTGCTCTCTAACATGGTGTCAGTAAACATTCTCTTTCTAGTTATTGAGATTTCTCATTCTTTGACTGGATACACTGCCCATAGACAGAGGACCACTGTGGATAAATTCTCTCCTTCACTTAATATATAAATGAATATCTACTTTAAGCACCATGTTAAGCCCTAGGCGTACAGTGATAAATAAACCCAATATTTCCTTGTCCTCATAGGGCTTAAAATATTTGTCCTTAAATGTATATTCTGTTTTTCCATCAAATTACAAAGTCCTATATGCAGGAGCTGAGTATGATTATTCAAAGGGAGTTATTATTCAGTAGATGCTTAATTTTTGATAATTATGATGAATGTTTCCAATGACTCCCAGGTAGAAGTGGTAGTTGTCCCCACCTTCTCCACTTCCCTTCAAAACCTGTCTCTTATTCCTAGCAGCTGGGTCTTAAAGAACCAGAGTTCCTCATCCTCAGGACAAGAATAGGTAAGGCCAACTTCATAGGTGTCACACATGCAGTCACACAAGGACCTGTGCTTAGAAGGGCCCTGTGCTTGGTTTAAAGCTATGCTGTTATCATCTTGAAATTCTTAATAGTTTTTAACAAGGAACTCCACCAATTATGTAATCTGTCCTGACAACAGAGTTGGGGATAGTAGCCAATATAACTTTAATGTCAACACCATCACTTTGCCAAAGGGCTCCTCTTCAGTATGTCTTTACTCCTGCTCAAATGCAGAAAAATAGCAGGGACATGGTTTGAAAGATATCTTTATATTTGAAGTTATTTTACTCTGTTGTGCCTAACAGTGCTATGTCTTAAGATCCAATAGAAATAACAATGGCTCTAAGATAATAATGCTATGTCTGTTCACCTAGGCTACTGGTATCTTTAGGTTCAGTATGCCAATGGTTCTTAAAGGGTGAGACCCCACAAGCAGCATGAGAATCACCTGGTAAATTGTTGGAAATGCAAATGCTTGTACTCCACGAATCAGACATCTTAAAGGCAGAACCCAGTTATCTGTGTTTTAACAAGCCCTTTAGATGATTTTGGTGTAGGCTGAAAATTGGCAACCACACAGTTGTGGCACTGTCAGCCTTAAGAGCACAGTCTATGTCTCCTACTGTTTCTCAGTCAGGTGGGGATTATTTAATATAGACCGGCTGAAGGACAACTGGGAGATATTTGGGCTTAGAAAACTTTGCTTTAGGGGCATCTGGGTGACTCAGTCAGTTGGGTGTCTGACTCTTGGTTTCAGCTCAGGTCATGATCTCATGGATCTTGGGATCCAGTGAGTCAGGCTCCACACTCAGTGGGGAGTCTGCTTGAAGTTCTCTCTCTCTGCCCCTCCCCTCATTCATGCACACTCTCTTTCTCTTTCAAAATAAATAAAACAATCTTTAAAAAAAAAAAAACTTTCAGGGTGCCTGAGTGGCTCAGTTGTTTAAGCATCTGCCTTCAGCTCAGGTCATGATCTCAGGGTCCTGGGATCAAGTCCCGCATTGGGGGAGTCTGCTTCTCCCTCTCCCCCTGCTCGTGCTTGCTCTCTCTCTCTCTCAAATGAATCAATAAAATCTTTAAAAAATAAAAAAAAAAACTTTGCTTTATGAGTTTTTATGAATAGAGGGAAAACAACAGAACTAGTTTTTCTTTTGGCAACAGATTTGTTTATCCTGTTCCTTTGAAGTTAGAACCAATAATATAGAAGGGTTTGGTGGATACAACCTGATATCTGAGTGAAATAGAGAAGGCTTCTTTTAATTGCTCTCTTGAACAGACACATTTTGGAGACAACACCATAGAGTTCTATTGCTGAAGATTGATCTTAGATCATAAGACCCCACTGTCACATTTTACAAATGAGAACTCAGGGCCCAGAGATCAGTCAGTTTTCACTCAGGCATTCACTAAAAGAAAAAGGTTTACTTAGGTAAAAGTCAGAATCCCCTTGCTGATCATTTGGTGCCCCTCATGGCTGGGCATTTAGAGAAGCAGCCACCCTATCCAGAATCTCTATTAATTGCATCACCACTGAGCATTCATTTCCTTCCTGTTACTTTTAGATAGTTTGATTTCAGAACACATACATATTTTTTAAGAGACAACCTTCATGTTCTCTACTTTTGAATGCTCAGTTTTTTCTTTGCAGTTGAACATCTCAGCTAAGGAAGACAAGGCAGTAGCCAGGCTATGTAGTTCACTGACTCTCACCCTTTGGAAGGAAGGCGAGCCCTGCTTGTAGGTGTCCATGATTAGCTCCAAGCTGCTTTTCTCCACACCTGGTTCTCGTTTGTAACACTGAAAGCATTTCATGCTTATTAAGCATCATCTGGTCCCAATTTTTAAACCACAAGTTTGGCTTGGTTTGTTTTTAATAAGCAGTTACAACAGAGTCCACCTTTTCAGTGTAATGATGTCTCTTAAACTCAGCTATTGGCATCTTGGGGATTTAGATTAATATAGCTGTTATAGGAAGTTAAAAACATGAAAGACACAAATCCTGAAATTTGACTTTATTGTGCCTAGATATGATACAGATTTATTTTCAACACATATATTTGAAGGAAAGGATGATCAAGTTTAAAAGGAATTGTGTAATGATATTTATTTCTGCCTGGTAGTCCACATCTCCATTTTTCTTCCCCAATTTTGAGTTTAAAGAATTCCTAGATTTTATGAAAAAGTAGTTTGGGGGATAAATAGAATTCTTCATCATTGCTCAATTTCTAAGTATTTTGCAGTCAGTATCACTTAGTTTTTTGACAGCCTGTGCTTCTTTATGTGGTACTTTGTCATTGCACTTGACCAACATAAGAGAGCAGAGTTATGACATTCATCTTCTTTTTAAGAAGAGTTAGGAGTCTGTTAGTTCCAAGTAAAATATAATTGTAAAGTCACAAGATTTTAAAAGGATATAAAACTGATAGTTAAACTTTAACAGGATTTTCCAGCTTTCTTTATAATGTATTTTAAAATGCCCATTGCCTGGTATTAAACATTCATAACCATTCATGTACTGATCAGGGATATTTTAAATCTAGCATGTGAAATTCCTTAATGTTGAGTTAGTGTCACAGGTTTAGACCAGTGTGGTGCAAGTTTGAAGCTATCTCAGTTCTCTTCCTTTAAATCAGAGGTCTACCTGGATTGATGGGAATGTTTACTTCTTCTTCGAAAATAAGTGTAATTGATATTTTCAATTTCTACCTTCAGGAGAAACAGTCCTCATATGAATGACCAATAACCAATCTAAATCATCTTCCTGTGTGATTTCAAATGTGTAGTTCTCTCCACAACTATTTCCAAAAAGCTCTAAAATGTACTTATATGTTTCACAGATCTATCCAATCATAGCCTTTACCCCACTCTATTTCGATTTAATGTTCAGTATCATCAGCTCTAAGCTACAACAGATGAAGTTCTTTTCTGTCTCTTCACTACTATATCCTCAATGCCTAGAACAGTGTCTGGCATATGATGGATACTAGATTAATCTCTTGGGTAATCTATTGAATGAGTGACTAAATGAATGATCGAAGGCATTGGACATATACCGTTTCATCCTCAAAATTCAAAATTTAGCTTTTATATGAAAATCAGAGAAAAGGAGGGAAATCACATGAATAGTAATCTAAATTTCCATATTATTCTTAGGGACTGTCTCTAAATTAATATTACCATTCAGTAATGATATATTAATTGAATTTATTAATTGGATTATAGGGCCTAATTATCATTGTTTTACAATTCCACATATAAGTGAGACCATATAGTACTTGTCTTTCTCTGTCTGACTTAGTTCATTTAGAATAATGCCTTTAAGGTCTATCCATTTTGTTGCAAATGGTAGGATTTCCTCATTTTTTATGGCTGAATAATAGTCCATTGTATTTTTATACCACAATATCTTGATCCATTCATCCATCAATGGACATTTAAGTTGTTTCCATATCTTGACAATTGTAAATGATGCTGCTATGAACACAGAGGTGCAGATATCTTTTCAAATTACTGTTTTTGTTTCTTTTGGATATATTCCCAGAAGTGGAATTGCTGGATCATATGATAGTTCTATTTTTTAGTTTTTGAGGATCCTCCATATTGTTTCCTATTGTGGCTGTACCATTTGACAGTTCCACCAGTAGTGCAAAATGGTTCCCTTTTCTCCACATCCATATCAGCATTTATTATCTCTTGTCTTTTTTATTATGGCTGTTCTAACAGGTGTGAGGTGATCTCATTGTGGTTTTAATTTGCATTTCCCTCATGGCTTGTGATGTTGAGCATCTTTTCATATACCTTTTGTATATCATCTTTGAAGAAATGTCCATTCAGGTCCTTTGCCCATTTTTTAACTAGGTTATTTGGGGTCTTTTGCTATTGAGTTATATGAGTTCTTTATATATTTTGGATTTTGACCCCTTATAAGATATATAGTTTGCACATATTCTTTCCCATTCAACAGGTTGTCTTCACTTTGTTGATAGTTTCTTTTGCTGTGCAGAAGCTTCTTAGTTTGATGTAGTCCCACCTGTTTATTTTTTATTTTGTTGCTTGTGCTTTGGGTTTCATATATTACCAAGACCCCTTTCAAGGAGCTTTGTTCTTATGTTTTCTTCTAGGAGTTTCATGATTTCAGGTCTTACAGTTGAGTCTTCAATCCATTTTGAGTTAACTTTTATAAGTGGTGTAAGATATGGTCCAGTTTTATTCTTTTACAAGTAAATATCCAACTATCCCAAAACCATTTTTTGAATAGACTGTTATTTTTCCATTGAGTATTCTTAGCTCCCTTGTCAAATATTAGTTGACCATAGATGCATGGGTTTATTTTGGGCTCTCAGTTCTGTTCCATTGGTCTGTTTGTCTGTTTTTAGGCCAGTACCACACAGTTTGATGACCATAGCTTTATAATATAGCTTGAAATCAAGAAGTGTGATGCCTCTTGCTTTGTTCTTCTTTCTCAGGATTTCTTTGTCTATTCAGGGTTTCTGTGTTCCACACAAATTTTAAGAGTGTTTTTTATACTTCTGTAAAAATGCCATTGGAATCTTCATAAGGATTACATTGAATCTATAGATGCTTTTTGGTAGTATTAACATTTTAACAATATTACTTCTTCTTTTCCAATTCTGATACATTTTATTTATCTTTCTTGCCTCATTTCTCTAGCTAGGACTTTCAATACTATGTTAAATAGGAGTGGGGAGAGTGAGCATTCTTGTCTTCTTCCTGATCTTAGAGGAAAAGCTTTCAACCTTTCACCCTGAGTATGATGTTAGCTGTGGGCTTGTCATATATGGCATTTACTATGTTGAGATATGTTCATTCTACATATAATTTGTTAAGATTTTTTATCATGAATGGATATTGAATTTTGTCAGATGTTTTTTCTTCATCTATTTAGATGATCACATAATTTTTTTCTTTCATTCTATCAATGTGATCTATCACATTGATTGATTTCTGTATGTTGAACCATCCTTACATTCCAGAATAAATCTCACTTGCTCATGGTGAATGATCCTTTTAATGTGCTGCTAAATTCAGTTTGCTAGTATCTTATTGAGAATTTTTCATCTATATTCATCAGATATATTGGCTTATAGATTTTTCTAGTACTGTCCTTTCTGGTTTTAGCATCAGAACAATGCTGGCCTTGTAAAATGAGTTTGGGAATGCTCCCTCCTCTTTGATTTTTTTGCAAGAGTTCAAAAAAGATTGGTGTTAATTCTTTTTAAATGTTTGGTAAAATTCACTAGTTAAGGCATCTGGTCCTCGCTTTTTTTCATTGGGAGATTTTTGATTACTAATTCACTTTACTAGTAATTGGTCTCTTCAGATTTTCTGTTTCTTCCTGGTTCAGTCTTAGTAACTTGTATACTTCCAAGAATTTTTCCATTTCTTCTAGATTGTCCAGTTTGTTGGCTTACAGTTTTATATAGTAGCCTCTCGTGATCCTTTAAATTTCTGTGATATCAGTTGTAATGTCTCTTTTTTCCTATACAATTTTGTTGATTTGGATCCTATCTTTCTTTTCCTTGGTTAGCATAGCTAAGGGTTTGTCAATTTTGTTTATCTTTTCAAAGAACCAACTCTTACTTTGTTAATCTTTTCTATTGTTTTTCTGTTCTCTATTTCATTTATTTATGCTTTAATCTTTATTATTTCCTTTCTTCTGCTAACTTTGGGTTAAGTGTGTTCTTCTCTTTCTAATTTCTTAAAGTGTAGAGTTAGGTTGTTTATTTGGGATCTTTCTTGCTTTTTTTTAAATTTAATTTAATTTTATTATGTTATGTTAGTCACCATACAATACATCATGAGTTTTTGATGTGGTGATCCACGATTCACTGTTTTCATGTAACACCCAGTGCTCCATGCAGTGCATGCCCTCCTTAATACCCATGACCGGGCTAACCCATCCTCCCACCCCCCTCCCCTCTAAAACCCTCAGTTTGTTTCTCAGAGTCCATAGTCTCTCATGGTTCATCTCTCCCTCCAATTACCCCCCTTCACTTTTCCCTTCCTTCTTCTAATATCCTCCATGCTATTCCTTATGTTCCACAAATAAGTGAAACCATATGGTAATTAACTTTCTCTGCTTGACTTATTTCACTTAGCAAAATCTCCTCCAGTCCCATCCATGTTGATGTAAAAGTTGGGTATTCATCCTTTCTGATGGCTGAGTAATATACCATTGTATATATGGACCACATCTTCTTTATCCATTCATCTGTTGAATGGCATCTTGGCTCTTTCCACAGTTTGGCTATTGCGAATATTGCTGCTATGAACATTGGGGTGCATATGGCCCTCTTTTCCCTACATCTGTGTCTTTGGGGTAAATCCCCAGTAGTGCAATTGCTGGGTCATAGGGTAGCTCTATATTTAATTTTTTGAGGCACCTCCACACTGTTTTCCAAAGTTGCTGTACCAACTTGCATTCCCACCAACACTGTAAGAGGGTTCCCCTTTCTCCACAACCTCCAACCTCTCCAACATTTGTTGTTTCTTGCCTTGTCAACTTTTGCCATTCTAACTGGTGTAAGGTGGTATCTCAATGTGGTTTTGATTTGAATTATCCTGATGGCTAATTCTAACTGGTGTAAGGTGGTATCTCAATGTGGTTTTGATTTGAATTTCCCTGATGGCTAATGATGATGAACATTTTTTCATGTGTTTGTTAGCCATTTGTATGTCTTCTTTGGAGAAGTGTCTGTTCATGTCTTCTGCCCATTTTTTGACTTGATTATTTTTTTTGGGTGTTGAGTTTGAGAAGTTCTTAATAGATCTTGGACACCAGCCCTTTATCTGTAGGGTCATTTGAAAATATCTTCTCCCATTCTGTGGGTTGTCTCTTTGTTTTGTTGACTGTTTCCTTGGCTGTGCAGAAGCTTTTTATCTTGATGAAGTCCCAAAAGTTCATTTTTGCTTTTGTTTCACTAGCCTTTGGAGATGTATCTTGAAAGAAGTTGCTGTGGCCAATGTCGAAGAGGTTACTGCCTATGTTCTCCTCTAGGATTTTGATGGATTCCTGTCTCACATTGAGGTCTTTCATCCATTTTGAGTTTATCTCTGTGTATGGTGTAAGAGAATGGTCGAGTTTCATTCTTCTGTATATAGCGGTTCAATTTTCCCAGCACCATTTATTGAAGAGACTGTCTTTTTTCCATTGCATGTTTTTCCCTGCTTTGTTGAAGATTATTTGACCATAGAGTTGAGGGTCCATATCTGGGCTCTCTATTCTGTTCCATTGGTCTATATGTCTGTTTTTGTGCCAGTACCATGCTGTCTTGGTGATCACTGCTTTGTTATATAGCTTGAAATTTGGCAACGTGATGCCCCCAGCTTTGTTTTTCTTTTTCAACATTTCCTTGGCGATTCGGGGTCTTTTCTGATTCCATACAAATTTTAGGATGGTTTGTTTCAGCACTTTGAAAAATGTCATTGGAATTTTGATCAGGATGGCATTGAATGTATAGATTGCTCTGGGTAGCATTGACATTTTAACAATGTTTATTCTTCCTATCCATGAGCATGGAATGTTTTTCCATCTTTTTGTGCCTTCTTCAATTTCTTTCATGAGTGTTCTGTAGTTCCTAGAGTATAGGTCCTTTACCTCTGTGGTTAGGTTTATTCTGAGGTATCTTATGGTTTTTGGTGCTATTGTAATTGGAATTGTTTCCCTAATTTCTCTTTCTACAGTTGTATTGTTAGTGTATAAGGAAGCA
This sequence comes from Phoca vitulina, assembly GCF_004348235.1. Classification (NCBI taxonomy): domain Eukaryota; kingdom Metazoa; phylum Chordata; class Mammalia; order Carnivora; family Phocidae; genus Phoca; species Phoca vitulina. The sequence continues at coordinate 25,606,954 of NW_022589720.1, read as the reverse complement.
ACTGATTTCTGTGCATTGATTTTGTATCCTGCCACATTACTGAATTGCTGGATGAGTTCTAGTAATTTGGGGGTGGAGTCTTTTAGATTTTCCACATAAAGTATCATGTCATCTGTGAAGAGAGAGAGTTTGACTTCTTCTTTGCCAATTTGAATGCCTTTTATTTCTTTTTGTTGTCTGATTGCTGTTGCTAGGACTTCTAGTACTATGTTGAACAACAGTGGCAAGAGTGGGCATCCTTGACGTGTTCCTGATCTTAAGGGAAAGGCTCTCAGCTTTTCCCCATTGAGGATGATATTCGCTGTGGGTTTTTCATAGATGGATTTTATGAACTTGAGGAATGGTCCTTCTGTCCCTATACTCTGAAGAGTTTTAATCAGGAAAGGATGCTGTATTTTGTCAAATGCTTTTTCTGCATCAATTGAGAGAACCATATGGTTCTTTTCTCTCCTCTTATTAATTGTTCTATCACATTGATTGATTTGCGAATGTTGAACCACCCTTGCATCCCGGGGATAAATCCCACTTGGTCATGGTGGGTGATCCTTTTAATGTATTGTTGGATACTATTAGCTAGGATTTTGTTGAGAATTTTGGAATCCATATTCATCAGGGATATCAGTCTGAAATTCTCCTTTTTGATGGGGTCTTTGCCTGGTTTGGGGATTAAGGTAATGCTGGCCTCATAGAATGAGTTTGGAAGTTTTCCTTCTGTTTCTATTTTTTGAAACAGCTTCAGTAGAATAGGTATTATTTCTTCTTTGAATGTTTGGTAGAATTCCTCAGGGAATCCATCAGGCCCTGAACTCTTGTTTTTGGGGAGGTTTTTGATCACTGCTTCAGTCTCGTTACTGGTTATTGGCCCATTCAGGTTGTCAGTTTCTCCCTGTTTTGGTCTTGGGAGTTTTAGGTTTCCAGGAAGGCATCCATTTCTTCCGGGTTGCTCAGTTTATTGGCATATGGTTGTTGATAATAATTTCTAATAATTGTTTCTATTTCCTTGGTGTTAGTCGTGATCCCCTTTCATTCATAATTTTATTAATTTGGGTCCTTTCTCTTTTCTTTTGGATAAGTGTGGCCAATGGTTTATCGATCTTATTAATTCTTTCAAAGAACCAGCTTCTAGTTTCATTGGTCTGATCTACTGTGTTTCTGGTTTCTAATTCATTGATCTCTGCTCTAATCTTAATTATTTCTCTTCTAATGTGTGGCTTAGGCATCTTTTGTTGCTTTTTCTTTAGTTCTTTAAGGTATAGAGTTAGTTGGTGAATTCGGGATTTTTCTATTTTTTTGAATGAGGCTTGGATGGCTATGTATTTCTCCCTTAGGACCGCCTTTGCAGTATCCCATAGGTTTTGGACCGATGTGTTTTCATTCTCATTGGTTTCCATGAATTGTTTAAGTTCTTCTTTGATTTCTTGGTTGACCTAAACATTCTTGAGTAGAGTGGTCTTTCGCTTCCAAGTGTTTGAAATTATTCCAATTTTTTTCTTGTGATTGAGTTCCAGTTTTAAAGCATTGTGTTCTGAGAATATGCAGGGAATAATCTCAATCTTTTGGTATCAGTTGAGACCTGATTTGTGACCCAGTATGTGGTCTGTTCTGGAGAAAGTTCCATGTGCACTCGAAAAGAATGAGTATTCTGTTGTTTTAGGGTGGAATGTTCTGTATATATCTATGAGGTCCATCTGGTTCAGTGTATCATTCAAAGCTCTTGTTTTCCTGTTGATTTTCTGCTTAGATGATCTGTCTATTTCTGAGAATGGAGTATTGAGGTCTACAATTAACGTATTGTTATCAATATGACTCTTTATTTTGGTTAACAGTTGGCTTATGTAGATGGCTGCTCCCATGTTGGGGGCATAGATATTTACAATTGTTAGATCTTCTTGTTGGATAGACCCTTTAAGAATGATGTAGTGTCCTTCTGTGTCTCTAACTACAGTCTTTAGCTTAAAATCTAATTTGTCTGATATAAGAATTGCTACCCCAGCTTTCTTTTGAGGTCCGCTGGCATGGAAGATGGATCTCCATCCCGTCACTTTCAGTCTGGATGTATTTTTAGGTTCAAAATGAGTCTCTTATAGATAGCATATGGATGGGTCCTGTCTTTTTATCCAATCTGCAACCCTGTGCCATTTTATGGGAGCATTTAGGCCGTTCACGTTGAGAGTAATTATTGAAAGATATGAGTTTATTGTCATCATGTTGCCTGTGAAGACCTTTTTTCTATAGATTGTCCCTGTAAATTTCTGTTGTAGATCACTCTTGGGGTCTTTCTCCTTTTATAGAACCCCCCTTAATATTTCTTGCAGGGCCGGCTTAGTGGTCACAAATTCTTTCAGTTTCTGCCAGTCGTGGAAGCTCTGCATCTCTCCATTCATTCTAAGTGACAGCTTTGACCGATAAATTATTCTTGGCTGCATGTTCTTCTCATTTAGTACCCTGAATATGTCCGGGCCTTTCTGGCTTGCCAGGTCTCTGTGGATAGGTCTGACGTTATTCTGATATTCCTCCCTCTGTATGTAAGGAATCTCTTCCCCCTAACTGCCCTTAAGATGGTTTCCTTGGTTCTAAGATTTGCGAGTTTTACTATTACATGCCGGGGCATTGGCCTGTTTTCCTTGATCTTGGGAGGGGTCCTCTCTGCCTCTAGGACACAAATGTTTATTTAATTCCCCTGATTAGTGAAGTTCTCAGCTACGATCTGCACAAATATATCTTCTAGTCCTCTCTCTCTCTCCACCCCCTCAGGGATCCCAATAATTCTGACATTGGAACATTTCATGGTGTCACTTATTTCTCTGATTCTATTTTCATGGTTTTTGAGTTGTTTTTCGCTGGCCTCCCCTTTTCCTTCTTGTCTATTATTTGGTCTTCTAGATCACTAATTCATTCTTCTGCCTCGCTTACCCTAGCTGTTAGATCATCTAGATTAGATTGGATCTCACTGATAGCATTTTTAAGTTCTGCCAATTCAGCTTTCATTTCTGCCCTTAGAGACTCTATGTTGTCATTAATTGATTTCTCCATTCTAGCCATTGTCTTCACAATTGCTACCCTGAATTCCATCTGCGACATCTTGGTTATATCTGTATCCATTTGTAGATCTATGGCAGAAGTCACAGTCTCTGAGTCTTTCCTATTTTGGGGTTCCTCCTCCTAGTCATTCTGTTGATGGGTGGTTGAGGGAATGTACAGAGTCCAAATTATTGACCACAACCCAAGCAAGATGCACCTGTTTTATAGGGACCTTAGGGCTGCTAGCCTCTTGTTCTCTCAGCCTGTCTTCTGAGTTGTCCTGCCCCCTATGGCGGGGGATGGGCTCAGTGAAAACTGGTTTTGGGGGGCTTTTGTTCTCTGGCAGCTGTCCCTGGCAGTTTTCTGCATCTCTTCAGAGAATCAGAGCAGAAGAGATCATTTCCAACCCTCTGCCTCAGAGCAGAGAGATCACAGTCTGTTCTTCTGTGAGCTCTCCAGGCCACACTATCTCCGTTTCTGTCTGTGCTGCTATAAACTGCAGCGTCCTAGGCTGTGCACCCCTCAGCAGCACTCCCAGTCCTTGTCTCCAGGTTGGGGCACATCTCTGCCCTTTGTGCTTCTAAAACCACCAGCCACCCCCAGTTCATACGCGCAGCCCCACCACTCTGGGTTTCAGTCCAGGGGGCTGCCCTAAAGTCCTGTCCCCGTTGCTACTGGTCTGCGAGTCTGTGCCCTGTCCCCAGTGCAGGAGGCCATCGCTCACCGTCAGTGTAGAATCCCCACGGCTCCCTCCCCCTTCCCTTTATCCTCCGATATCTGCCCTCGGAATCTATGAATTTCCCTCTTAGAATTGCTTTTGCTGCTTCCCACAAGTTCCGGTATGTTGTGTTTCCATTTTCATTTGTCTCAAGAAACTTTATTTTCCGGGTGCCTGGTTGGCTCAGTCAGTTAAACATCTGCCTTCAGCTCAGGTCGTGATACTAGGGTCCTGGGATCGAGCCCCACCTCGGGCTTCCTGCTCAGTAGGGAATCTGCTTCTCCTTCTTTCTCTGTGCTCTCTCATTCTCTCTCTCTCTCTCTCTCTCTCAAATAAATAAAAACTTTTTAAAAAAGAAACTATTTCCCTTTTAGTTTTTTGGGGGGGGGGGGTTTTGATCCATTGGTTGTTCAGGAGAGTGTTGTTTAATTGCCATAAGTTCATACATTTTTCAATTTTCTTCTTGTTCTTTTCTAGATTCATGCCATTGTGGTCAGAGAAATGCTTGGTGTGATTTCAATCCTCTTCAATTTGCTAAGACTTGTTTTATAGCCTAACATATGGACTATCCTAGAAAATTTTCTATGTGTTCTTGAGAAGAATGTATATTCTGCTATTGTGGGGTAGAATGTTCTATATGTATTCTGCTATTGCTGGATAAAATGTTCTATATATGTCTGTTAGGTCCGTTTGATCTATAGTATTGCTCAAATTAGCTATTTCCATATTGATGATCTTTTCATTTTTGAGAGTGGGGTATTAAAGTCCTCAACAATCATTATATTACTGTTTATTTCTCCTTTTAGCTCTGTTAATTTTGCTTTATATATTTAGGTGCTCTGATGTTAAGTGCATTAATATTTATAATTGTTATTTCTTCTTTATGTCTTGACCACTTTATCATTTTATAATGACCTTCTTTGTCCCTTTTTGTCATTTTTAATTTAAAGTCTATTTTGTCTGATGTAAGTAGAACTACCCCTGCTTTCTTGTGGTTACCATTTGCTTGAAAAAAAAATTTTTTTTTTTTTATCCTTTTACCTTCAGTCTATGTACGCTTTCTGGCTAAAGTGAGTCTCTTGTAAACAGCATATGGTCAGATCATCATTTTTTAATCCATTTGGACATTCTGTGTCTTTTAATTGGAGAATTTAATCTGTTTGTATTTAAGGTATTATTGATAGGTAAGGGCTTACTATTGCCATTTTGTTAATCATTTTATTGTCTTTTTGTTGATTCACTGTTTCTTGTTTCTTATTCTGCTATCTTTTTTGTGTGTTTTGATGTCTCTTGATATCAGCATACTTTATCTTCTTTATCATATTCTTTCATCTAATCACTACAGGATATTCCCTTGGGGTTACTGTTAGGCTTACATAAAATATCTTAAACTTATTACACCCTATTTTAAATTTATAACAATTTAATTTTTAATAGAACTTAGGGGCGCCTGGGTGGCTCAGTCAATTAAACGTCTGCCTTCAACTCAGGTCATGATCTCAGGGTCTTGGGATCGAGCCCCATGTTGGGTTTCCCTGCTTAGCAGGGAGACTGCTTTTCCCTCTGCCCCTCCCCTGCTTGTGCTCTCTCTCTGTCTCTCTTTCAAATAAGTAAATAAAATTTTTTTAAAAAAATAAAATTTGTAAATTTTACATTCTTACTTCTTCTCTCCCTCACCTTTCAAGTTATTGCTGTTATAATGTACATGTTTTTTACATTGTCTTAACTTATAACAGATTATTGTAGCTATGGTTATTTTTATTACATTTATTTTAACTTTTAAACTAGAGTTGGAAGTGAATATGTATTCTGCGATTGCTGGATAGCAGTCCTATATTGCAGAATCTAACTATGATTACATATTTAGCATTACTAGTGAGATTTATGCTACCTTTTTATGTTTCTTTGATGTTAATTAGCATTATTTTACTTCTACTCCAAGAGTGCTCTTTGGCACTTCATTAAAAGTAAGTCTGGTGGTAATGAATTCTCTCAGCATTTGTTTGTTCAGGAAAGTCTTTATCCCTCCTTTGTTTCTGAAGGACAACCTCACCGGGTATAGAATTCTTGGTTGACAGTAGTTTTTTTCAAAATTTTGAATATGTCCTCTCATTCTCTTCTAGCCTAAAAGTTTTCTGTTAAGAAATCCACCAATAGTGTTATAGGGGATTTCTTGTATGTAACTTTTCTCTTTTCTCTTGCTGCTCTTAAAATTCTTTTTTTGGTCTTTGACTTTTGACAATTTAATTATAATGTGTCTTGGTGTAGCCCTATTCAAGTTCAACCTATTTGGGGTCCTTTAAACTGCATGGATCTGGATTTCCATTTCTCTCCCCAGGTTCAGGAAATCTGCAGCCGTTATTACTTTACACATAATTTCTGTCACTGTCTTTTTCTCTTCTTTTTCTGAAATTCCCTTAATGCAAATATTGTTTCTTTTCATTATTTCTTACAATTGCCATTGGAAATTACCCAGTCAGAGGAGAAAACAAATGAAAAAGAGTGAATTTCCTCCTCTGACTGGGTAATTTCCAATGACCTATCCTCCAGGTTGCTAGTGATTCTTTTTTGCATTGTCAAGTCTACTTTTGAAACTCTCTATTGAATTCTCCAGTTAGGTTATTGTATTTTTCAACTCTAGGTTTTCGGGCTTTTTTGTTTGCTTGATGATTGCTATTTCCTTGTCAAACTTCTCATTTTGTTCATGCATTGTTTTCCTAAGTTCATTTTGTTGTCTGGCTGTGCTATCTTGTTGTTTGCTAAACTTCCTTAAGAGGATTATTCTGAATTCTTTATCTGATAGTTCATAGATCTTCATTTCTTTAGGATAGGTTATTACAGCTTTACTAGATTCCTTTGGTAGTGTCATATTTACCTGATTTTTCATGATCCTTGATTCCTTACACTGGTATCTGCACATTTGAGTAATTGGACTCCTCTTCCAGAAGTTATAGGTTTGCTTTGGCAGAGACTGTTCTTCAGTCAGCTCAGTTTGGGTTTCTGGGTATGTCTGCTGGTAATGTCCTTGGGCAGGTGGAACCTACTATTATGGTCTATTTTTGGATGAGGCAACTGTTTGAGCTCAGAGGACAGGAATGGGGGGGGGTGCCTCTGGCTCAGAACAGTTGGATAGGACTGCTGGCTTCGTTCCCTATGCAAGTGAGGCTGTGAAATAGGCTCCGTGGTTGTCTGGATTCTCTGGTCAGGCTTAGTAGATGATTGAGACTAAGTACTATATTCAGTAATAGATAGGGCTATGAATTAGCTTTACTGACCCGGCAGGGCAACAAGATGGGATCCAGGGCCTATACAGCTTGTTGTTTGGAGACCTGAATCAGGCCAGAGTGTGCGCTGAATTTCCTGAGTCAGGTGAGGCCACTGGTTTTGCTATGTAGACAGGGTGGGCCACATGCTGTATCCTTTGTTCAAGTGCCATTGTATGAAGGGCTGTTGAATGGACTATGCAGTTTTATATATGCTCTAGTTAGTTTTTCTGGTCAAACAGGTTGAAGGCTATATTCAGCAATGAGAGGGGCTATGAATTAGGTTCCCTGCCTGGGTATAGAAAGAGAAGCAGCTTTAAAGCCAGTAAACCTCTTTGTTGTCTTAACTCAAACCAGCCCATACCCCAAGTTCCATGGCTGAACAGAGCCACTAGCTTTGCTTTGCAAACTATTGGCTCTGCCTGCCCTTCTTTAGGAACACCTCTGGGCTACACCATTTGCAGAAGTTGTGGCCAACCCTACTTTATGGACAAATGGGGCCAGAAGACACTCCCCACAGTGAGTGGGGCTGTGTCTCAACCCCCTTGCCTAGATGGGAGGTGAAGGGGCTGATCCAGGCTACTTTCAACTTTCCAAATAGTATCTCCAGTTGGGAGGGACCAAGAGCTTCCCTCAGCATTGACTATGAATTTATTCCCCTGCCTCTACATAGCATGGGTATGCTCCACACTCAGTACTGGCTTTGCTCTGGGGGCAATCAGTTCTCCTCTCCCGCCACTTAGCTGGAGAGTCACTGGGCTGCATAGCTTCCAGGACTTGTCGCCAGCCCTCCCAGTCAGATGGGACAAGAAGACAGTCTCCACAGTGGATGAGGCTGTGTCAGCTCTTTTGCCTAAGTAGGAAGGGTCAGGGTTGCTCCAGACTACTGTCAGTTTCCCAAACCATCTTTCTCTTTGGGGTGGGGATAGGAGCTACCCTCAACCTTAGCTATGAATTAATCCACCTACCTGTGTGTAGCATAAGAACCCTCCACACCCCATACTCATTTTGTTTTAGGGGCAATCAGCTCTGCCCCTCTACTCAGCTGCAGCACCACTGGGCTATACAGCTGCCAGGAGTTGTTGCCAGCGCTTCTGGTCAGATGTGGCTAGAAGACATTCTCCACAGTGGGTGGGACTGTGTTTCTACTCCTTGCCTGGGTGTGGGCAAACTGGGCTCTGGGGCCGGGAAAGATCTGAATCAGGCCGAATTCCCTGCCAAGTTCCCTGGTTATAGTTCACCCCCAACTGCTTCTGCAGATGAGCAAAACTGCTGGTTAGGATTACTACTTGGGCACTGCAGGTATGAATTTGGTCTGCCAAGATTTGTATGCTGGTTGCAAGTCCTTTCCCTTTCTCCATCACAGTCTGATTACCAGTGGTTGAGCCCCACAGATTCTCCTGCAATCTTCATGGTGTGAGATAGAGTGGGGACTCCCACAAAATGGCCCAAATGCTGGGAGAGGGGAAGTGATTGTCTCCCCCCAGGTTCTCTTTTCCCACTGGAGGAACCAGAGGCTCAGGGGAGACATCTCCTCTTACCCTTCTAATGCAATCTGTCTTGGTCTCTATTGTGCTTCAGTCTCACCTCTGTATTCTAGGATTCTCTGAGTGGTGTCTTGTTCTTGAATAGTTGTTAATCTGTTCTTGTCAGGAACAGCCTATTTCACCATCTTGGTGACATCACTCCATGTCTGTCCTTTTTATAAGCACACAGTGATTTTCCATATATTGTCTCATTTGACCATATAAGTTCTGTAAATGATAAAGACAACATACAATAATGGTTAGGGGCATAGGCTTTACAGTAAAGCTGAAATATTACCTCTGACTAATTGTGTGAACTTGAGCAAATTTTTTAACATTTCTGGGTTCAGTTTACTCATTGTAAACAAATAAGAATACTATTGCTTACCCCATATATTATTAAGAGAGTTAGACAAGGGGAAATGCTTGGTAATAGGGACTACATCTGCTGATGCTGAGATTTAGTTATATCTATACATGTAAATTTGGTCAATATATACACTGGCTTCAAGCAGTGTGGCTTTTTCACTCACACATATATTTTGGGATTCTAGGTATGTTGGTACAAAGAGATTGGCCTTTTAAACAACCATATAATATTTCTTAGTGTAAATGTTCCACACTGGTTTTTGTGTGTCTGTGTTTATGTTTTTGCTTTTGCCTTTATTTTTAACTGATTCCCTAAGCATGCATGGCCATTTAGGTTGCTGAAACATATTTGCTATTCTGACAATAATGCAATGAACTTTTTTTTTTGCCAGAAAAAGCATAATAGTTTTATTAATTTATTGTCTGTGTCTAATTTTTTCTGTGTATTCTTTTATATTATAATAATTTTGTACTATTTTTTATTATGCTATGTCAGTCACCATACAGTACATCATTAGTTTTCGATGTAGTGCTCAACGATTCATTAGTTGCGTACAACAGCCAGTGCTCATCACACCATATGCCCTCCTTAATACCCGTCACCAGGCTAAACCATCCTCCCACCCCTTCCCCTCTGAAACCCTCAGATTGTTTCCCAGAGTCCATAGTCTCTCATGGTTCATCTCCCCCTCTGATTCCCACCCCCGTCAGTTTTCCTTTCCTTCCCCTAATGTCCTCTGTGCTATTCCTTATGTTCCAAATATGAGTGAAACCACATAATTGTCTTTCTCTGCTTGACTTCTTTCACTTAGCATAATCCCCTCCAGTTCCATCTATGTTGATGCAAATTGTGGGTATTCATCTTTTCCGATGGCTGAGTAGTATTCCATTGTATATATGAACCCCATCTTCTTTATCCATTCTTCTGTTGAAGGGCATCTTGGCTTCTTCCACAGTTTGGCTATTGTGGACATTGCTGCTATGAACATTGGGGTGCATGTGCCCCTTCTTTTCACTACATCTGTATCTTTGGGGTAAATACTTAGTAGTGCAATTGCTGGGTCATAGGGTAGCTCTATTTTTAATATTTTGAGGCACCTCAATACTGTTTTCCAAAGTGACTATACCCACTTGCATTCCCACCAACACTGTAAGAGGGTTCCCCTTTCTCCACGACCTCTCCAACATTTGTTGTTTCTTGCCTTGTCAAGTTTGGCCATTCTAACTGGTGTAAAGTGATATCTCAATGTGGTTTTGATTTGAATTTCCCTGATGGCTAATGATGTTGAACAATTTTTCATATGTCTGTTAGCCATTTGTATGTCTTCTTTGGAGAAGTGTCTGTTCATGTCTTCTGCCCATTTTTTGACTTGATTATTTGTTTTTTGGATGTTGAGTTTGAGAAGTTCTTTATAGATCGTGGATACCAGCCCTTTATCTGTAGTGTCATTTGCAAATATCTTCTCCCATTCTGTGGGTTGCCTCTTAGTTTTGTTGATTGTTTCCTTGGCTGTGCAGAAGCTTTTTATCTTGATGAAGTCCTAAAAGTTCATTTTTGCTTTTGTTTCACTAGCCTTTGGAGACGTGTCATGAAAGAAGTTGCTGTGGCCGATGTTGAAGAGGTTACTGCCTATGTTCTCTTCTAGGATTTTGATGGATTCCTGTCTCACATTGAGCTCTTTCATCCATTTAGAGTTAATCTTTGTGTATGGTGTAAGAGAATGGTCGAGTTTCATTCTTCTGTATATAGCTATCCAATTTTCCCAGCACCATTCATTGAAGAGACTGTCTTTTTCCATTGGATATTTTTTCCTGATTTGTCAAAGATTAGTTGACCATAGAGTTAAGGGTCCATTTCTGGGCTCTCTATTCTGTTCCATTGATCTATGTGTCTGTTTTTGTGCCAATACCATGATGTTTTGGTAATCACAGCTTTGTAATATAGCATGAAATCAGGCAACGTGATGCCCCCAGCTTTTTCTTTTTCAACATTTCCTTGGCAATCCAGGGTCTTTTCTGGTTCCATACAAATTTTAAGATTGTGTTCCAGCTCTTTGAAAAATGCCAATGGTATTTTGATAGGATGGCATTGAAAGTAATGAATTTCTTATACATATTCCTTGCACATTTGTGCTAGCATATATTAGGGTAGATGCCAACAAGTAAATTTCTGGGATGTAAGGTATCCACATTTTTAGTTTCAATAGATAATACCAAATTGCTTTCCAGAAAGACTCTCCAAAAATTCATTTCACCTCATCTTTGACAATATGTCAAATATCATAAAATTATCAAAAGTTCTTACACTGAACATTCAACAAACCAGGAATAGAAGGAAGGTACCTCAACATAATCATAGCCATTTATGGAAAGCCCACAGCTAATATCATACTCAACAGTGAAAGACTAAAACTTTTCCTCTAAGAAAGCAAGACAAGGATATTTCCATTCAACACAGTGTTGGAAACCCTAATCAGAGCTATTAAGCAAGAGAAAGAAATAAAAGGCATCCAAATTGGAAAGGAAGAGGTAAAATTATCTCTGTTCACAGATGATATGATCTTATGTAGAAAATCCTAAATAATCCTCAAAAAACCCTGAAGATTCCACACAAAAAAAATAATAAACTAATAAGCAAATTCAGCAAAGTTTCAAGATACAAAGTCAATACACAAAAAATTCGTTTCATTTCTATATACTAACAATTAATAATCTGAAAAGGAAGTTAAGAAAATAATTCCACTTATGATAGTATCAAAAAGAATAAAATACTTAGGAAAAAACTTAATCAAGGAAGTGAAAGACTTTTATACACCAAAAAGTACAAAACATTGTTGAAAGAAATTAAAGAAGATACAAATAAATGGAAAGGCATCCTGTGTTCACAGATTGGAAAATTTAGTATTCTTAAAATGTCCATACCACCCAAAATGATTCACAGAGTCAATGTAATCTCTATCAAAATCCCAATGACACTTTTTACAGAAATGGAAAAATTCACCCTAAAATTCATATGGGGTCTCAAGGGACCCACAATAGTCAAAAAAATTTTTGAAAAAGAAAAACAAAGTTGAAAGACTTAAATTTCTAATTTCAAAACACATTACAACGCTACAGTAATCAAAGGAGTATGGCACTGGCATAAAAACAGACCAATCGAATAGAATAGAAAGCCCAGAAATAAACCCTCTCATATGGTTAAATAATCTTTGACCAAAGTGCCAAGAGCACTCAATGAGGAAAAGACAATCTCTTCAATAAATGGTATTAGGAAAATTGAATATCCACATGCAAAAGGATGAAGTTGGACCGTTATCTCTTTTTTTAATTAGTTTCAGGGGTAGAATTTAGTGATTCATCAGTTGCGTATAACACCCAGTGCTCGCTATATCAAGTGTCCTCCTTAATGCCCATCACCCAATTATCCCTTCCCCCCACACCTCCTCTCCAGCAACCCTCAGTTTGTTTCCTAGAGTTCAACATCTCTTATGGTTTGCCTCCTACTCAATTTTCATCTTATTTTATTTTTCCTTCTCTTTCCCTATGCTCATCTGTTTTGTTTCTTAAATTCCAAATATGAGTGAAATCATATGGTATTTGTCTTTCTCTGACTGACTTATTTTGTTTAGCATAATACCTCTAGTTCCATCCACATTGTGCAAATGGCAAGATTTCATTCTTTTTGATGGCAGAAGAAAGACAATCTCCTCAACAAATGGACCCTGTCTTAAACCATACATAAAAATTAACTCAAAACAGTAAAGAGCTAAACAAAAGACCTAAAGTTATAAAATTCCTAGAAGAAAATTTAAAGGGAAATCCTCATGGCATTGGACTTGGCAATGATTTCTTGGATATGACAACAAAAGCACATGCAACAAAAGCAAAAATAGACAAACGGGACTACATCAACTTAAAAACTTTGTGCATCAAAGGATACAATCAACAGAGTGAAAAAGCAACTTACAAAAAGGAAGAAAATAATTGCAAATCATATACCATATAAGGAGTTAATATCCAGAATACATAACTAATTCCTACAACTCAACAAAAGATCAAATCACCCAATTTGAAAATGACAATATGATTCCATTTATATGAAGCACTTAGGGTAGTCAAAATCCTAGAGACAAAAAAATAGAATGGTGGTTGCCAAGGAGTATGGGAGGGAAGAATGGGGCGTTATTGTTTAATGGGTATAGAGTTTAAGATTTTCAAAATGAAAGGAGTTTTGAAGATGGAAGGTGGCAATGGTACCACACAATATGAATGTACTTTATACCATTGAACTATATGCTTTAAAATGGTAAATTTTTTATGTGTATTTCAACAAAATAAAAAGGGGTTGAGCAAAGGACTTGAATAGACACTTTTAGTTATACAGATGACTGATAAGCATGTGAAAATATTGAAAAGATGCTCAATATTACTAATCATCAGAGAAGTGCAAATCAAAGCCACAATGAGATATCGACTCACACCCATAGGATAGTTACTATTTAAAAAAAACAAGCAAAAAACAGAAAATAACAAGGTTTGATTAGGATGTGGAGAAACTGGAACCCTGTGCACTATTGGTCAGAATGTAAAATGGTGCAGCTGCTATGGAAACAGCGTGGAATTTCCTCAAACATTTAAAAATAGAACTACCATATGATCTGGCCATCTCACTTCTGGGTATATAACCAAAAGAATCGAAAGCAGGGTCTCAAAGAGATAGTTGCACACTCATTCATAGCAGCACTATTTACAGTAGCCAAGAGGTGGAAGCAACCCAAGTGTCCATCAACAGATAAATAGAGAAACAAAATGTGGATACAATGGAATATTATCCAGCCTTAAAAAGGAGGGAAATCCTGTCACATGCTAGAACATGAATGAACCTCGAGGACATTGTACTAAGTAAAATAAGCCAGTTACCAAAAAACAAACACTGTATCATTTAACTTATATGAAGCATCTAAAGTAAAAAAAAAAAAAATTTAATGATAATGAAAAATACTTTTTAGATTGTTAGCAATCTGATTAAATGGAAAGTTTTTTTGTTGCTTCACTAGTGAGGCTAAGTACCTTTTTATATGTTTATTGACCATTTGTAGCACTTCTCTGTATTTCCTGTCCACAGTCTCTGCCCATTTTTCTTCTGGTTGTTTTTTTTTTTTTTTCTTATTGACCTATAAATGTTTTCAATATGTTCTGGAAGCTAATTCTTTATCTCTTAAATGTATGGCAGATTTTTTCTTCCAATTTTTCTCTTGCCTTTTGACTTTGCCTATAATGAATTTCCTTTTTTTTTTATTGTGGTAAAAAAAAAACAGATAACATAAAATTTACCATTTTAATCACTTTTATGTGTATGGTTCAGTGGTAGTAAATGTATTCATTTTGTTGAGCAACTATCACCACCATCCATCCCCATGACTCTTTTCATCTTCTAAAACTGAAACTCTATGCCTATTTAACAATCAGTCCCATTTTCCCCTCCTCCTAGCTCCTAGTAATCATCATTATACATTTGGTCTTTATGGTTTTGACTACACTAAGTACCTCATATAAGTGGAATAACACAATAATAGACTTTCACTTTTTGTGACTGGTTTATTTCCTTTAGCATAATGTCCTTGGGGTTCATCCATGTTGCAACGTGTCAAAATTTTATTCTTTTTTAAGGCTGAATTATATTCCATTGTATGTATGTGCCACATTTTGCTTATCCATTCATCCACAGATGGGCACTTGGATTGCTTCCATATTTTCGCTGTTGTGAATAATACTATTTTGAACATGGGTATACAGATATCTCTTTGAGACCCTACTTTTAGTACACCCAGAAGTGCAATTACTGGATCATATATAATTCTGTTTTTAATTGTTTGAGGAACCATCATACTATTTTTCATAGTAGCTGTGCCATTTTACATTTCCAACAACAGTGCACAAGGTAAAGTTCAAATTTATTCACATTCTCATCAACCTCATTGTTTTCTGTTTTTTAGATAATAGTCATCTTAATGGATGTGATGTGGTATCTAATTGTAGTTTTGATTTGCATTTCTCTGATGATTAGTGATGTTGAATCTCTTTTCATGTGCTTATTTGCCATTCATTTATCTTTTTTGGAGAAACATTAGGTGCTATGACCCAGGCCAGCTACTCACTGAATTCACAGGGCTTCCCCCATTCTGACATGGCTGGCAATGTTAAGCTCCAGGGACAGAATCTAAAGCCACATTGAGCCCACACACATTCAGCAGACACAGGTGGATTTTTATCTTGGTAAATCTGAAATGTCAATTTGTAGACTAAGGCTGAAAATCTCTAAAATTCTTAAAGCCACACACTGCTACTAAGGTGGTTAAGGTGACAATACAAGCTCTTGGTATTGTCTTTTCCCCATGAAGTTAATAAGACTCGTATGTTAAGTGATGTCTTCTTAGGGATGCAGGAGTGGAGTGTTTTGTGGGGTTTTGGGTTTGGGTTTTTTTGTTTTTGTTTTTGTTTTTTATTGGGTTTTTTGTTTTGTTTTGTTTTGTTTTTTTGAGAAATGTTTATTCAAGTCCCATTGTCCATTTTTGAATTGAGTTCTTTGATTTTTTGTTGTTGAGTTTTAGGAGTTCTCTATATATTCTGGATATTTTCTCCCAATCTTTCTCTGGCCTTTTGACTTTGCCAATAATAGTTTTTGATATATGAAAATTTTCATTTTTATTTAGTCAAGTGTATTATTTTCCTTATATTTAGTTTATTTTGTGTCTTGTTTCAGAAAATCATTTCTACACCTAGAAAAAATATATTCTCTTCTATTTTCTGCTTATGGTTTTAGGTGGGGTTTTTTTCATATTTATATCTTTAATGGATCTGGGATTTATTTTTGTGAATGATATAGCTGGGGATCAAATTTATTTTTTCCCAATGGATAGCCTGGTCTCCAAAACTCAGCTAATAACTAGCTTTTCCTTTCTTTACCACTTTGAAATGCCATGTTGATTATATTATAAATTCTTACAGATTTTTAAAAATTAAAGTATAGGGGTGACTGGGTAGCTCCATTAGTTAAGTGTCTGCCTTTGGCTCAGGTCATGATCACAGGGTCCTGGGATCTAGCCCCAGGAGGGGTCACTGCTCAGTGGGGAGTCTGCTTCTCCTTCTCACTCTCCCTTTGTGTGCTCTCTCTCTCTGTCTCTATCTCTGTCTCTCTCAAATAAATAAATAAAATCTTAAAAACTTGTTTAAAAATTTAAAAATTAAAGTATAGTTTATATACAATGTTATATTAGTTCTAGGTGTACAACATAGTAATTTGACTATTCTATACATTGCCATGCTCACCACAATAAGTGTAGTCACCATCTGTCAGCATACATTATTACAGTATTATTAACTGTATTCCGTATGCTGTACTTTTCATCTAACTGGAAGTTTATACCTCTTAATCCCTTTTACCTACTTTGCCCACGCACCCCCCTCAGCTACCTCCCCTCTGGCAACCACCAGTTTGCTCTCTGTATTTATGAGTCTGTTTCTATTTTTGTTTGTTTGTTCATTTGTTTTGTTTTTTAGATTCCACATAAAAGTGAAATCATGTGGTATTTGTCTTTCTCTGTCTTATTTCACTTAATATAACATCCTCTAGGTCCATCCATGTTGTCATAAATGGCAAGATCTCACTTTTTATGGCTGAGTAGCATTCCATTGTATATGTATATAAATGTGTATGTGTGAATGAATATGAATGTATACATATATATATACACACACACACCATATCTTCTTTATCCATTCATCTATTGATGGACACTTAGGTTGCTTCCATATCTTGGCTATTGTAAATAATGTTGCAATAAACATAGGGGTGCATATCTTTTCAAATTAATGTTTTCACTTTCTTTGGGTAAATACCCAATAGTGGAATTATGAGATCACAGTGGTTGCACCAATTTACATTTCCAGCAACAGTACACAAGGGTTCCCTTTTCTCCACATCCCACAGATGTTTTTTAATTATTTCTGAATTTCCTAAATATTCCACTGATATATGTGTCCCCTTTTGTACCAATATCACACAGTTTTATTAAGTCTTTATAATATATTTTCATAAGCAGTAGAGAAAAATCTCATCATTTTTAGAATCAGTTTTTCAAGTGGCATAAAAATTTTTGAGGGGATTTTGATTGGGATCCCATTGATTTTATTGATTAATCTGAGAAAAATTGAAACCTTTAAGGATTAAATTATTCCATACACAAACATGATGTATTAGCTTTTTATTTCAGTTCTCCTTTCATGTTCTTCAATAAAGTTTTGTAGTTCTTTCCATAAAGTCTTGCACACTTATTTTTAGACTTACTCCTTAGCAGTTTAGAGTTGTTGCTATAACAAATGAGATTTTTCTATTATTTTCTAGTTGATTGTTGATGGTACATATTGTTTTTTATATGTTTAACTTGCTTTCTGGCTAACTCACTATATTCCCATATTAGTTCTGTCCGGTCATTAATTATCTTGGATTTTCTAGATGGAGGTTACTATCAAAGGTCTCCCAAGACTGTAACCAAGGTATCAGTCAGCCAGGATGCATTCTCATCTGGAGGCTTACCTGGAGAAGAATCTGCTTCTAATCTCACTCAGGATGGCAGAATTCATTTCCTTATGGCTATAGAACTGGGGGCTTAGCTTCTTGTTGGGTGTCAGGTAAAGGGCCCTCCATTCATAGAGGCTGCTTCTGGTTCCTATAGGCAATCCACAAGTCCTTGCCAAGTGGGCTTTTCCAACATGGTCACTCATTTCATTAGGTCAGCAGCAAGAAGGTCTAGAGAGAGTCTGCTAGTAAGACAGAGTCATATAGAATGTAATATAATTATGGGAGTGACATCCATTCATTTTTGTCATACTCTGTTAGAAATAAATCACAGGAGTCTGCTTCTCCCTCTGCCCCTCCTCCCACTCATTTTCTCAATCTGTCTCTCTCTCAAATAAATAAATAAAATTAAAAAAAAAGAAAGAAAGAAAATACATCTCCTTGCACCCTACTTTTTCCAGTACCTAACACATTGACTGGCACTTAGTTGACATTTAATTCCATATTTGTTGAATGAGTGGCAAAAATGTTTGTGTTTATGAGTTGGAAACAAGCATAGAGAGAGGAGAAATGAAAGGGTTAGGAAAAGTGTAACACATGAAATACTTTTCGAGAATTCCCCCAAATAGTTGCCCTTAATTGGGAGTTTTCTATGAGTAGGCATCATTCCAGGTGCTGTATACAAATATTTTATATAATCCCTTTGACAACTTATGAAAGAAGTATTATTATCCCCATTTCACAGATGATAAAAGGATGTCTGGAGTTAAGTAATGTGCCCTCTGTCATGCAGGCTGGGGTTCAAATCTGATGAATGCCTATGTTGCTTATCCATATTCCTACACTGGGAAGTAGCAAACCACAATATTTATGAGCCTATGTATTTTTTTTTGAAAATTGAGAGAAACATGTCCATTTAAATTAAGAAGGAGGGCTGAGGACTGTAGCAAACTCAAGAGCCCAAACTCCATCTAAAGAGGATAACTTTATGACATGAGGAAATGCAGTCTATTGAGGCTAGAACTTTCAAATTTTATCATGAAAGGCTAAGAATCTGGGATTTTGTTTCTTGACTCAAATGTTGGGAACTATTTCTAAATAAAAATTTAAAAGACTCTTGAGATAAAACATCTATAAACAAACTATTAGTTTGCAAATTTTATTTTTTTTAATTTAAAAAAAATTTTTTTTTTTAAGATTTTATTTATTTGCGAGAGAGAGAATGAGAGACAGAGAGCATGAGAGGGAGGAGGGTCAGAGGGAGAAGCAGACTCCCTGCTGAGCAGGGAGCCCGATGTGAGACTGGATCCCGGGACTCCAGGATCATGACCTGAGCCGAAGGCAGTTGCCTAACCAACTGAGCCACCCAGGCGCCCTATTTTTTTTAATTTAATTTTATTTTATTATGTTATGTTAGTCCCCATACATTACATCATTAGTTTTTGATGTAATGTTCCATGATTCATTGTTTTCATATAACACCCAGTGCTCCATGCGGTACGCGCCCTCCTTAATACCCATCACTGGGCTAAGCCATCCCACCACTGCAAATTTTAATATATACTGCATCTCCCCAAATAAGTTTTGAACAGCCAGGGGGCAGCATGAGGGTATAAAATGTTATTGAGTATGAAATGGATGAACTGAAATGCAAGTCTAGTGCACTTCACAGCTTTACCCAGAGTGCAGACACAGAGGGCAGGGAGAGCCAGCTATCATGTTGCAGAAAAAGAGCCCACAGAGACTGGAGGAGGATGAGGTAAGGCCCCACTGTTGGTGTACATTCTGTATTCTCCAGGCATCCCCAGGGAGGGCACATTCCTCAAGGGCAAGCAGCAGAGCTGTTGATTTAAAAGATTCTTAGAATATTCTGTTCAATACCCCAGTGGAGTTTTCTTTGCCTGGAAACAATACATCTAGGCCATGCCTTGAACTGTGGGACATCCATAAGGAAGACTGTCATGATTCTAGGCCCCTAAGCAGTTTCCTGAGGCCTGGAAAGTCCCTTCAGGTCTCTCATCCTTTGACTTCTTTTTTCCCTTCCCAAGGAAGAGTGCTGATCACACCACCAAGTCTCAAGCCGATTCTCCATTCTTGACTTCTGGAGAAAACTGGAAGATTGACTATTGTCATACAGTGAGTCTGCAGTTTTTCAGTGAAGTTTTAAAACAGTTGCAAAGTTACTTACAATTACTTCTAGGGGTGCCTGGGTGGCTTGTTCGGTTAAGCGTCCAACTCTTGGTTTCAGCTCAGGTCATGATCTCGGAGTCCTGAAATCAAGCCCCATGTCAGCCTCCCTGCTCAGTGAGGAGTCTGCTTAAGATTCTTTCCCTCTCCCTCTTCCTCCCCCTCTGCCCCTCACCCTGCTCGCGTGCGTGTGCTCGCTCCCTCTCTCTCTCAAATAAGTAAATAAATAAAATCTTACAATTACTTCTAGAAAATCTAAGTAGCTAACCAATAAGCCCATCCTTCCTGGAATGCAACATGGCTCTCTGAGATTATTAGGGAATTTAGACAAGATGAGATGAAGAGGACTACAAAGGACTTTGCACAGGTCCAGGTATAAGAAAAGAGCCATGTGATAGAGAAATTTGACTGCGAGCTGTGAGTTGGGTCTGGATGTGATCTTCTGTTTCTCTCAAGGGGGCACCAGGTACTGAAGGCCACCCGGACAGGCTGCTGGCATGTGCATTTTGAAAAAGCTTCTCTGTTATTTTTGATGTCCTCTCCCCTCACCACCCCCACCAAAGCCCAGCTGAAAATCCCTGTGGTAAAAGAAAAGAGAAATGAAAAAGGCATCCTGGGAAAGTAAAGCTGTGGATTGGCCAAGATGGACACAAAGCAAAGAGTGAAGTCATTCCTTCCTAGGGCAGACGTGAAAAGGTCCTTACTGTTTACTGCAACCTCACTGTGACTTGCTTGCCTCCTAACATTCCCCTGGGGAGATAATAAATAGATACAGTGCTTTACAGAGCAATGCTCCTATTGTTCCCCTGCCGCACAAAGCTACTCAGAAATGGTGCCCTGGGGCTGTAACCCTAATTGCTTTTTAACATTCACGAGCAAACCAATCGTGCTTGCAGATAAAGACTCCAGAGATATTGTGCTACTTTCTCAATGAAAAAGAAGAATTGAGGCTATGCTGAGCTCCACTGCAGAACAGAGCACAGTATAATACATTGCATTATGCATTTATTCCCTCCACTGTCGGCATACAAGAATAGTCCCAACATGCACACTCTGCTCTTCCCTTAGTGCTCCCACCAGGCCCTCTCCCATCCCACCTTCATGCTCCAGTGCATTTCAGACCATAACCAGCCAGTGCTCTGCCCCTGTTAACTATGTACACACTCCCACCCTGCTGGCCTACAGCAGTGCTCTTACTGATGACTCTTATTTTTGGATTCCTCTACTCTCAGTTTTAGCTACATTCCCTCCTTTAAGCCTCACACCAATGTTTTGAAGTGAAGACTTTCCTCATTTTACAGATGAGGAAGGAAATTAAGGCAGAGATGTTAAGGGAGTAATTTGTCCAGAATTACAGTTTGTCCCGAATGCAAGTCCAAGTCAAGGTGGACTCCAAAACATCACTCTTTCCATCAACTTGCATTGGATTATCCACACACTCAGCCTCTGCCTTTCTTTTACACACCTCCAGCCCACTCATCAAGTATGCTGTCTTTTGAACATTCAGTCACACTTTCTCTAACCCCTTTCTCTTTGCTTCTTCTTGCTTAGTTTCCTGATAAAAATTCCTGCCTTATTTTTTTCATTCATTCCTATGTGACTTGTTCTATATGTGAAAAAGTAGTACTAGGCAAGTACCTATTAAAGGAAAGTAAATTTGTGACTTTACAAGTAAAAATAAACACAGTAAACAACAGCACTATTCAAAGATAGGGAGATACCCAAAATTCCTCCAGAATTTCTACAAGAATGCGCATCCACTTTCTCCTCCTTCTCGGATGAAATATTTTTAACTTAACCATCAGCAGTAAATTATATCATTTTCAGTTTGGTATAGTTTTTACCCCAAAATTGCAATATTTCAAGTCAGAGACCTTTGCAGGCTGACCTGGGAACCCAACCACCAAACATGCTATGGTAACTTAGAAAAAGGAATTTTTAAAACCCCATTTTAGTTGGTAATAGTTTGTTTAGTTTGTAGAAATGTATACTATGGAAAAGTATATGTATAATGTCTCCAGTCAAGGTCTGTGCAAGCTCCTGTTTAAGTCAGGACAGGAGCTTCCCTTTTCCCATAATCTTATACACCAAAGTGTTGTTGCTTATTTTTTTGCCACGAGTAATTATCTAAATGTGTTTATTCTCTTATCCCTTTCAGCTGCCTGCCTTCTTGATCAATGAATGCATAGTCCGTGTTCCTTCCCCTAGTTTCCTGCTCTTCCTCATTATTTCAGCCCCAGTGCGTCACTGATGAGCTTGCCTGCACAGCATGAAGGTGGGTGTATACGATGTCGTAGATAATTGAGAGATGAGATAAGATCCGGGATTTCATTTCTGACACCTGCCTCTTATTCCATAGTTTGGTGTCAGGAAGACATGCTTTGGTGTCCCTATATTTTGTCATAAATATATTTTTATAAAACCTTCATTTTCTTATGAGTTCAACATCTATCAAAAATGATCCTTGTTCAAAAATGGACTCCTGGTCTAAGATTTATGAGAACTCTATCCAGTTCTGTTTCAGGACCATTTATGTGACCTTGGGCAATAAAATAATCCTATAATCCTCTCTGTGAATACAACACAGTTGCTTTCCTCAAAGGGAACTTGGCACCATGGACTTATATTTGTTTCAGCCTCTGCCCTCATAAAGCAGCTTATACTTTTGTGCGGAGACTGGATACACATATGTAAAACAGAGAAAAAGTCAATGCAAACTATAATCAAACTCTAAAATTTGTCATTTACTTCAAAATGCTATCAAAAGTCAGTAAATAGATGTCCCTATGGACTGATATATTTGGCAATGACGTAATGAAGGAGGAGAGCTTTAAGGTGAGTCTAAACATGTGGATAGGTGTTAGTCGGCTAGTACTGCCATAACAGAACGCCAACTACTGGGTGGCTTAAATAATAAGAGTTTATTTCTCACAGATCTGAAAGCTGGAAGTCTAAGATCAAGGTGCTGACCAGTTTAGTTCCTGATGAGAACTCTCTTCCTGACTTACACAAGGCTGCCTTCTCAGTGTGTGCTCACATGCCTTTCCTCAGTGCATGAGCAAGACTAGAGAAAGAGAGCGAGTTCTCTGTTGTCTTAAAAAGGACTAATCCTGTGGGATCAGGGTCCCACCTTTAGGACCTCATTTAATTATTAATTACCAGTGGGGCACCTGGGTGGCTCAGTCGGTTAAGTGTCAGGCTCTTGATTTCTTTTTAGGTCATGATCTGAGGGTTGTGAGATCTCCCCACCCAGTGTGGAGCCCAGTTGGGATTCTCTCTCTCTCCCTCTACCTCTGCCTTTCCCCAACTTTCTCTAAAAAAAAAAAAAAAAAAAATACTTAATTACTAGTAATTACCTTAATTAATTCCTTCAAGGCCCCATCTCCAAATATAGCCACATTAGGTGTTAGGGCTTCAGCATATGAATCTGGTAGGAGAACACAAGCATTCAGTCCATAACAGTAGGACATATGACCAAAATGTGTGTGGGAAAGTGTTTTGGACCAAGGACAGTGTGAGAGAAGATGAGACCATAGGAAAAGTTTATATGGGGTCTATGTGGTGTGTGTGTGTGTGCACGCGCGCACACGTGCATGCACAAACACCCTCATGTACTTGAGAGAACATTAATTATTTCTAAACACTTATTGAGTGCCTGCTCTGACCAAGCATTGTTCCTGGCACATGGGCTGCCCTCATAGAGTTATTTCTAGCAGGCGAGGGGGAGATACACATAAACATAATAAGTCAATTGTTTTAGTAAATGTTATCAAATGTGTAAAAGTGATGAGTACTATTGAAATAAGAAAGTAGAGCAGGAGATAGGGGTCAGGGGTGCAAATGGTGAAGGGGAGAGGTTGAGAAGTTTCATGAGGGTAGTCCATATAGGCCTCACTGAGAAGAGAAATAAAGATTTGAGGGAGTTAGTGAAATGGATAAGTTAAGGAAAGCATTCCAGATAGAGGAAGATAAAGCAAAGGCCTAAAGGCAGAAAATTCTTGACATTCAAGAACGAATGAAGATGCCAGTGTGGCCAGAGGGGAGTGAGTGAGAGCGGGAACTGTAGGAAAGGTCAAAGCAGGCCTTGAAAGCCATTGTAAGGACTTCAGCAGTTAACTCTGTATGAATTGGGAGCCAGTGCAGGGTTTGAATAAAAGAATGACAAGACCTGACTTTTTAAAAGCTCACTCTAGCTGATGTGTGTAGGGTTAGGAGCTGGGAGGCCGTGAAGTGTTTATTGCAATAAACAGAACAAGATACGATGGTGGTTCAGACCAGGGTGGTACCAGGGGAGGTGAGAGCTGTGGTCTGATTCTGGACATATGTTGGCAGCAGAACCAAGAAAATTTACTGACAGACTGAAGGAATTAGAGGAGTCAAGAATGATTTTGAGTTTTATGTTTATATATTACACCAAATCATTTCACTATAGTTAGAGCATTTCTACTTTCTCTGCCCCCACTCCATCTGTTACTTTGCAGGCAAAAAATGTGGGACTTGGAGAATCTCACTGAGCCATTAAAGGATTTAGAACCAAAATTTTGTGTTTGTAATACATGATATAACTTCATTTTATGTTGGTTTAGAGCAACCTGTGTTGTTAAATATGAACATTCCTTGATCACTCTGAAAAATTGCAGTTCAACTCCCCCTATTTCCCTTTCTTAGTTGATTTTTCTCCCAATCCAACATCTCACATACTATATATTTATATATACTTACATATCTTGTTTATTGTCTGTCTCCCCCACGAGAATATAAACAGCAGTTTTTCTCAGTTTGTTCATTTTCTGTATCTCTGCTCCCTAGAAGAGTGACTGGTACACAGCAGGTTTCAATAAATACGTATGAAGTGAATACATGCACGAATGTGTGGAAGAAAGAAGGAGAGCAGGAAGGAAGATAGAGGAGGTGAAAGAGATGGAGAGAGAGGGAAGGAGATTAAATGATGAAACTGAAACTGCTTTGTAAGCACACATTCTGCTATGCCCTTTGCTAAGGGACACAGGAAATTCAAATTCTCTGGCCTTTTAGGTCTAATAGCCACACACATATGCACAAACAAAATAATAAAATGGAATTTTAAAGTAATAAAATATAAATCAAATGAAAGAATTGTTAGTTTTTAAAAACTAAATTCAACTATTGTAAATTCATTTCCCACAAATGATATTGAGTCTGGACACATTTTCTTTACTCCAGAAGATTTGAAATCCTGCCATTTTCCACTGGTTGGAAGATAAAAGCTATGGCAGGAGTTAGAGAAACGATGATATAGATTTTTTTTTAATGACTATTGAGCAAATAAATCAAGTGACACCATTCTCCCAAATAATGCTGAACTGTAGCATTTAGTTGCTCATAATTCTGAATGGCTCACAGAAGAAAACATGCTACATGCTTATGTATGAACTGAAGAAGAACTAAAATTTCAGGGCACAAGGTCATGATTCAGAAAGCTGGCCTTTCCAAACCCCAGTCCCCATGAATCCAAATGCAGCATAGCCAGCAGGCATGGGAGGCATTGCCCGCTCCTGAATCAGTAGCACTGGCTGCTACAGCTCTTCCTAGATTTGGGTTGTATGAAGACCTACTCTTGGAAACCTTAAGTGAATATTTTCAGTTAGACCATATGTAATATGCGTATTTCAGTTTGCAGTTAACAAAACATGTTTATGTATCTCACCCATCCAGTGGACTAGGTGGAGCTCCCTTCCCCAGAGAAGATGCAAATCAGTTAAACTCTTGGCTGTGTGGTCCCTGTGCTGGTTATCTTCTGTTTTCACTCCAGACCCATTCTCTTCCCTTCTCCACAGTCTCCCCCTTCTCTGTCTTCTGTGCCTGGAAAGCCACTGGCCTGCAGCAAGGACCCCCTGGGCTTCTGGCTTCTCACTGTGTTTGGCCAAGGAGAGACACTGGTGGGAGAGGAGAGGGCAATGGAGAATAAGCCCTGAGCCTTTATTTCCCCAACTCCCTTCTTAGCAGGCCTCAGTGAATAAGCCATATCCCTCTAGGCAAACCACAGTTCCCTTCCGGTGGGTGGCCTCTCTGGGTTCTAGACTCAGCCCCCTTCACCCTACCCCTTCAGGCTTAGAGATAGTAACATGTTAATGGCTGCCAATACTGCACTGTTTGTTGTTTTCCTTGAACTTAGCCTTTGCTTTGTAAGTAGTCCCTTTATTAAGTTCTTCTCAAATCACCTGCTTTGAGTGTGCCCCCATTTTGGTGCTAGAACCCAACAATGCGCAGGCTTAATAAGTAAGGGGAAGAAAAAGACTTGTACCCAGATATATTAACTTCAAATCCAGGACTCTTCCCCTGTTTAATTGTCAAGGCTATCAGTATGATGAAGCTATATGCCTTCTAGAGGAAACCTGATTGACCACTTCATTTTTTTTAACAACACCAAATGCCTCTCTCACTTTGAATTTCATTTATTCAAACTGCCCACCAGCATTTGTTGAAAGCACACTCTGTGCCAGACACCTTGCTGTGTCCTAGAAATACAAAGATGAATAACACATCTCTGTCCTCAACTTTCTCAGATCAAATGAAGGTAGGTGTCACACATTGAGATCACTGGCAGCTGATTTTGAGGTGAAGAACAACATGCAGAAAATTGATGAGGGAGTTCTTGGAATCAGCACCCATGGAAAGGCAGAAAGGAAACAGATTAGGAACAAGGAGAAGGTGAGCTGTGATGCAGTATCAGTGGAAGCCACAGCTGACCCTGCAGAGATTTCTGAAGTTCTCATGAGCTTCGGACTTGAACCCCCCTAGGTGTAAGGGCCGAGCCTTTAACCTCCATGTTGGTTAGTCATTGGATGCTAACCACCCCAGAAAAGGGACCTAACTTGGCTTAGATGGCTCTTTTCAACAAAGGCAATCCCCACAGGGAGCTGACATTTGAGGGCTGTCTCCACTGGCACTTCCAGCATCTGAGGGAATATGTTCTTCATTCCAGAGAGGGATCAGTACCTCTCATGCTAGGGAAAGGAGAAGAGACAAATAATTATACAAAAATGTCATTAGGTCAGCCATAGAGATATGCACAGAGTATTATGGAAGCCCAAAAAAGGAACTTAATCCAGTCTTGTGAGTCTTGAAGGAACTTCTTGAACAAGATGATTCTTAACTTGAATTCTAAAGGCTAAAGAAGAAATTAGCCAGACAAAGGAGATGCAGCATGCAAGGGCAGAGTCTGAATGTGGCATGGCACATATAGAAGAAGGGTTGTCAGTTCATAAAGTTTGAGACTGGAAAGGCAAGAAATTAAGCTGGGAAAGTAAGCAAGACCATATCAGAAAGACTTTGAAGGCTGTGTCAAGGGACTGGGGCTTTAGACTAGAGACCAAGGGGAAATCACTGTGAAGGGAGAGAAAACCCTCCTCGCCCTCAGAACTTTTCCTTCTTTCAGAGGTTTACAGTGGCCAAGAAGGCCCTGGTTAAGGTGGGTTTCAAGTTCTCCTCAGCCTGGTCCATGTTTATGCTATGTTCACATGCAACCCTTCCCCTCTGCTTAGCTCCTTCTTCTCTACCATGAAGGATGTCCTCATTGAGAAGGTATCTGCTCAACAGAGGGCTGTTCACTAAATATCCCATCGCCAGAAGCAGATCTAATTTCAACCCTAGGGAGTGGATTCAGGATAAGGCACAAATACAGGCTAGTGGAAGCTCAGAAGAATTGATTGATCTAAAGAAACCACTATTCCATTCTGTTCAGTGTCAGGGCTGTAAATCAGTCCCACCTAAGATGCCCAGAAGGAAAGGATTCCTGATTCTCATGCTTTTGCTCTTCCACCACACTAGCCACGCCCAACAAGTTATACTCTTCTCTCTATGATGCAAAACTGGAGAAAGATAAATGAACCTTTCTCTGAAGAAGCAGGCTGTGAGGCTCCTAGAGTAGCAACTGTCAGACACAGAAGATCTCTGGGTAAACCAGGTATGCGAGCACAGTCCTGCGCTATGACAAATTCAATCACAGCAATGAAGGAGACAGCTGAACGTGTTCGTGCCTGACATGAATTTCATTCCTTGATAAACGTTCCTGTCATGTCAGGTTGGCCTGTGGAAGAACATTACTCTGGACAACCATGTCATCTCATGAGTCTATTTAGACAACAGTTTAGAAATACTAAGGACAGGTGCCAGTTTGATTCTGGCTAACAGGCTTGATTTCAGTTGAACTGTATGGAATTTGTCAAAACATGATTTTTCTTTTTATAAGACACTTTTTTTTTTAAGATTTTATTTATTTATTTGACAGACAGTGAAAGAGGGAACACAAGCAGGGGGAGTGGGAGAGAGAGAAGCAGGCTTCCTGCTGAGCAGGGAGCCTGTTGCTGCGCTTGATCCCAGGACCCTGGGATCATGACCTGAGCCAAAGGCAGATGCTTAACAACTGAGCCACCCAGGCGCCCCTTAAAACATGATTTTTTCCCCAAGTTAGAAAAAGGCTCCAAATTCAGTGTGTTCAATTTAGACTATTAAAGTGTTAAATATATCACGCTGTAAAGATGAGACCGCACACCTGGGTCCTTCCATTTTCCTGAGACATGCCCTTGGGCTCTCTTCACTGGCCAGAGAAATTTAAAGATAAAATTCCATGCAGAACATTTTGCTCTCTTCTAAGAAGTAAAATGAGAACACCAGGGGGAAAGGAAAGCAGCTTTCATCAGGGAGGAACCCTGTGAGGGTCAGAGTTGAGAACAACCTCAATTTGTCTGAGCTGTTACTATAGATTTAAAATATATAGCCATGCAGTGTTTTTGGCTGATTTCCCAGGGGCATATATGCTCCAAATTCCTAGCTCATCTATCAAGAGCTGTTAAGTGTTTAATGTTGCTTAAGACACTGTGGGTGTTGCCAAGACAGTCTTCCCTTCACGGAGCATGTTTTCCCTTGATAGTTTTCATCTTGGCTTGTTTGAGGCAAAGGCCTTAAAAACGCATCAAGTGTTTTGCTCTGGGTATTACCACACCCTGACTGCTCCTCCCTATTCTATACCTCATAGCACATAGAAATGAGTCTTTTCATTCATTCTTTAATTCGTTAAGCCTTTAAGCATTGTATTTGTTCCAGATACTAAGGTTGGAAGACTTAGGCAAGTGGGAGAGATCAAGAAGTCAACACAAAACCATAATCCAAGGTGATTATTGCTAAGAGATTTAGAACAAAGTGCTTTTGGAATATTTTTCAACAGTCTTGTCCTCAACTAAATTATGGGCTCATCTCAGTGATTTTGCCTTCTTAGACTCTTCACTATGCCCCAAATATAAATATCTCTCATTTAACTTGGTTTTTTCTGGAAGAGCCTTATTCTCTGTTTTTTCTAATAGATGGGCTTAGAAAGTCTAAGTGTGCTTTACACAAAGCCATTAATTCTTTATTCTGTTATAGCTCTAGTATAGTCCCTAAAACATAAAGATCACTGGGAGATTTTTGACCCTCTTCTCCAAGGTACCATGCCATTCCAAATAATAGCTAAGAGGCATATGGGCTTTTGTGCCATGAAATTCATTCAAGAGAAAGAGAGGCCTTCTTTTTGAAGGATTTTTTGCAAAATATTGAAGATGTGAATTCAGTCACTGGCCTCCCAAGCAGAGGGTTCTTTCAAAACAGGAAGGAGCAGCAGCTAAATGTTCTTTCAGTTAAATCGTCTGAAAGCATAAACACAGGAATTCCACTTCCTTATCAATTTATCTCCAATGCCTCTGATGGATAAAAGAGGTGATCTCACATTGTTGATTTGGATGGGTAACTATTTTACTTGAGCTCTCCTGCAACAAGGCATTATTTGGAATACGTTAGAGGAAAGAAAAAGTAATGCCAGTTCTTTAGAACAATTATGGAGAAACTGCCAATGGAGCTGGCATTTCTTTATAAACAGTTGGCTTCAAATGGTCCAGAGATTAATGGACTGGAAGCAGGAATGACCTCATCAGCTTTCACCTTGACGTCACAAAACTACTATTGCTTGCTCTTCCCTCCTTCAAACAAAGGGACTCAAAGCTTTTGGTGAGTCCATATCCCTATTCCCATCACAAAAAGCCGTCATGCATTTAAATGTCAATGCCTCTCTAAAGGGACCTCAGCCCTGCTGAACCAGGAAAAGGGAGAGCAAACAGATTCTTATCTGCAGGACCAGAGGAACAAACTGCTCCCTGGTCTGAACCTGAGTCTGCAGCTGAGCCAGGCACCGGGAGGATACTGTCTGGCAGGAGGCCATGGCGCGGCCCTCTGTGGACGCCCAGTGCCCTGAAAGAGTTCATTCACTCCACATGGGTGAGCAATTTCCTCCCAAGTGGCTACTCACCAATGGCAGACCCAATTACAGACAAGATTGATGAGTCTGCCTGGAGTGCTGAATCTACCTTAGTTCTTTTTTCTTACTTTGAAAAAATAATCTTCACACACAAGAACTAAAGCTCTGGGACAAACCTCATCTCAAATAATGGGATGATTTCTTTAAATGGAGGGTAAAAGGAAACAAAAGGAAAGTCACAAGAAATATTACAGAAAGTAACCCAGGAAGCACTGCCTTCCACACCTCCCTCCTACACGCACACACACACACACACACACACACACACAGCCCAGAAAGGCAATAATTCTCAGGGCCAAGAGTTGAAGACGCTTTCTTACTAGTGTGGGAAAAGCCGTAAGCTCTGCCCACGGGAATGACAGGGGCTGTCTGCATTCTCTCCCTTCCTGGCTTCATTCCTGCAGCCTGGGTCTGAGGCTAAGGGGAAGAGTTTGCCTTTGTCCCATTTTATCCAGAATAACTCTTGCTAGGGCTATACTGCAACCCCAAGCCCTCTAAAATTTCACCTACTAGCATTTTTCTCCCAGGGCCAGCCACATAACTTATGCGGCGCTGTACAAAATGCAAATGTAAGATCCTTGTCCACAAAAGCAAGAAAAAAAGTTTTTCCTTTCTTTTGTGGTCTTTCTTTCAGCCGGCTGGTCAAGGTAAGGGTTTTTTTATTTGCTATTTAGTGTTGCACTCCCTTGAGTGCAACAGGAAACTTCCAGGTGAACTCACAGGTGTCTGGGTCCTTGCCCCACAGTTCAGGGTGCATATGCTTGACCCCAACCCTCTTTCCACCCACACCCATGCCCCCACCAGGGGTAGAAGACAGCAGCAATAACTGAGCACTTTTAGGGAGTGGGAGGCAGAGAACCCATCCAACAGAGGTGGTGGGGGAGAGGAGCACAGGTAAATCAAGGCCCCAAAGCCCCTGTGCCTGCTTCATTGTCCCTTCAGAGTTCACTTACAAAAACACAATTTAAAGATAAAATTATCTAGAATTTCAAAATGACAACCACAGAACGGTAAACCCCAAGCATGAAATGCTCTCTGAGCTATGGGACCCTATGTAACTGTACTGGTTGCCCACTCGGGAAGCCAGCCCTGTTTTCTCCTAATACAGGAAATACGGATAGGAAGGTAAAAATTGTAAGAGTTTCCTCAAACATACAGATTTAGATAAACAGAGGATCCATACACACACACATGCATTTACATGTGTGTCACTAGCTCTTCCCTGTACTGTTTTCTTAAGCTAGTTGCTCAGATGCAGGATTACTGAGACAAAAGTATAGACATTGTTGTGGCTCTGGATGGACACTGACAGATTACTTTGCTGAAGGGTGTGTTAACTTCCAGTGCCACCAGCAAACCCCAGCAGAACAAGATGAATATATCCGTTTAGGCACTGGGGGGTACAGTGTGTTGGTAAACAGTTTTGTTCATTTAATATAAAAAAGTTAGCCTAATTTTATTTCATTTACATTGAAATATTATTTTATGTACCTTATGTCTGAAATATCTTGAAATTTTTGAAAACCATCAACATTTTTCAAAATTGAACCATGCTATTTAGGGATCTCATACAACAGGCAGTATTGTTAAATGTCACCTTTCATGTTGATCTTAATGGGCAAGTTTGTGTCCAGCAGAAAAGGACAGGAGAAGAGAAAAAGCAAAGGAACGGGAAAATCAAACCTCAGTGGGAAAATGTCTTATGTTAAAGTCATGTCAAATGTGGCAGTTGGATCTATCCCTTGTCCATTGCAATAGGTCCCATAGAAGACATTATCAGTATTCATAAGTCCTTTATCACTTGCTGCTTTTACTGTGGTTACTTTTACCTATGTTTTATTCCCCATTCTTCTATCCTCAAGCAAATCATAAGCCCCTCAGGTTTGATGCAGCTTTGCATGATCCCACAATGCTTAGCACACTGGTAAGTACATAGTCCTCACAAGACTTTCTGAAAGCATCAGGAAAATACACTCAGCTTATGCATGTTGAGGTCCCTCATCCCTCATGTGTAGCTATTACTAGATTTATGAGTTTTAGGTAGAATCATATGGTAACCATGAATTAAAAGATAAAGAGTCAAATCTAAAGACAATTATCATATATATATAGATATATACATGCATATATGTAAAGTATAGGTATGCAGACACATGCATATAAGACGATGACATTTGGTAAAGCTGTAATACCTGCACTCTTCAGAACATACAATGTTGCATTTTCCCCTAAATTGTTTCCTAATTAATATCCAAATTCAGGATATTTAGGATGTGATAGAAGAATAGTTCCTAACTGACAATAAAACTATATATATATATAAATTTTATAATACATTATACATTAAAGGTTTATAAGTACTATAATGAAGCTAACAAAAAAATAAGGTTAAACATATCTGCAAATATTTTTAAACTAAATATTAACCTTTTTCTTAAACCAGAGTTGAAACCAATAATAATAAATATAGACAACTTAATACAAAACACACGACAAATGGAAACAAATATTTTTAAAGGAGATCCACCAGACAATGCAGTTACTAAATATAAGCGTCCTGGCCAGTAAGAAACTTTAAATATAGATATAGATGTAGATATAGACATAGACAGACAGACAGATATATATATATATAATGGATAATTCAAAGTATTATCATCACTGTGTTCTCAGGGAAGAGGAGACACTATATAGAATACTAACATAAAAACAAAGTTTACTGAGCATTTATCATGTGAAAGGTATTCTGGGTTATTTCATTTAATTCTCACAAAAACCCTAAGGAAATAGAGACTATTGTTTACCTGCCGTTTTGCAGAGGAGGGAATCGAGACACAGGAAGGTGAAATAAGCTAGTAAGCTGTGGAATCAGAATATGAACTCAAGCAATGAACAATCCATCTTTAGCTTCTACATTTGTCTGCCTCTCGTGATGTTTTAGTAGATTCACTGCCCTTAAAGTTTGGACCAGGCCATCAACTGCTCCTTGCCAAGGAAGCCAATTTGTAGAGTTGCCAGATTTAGCAAATTAAAAATATAGGATGCCCAGTTAAAATTGAATTTTAGATAAATATTACATTTTTTAGTATAAGTATGTCCCAATATTGCATGGGACATACTTATATTTAAAAATGTTTCATTATGGTGCACCTGGGTCACTCAGTCAGTTAAGCATCTGCCTTCGGGTCAGGTCATGATGCTGGAATCCTGGGATGGAGTCCCACACATTGGGTTCCCTGTTCATCGGGGAGTCTGCTTCTCCCTCTGCTGCTCTCTCTGTCAAATAAATAAATAAAATCTTTTTAAAAATTAAAAAATAAAAATGTTTTATTGTTTATCTGTAATTCGAATTTAACTAAATGTCCTATATTTTATCTTGCAACCCTACTGGCTTGCCATCTCCCAGTACCTCTGAGTGACCATCACAGTTTCTTAAATGACAGCAATGTGGCTTTTTGAAAAAGATAGAATAATTCTAGGTTGAAGTTGGCATTGGAGACAAGGGCAAACCCTGTTTCCATAGATAAGATCTCCACTTTATAGCAACCAAAATGAAAATCCCTCTTAAGCTTGCAGATTGGGCCAAATAGCCCTATAGAACCCCTCCTCTTGTAGGCCGTGTAAACCTTAATCAATATTTACAGAATAAGGGCCCTCTGACCTTTATGCTTCTCACCTTGTAAATAATGATAACATTTCACTGGGTTGTTTTGAAGGTCAAATGAGGTTATATATGTAAACATTTACTGTAAATGCTGCTTGGGGACTTGTGTTTTTGGACATACAAAATTAAGAAGTTATGTCATTTTTTCCCAAGAACCAAGAATAAATGTTGTTAATCCAAGCCACTTTCAGTGCACATATAAACCAGGGAGCCTAATATTTAAACAGATTAAGATAAAAACTAACATACTTGAAAGCGTATTTTTTTTAAAAAGATTTAAATTTTGAAATCAGCTGTAAAAATCAGTGTCTGTTCAAGCAGCCATATACAAGTAAAACTAATCTTTTTCATTACTTATTTCCATTATTATCCAGTGTCAACTATTTTTTTATTGTGTTCAGTTAGCCAACATACAGTAGTATATCATTAGTTTTTGATGTAGTGTTCAATGATTCATTAGTTGCGTATAACACCTAGTGCTCATCACAAGACATGCCCTCCTTAATACCCATCACCCAGCTACCCCATCCCCCACCCCCTCCTCTGAAACCCTCAATTTGTTTCCTGGAGTCCAGAGTTTCTCATGGTTTGTCTCCCTCTCTGATTTCTTCCCTTTCAGTTTTCCCTCCCTTCCCCTGTGGTCAGTGTCAACTATTTTTAAATGATATGATATCAAAAGCAAGAAATAACATTAAAGATTATCCTTTTTTCTCCTTTTAGCTGAAAAGTTACCAAGACAGTTACATAGAACAAAGATTTAATAAAAAAAAAAAAACTGCTAGTAGCCAAAAGTAATATGGGAAGAGGAAAAATAAATGTTATACACATACAGGATGATAATGAAACAATGATTTTTTAGTGAAGTTTTAATTTACCAACATTTTTCAGATATCTGCTCAAGTACTTGTTTTTTTAGAAAAGCCTTGGTTTTCTTTTAAAAATCTCCCCAAATGGGAATTTCAACTCTTTTTCTTTAAAAATAGAAAACACCTCTGAAGAAAAATTAATTGAATAGAGGTCTCAAATATTCAAGTTGGATTGATTAACTGAAGCAATTTATTCCCCAAAATTCTTTGTGAACTGGCAAGCGTCAGTCTGACCAGCGTCAGAATACTTGAAATGTAACTCTACTACTAGAAACTCCTGATAGAGTTTGAAGAAACTTTAGGGAGTTTGAGGAGAAATGATGGAGATACAGAGCAGAGAGCAAGAGTTGAAGCTGATGAAACTGAGTGTAAACTTGTGGCTTCAGACAGCAGGCAGCTGAGGAGATGGGATTGTAATGAAGAGAAGATAGAGCTTGCGAGGTAGGAAGATCTGAGTTCTTCTCCTGTGGCCACTACGAACTTGCTGTGACACTGGGCAAATCACTCAATCCCTCTGAGCTTCCATTTTCCCATTTTCAAAACAGAGATGGTAATATATCACAGGGATATTGTGAGGAGAAAATGAGGTAATGTCACCCCAAAATGTACTTTTTTAAAGTTAATAAGTGGTTGTTATAAGTAATATTCTTACAGTATTTGTAAGGGAATAGAACCTAAAGGCTAGATGCTCAGGAAAGAGGGGATTCAATGAAGGGAGAATTCATAGGCAGAATTCAAGGACTTTATACAATGGAGTTCATTTGGGTACAGGAAGAAGAAACTGGGGTTGGAAAGGTAGATACAGAATCCAGAAAATGAATTATAGTTCCAGAAAATTCTGATGTTAAGTGGTACATAGACCTGGAAATTATTGTAAAAACTTCTCTTGTCTGTACACTCATAACTAAAGTCATTATACATGTAAGTGGTCCTACAAAATCTCTTCACATAATAACAATCTCATTTGTTCTGTGCCTGAGTCTACTGAGTGGAGACAACCTGGGATAGGAGCAGTGACTCAGGAGAGTGTGAAAAAAGGATTGTGGCTTTGGAGGAGAAATCTGTGATTGGACGTGATAGAGGAAAGTTTCTCAAGTGTCAACCAAACCAGATAGCTGCATTCTACTTGGATGATTTCATGTTTTGCAATGATTCCAAATTAGAAACAGTTGGCAGGCAGTCAAATCAAATCACATTGTGAGTTCAGTCTCATCTCTTCCCTCTGCTGCCCTCCAAGTGGGAATGAGGGATGAATGAGCTACAGGTACCATATCCCGCAAATTCCAGGGTTACATAAAAGCTCTTCTGAGTGATTTTCTTGAAGTCTCTTCCCCCATTTGACTTACAGTGAAAGGGAAGTATTCTCTGACCCCACCTCAGGATGGGGGCTATACCCACCATGCCAAAAATGTTCTCCAGAAATGTGCTCCTATTGGCCTTATCAATCTCTTCATTAATTCATAGCCTTCTCAAAAATATAGCTTCTTATATGAACTAATAATGGCAGGCCTGAATCACTCACTTTGCAAATTCTACATAAATAGTCTGATAACCTCACTCTAGAATGTAGGTGTTGACACCTATTGTTTTATCCTCAATTTTATGGGCCTCTAGAAAAATAGACACTAAGAAAATTCTCAATTACATCCCATTTCATTAGTATATTGATAGAAATATCTAAAGGAATATGCACAAAACTATATACAGTGATTTTCAAAGTGGAAATGATCACAAGGGACTTTAACTTTCTACATGACACAGTTCTACTAAGATTAAATTTTTTTGTGATAAGGAAAAAAAATCATTAATATGAATGTCCACAAGATCCTAAGCTAAGGTATTGTAAAAACTTCTATTGTCTGTACACTCATAACTAAAGTCATTATACATGTAAGTGGTCCTACAAAATCTCATCAAGGAATGTTGAATTGATTATGAATCTCTCCTTGGGAAGAAAACAGATTCCAGTTTTAAGGCATGAAGTTTCAAAAGATGACATCAGCTCTTTGCCCTCTCTTCATACGAAACTTGGCTTTGTCTTCCTCTGAGTTGGCTTCATTCCCAGGCAGACTATCTCCATGTGGAAGCAAATGTGCCTTCCAAAAGTTCCAAGTTCACCTGGTTTCTTTGTCCTCACAAAGTCAAGAATAGGGAGTCTCTCCTTCATAGAGTTTATAGTGATCTCTCCTATTCCAGAGATTCTCAGTGGCCCTGCTAGGACCATTGGACCAATCACTGTGTCCGGGGTGGAGCACTTTGATTGGTGAGCCTGGGTTAAGTGGCTTGGCCACTTAGTGGCTTACCAAGTGGCAGGTGAGATAAGATCCACTTGATTGTAGGCCCCATCTAAAATATATATAAAAGAGAAGAGAATGTTTCCTAAAGTGATATAGAGCCAGACCAAAAAAGAAAAAGAAAAAAAGAAGAAGGAAAGAAGGCAGGGAGGAAGGGAGGGAAGGATGGAGGAAGAGAGGGAAGGAGTGAGGAAGGGAGGAGAATAAAAAATGACTTACTACCTCAGAGATGCTGCATCTATAGAGAACATTTATTGACTGCCATCTTCATGCATGATAGATCCTTAGAAATCTAGGATTTAACATCGAAAGTTTTAGCTATAAGGGATTTCAAAGATCCAAGATAAGATGGCATATAATAAATTCTATGGTGATAATGTTTTCTACATTGATGGAACCCAAAATTTACTGTGCATCAGAAGCACTTAGAAGACTTAACTAAAACACCGATTGCTGCCCCAGTAAGTCTGGGGTGGGGCCCAAGAATGTACATTTTTAGGAAGTTCCCAAGTGATGCTGATATTGTGAAGCTTGTACTTTGAGAACCAATGCCCTACATCAAAGGATTTTATGAAGACAAAGTAGATAATATAAGGTGGCTTCTGCTAATTTGAATCTCTGGTTCAGCAAGAGTACTAACCTTATTTGATGAACAAGTCAATTCAACTTCTGTACCCAATTAGTGGCGTCCTTGAGTTTAAGAAAACCATAAAATCAATGTGTGCTTCAGAATTATCAAAATTTGGTGTTCAAAGTTTAACCAAGGGTCCACCCTAGAGAACAATAAAATTCAATGTCAGATGCTAATTCTCTAACTGAAGCTAAAGCCTGAAGGAAATATCCCATCATTACCTTTCCCCACTGTTGCCTTATCCTATGAAAAATAATGCAAGGCATGGTCAAGTCAAGGACACCATCAGAAAGAAGCCAGCAAAACAGGCAGAAAAGACACCAAGAGCTTTAAACTCAAGATGCTTTCAACTCCAAAACAGCATGTTCTTTCTCCATGGTTCATCCAGTGTTTCTGACGGAAGTGAAATTCTTCTCTGGCATCCAAGAAAGATTTATGACCGAAAAAGAACAGATTTTACCTGGCAGCCGGTGCGTGCAAGCTTTGTTCTCTTTCATAGCAGGCCCAATTCCTCTTTATTTTACAGATGCTAATATTAGACTCAGTTAATCATTGCACATTCCTTTTATTAGGTGAGGAGCTACATTCTTGAAACCACTCTCAAGAAAACAATCCTTCACTTCCAGACCACCCTGAGTTGTAGACTTGGGGTTTCGGCAGCGGTAGCACTGCTGGGTCATGTGGCAGACGTCTGGGCAGCCCAGAGACATCTGTTCTTCAGCCTCAACCCTTTGCAAGTGGTTCAGGAACTTCCTCTTTTCTTGCTCACTTGGCCCAATGTTGTTCCTTCTACAAACATCCAGAAGGTGTTAGTGCCACCAGAGTATCAGACTTTTATTGCCGCTTTCCCGATGGGAAAATTGGCCTGTAATGAAGGCAAGCCTGCTGGAATAGGATGTATTCAATCTACTTTATTTGAAGCCCTAATTCAGACAAGTTAGATCCATCTGCGTTTTGTACAAAATCTGAAATAGTTAGACCATATTAGTTCTGTTAGTTCTCAGCGAATATGTCTTGTTCTAATAGTCATTTCTAAGTTGATAATTGGCAAATTAGTAGCCAATTTGCCATAGAACCATTGTGGTTAGATTCTGAGCCAGTCCCCAGATGCTTCCTTAACTCATTTTTCCCCTGAAGTATAGTACTACACTAATAGTAGCATGAGATCTCATCACCACTTTCAACTATCTACTTCTGAAATTAAAACATCTCAAGTTCCAGTTGAGGACTTTAGGGAGTGATGCTGGGACTCTCCTTCATTCCCTTCTGGTCCACCCACAGTAACCTGCAGAACTCCCAACAGTGAGATGCGGATCCCAAAAAGCAGAAAGGGGATCCTGGGGGGAGACTTGAGGTGATGGCAGCAGCGGAAGTCTAGGCCTTCGGTGAACATCAGCAAGCAGTAGCAGATATCCACAGTTTACATGGCAGTCCCAGTCTTTGCCGAGTGACAATGATGGTAGAAATGGGGAGTAGGGAAACAAGAGGAGGAAAAGGTGGCCCCTCACAGAAGCAGTGATGCCTGCAGGGAAATAAGCTTCTGGCTTGGCCTCCAGTTCACAAGAAGAAAATACTTCAGAGTCTTGAATTAAGAAGTAGTCCATTTGAGGGCGCCTGGGTGGCTCAGTCGTTGAGCGTCTATCTGCCTTCGGCTCAGGTCATGATCCCGGAGTCCTGGGATCAAGCCCCGCATCGGGGTCCCTGCTCAGCGGGGAGCCTGCTTCTCCCTCTCCCACACCCCCTGCTTGTGTTCCCTCTCTCACTGTGTCTCTGTCAAATAAATAAAATCTTTAATTAAAAAAAAAAGAAGTGGTCCATTTGATGACCACAGTGGAACACACACACACACACACACACACACACACAACACACGTTGCCACAAAATCCTTTGGGGAATTGCTTCACCAAGGAAAATAAAATGGTGTATAATTGGCACATCAATTTGAAACATAAATCCTTCCAATATGCTTGAAAATCATTTATTCCTTTAAATCTTTTAGCACCTACTTCTTTGCCCACCCCCAGATTCCATTATCAGACCTCACCCATCAACTATTTGTTGAGTACCTACTCTGTGCCAAGACCAACCTCATGTACCTACTGTTAGTTTGCACAACCTACAAAGCATTTGCTGTGCGTCAGAAATACTCACTTGCCCAGTTCCTTCCCACGTACTGCCTCTGGGCCCCCTCTTTCTCTTCTTCTTTGCTCCTTCTCTTCTCTAAAATGCACTCAACCTGACTGACCCTCCTAGAAGGCCTTGTGGGTGCTGCTTATTCTAGAATCCCATTCCCGGTCATATCCCAAGCCCAGATAGATGAGATTCCCCCCTTCTCCCGGGATAAGGAAACAGACACCAGTCCTGGCTGCCGCGAGACTGTGAAACAGGATAAATGAAGACTGCCTCTATTTCTGCCTACATTCTATTTTCTAGGCTCTAAGAGGACTTGCTTCTTTTTCCTTCTTTCTTTCTTTTCCCTCATTCCATTTTTCCTTTTATATCCCTTTGTTTTTCTTCTCTTTCATCCTTCTTTTCAACCTTTATCTGTGAAACTCCTGCATTCTGCTAAGTGGTATGGAGAATCAGGGGAGATATCAAGTATACACATGCCCAGCTCACACAGAGGAGAAATGCATATATTAGGCTGCAAATGATGAAAACAAGGAATCGAGAAGTACATCCCAAAGAACTCTTCTTGGGAAAAACTCCTTACAGGCATTCATAGAAGGCTTAAGCCTATTAGACTTCATTTACATTTCATAGCTTTTACTGAATTTTCTTCAACTGTCTCTCCAAACATACTTCTCTGGTCCATAAACCATTTCCAGGGAAACTTAGATCATATTAGGTATAATTCCTGTAACTTTGCAAGAATATGAGACGGACCATTCATTTCTAAGCAAAGCTCTATATTTAAAAGATCATGTTTAGTAAAAGGCGAATCCTCAGTCAGCATTGTCCATAACACCATCCTCCCACATTCTGATAATCATGGTGGTCTGTATCTCCTTAAAATACTGCTTACTGGGACCTGCATGCCACTTTCAATTTCATTACTTCTTTATAAACATTTATTTATTAAACTATGAACAAGTCTATTCAAATTGCATGGGGCTAAATGTGAGAGAAATACTAATAACATTGGATATGCCCAGGCTTCCCCAACCTATGATTGCTTTTAAGTAAAAAATTTTTCATGCTAAAATTAGATAACAAATAAGGCTTGGAGGTGACTTCTTTCAGCATATTGTATTTTCCTTAGGGATAATGTAATATGGAATTCCAGGGAAGGAGCATCCAGGCTATGTTGTGAAGCTTGTGAAATATTATAGCATTAAGGTAACCGCTTACTCCTGTGTGTCTGGGGGCTCCGAGAAGTCAGAGGAATTGCTCACTGGCCCACTGCTTCCTGGAGTTTCACTTTTAAAATGACCACGATGTAATTAGGAGGCAGCCTGATCCATAAAGACCACCTAAGGCAAGGAAATTTACCTGTAGGAGAGGCATTAGCTCTGCCTTCCCTTTTCCTGGAACATGATGAACACACAAAGGCAAGCTCCTCTTTAAGCCACCTGGAAGAAACAGAATCTCTCTCCTGGGAGTCTAGCCAAGGAGAAGAACTTTTGTTAATCACTACTCATTATCAATTTGGCCAAAGGATTGGAGGTTTATTTTTTTGCATCTGGGTGGCACAGACTCTGGGCAAACTTTATCACATAAACAAGTAGTTTACAACTCTGGGTGGTTTCCCTGGGGCAGAAACTCTCACACTTGTCCTTCTGAATGTCTACTAGGATCTATTTCACCTTAAAAGACTTGGCATTTTCAGTCATCTTCTTGACTTGATAAGATGGAATCCTCCATGCATCTCTTCAGAGCTCAGGAGGCTTTTCTGGAGGAAAAAAATAGTTGTACAGACTATCATTTTCATGTACAGTTATCCTAAAATGGAATAATCATTAAAAACACTTCTGTGCCTTCTTCTGCCCCATCATCTGGTGCCGTAGACTCAAGGATACAGCTGGCCTTTGGGAACAGGGGAATGCTTTTCAATACTAGTAATGGATCTAGTTTTTCTTCCTCAGGATTAGTTCTTCAAACAGTGACTTTATTTGATTTAAACAAGCCATGTTGGTTCTTCTGCCTTCAACAAATAGAAAAGTCTAATAAGAAATCCACATTAACTCTTATGAATACCAGATATGCATTATTAATTACTCTAATTCTGAAAGGCACTTAGAAACA
Source organism: Phoca vitulina (assembly GCF_004348235.1). Lineage (NCBI taxonomy): Eukaryota > Metazoa > Chordata > Mammalia > Carnivora > Phocidae > Phoca > Phoca vitulina. Next base: position 25,565,264 of record NW_022589720.1, on the reverse strand, counting down.
CTTAGTTTTCATCTCTTATAATGCTCCCTGGGGATATCTCAGGCAAAAAATCATTTGCTTAGGTAGGCAGGAGATTGTGAGGTCTTTCATTTTATTTCTTTTCCTGAGAGGACTTGGAAAAACTGAGAGACTTCCATTCCTCTGATATGAGACATAAAAAAGTAAATTATTCTGTTTAGAACCCACCACCAAGCAAGATGGACTAGCCAAGATTGTTCCTAGTCTAAGAAAAAGCCAACTCATTTAGGCAAAATCAAATTGTACTTTTCTAGAGAGTAAATTTGAGACAGCATTTTTCAAACATTTGTCTTTACTATAACTCACAGCAAAAAATGTAATTTACATCATTTACACACACATATATATATTTACCTGAAATAACATTTTGGGATTTTGGGGGGTTTTTTTAATAACATTTTGTGAAACATCACTTATTCATACCACATGCTATGAACTCTGATATTTTCATCTCTTCTATTTCATCCTATTCAATTCTATTTCATTCTTTTTAAAATACTAGCTGCGACTCACAAAATTGGCTTCCCAATCTATGACCCACAGTGTGAAAAAAAAACTCTTGGGGGTAGGAGAGAAAGAAAATAATTTTATCATAAATCCTCTAAATCCTCCCACTTCTATTGAAGATGCTTAAATTTCCCATTGAAGATGGCATTGCTTTAGCTAAAAATGTTCTCTATTATTAAAATGTAAATGAACCCTGAATAGGTATGAGATTAAACTTGGTCTATCATTTACACCTTTATGAGACTGAAAATATTACATGACGTCGCAACACATCACACCACAACAGAAAAGAGGTCAGCTTGAATAAGGGAGGAGATGAGAGTGACAATAAGAATGCTCTGAGGAAGGACTGGGTGAAGGGCTTCTAAGGAGATTAGGGCACCTTGGTGATCCTAGACCTTTGCCCTCTCCCCATGTGAAGGTAGAGAGAATGTAGGGGTTTTTTTTAATAACTTTTTTTTAACATTTATTGGTGTCACTTATGGTAGAAAAAAGTATCTAGAGATGTGCATGACCCAGTTGTTAAATAGAACATTCCCAAGGTGAACACATGCCCTAGCTTTTTTACCCACTCTCTAAGATAGCCAATTCCTCCTTTCTCCCCACCCCAAGGCCTCCTCAGCACACCTTGAGCTCCCTGACGGCCCCCCTCCAGTCCAGCACATATCATAGGGCAAGAATGCAGTGCAGAAATGGAAGGAACATAACCCAGCACCATAGGGCCTGCAGTGAGGCTTCCATTAAGCAAGGGAACAACCCAGGAGCAGGAGGCCCCACCTGGCCCCACCTCTTCCCCTTCTCTACACTCTTTCTCCCTCTGGGAATGTCCTTCCCATTTTTCTCCACCTTGCTCACCTTTTCCAATAAGAAGTTTCCAACTCTGCCAGCCTTGCTCTGAACCCCAGGAGCACTTTCTACTAATACCACTCCTCTGTCCTTTCAAAGCAATTTGTGCATATGTCCATCAGAGCACTGCATGCAGAGCATCATCACTGTTTGATTGGCTGTCTCAGTTATTAGACTGTCAGTTCCTTGAGGGACCTAGTCATCTCTAGTACCCAGGACAGTGATCATGCCCCTTACTCATTCATACTTTTCATTCATTTAACAAATACTAATATAGTGCCAGTACACTGGGCCAGGTGTAAGTAGTGCGGTGATGAGCTGCTGTTATAGAATGTTTGTCTATTTGTCAGTGTTGTCTATTTGTCAGTGTTGTCTGTTTGTCAATTAATAAATATTTGCTGAATGAATGAAGGGACAGAGGAGTGAATAAATGAATCCCATACTGCCATATACTGTTACCACACCACTTCATCATATACACCTATCCATTCCAGGACAGCTTTGATTGTGAGGAAGCCCTTATACTGAATCAGTCTTTTGCCCTGAAGCTTCTATGTATTAGTCCATAAAGAATTAGGAGCAGCTAACAACAGCTGCTATGTCTCTGGGCTTTCTCCTCTCCAACCTAAACATCCTCGGTGCTTTCAGGGGTCCCCAGGATAGCTGCATCAGCAATAACATGGAACAGTTTGAGTTGCCTCACCCATCTACTTGCTCTCCTAGAAACATCTTCCATGTGGTCTGTAATCTCCTGTAAGCATGACACCATGACAAAACCCCAGCCTCCAGTGGTGCTAACTGCTGCATCCGAAACCCCACATCTACAGACCCAACCTCTTGCTATATCAGCTTCTCTGAAAAACACATTCTCTCACTGACTTACTATTAGTGTTGGCCACACACTTATACTTGAACTATATAGGGTTGTTTATCCAGAAACTCCCTTTCCTTCTTGAAATTTTGGAATGGCCCTCCTCTTTCCCCCTGCCCATCGCACATTTAAATGACCATTTTGAAAGCTTCCCTTTTTTACATGATTGTGTTTCCCTGGCTACAGGAGAGCCCTTACCAAATGTCCTATCAGAATTCTTTCACAGAATTTTCTGGGTCTCTTTCAAGTCTAGTAGCAAAAGTCAGAAGAGGTAAGACTCACAAGCATTTAAAGGTCATAATGCTGCCTAGCGTGAAAAAATGGTCTGTAGTGAGAGAAGAAAACCCAAAGGAGAGAATGCCACCCAAAGAGAAGCCAAGACTAGAATGGAGGGCCCCAGGGCTTTTGTGTCCCTTGCCCAATTTATCCCTGAAACCCAGCAGCAATATTCCTTCCCTCAGTCTGGTTGTTCTTGGATTCTGAGAGCCAATAAATTCCGTTTTTTGCCCTTTTGCCTAATTCCAGTTGGGTTTCTGTAAGTTGCAACCAAAAAATTCCTGACTAATACAACCCCTAATTTTTTCTTCCTGAGTGTTGCCATGCTGTTCCTAAACCAAATAATCTCATCCTGTACTTACATGTTTTTAAACTCAAAGTTAGGATCTTACATTTACTGCTGTGGAACATCATCTTGTTTTATTTGATTCATAATTCTAGTGTAGCTGTTCACAAATTTGTACACACTACTGTCAATTGTCCTAAGAAAAAGTGGCTTTTGTAAACTTTTGGTAGCAGAGCGAGTCACCCTCATAAGACCCTGCTGAGTGGCAAGAAAAAAATAAATTTTCCGGTAACAGTGTCTCAAAAAAGTCTTTTAAGCTGAAAGAAACTGACTTGATTCTTTTGAGTAAATTTTTAGTCCTTTAGAACACTCCAGCCCCTCTTCTCCAAGATGTTGACTGGCTAAAGGAAGGAATCATGAGATTTCGTGAAGATGGAAATGGGGCCCCAAATCCAGGTGACTTCCTCTGGTCCTCCCTGGTCTGTACAGTGGAACAATTTGTCTGGTCTCATCCTAGAGGTGTTGATGACTTCACCTAAGCATTGGGTCATCATACTGGTGTCCACAGCTGGATCAGTGGCCCTGACCAATCGACTCTGGTTACAAACTTACTTTATGCTGTTATCAAATAAAAACAAATCCAGACTTACCAAGGAAAGATTTTATTCAAAAGGATTGTTCCAAAAGAGGGAAGAGAAGTAGGAGTAGGGACTATTGTTATAGGGAGGACGTCTCGAGCATAAGGTCTACAAGCATCTCAAGAGTTCAGCAAAAATAGTTTTTCTTTTATACAGAGGAGTTAACAAGACTAAAAAGAATTGGATGTGGGGAAATGGGATGAAAGGGTGGTATGATGGAATAGTAGACCAGAGAATATTTTACCCTGAGGCCAGCCTATTCATAGAGGACTTGTATGCTGGTTCAGGCTGAGGGTGGGCCAAAGTTCAGAGACCTGGGGTAAGGAGAGAGTCCTAACTAACTAAAGTTCAATTAGAGGGCACCTGGGTAGCTCAGTAGGTCCAGCATCTGACTCTTGATATCAGCTCAGGTCTTGATCTCAGGGTCATGAGTTCAAGGCTCTGCAATGGGCATGGAGTCTACTTAAAAAAAAAAAAAAAAACTTAAAAAAATAAATAAAGTTCAATTAAAAAGTATTTTTTTCTGTTTAGTCAATAGACACAAGCAGTTCATCTAATCATTTATGAGGCAAAATGGGAATTTGGAGGATGTGTGTATGGCCTTGTTGTAGATAAGGCAGGCAGCATGGGGAGAATCTTACCTAGGTCATATGGGGGAGGGTGGTTCTTTGCAGTGAACCCTCTCCTGGAACACAAAAGGATGGGGGATTTCTAACCCCTCTCTTGTTTTCCAGGATCACAGAGCTCAGGTAAGGTCCAACATTGTCACTGTGAACATTGGTTTTCAGTCCAAGCTCTCTTAGCATCTCCATATGCCCTCTCCAGGGCACGTGAGAATTTCTGAGCTCCGAGAATGACACAGATGGATCACAGGAAGCTGGAAGTGGTGCCTTGGATCCATCTATCAAGCCACCTCTCTGTCAGTGATACACCATCCTGGAAGCTATTGATGCCCAGCCCATTGTGAGACTAATTCTAGAAGTTTGCAGGTTACCACAGACTCTGCCTACAGAAATTGACCAATCATCCCAATATGACTGGATTCCCATTCCATAAACCTATCTGGATACTTCTGCACCCTTGAATTTTGGGGCCCTTGAATAAGGTCCCCAAGGGCCCTACCATCAGACCTTCATACCCTACTCGGTCTCCTTTCTCCTTCCCACAGCCCTCTGAGATTACAAAGGGTGAGTTTTCCTTCCTTCCTTAATGGCTTCTGTGACATGATACCTAAGTCCCTTTGCCCTCAATGATCAAAACCATTAGTAGGAACTAAAGTTTAGAAAATCTATTCTCCCCTACCAAAGCTTGTCTTCCAAAATATAATCAGTCTGTGAACTCGAAACTTCCATTTTGGAATTTAAAATTCAGCATTGTCTTTGTTCTTGCATTCCTGCTGCAAAAATTCTAATTTCCTGCAAGGCAAATGGGTGCCTCTGGCTGTCTAGGAGGTCACATATAAGGAAATTCAAATATGAAGATCATTTTACATAAATCAAAAATATTATCCCCATTACATTAGCATGGAAATAAAAATGGAACCTATTTGTGTCATCCAAATTATTTAACACTGATCTCATTCACCCATAAATTTGAAAAACTCATCTTCATTGGTAAAAATAATAAAATTATTGAACAAGGTAGAGGATCTTGGAGACGCACCTCTAAAAATATGTTTGCAAATTGACTGTGATCCACAGAGAAAATACTGCTTGCCTCAAATTTATTCTGATGTTAGCCCAAGTAAATCATTTTTGGGGGACTGTAGTCTACAGACCCTAAAGTGACCCTCAAAGATCCTCATCTTCTGGTATTCATGCCTTTCTGTAATCTCATTGCCTTGAGTCTGGGCGTTACTCGTGAGTTGCTTCTAACCAATAGAATATGGCAATGGTGATAAAATGTCTCTCCTTGATTATGTTAAGTTGTATAAGACACAATCTTGTTAGAGGCTTTCTCCCTTGCTGGCTTTGAAGAAATAAATGGACATGTTAGAAGGCCCATATGTCAAGAGGGTAAGGGTGGCCTCTAGGAGCTGGTGTAATAGATAGTAGATATATATTGTTTTAAGACACTGTGTTTGTGGCAATTTGTTACATAGCATAGAAAACTAATACAGAATCATATAGTGAGGGAACAAACTGTTCAGATATGTGCCTTGGTTCTGATCCCTGCTTCAGATTATATTGCCTTTTTAGGCAGGTGGCTGAATCAGTACTCAGAAGAGCTAGGATCCAAGACAAATCCCATTAAATGGTGACAAACAATTCCCTTCCCTTCTCTGTGCCTCACTTTTCTCATCTGTAAAATAAGGACATCATAATGGGTGAACTCTAAGGGACCTTTCAACTCAAAAGTTTAATGTCCTATCATCCAAAAAGAGGAAGATACCCTTGAAATGCATTTGAAGTGAGGTGAAACAAAAAGGAATGAAATTTGGAAATAATGGAACAGAAATGAGCAAGTATTGAAAACTGAAAGGAAATTCAGCCCTAAATAAAAAGTTGTAAAAATCCCATATACTGATAGCCCCACAGAAGTCAATGAAATGAAACAACCCAGACCAGTCACAAATGTGATGTTGGCACGTCTAACAGGTGGGCAATGGGGCCGTTAGTACTTCTCAGATTAGTTTTATGGACTTCATTCTGGAGACATATATTGTTAAAAAAAAAAAAGAAAAGAAAAGAAAAATTCTAGTTCAAATCTTTTCCAGTGAAAGAAAAAAGAACTTACCTTCAGCCCAACTCTGAGAAACTTAATATGGAAATCCTCTTCGTGTTCTCTACCCCTAATAACAGACATTGCTCAGTTATTAGACCACTGTCATGACTTCTGGTTAGTTGGAAGAGCAGAGCCAATGTTCTTAGAAGTAAACCAGAGCAACAAACTCATGTGAAATAGTTTTGTGGGTCTCCATTTTTTAATGCTACATAAAGAAAGGCTTTGAATAGTGCTGGATTCTGGGAAGAACCACGGTGAGTATTTTCTAAGATTTCAAAGTCAATGGGGGATATAACTGAGAACATAAATTCTAAAACCATCATAAGCCGAATGTTGGAAAAAGAGAAGCAAGTGTTCTTTTCAGTGTGAAGAAAAAAAAACCCTGCTCATTAGAGCCTTAGAATGAATCTACTCTTATAAGTCTAATCCATGAATAAACTAAGAAATAGAACTTTGCTGAAAAATTCCTCATGGATTTACAAGTTGCTATAAGTCCCCAGGGAGTGGGGTTTGAGCTATAAAGTTGCCTAAGGTACACAGCTCTGCACAGTGTAGTGAGAATTTGGAAACTGACATCTCTCCACAACAAAGACACTACTGATACCAAAAACCAGACCTATCTGGCTTTCTGTCCCCTGTGTTAAATAGTACTTAGTGTGGGTTTAAGAGTAACTTAATGGTTGCTGGCTTTAAAAAGAGGGAATTTTTGAGGGACTATTGGATATGGGAAAGCAGAAGTGCCTATCTAGATTTCTTTAAAACCTGGGACATGGAAGTCATTTAATTAATTTTTATCTTAAATTGATAATTATGAATGGTGTAATAATACTCAAAATTCTTAATTACTTAAGAACATATAAATAAGACCTGAAAACAAATGTACGTATACTTTTATTTTTCTTGTCAAATGAAATCACAATGTTAAAGAGCCCAGCAAATAGAAGGTATCAATAAATTTAGGCTTCATTTAATCTTCCATTCTGTGTTTTATCCAATTTCCCTATAATAATGGACTGATTTTTTGCCAACTCTTAGATTTTGTAATGAACTCAGCTGAATGTTAAGTGTGTTGTTTTGGGTGGACACCAGGTATAAACAGTCATAAAACTATACTATAGTAAGACTAAGCTGATGATATTGACTGTCTTGCAGCTTATACCAAGCTCTGCTAATGGATTACTCAATCCATTTTTGAAGTCTGCTTTGACCAAATGTAACATTTCTTTCTTCCTCAAATGAGGAAGGATCCAATTTGGTAGTACTGCAGAAAATAGGAAAATGATCAACTTTGGGGGCATAAGAGTGCTGGTCAGAGTAAGGATTATTTTATCTTCTGTATGTTTTGATCATTAGATTGAATCAGAAAACTGGAAGTCAGTGATTCATAATGATCTTACCACCTTAAACAGACAGCTGGTTGCTCACTAGGTAGAGGGCTTCAGATAAATGTTCCATGACCCTTAGATCTCTCCAGGATGAGATTTTTATTTACCTTTGTGTTCAATCAGACTTTCTAGTTCACATTCAAGAATTCAATTTAAAAAATTAACAATTTCACTCAGTATTTTTAATTACTTACCAAATACTCATTCACCAAAGAATGTATTGGTGTCCAACTATATTCAAAACACCTTGTCAGTTAGGTAGAGCAGTTTGGGGAGAAAGATAAAAACATAAATAAGATGTAATTTCTGGCCTTTAAGAACAGCTTCTCTAGTAAAAGAAATGACACATAGTCACAGACAACCACACTACAAGGTAGGATATACCCTAACAGGAATACAGCTAATGTGCAATATGAGTTCAGAGGCAGGATTATTTGATATTGGCAAGATTCAAAAAAAGATTCGACAGTATTTATCATTGATGCCACAATGTGGAACAATTATAATTATCTTATAATCAAGGATCTCAGACGTAGGAGAATTCTGAGAAATCATCAAGTCCAGTCCTCTGTCCCATGGGTTCTTAAGTAGAAATTCATAGACTAACTTTAAGATATTCAGACCCTCTACATTGCATATCCTTCTCTGTCTCCTTTGGAGACTCATCGTCTTCTATCCCAGCATTAAATATTGAAGTGCCTCAAAGATTCATCCCAAGCCCATCCATCCATATCCAGGACTTCAATAGCTGTATATATCAATGACTCCTAAATTCATCTCTCCAAACAGGATCTCATTTCTAAGTTCCATATATTTCAGTGCCTACTTGGCATTTTCACTAAGAAAACTTAAAGGCAGATTACATTCAACATGTCTGAGATGAATCTTCCCCCTCAAACCTGGTCTTCTTTTATACTTACCCCAGGCATTCATCCTTAAACCCCTACAATACCACCTTCAACACTGAAACTAGACCATCTTTTTGCAATTCATATCTGACCATGTTACATTTTTGCTAAAACCTTTTAGCAGCTTCCCATTTTCATTACTTAAAACCCTACACATGGCTTCAGGTTTTAGATGCTTTGGATTGCAAATAACAGAGATCCCCCACTCAACTATCTTAAGTAATAATTATGTCACTTAACAGGAAGTCTTTAAAATAGTGACTCTGGATGGATCATCAACATCATCAAGGACCCAGTTTCTTTCCAGTCTTTCTTCTCTGCCATTGAATTTTTTTTTTTAAGATTTCTGGTTTATGCTCACCATAGTCTTGATCATGAAAAAAAATTTCCTTTCCATACCAATCCCTCACACATTTATTGTGTACTTTAATTATGATTAGGGTACTTCTGCAAGGTGTTTTCAAGTGTGAGTAGATAGGGTTCCTGAGATCTGTTGCCTCAACAGGGTGCCCAGTTTGAGAACCATCACCTTGGTCACATGACCAAAAAACATCATGGTCCCATACCGATTTATTTGTAAAGCACCAAACCAATGAGTTTCAAGGTCAGAAGCATTCAGTTGTATTGGACTGAAATGTCTAATGGCATTTGGTCAAGCATAGGTTGGCACACTGTGTTGCCCTCAGTCTACCTCCCAATGAGATGAAATATTCATCAATTGTGAGTCATAAATTCTCTCCTTGCCATGTACTTTGCTGTGCTGAATGCATGCAGGGATTTAACTCAAGAGATGATAAGGAAATAAAAGGTAATATAAGAGGTATGATTTATTATTTTAAAGCCATGCATTGAAGGAGAGGCACACCAGGCAGAAAGGTACCATAAGATACCCTCCTTGGGAATGGCACGATGGTCTTAGGAATGCAGGCTACCAAGGTGAGTATACCAGGTTTTGACCCAATATCAACTGCAAATAAAATTTGATAAACAAGAAAGTCATTTACAGTGAAAATATGTTACTTGTGGTCATTACTTAGAGGTAGCCAAGCTGACCTTTTTGACCTCCAAAAGAAGCCAACCACCCCAGTCTGAAGAGAGACCAATACTTAGAATCAGGAGGGATTGGAGTTCTAGCCTAGTCCAAACATATAAAAGACATGGCACAATGACCTTAGCATGAGCTCACAGAAGAAAAGCAGAAGCCAAGATGAAGTGGTCTCTCCATCATTAGGAAAACACACAGAAGTCTTGTAAGGAGAGCACTATGAAGTTTATGTAATGAAACCAGGTGGAATTTGGTGGTGAACATTAATTGAGTGATAATTTTGGATGGAAAACAAACATGAATGTTCTGGATGTTTTCCACTCTTGATCAGAAAACTCTTAATTTGTCACAGTTTCTTTGAATTTTGAAGATCATTTGAATACTCATCAGCCATTGAAAGTTGAACTGAGCAACCCCAGGTTGGTTGATCAGATATTTTCAAAACATCCATAATTCCAGCAATCGTATGAAGAAGTATAAGAAAGACATTGCCACCTCACACCCATTAGGATGGCTACTTTCAAAAAAACAGAAAATAATAAGTATTAGCAAGGATGTAGAGAAGTTGGACCTCTGTGCACTGTTTGCAGGAATGTAAAATGCAGCTGCTATGGAAAACAGTATGGAAGTTCCTCAAAAAATTAAAAATAGGACTACCACATGATCCAGCAATCCCACTTCTGTGTATATACCCGAATTTAAATCAGGGTCTCAAAGAGATATTTGCATACCCATGTTTATGGCAGCATTATTAACAATAGCCAAGATGTGGAAGCAACCCAAATGTCCATTGACAGATTTATGTAAAAACAAAATGTGTATACATACGGTAGAATATTATTTGGCCTTAAAAAGGAAAGAAGTCGTGCCACATGCTACAACATGGACATGAACCTTGAGGACAATATGCTAAGTGAAATAAGCCAGTCACAAAAAGACAAATATCGTATAATACCACTTATATGAGGCATCTAGTAGTCAAATTCACAGAAATAGAAGAATCATGGTTACCAGGGAAAAGGGGAGTTGTTCTTTTAGATTTGCAAGATAAAAAAAGTTCTGAAGATCTGTTTCACAACACTGTGAATATACTTAACATTATTGGACTTAAAAATGACTAAGATGGTAAATTTTATGTTATGTACCTTTTACCACAATAAAAGACTACAAATTCTCTCATTGACAATGAACTTCAGTAGAGATCTGGTGAGAAACTTCTTCACAGACAACAGGAAGATGGATGGGAAAAAGAATACAGAGTTTTAAGGGGTCTGGACTTGTCTGTCCTTCCTAGTAACTTAGGAAGTATTGAATGTAAATGAAGATAGAGCTGAGATAATAACCTCAGAATACAAAAGGGATTGAAGAGGTTAATGCAAGACCTCCTTTCTGCTAACTGCAGGTCTCCCCAGTTCTGAATGTCTTGATAGATCTGCATCTTTTGATACCACAGATCTACCCACTCTCTCCTCCTTAGAACCTGTACTACCTGAACTGTCAAGGCAAAGTCTTCATATGATTTGCCCCTATCCATACTGGGAAGAAGGCTAAAAGAAAGTACTTATATCCTGGGAGCTAAAACACAAGAATGGATTGGGCTTGGGGGGAAACCTGGGGATCAGGTGAGCGAGCTAAGGGGGATACGCATACATAGTTCTTTAGTTTGGAGCAAGGCGTTGATTCAAAACATTCAGGCAGTGAGAAACCAGAGGGAAAAAAAGAACTAAAAACAAGGCTAGCCAGTGGGACAGAGCCTGAGGAGCAGAGCCCAGTAGTCCAGACCATAGGCATGAATAGGAACTTCAATTCCCCAGGTGGTAAGTATAACTAACGGAGGTTTCAGAACTCAGTCAGGTGGTCCAGGCAGCACACCCAGGAATCCTGCAGCAAATGTAATTGATGCCCTGTCAGAAAGCTCTTCTTAGTGGAAATATAGACCATTCCATACAGAAATTCATCTTACCTCAAAGACCCAGATTGAAGACTTCACCAATTCTTGACCCTTCCAACTAAGAGTAAGAAAAGGCATCCACTGTTTCTAGCTTGATCTCTTTCCATTCATTACCTTTAATTAGATTGCAAAGACTTTATTTCTGGAAGTACGGAGGATATGATTACCTGGAAACTGCCCACTACAGAACAGCTAGAAATACTGGAAAGAGTGAAAAAGAGAGAGAGAATCAAACATTCCTGTAAATTTATAGCTGAGCTCACAAAAAATAAAAATAAAAAAAAATCAAGGGCCCCAAAAACCAGGGCCCCAAAATGCAGAAGGAACTGAATGAACTCCAGAGCAGTAAGAGCATGAGCCAAATGGGCACTGCCCTTGACATGAAGGGGAGGTGGGGAGTTTGCCATTTTACAGAAACCAGGACTTGGGTCTTAACAGCCATGCCAGAAAGAAGAATGAATGTTTTGGAGAAATTTTGCCATGACTAGGTGCTTCTCTTGGGTGACTTTGGTGGACTTCTAGCTTCCTTGTCAGAACCAGTCCCCAAATCTTTCTTCCCATTGGTTGGTCCTAAAGATGAACATAATGAACTTTCTTCAGTGCTTCTTCTGGATATGTTTATCTCAGAAAGCAGAGGACATTGAAGCTTCTTAAGTACAATAACAAACCCTGGAGACCCTCAGAGTCTTCTAGCTTGTGCAAAATTTAGTCATCCATGAGCTTTTAGCATCTCATCTTCTCATCCAGGTTCACAGAGTTTAGGAATACATCTTCTCACCTGCCTCGTTAAAGGCTCCTAGATTCTGTAATCTATAGCCCAGAGGATCTTGAGCCCAGAACCTACCTTGCCATAAAATGAACAGTTAAACCTAGAATGTTCTTTCAGAAAAATTCAACAATTATTCCTTTTAGAAGAAGGAAGCTTGCAAGTTCTTTGTTTTCCTTTTTTTTTTTGGAATCATTATGTCCGCAACATCTAGCAACAAGCACTTAAAACATTTATTGGAAAGGGGCACCTGGGTGGCTCAGTCCGTTAATCGTCTGACTCTTGATTTTGGCTCAGGTCATGATCTCAGGGTCAGGATCAAGCCCCACGTTGGGCCCCGCACTGAGCTCGGAACCTGCTTAGGATTCTCTCTCCCTCTCCGTCTGCCCCTCCCCCCACCCCTGCCCCCTTCTCTCCACCCCCATCCCTCCATGTTCACAAGCACACATGAACTCTCTATTTAAAAAAAAGAAAATTATTGAATGACCAATGAATGCTTGCAGCCCTTTTTACCACATCATGTAATCAGTCTTTCAGCACAGAAGGGCGGCTTTTCTGGATTGTGATCTCAGTTACTACTTAGAACATTAACAGGCTGGGTGATGTTTTCCTCTGTGCTGCAAGGGGAATCCCATGCTCCGGGGATGGCTTTTTCCTGCCCTAAAGACCAGTCTCCCAGTCTTTTCTTCACAGCCTTTCTCACTTTCTTTTTTCTCCTCTTTCTGGCTTCCTCCTGCTTTGCAACCTTCAAGTCAAAGATGAATTTTGTATGAGCTTAGTTTTTTTTCTAATCTATTGTTGAAGTATAATTGACATACAATGTTATATTACTTTCAGGTGTACTGAAACTACTGCTTCAACATTCTATACATTACTCAACATACTGCTCAACAATTCTATACATTACTGATGATGCGACAATGTTAGACATTACTCAATGCTCACCACAATCACTGTAGTCACCATCTGTCACCATACAATGTTATCGCAATATTATTGACTATATTCCCTATATTGTACTTTTTAATCTCTGTGACTTAGTTACTTTGTAACTGGAAGTTTCTACCTCTTGATCTTCTTCATCTGTTCTGCCCACCCCTCTAACCACCATCTCCCTTCTGGCAACCACCTCACCTGCCTACCTGTTTTTAAAGCCAAATAGGATGTCTTTCCTTTAACAAGTCTCCATAGTGACAGCTTTGGTCTTGGCCACCTCAGGCCTGGAACCAGTACCTAGCTGAAGAATTAGAGGTCTCAGGAAATGGTACCAAACTGTCAAGAAACCGGTAGACATCTAGAAAGAAAAAAAGGAGCACATAGTTACAGTAAAAACAGAGCTCCTTATCAGTGATGGTCATTCTCCTCAGACAAGGAATTTTGTGTTTTCCTGAGAAGGTAAAAATGAGAAGATCATTAGCCCTGAGATAACTCACTGAAATGCACCCAGAGCAGCTATATGTTCACTGGGAGACCCCCATTGGCATTGCTGGCTGTAAGTTATGGTCATTCCTAAGAGGTAACAAGAGAGGTTCTGTCAGCTGTGCAATTACTTTGTTTTGGCAAGACACTTTGGAGTCAAGAAAACATTGGCTGGAGTTCAAGGCCAAGATTTTGGATCAGCTGCCACCATAATTTTTCAGAAATGTGATGACCGTACCTCAAGAAATAGTTTCCTAAGTAGGCTGCAGGAATGTCTCCTCTACATGTTTGAAAGGGATTTAAGGAATGAAGCTCTTGGGGACTTTACCAGTATAGCTGAGTTACCATGGGCTTCTCAAGCAAAGGGCGAGAAGTCCGGATTGCATCGGGAATCGTCTTCACCAAATGCAGTGAAGTAATTAGAGGGTGGCTTTAATTGAGATAGGGCACGCCTGGACTCTGTATCTTCTACATGATATATGAACACGGCAATATAAAATCTATCAAGGTTACCCAGATCTCTCTTCGTCATTGAAAGTTCTGTGTTAAACTAAACAGCATAAGCTTCCTACACTTCTCAGTATCCTGTTTGAATGTAACAATAGTGAAGAGGAGAACCATGTGAACATCTAAATGATCCCCAAACTTCCAGAGGGCCAATAGATATACTCAGTGTCCATTTCTTGCTTATTCACAGTCCTTCATTTATATATCAGAAAGCATCACTCATTATTAAAAATTTCAGGGGATCATTGCAATTTGAATACCTAGGTCTATGGCTTGACATGGAGAATATTCCCTGCCCATTTGTATTTAGCATAACATTGCATCTAGACAAATACTCTATTACTAACAGTATATATTGTGGTTGTCAAGGGAAATATTTACAATGTACCTGAGTTCCTATGATAGAAAATAAGATAAAATTTGAGTGGTGGGAGGTTGGGTGTGAAATTGAAAATCAAATATTGAGTCAGAAATACCATCACAGGGGCACCTGGGTGGCTCAGTTGGTTAAGCGTCTGCCTTCAGCTCAGGTCATGATCTCAGGGTCCGGGGATCAAGCCCCAAGTCAGACTCCATGTTCATTGGGGAGTCTGCTTGAGATTCTCTCTCTCTCCCTTTGCCCCTCCCACTCGTGCACTCTCTCTCTCTAAACAAATTAATACAATCTTAAAAAAAAAGATATATCATCACAGAAGTATAGATATGATACCTACAGAGGAACTGAACATGCTTGGCCAGTGAGGGTCGAAAAAGAAAACCCTAGTCCTTAGAGGGCAGTAGCTGGGCCATGCAAAACATCATGAAACGACGAGGCAAGCCATTAATTTATTAGCAATTATTACATTAATTTTATTAATTTTATGGAATAAAACTAAGTATATTAAAAACACTGTTCTATAAGTGATTTAAAAAATAGTGGTGGGTCTCTGAGAGTTTATATAGGAGGCTGGATTCCTCATTCTGTTTAGGAAATTATATTATTCATTACTCTTGAGGAAGCCTGTAAAATTTCTCTGCTGCACTATGAGTGTGCTTAGATTGGTTCTACATTATAAATGTAATATTTAAAATGCCAAAAGATATAGTATAATGCAAATGCATGGACTGACGTCTTACTTGGAAGGCCTACTATTCTCTATATTTTTAATCGCATTTCCAACTTTATTATGTGTGTCATGTATGGGTATGTATGTGGTGTGGGGGTGGGAGCCGTAAATGAGGGAAGAGATGGGGTTCTTAAAGGTTCAACAAAAGCAAAGTTTCCAATGATCAGATTCCTAAGGGTTCTCATCCTTCTGGCACCTTCCCTTCCCACCCTCCAACTTCCACTGCACATACAAACCTCACTAAAATACCGAGGGTTTCTTATAAAACAACTTGGGACTATTAGCTGTGGCCATAAAAGCATTTGTGTCTTTTAAGGAATCAGGAATCAAATCTTTGATCTCTTGGGAGACGCTCAGGGCAGCACTTTCTCCAGGGCCATTAGTAAGCTGGGAAGTTTATCCCAATATTCAAGGTTCTTTTTAGAGTCTGAAGTATCCTTCATTCCCTAACGTAAAAAGAGCACTAGGTAGGCTTTTGAAGACCTGGGCTCTAGTGCTGGGTTTACTGTTTATCAACTGTGAGCCTTTGAAAAGGTCATTTAACTTCTCAGAATATCAATTTCTTTTTCTGTGAAAGAGAAGCATCATTGATGGGTTGCATTCTGGGTTCACCTAGTAGGAAGAGGAAAATGGTAAACAATGGTACGTTGGTAAACATTTAACAACCAGTTCTCTGGAGGGAATGTGCCATGACTTGTAGCATTTGTTGGTGTTTATGGTGTAAATACTCGTAACATGGCCAATGTCAAGCTACCAACCTGATTCCATTGACTGGAGCTTAAAAGTGATGTACAGTAGCGCATGATTCCTTACGGATATCTTGCAGATGGAATAGATGTAAATAACCTCAAATGCATAGATAATAGTAAAATGTAATGAAATAATTTGAAAGTATGCTTTGTTTTTCACAGGGTGTCCTTTAAAATAACCACTTGGACTTAAGCCTGTGAAAAGTTAGAGACCTCTGCCCCCACTACCTTATAAATAATAGATGCTTGCTACCCTGCTGTTTCTTTTTTTTTTTTTACGATTTTATTTTATTTCTTTGAGAGATACAGAGAGTGAGAGCGGGGGAGAGGCAGAGGGAAAGGGAGAAGCAGACTCCCCACTGAGTGGGGAGCCCAATGTGGGTCTCGGTTCCAGGACCCCAGGATCATGATGTAAGCTGAAGGCAGATGCTTAACCGCTTAACCGCTTAACTGAGCAACTCAGGCGCCCCTCCTGCTGTCTGTCTCATGCTGACTCATGACCTGGGACAGAGGACTGCCTTCCCCCTTCCCCACTCCCCTCATTGCATTTCCTGTCCTCCACACACCTGTTCCTGGGATTTGTAAGTAACAAATCTTGTGACTTTACTTCCTTTGTGTGAGTATATTGAAACTGTGCCTTCAATCAAAAGAACCCGAAGGTTTTCACTTGCTCAAAGTGGGAGCTCCGATGCTAAGGGAGCTCCCTGCCAACCCTGCGTGGGTACCTCGTGCCTCCTCATTCATGAGATCATACTCTGCGTGTTGTGAATTCAGTACACTGGCTTGGGCTTCCCAACACATACCTCTCTCTCTCTCTCTCTCTCTCTCTGCACATGTATGTACCCAGGAAAGGACATGTGAGGGTACAGCAGGAAGGTAGCCATCTATAAGCCAAGAAGAAAGCTCTCACCGGGAACCAAATTAGCAGGCATCTTGATCTTGGACTTCCAGCCTCCAGAACTGTGAGAAATAAATTTCTGCTGGTGAAGACCCCCAGTCTGTGGTATTCTGGTCTGGCAGCCCCAGTGGACAGCCTGTGTTTTCTGGAGATTTCCTGGCCCCACCCTTCATTGCTGGTAGGCCCTCCCACACACCCCCAACCCCCCACTCCCACCTGCAGCCCAGAATCACATCCTGCTCAGAATCTTCTCAAACCTGGGCACCCAGTGTGAATGGCATTTGTGGTGCTGTCCAGGGAGATCACCGGCAGCCGTAGCCACAGCAGGGCCAGGGAAACATCACTCCAACCATGAGAATCGCTGTGTTTCTCCAGCTCAAAATAAATCATTAATAACTTTCCAGATAATGAAGCAGCTTTTTACAACCCTGAGGCAACTGAGATGCTTGAGGCTAATCAGTTTGCTTAGTCTGCTAGCCTGAGGAGCTCTTTAGAGTGACAAAACTGACTTCGGATCTCTTCCAGCTGGGCAACGGACATTATCATATGAGTCGGTGAGGCCAACCGTGTAACCAGGTAGAGATGCAAAGTAACGGTGTTCCTGAAGAGTTCTTTCCTTACCTGCCAATGCAAGGTTTACCACTCATTATAATATATTGTTTTCTTATTTCTATAAACTTCCCTTTGCTGGGCAAAAATTCTTGTGTTCTTTCATGGGTACCATTCAAGCAGTACAATTCATCACAACCACTAATTGATCTTTACTTAAACTCGCCCTAGGAAAACAGAAAGTCCTCAGAGAATATGGATATGTGCGGTGTATGTTGGTTGAATTATAAACAGGAAAAGGTTTCCGTGGGATGTATTTTTAATGAGGACACATTGTTATACTGCAAGCATGTGGCATTCTTGCTTAAGAGAAACATTTACAAGAACACATACACATTTCTAGCCAAACACCAAATGAAGTAGATACTTTAAATGACCAGTTTGCACCAGAAATAAAATATATTATACAAAACGGGGGTTATATCCACAGTCATTAATTTTCATTTTCTACACAAAACAATAAATTAAATCACATTATATGCAGATAGTTCTACTTACATTAGAATAATAAATTGTAGCTTGTGCAGCTTTTATTTTTCTACCATACTCATGGTAGATTTGTATTGTTTGGTAGTCCTATACTTAGAATAACAATGAGTAATATGGCCCAGAAGATAAGGGCTGCAGAAATAATCCTCCACGGTATCTATTCCATGTCCTCTTGGTTTCAACTATTCACCATGCATGAGGAACAAAGCTCAGATTCCCAGGACCCAGCAAAAAGAGTCTGCAAACTCACAGCATCTCCAGGCTGTTGAGGGCACCCCATTGCTGTCTTGCAAGTAAGATGCACCACTTTGAACTCTTTCAGATGTTGGCATTAAATAATAAATAGGGCATCCTGTATTGAAATCCAAATTTTCCTCTTTCTCGACACTTTCTGCCCAATTATTGTGTGCTATCACAGCTTTGTTCCCCTGGCAAATAAAAAACAATTTGGTAGTCCATGTGACGATTTACACCCTTGGTGGAAGGGCCCTTTATTCCTGTGCATAAAATTTAGGTTTTTAAACATGTGAATCAAAGCAACACCATTTTTGCTAACTCTTGATTTTGCTTGTTCAAATGTCTCCCCTAGGAAACATTCCATGCCTGATACATCAAAGAGCTATTATAACACATGCATTTTTACTTCTGACACTCGGCTCCCATTGAAACCCTTTCACCATGTTTGATGTAGCTTAAAACAGGAACATTAACAGCATCAGCTGGTTTAGAATTGCTTTACCTTTGGTATGAATTAACATCAGTGGTTAATGAAAAATTTGAACAAACTCCAATCCAGCCCCTTTTGAAAGTCATTTTAATCCTAGAGTCTAGCTGTGGGGTATGCCTTCAAGAGACATTCGTGAGATCTACATGCTGAAAACCAAAGCGAGGCTTGTTGGAATATAGGCACATCACAGGCTTGTCCAGCCCCAGAGCGTGTGTGGGTTCTGATCCAAAGCCAGCTACGTTCTTATAGGCAGCACTATTTTGTATTCTTTCCCTCTGAGGAAGTACAGAGGTCCTACTCACAAGTTTCTACCTGCATGGGCAAAATGCCAACGCATCTTTGGAGCCACAGTGGATGGTGCGGGGGCGGGGGGGGGGGGTGTTGAGGGAGATGGATGATGGCGGGAGGAGTGAGTGAGAAAGGAGTGGTAAGGACGGGGCTACTTGCAATGCCACTCTCTTCTGTTTGTTTTGGAGGATCAAGCTCCCGATTCTTCTGGCTGGATGTGTCCCAAGCTTCTTGCTGAGTCTGGCTGTTGAAGATGGGCTAAATTATTGGGTATTCTGTAGTTCTAAAGATCAACTGAAAAAGAAACAAATCCCTCTGAACAGCACCTTCTCATCTTCTATGCTTCAACACTGCCCCCAAAACATATTCTGTGTTTTCAGACAGTTTCAGTTTTTTCCACTGAAGAAGAAATTCAGCCCATTTTCATCTTCTCCATGAAGCACTAACCATCAGGGGCATAACTAAACAGAACCCATGAAATATAGATCAAGGGGCCTAATTTGAGTTGGTGTTTGGTTTTATACTGTACATCAGGATCTGGGTTCTTTGTGTCCCAAGAAACATAAGTATGCTTCCTTTCAGTTTATAAACTTTCCCTTATACTGGTGGTATAATATTTTATTTGGCCTCCTAAAGAGACTTCCTCAAATAGCCCTGTACACTCACTCACAAGAAGGTGGTGATGCCATGGGAAGCTAATTTCTGAATTGTCACTGTCTGTATGAGGTCTATACAGTAGCTTTAATTTCACCGCCAACAGCATACCTTACACTCCCAAAATCAGTAGCAACCAGAAGAAAAGTGGTAAATTAGGCACAAAGGGGGCACAGGTACCTTGAATAAGTTAAGAACCCTAGAACCTGTGAACAGGGAGAAGTGATGGGATATTCTAAAGCAAAAGTCTGAATTTAAGGAAGAGGAGAAAAGGAGACATTCTCTTTCCATACATTTTTCTTCTCCCTCCATTAAATATAGCTTCTGAAATGTAAAAAAAAAAAAAAATTATCTCAAAGCCTGTGAAACTATGTCTGTGGTTCAGGAAAGAACAAGCTGACAGTTCTGAGAAATGTAATGTTGTAGGGGCTTCCTCGTGGAAACTAGTCAGTCTGGGGGAAGACATGCACTCTATACAGAAAATTATTCCTGGATAGAAGTGATCATCTGAAGAAAGCTTTTATTTTTGAATCCAGAAAAAAAAACCTAAGGATGTGACAATGATGACCATAAAACCTATACTTATTTCCAACACCATGAGTATATACAAGAAATATGTACTCTTTTGACCTATATAAATATCAGCTTCTTTGGCCAGATGAGAAAATACTGATAAAGTTTCTCTTCTGAAATCTGAATGCCCTAGATTTCAGGGTAAAAATTTATAGAGTGATTTAAGAACTAAAGCCCTATTTATTTTACTGTATGATATGTGGCTTCTGGTGGAGTATGAATGACTAGTTGTCAAAGATGCTGCTTAGCAGTAAGGAAATTAAGTCCCAAATTATAATCTCTAGAGGTCTTAACCCAGGGTACGCTTGCGCCAAACACCTACACTTGTAGCAAAGTTTTCCAACTTAATGGAGTTTTCAAAACTTAATGGAGTTTTGGTAACTCATATGATGACTTCAAGGAGGAAAGAAGTGAAAACAGACATGTAAATAAGCACTCAATCTTAGGAACTCCCAGAACGGTTAACTTTGGAACTGAATGGCATGTACCTATGAGAAACCTCATGACTTGTTCCGCCATTTTAAAAAAACTAAAATCTCACTTCTACCATTTTATCTGGGGATATAATATTAAATTTAGAACTATTCCTCTACGTGAAGTAGAAATAAAAGATATTTGCTTTAAAAATGTTACAGTTAATGTTACAGTTACAGCCCCTATATTACTTCCAGAAAGGTTAGAAACGTTTATGTCCAAAGACTGTAACCAGGCAGAGTGATTTCCCCCCTGTAATAAGCACATAGATTTGAAATTTAAATTTTTTTCACAAACACAAGGTAGTATAAAATGAGTATCTCTAAAATACATTGAAAACATCATGAAAAATAAAAATGAGAGAGAAATAAGCTTTCAATTCACAAGAAAAAGATGGATGTAAACCTTCCATTCTGTTTTCACTTTGAGGAGTCCTGAGTTGTTAAATGTTTTGCTTTCCTAGATTTTACTTCCCAAACTCTCTTCCAACATTGGAATTTCTGGAGCTTGGCTTCTTGTCTTCTTTTGCCATTATTTTTTGAAGTCAGCACTTTTTCCCTTGCATCCACCATGGAGAACTACAACACAGTCATTTCAGTTGATCATAGCTCATTCAGTTAACATGCTCTCCAACTGCCTGAATCCCATTTTTTAAATGTAGAAAGGCAATATGCCTCACACAGAAATAATCCATTCACTGAAATAATCCATTGGCTGGTTGAAGTAGGAGGGACAGAAGCAGACTCCTCCAGGGAAACAAGTTCAGGCCAGCTGCCAAGATATGCAGCTTTTTTCCCTCTGCCTGCCTCCACTCCCGCCTGTGTGAGCTATGACCTCCATCATCACCAAGGAGTTGCTCGAACTCCCCTATTTTCCTCCCTATGCATGATCTTTTATAGTCACTAAGATAATTTTAAAAACTATTTTCCAGATGTTCAAAATGTTACTGAAGAAAGCCCCTAGTGACATAATTACAACATGGTACGCTAATCTGCCAAATCCCTACTCTTCTCTCACTCTTTTCTCCATAAATTGTCAGCAAAAATGGCAACCTGAGTTTACACCTATGTGCAGAGTACTGGGTGCAAAATAGATATTCAGTAAATATTTATTTAACTTTGTTCAAATCTCTTATATCTACACCTCACCCGCTATTACACGGGTTATTAGTGGATGACTATAAAGCTTTGTGGAGTCAACTAAAAAGGAATATAGTAGCTATCAGATTCCCTCTTTTAACCAAAATATCACTGAATCTTAGTAAAATGTCATGTATGCATTTTTAAATTTATCATTTCTGTGCTTACTGTCAAATTCTAATACTCTATAAGTTGTTCTTAAGGAAAAAGGGCTGCCTTAAACCCTAGTTAATTCTAATCAGTTCCACTCTTTATCTTGAAACTCATCATTTGACCAGAACTGGAAGAGGTCTATTCTAAAATAACTTTGCATTTAAAGCAGGTAAATCGATGTCCTCCCGTAGCGTCTGTGATCTGAATACATTTCTAAATCTCTGTAATTAAAGTAGCAATTGGCATTTGGCTTTGGCCAAGGGGGACAGGGAAAAAGGGAGAAAAAGAGAAGCATCTTTCATCATTGCTGGTTTGTTGTACACTTTACCCATGCTTTTAAAATATAAGTGGAATTTAATCTTCAAAATGAAAAAATAGACACATTTTCTAATAGCAAAATATAAGATTAAAATACCTAAAAATAAAATGTTAGTGTGAAATAGGGCTTTTTTTTTTTTACATTAAAAAGTGAAACATTTTAGATTTGCTTTTCTTTAGATTTGCTATAAATCCTCTTATCTTATTAATAGTTACAACTTTCCAGAATAGCTTTTATGAGACACTGAAGGAGACAAGCAGGAAATCCTTCTTCGAGATACGAAGTCAGGTCCTGAATATATATATACATTGGACAGAGCAGTCCTCAACTTCTAATCTGTCCACCAGCACTAGAAAAAGGAACACTCTATTTCCAACCTTGAGATTTTTCATTACATTTTCCTCTTTGGATGTTAAATTCTTTCCAAGAATATTCTACTCGTAAAAATGATCTTATTCTAGCTATAAAACATTTCATTTAAGAAAACCACATTTTTGTAGCCTTATATGAAATGCCCCCAAAAACCATCAAGATATGGAGACATCAGATTTTCAAACATAAATCTAATCATATGCCCTTGAAACAGTATGAACATTTAACAGAGTGATGTTGTATTCTCGTATTTGCTTGTAATCAGGTGAAAGGCCAGGAGGCATATGGTGATTAATAATAGTTCCTGAGCTTCTAAAGAAATTTTACAATGAAATGACTAACTGCTTAAAAGAATGAGTTCTTCAAGAGCGCCCCTTCTGTTCCATTGATGTCTTTCATCCCATCTATCTCCTTAAAGAATCTCAGGCCAAAAGAAAAGGCTTTCTTTTAAGCCACTGAAAAATGGGATCTGATGGAATCTTCCCGTAACTCTCGATGTTTTCCAACGTTACTTTCTTCTTGCTGGCTTCGCCTTTCAATGGTTATTCTGTATTTCTTCCTGGGTAAAGGGAAAGTGAATGTAGTAATAAAATCTCACTTGGCTACA
The DNA here is from genome assembly GCF_004348235.1 of Phoca vitulina. NCBI lineage: Eukaryota > Metazoa > Chordata > Mammalia > Carnivora > Phocidae > Phoca > Phoca vitulina. Next base: position 25,541,960 of record NW_022589720.1, on the reverse strand, counting down.
AAATACTATGGTTTCTCTTACAAAGAATGCCCTCAAGGGACATCTGGGTTTGGGTTGATAAATGAGAAGTGACAGAATATGAAACCCTGGTCAGAGATTAAAGCAGTGTGCCCCAAGGCGTTATGCCCTTATTCAAGAGGAAAATTGGCATGCTTTCTGAAATGCCATAGAACAAGCCCTCCCCTTTTTCCCTGGGTGCCTTGTGGGTTAAGTCTTGTCTATTCTGCCACAGAAGCTCTCCCTAACTCCCAGGATGTGCCCTAGATAAAGATCAGATTAAGTGTACTGTGACCAAAGGAACAGGAATACAATTGTTCCCACAAAAACTCACATACACCCGGGGTTACATTTCCATACAGAAATGAAGAAATCTTGGTCTAATGACTTGAGACTAAGCCACAAACTCAGTCACCAAAGATTACAGAGGACTGGACCGCCCTCATGATTTGTGACTATCAATACCTTGAACACACATAAATATGACAATTTTACAAGCCTGGGGGCTGAACCACGGTGGCAATTAAACGTGTGGATTCTCCAAGTACTGAGCACAGACCAGCCTGAGAGTGTGGACTGCCCAGAGCCACCTCCTCCTCTTCAGAAGGTGAACCCAGACACTTATTTCTGGATTGGAGGAAGCATAAGAATAGGTAAATTGTTTTTCCTTTGTCCAGATTCCCTCTCCACTTACACATTTGGTAGGAATTTGCATCAGAATATTTGTGATCAAAGGCGAGCAGGGCTCTGTGGCCCACAGGGGGATGCGGTAGAAAGCCCTGGCCCACTGCCCAGTGTGCTAACTCACTGACCACCAAACCAGCAGGGTCATGAAGACCGTCAAAAAGAACCACGTCGTTCTTTTAACTGCCATGTTTTCGGTAAGAGCAAGATATGGACAAGTCACAAGGAGGACTATGCAAAGGTGAGTGACCAAGGCAATAGAAGAGAGTGAATTCTAAAACTTGATAAAACATCCTAACCTGAAAAAGTAGAAGGCCATTAACAAGCCAGCTCCTAGTAAGGCCCCCACAACAATTCCTGTCACTGCTGATTCTTCTAGACCACCTGCTTAAAAAAGAAACATAGATCATCAGAGTTCATTTGGAGAAACAGAAATGTCTCAAGTTTTAATCACTGGAAGGTATATCTCAATTTCCCACTTGTGGCAAATTTTCTTTTTTTTTTTAAGAAAGTTTTTCTAGGGGATCCTGCAGTTTCTTTTTTTTTTTTTTTTTTTTTTGCCAAGTACAAAGCTTAAGAAGCATTTAAGAAAGGACCATAGGAGAACAATGGGAATAAAGCAGGTTCAAGAAAGATCTGAGTAACGCTGGAAACGGAGGTTTTCAGGTACACCCATCCTCTCTTGAGCTCCTAGTCAGAGAAGACAACTGGATGGACCATGGGACTGACCCAGCACATCTTATTTTCACAGACAGATGATGACACTTCAAAGTGCTAGGAGATTTGGTGAAAAATGCATTGGGCTAATGTTCTGTTTTTAGATATTCTCTCACCAAAGCTGGAGTTTCATGTCAAAATGTCCTATATAGCTTTGTGAAAATACGAATAACAATTTGAAACAATCGAGTTCAGTAGCGTCCCAGTTATTATATAAATATGATAAATAGCTAGCCTTTATATAAACAGTGTAGTGTCAGCCTTTAGTGCATTATCCCATTCAATCCTCAGCCCGAAGGATTGGGTACACATTTTTCATTTTACATATGGGGAAACTGAGGTTTAAAGAGATAAAGGAACATTCCTAGGATCACAAAACCACTAAGTGACAAGGGTGGGATTTCAAATCCACGCCCAGAACTCCAGAGACTTTTTTTAACATATGTCTGCTTTACTCCTTCCCATAATTATCGCATATACATAAATAACACCGTTTGAAGGCTGGTCCCAAAGTAAGGAGCATACATATGTTAGCCTAAAGTGACTAACTGGCCTGAAAGATCAATATTCACTTGGTTCTCCCTCACTAGCTTATCTCTAAAGCAAGGATTTCCAACAATTTCCTATTTGTAGGCTCCTTATAAGAATGTCCACTTGCTTCTACATTTATGTTTGTTTGATATCCAAGCAAAACACTCATAAATAGCATATTTTACACTGATTTGCCAATTTGTAAATCTGAGGGTGTTTAAGGGACATTATCTGTTTGGTTCTGAGGGATAGGAGGACACCTACAAACTCTGAAAATCAGAATGAGACTTGCTACACATTTAATATGGGATCTTTTTCTTTTCCCTAAGTGGACATCTCAAATGCGAAGAGATTGTATTATGGTAAGAGGTGTAATAATAGGGAGAGGCCTTCTACCATTTTGAAAAAAAGAAGAGAGACCTAGAAACATCTGATGAAAGTGGGATGCCGGTTTGTGAACTGTTCCCATGGGTTTTACCACATCAGAAAAAGGAAGGTGGACTTTCAGAATATGAGCTCCTAGATAGAATCTGTCTTTTAAACTTGCATCATGGTGATAGTGCAGATGGTGAAAAGCAGAGCAAATTAAGTCTCTAAACTTACATGATTTGCAAGGAGAGCTGTTTGCGTGTTCCACAATTCTGGTCTCATCTATTCTCAGTTTTAAAGGTCCCCAAGGATATTTGACATTTGGCCGCATTTCAAAACGACCTTCTTTTCCAAAGTAATCACCAATGACCTATGTAAAAGCAAAAAACAAATGTGCAAACTGAAAGCTCAAAGTTCTCTGTTTCCAAAGGAGGCATAGGGTGGGCGCCCCATCACTCTGACTATAATGATGTCTTTTTGAGGACTTCGTAAATCAAGATTTGCAGTCACTAATGGTGCTTTTAAGGTAAGCATAATTTAGGGAGAACTGTGGCTCCCTATGGCAGGAAAGTGGTTATACAGAAAACAACATCTCAGAATTTATGGCTTTTCCCTTGCTCATCAGAGGAGGTGCCACTCCACACATCTGCCATCCGCCACCGCGCAGCCCATGCATTCAGCCATTTGTAAAGCCCAGATTGCTTTCAGGGATGTGGGAGAGAGTCGGGGCCCACCTCATAGCCAGATTAAACCATTACAGGTGCACGGCCTCACACCACTCAATCAGCTGGGCATATAAAGAGTCAAAAAGGGGGCACTGGGTGGCTCAGTAGGTTAAGCGTCTGCCTTCGGCTCAGGTCATGATCCCAGAGTCCTGGGATCGAGCCCCGCATCGGGCTCCCTGCTCAGGGGGGAGTCTGCTTCTCCCTCTCCCACTCCCCCTGCTTGTGTTCCCTCTCTCGCTGTGTCACTCTCTGTCAAATAAATAAATAAAAATCTTAAAAAAAAAAAAAAAAGAGTCAGAAAGTGTCTTTTAGGAACATCCTCTTTCACCCTTCTCTGGTTGGAAGATTAGTCCGTGACTTCAGGAGTTACATTCTCCTCTCTGATGAATTTACCTATTTGCACCCCCATTTCCAGACTGAACCCTCTTTTTCAACTGACACAGTCTTCCTTGCTGACTCAATTCAAGGTTTATCCACAGTTTCTGGTTCAAACCGATGTTTCACCAGCTACCTGAGCCCTGATCTGGAAGTACCTTCCCACCCAGGTTCTCGGGATCTGTTTCTCTTTCTGCTGGGCATCCGCACATTGCTCCCTGAGCGGCCTGTGATGTCACCCCTCTCTCTCCTGATGGAGGCCCAGCAAGCTTCCACAGGCTAGTTCTTGTCGTAGTAAAAAGAATTCTAGATAATCACCAAAATCTAATGATCACTGGCATGTGCTGAGCACTTACCAAGTACTTTACACACATCCACTCCTGAATGTTCACAGCCACCCTACAAGGGACGATTACTATCCACCTTTCACAGAGGGAGAGACCAGAATGTCCACAAGACCCAGACCACTCCAAGGGTTAAAGAAGCAGTAATGTAATGTAAATGTAGCAAGTGCCAGGTTCTGCTGGCTCTGCTCTTCCCACAAAGGCCCGATACATGTGCACTAGGAGAAAAGCAGCAAGTCCCTTATGCCAGGGCCCATCAAGTGCCATGGGAACATCAACTGTGGGTGACAGCCATCAAAGAAGCACACTTGGCCACTGGAAACATAGCATTTGCCCACTGAGGGTAAACATGGAACCATTTCTTGAAATCATCCAGGATATCCTCAACCAGAAGTGAGCCCTCCCTACTCAGAAACACCAAGACTTTCAGCTCATTTTTATTTGGAGGCTGCGTTGGGGACAGCTATGTGGACATGGGGACAAATGCATTCCTTGGAATCTTAACAAGCAGGAGGAGCAGCCGAGGCAGGGTGTAATTTGCTCACCTCCTGGGTGCCCGCCTCGGGGTCTGTCATAGCGATCACGGAGAAATCCCCATACCGGTCTCCGTTGGCATCTATGGACACCTGCCCAGCAATACCTAGAGGATGAGATGTGAAGAACTCCAAGTTAGTGACTTACAAGACCTCCATCCGCCAACAAAAACAAGAAAGTGAATTGACAGGATTCTTTAAACAAACTCATGCCACAGGGAATCTCATCAGACTCTGAGCATTTTTGTTGGCATTTGGAAAGACATTGTAATTTCATCTGTGTCTGCATTCCTAAATTCTTAACATTTCTTCATTTAAAAATGAAAAGAAAAAGAAATAAATGACCTTCTTTGGGGAATATGTAAAAAAAAAAAAAAATTAAGGCTAATCCTGAAAGCAGCATGCTTATCCCAGAGTTTTGTATTAATTAAAAAAAAAAAAATCTGCAAGGAGAGAGAGGTTGGAGGTGCAGTGTGCTCCTAGACTTGTCATGAGTATGTGTTATCACTGGCCAAACGTTAGAAAAGAAAACTCGTACTAAAATAACATAAAATTTAAAAAAAAAAGAAAAGAAAAGAAAACTCGTTCTAGGCCCAGGACTCAGCAAATTGCTTCATTATGGGCTCCCGTGATGCCCAGGAAAGCTGAGGGCCTGCTTCACGGGTCACAGGGGCCAAGAGCTAAAGAGGAGCTAGTCTTTACCCCACTGTGTCCACTCCTGTTTGTTTTGTTTTGGGGTTTTCTCCGCAGCTTTACTGAGTTATGATTGACACACGTCGCTGTATGAGTTTCAAGTGTACGGCACAGAGGTCTGACCTACATACGCTGTGAAACAGTGACCGCGTCACACGTAGTTGACATCCACCATCTCACAGAGACACACTAAATCAGTCATTGTTTATCCAGATGAGTTCTGGGCCAGCACTAGGTGCTGAGTTTAATGCCACCGCCCAGGCAAAGATGAACTGGACACATTCCCCCCCTCAAGACAGGGGCAGCCCGGACTAAGGATTTCTGACTACGTGTATTTGAATCCTAGCTTTCACATTTATGAGCTCCGTGACCATGGGCAAGGACTTAGCCCTCTGGGCCTCGGTCTTCAGGACCGTAAAAGAGGGACACCAGCACCTCCCAGCCAAGGGCTGTTGAGACGATTAACTGAGCCACAACAGGTCCAGCACTTGCGCCACAGGTGTAAAAGACGTTAGCTGCTTTCTCCTGCTGTTGCTACTGCCACTGGGCCTGGAATCTGGGAGTGGACCTCCGACCGTGCCCATGCCACTCAGAGAAGGAGTTGGCGTCTAGTTGGAGACTCAAGCAGACTCAGTAGAAGAGCAGGTCTTCTATAGGAATGTTAGTGAAGTCCATGACTTAGACAAGCAGCGATGAGGGAGTAGCACTATTCTCAGCAGAAAGGCCAGCCTTGTTAGTATTTAAAGGCATGGAAGCTGAAAGGAAGCAGAGGGACCAGGAGGTTCTGGGGGAGGTGGCCCCTGTGTGTGGAAGGAAGCAGTGAGATGTCAGACTGGAATCCGGTGGCCCGAAGCGCCCGCACGAAGGATTTGAATTTGCCTGGCTAGCAACAGTGGCTTAGACAGCTAATCAGTAAAAGCAAATATGTATCATTAGTTGCTATTAAATATGTCTGCATTATAATTTTCATTAACTAAGTAAGAGAATGCGTATGCCAGCCACTTCCTAATTAACTAAGGCTATTTGTTTTCTTTCAGTTCAGACCGTAATAGAGTTCAGTGTAATTCTTAGTGTTTCTATTGATTTTGATTCTCTCCGGAAGTAAAATGAATGTCTGGGAAAAGCGATCCCAAGGGAAAGTTCCATCCTCTGGTGTGGTTTGGAGAGGGCAAGTATTTGGGTTTACTGTCCTTTGGGTTGTGGTTTGAAGGCCCACTGATTTTTCCAGACTTTGGTCTTCTTTGCCGCAAACAGAATGGAGCTACCATTCATCTTGATTTTTTTTTTGTCTTTTTAATATAAACTGGTTACAAAGGATACACCTATCTCAAACTTGTTTATCCTTGACAACCTATACAACATTTAAGTAAGAAATGTCATTTTTAAAAATCATATTTATCTCCAAACATATTGCCTATCCAAAACCATTTGTCATTCTGTTCAGAGGTGTTTATAAAGGTGTGTTCTGCTAAGGCTTTTGCAGAGTATTTTATAAAACATGGTGGCCCTAGTAATTCAAGACCTCATTACACTTTAAGCTATTACAATTCTGCCAAGAAATGGGGTGAGAACCCTCTGGGTGGCCGATTAGCAAGTGAGACTTCACCTGAGAGTATTGTGTTTAAGGTGAGATTGTCAGGCTGACAGCAGAATTTTCCTGTACATAAGTAATGAGATTCTACCCCCATTTCTATTGGCCTGTAGTGGACCTCAAGTTTGAGCCACAGTCTTATTTTCCTTGTCACTCTGACCTCTCACACAGAGAGGAAATTCAGCTTCTTCCCAGGCCATTTATTGAGAGCCTTGAGAGATGGTCATAGGTTTCACGGTAATAAAATCCAAATTTGTCAAATAACATCCAGAGTATTTTTCCCTTGACAATTTAATGGTCACTTACAGAGTGACCATTTCTCAGAGTTCTTTGGGGGGCTACCCTCAGATTGATCACTATTTAGCAAATAAAATGGGCTTTCCAAACAATTCAAGCCCAGTTGGCTTCAATTATCTTTACATTCGGACACATAAGATTCTAAGTTTAGCCTGAACTGTATAGTCGATTGATCTAGGACTTATTCCATATTGCCAGTGTAGACCTAGCCCTAGAATGGAAGCATCAAGACAGGCTATGGGAAAATTTAGTCCATGCCCTCTATACAAAACTGAATTCTAGCCCTTGTGGGCACCTGCCCTTCCCTTAACAACCTCCTTCAGAAGACCGAGAACAAATGAGCACACCATGTAGTGAGGAATAGCTAAGAACGGGATGTGGCCTGCCGAGCTTGTGTCCACACATGCCGGTTTCTCAGTGTATTGGGCACAACTTCTGGGAAATCTGACTCTGTCCTAACATGCCCCCTGAATTATTCTATTTGATTCCAGCTCCTCAACTAAAGCAGTCAGAAGTTGAGCAAGACAATCTGAGAGGCTTATTGGTTCATGTCCTCCAATCTGTCTAACGTTAAAGTAGATGGCACTGTAGTTTCGAGTAAGATGCAACATTCAATAAAGCCACCAAGGAGAAATTAAATCCAATTGTCACCATAGCCGCTGCCCAGACAGCTGGAACCTGACCCCTCAGCACTGTCCTACCATTTCTAATAAACAAGGGCAGGATGAGACCGTGGAGTGCATTGAGGTCCCAAATGAAAAAACATATATATGGGCCCCAAATCCAGACTTGGAAGTACTTGTTTCCCATCACTGAAAAATCTCTTTCATTGAATTGCAAATAAATGTAGAAAGGGCTCAAGGGAAGAGTTGGTGGGATGCAGGACTGAAAGGGCCCCCATCAGTCATCAGGTAGTCCGACCCCTTTGTACAAGTAATGAAAGAGAAGCCCAAAATACTGAGTCAGTGGCTCGGATGCAGGTCTCCTGAACCCTGGTCCAGTGATCTGTACTCCATATCATCAGGGGTTTTCAAATGATACCCATCAGCGTACTACACTTTATTTTCTACATAGTCCCCATAAGGACCCCTTTTAAAGACTCCAGAAAGATCACGTCCCTCCAAACCTTTTGGGGGCTTTCTCTCTCACTCAGGGTGGAACCCAAAGTCCTCAGTACACCTTCCATGTCCACATGATCCGGCCCCCACTACCTCTCTGACTGTGGCTCTGAACACTGCCCCTCGCATGCTGTGCTCGAGCCACATGGGCCTCTTTGTTCTCAGCACTCAGCACTCTCTCAACAGGCACACTCAAGGTCTCTGTGTCTGCTTCTTTGTCTAGAATGTTCCCTCAACATCTACATAATTTCTTTCACTTCCCTCAGGTCTCTACTCACCTGCAACTTTATCAGAGACCTTCCCTGGCCACTTTCTTTAAATTAGCCATCTCCTACCACCCCCTCCTGCCACTTTCTGTCTCCCTACCCTGCTTCATTTTATAGACCCTGAAATCGTGTATTTATTTGTTTATCACCAGTGCCCCCCACAACCCTGAAAGCTCAGCTGATTGCAGGAAGGGTCTTTAGTTCACTGCTGAATCCTCATCACTTTGAACCATGCCTGGCACATAGTAGGTGCTCAAGACTATTTGATGAATGAACGACTGAATGAATATGAAATTGATAGCTGCAAGTCTCTCACAACTGGGTCATTCTCATGTTCATTTTCTTTGAGTGTGTCAGTGAATTGAGAGGAAACCAGCACTCTATATGCTGTTAGCAAGAATTTAGACTAGTAGACCTTTATGGAAGATATGTGGCAATATTTAATTAACTTTAAAAAGCACTAACATACATTTCGACCCAGATATCCCATGACTAGAAATGTTCCCTGTTGGATGTACTCACAAATATTCATCAAGATGTATAAGATGCCTGTGAGGGCATTTTGCATGACAGCAGAAACTGTAAACAACTGAAGTATCCATCAATAGGAGACAGACTAAAGGAATCTTTATGCAGCCATATGGTCAAAAAATATGGAACTACCATTTAAAAATGTGCTGAATCTATGAGTGCTCATATGGCAAATTTTTTTTACTTGACATAGAAGTTTAAAAAGCTGAGATGAAGAGTGGCATTCATTATATGATTCCTTTTGTATACGTTTTTTGATAAGATATACAAAAGCATAAGGGGTGGCAGAAGGCACAAAATCTTTTTAGACCAACTCACAGGAAATTGTTAATAGTGTTTACATTAGGGAGAGGGGACTAGGGTGGGAAGGAAAATTTTCACTTCTCATTTTGAACATTTTTGTACTGTTTAAATTTTCCAGCCAAGAGTAGTCTCATTCTTGTACAATTTTTCAGTGTCAACAGAGGTTGCTTGAGTGATGAGATTATGGGCCATTTTTTGCCGTGGCTCTTATACTTCCCTGTTCTTAAGAAAGCCACAGCTGATAGTCACCATCTTAAAAATAAAATAAAAGCACAGGACTTGTTTGGGCTTGCTTATCATCCCAAACCATCCAGGACTGAACAGATGAATGTATATATCTAGTACTATTTCTTTTAAAACTGATCACAGAACTTTTCACAAACTGATTATTTGTTGTGAATGAGGCTTGTGATAAATTTAATTTGAAGAAGCATAGAGTTGTTACCTAATAATCAGACGGAGACGAGGCACTTCCTGGATCAGTGGGACTCTATCAAAGCACTTTCACAAGCTTTATCTCATTTAATTTTCACAACAAGCCTGTGAGGTGGGTTGATCTTGACCTACTATCCTTACTTTACAGCTGAGAAAAACAAGAAACTGACAATGTCCCACAGATGTAAGAGAGAAAAGCAGAACCAGGGAAGAAGCAGCTTGATCACCCACAGTGTCGTCACCTTACAGACCGAATCCTCACCTTCAAATGTCCTGTTCCAAGTCTGCTGGATAATTTTCCCTCCATCCTTCTTGCTGTAACCAGCTCTGAGTACTTCATGTAAAGCCAGAACATAGAGGAGGATGGCATCGTGGAATCCTTCAACAAACATGTTAACCTGGAAAGGAAACTGCAGTTGGGTGAGCCCAAACACCAATGTCTCAACATTCATGAATAATGTAAGCAAATCAAAGCAGTTAACAAGTTAGACTCAAGGTCCACAAACAGTGGCAGAGATGGGCAGAAGGGTAGCTAACAAGAATCATGCCTTGGTTTTCCTGGCACTGGCTTAGTGAGGAAAACCCTCCCTCAGTTCAGGAATTTGGAGGGCAGACAAGATATTACAGAAGTCAAGGAAATTGCAGCAGTTGATGAGGTTAAGTATTCCAGGTGCATCTGCCTTTGTCCAAAGTTCCCTCTACATAGGAGCCTTCCTCCTTCTTCACGTCTACTCTCTACCTCAAGCCAACCTAAGTCCAACCTCCCCCGTGAGGTCTTCACCATCTTTAATGGTCCCCATGATATTTCCATGCTCTGAATGTGACACCGACTGAAAGAACAGTACAGATCCATTCATTTATTTTCAGATACTATTGAAAGCCTACTCTAGGACTGGTGTTAAGGATTCAAAGAGGAGCGGGCACTGCCTGGCATCTGTGTCCTCTCTTCCATCGGCAATGGCATCTCAGTTTCTCTTTCCAGTTTGTGTTCGTAGTGGTTCCTGTTCATCTGACCACTCCCTACCCAACCTCTGGACCACCCCCCCCCCAAGCTCTCACAAACAGGAATGGAAATAGGACCACTGGTTTATCACAGCTGAGTCCTGGATCAAATAAGATAGTCCTTGTCCTCAAGAAACTTAAGCTTCATGTGAATTTGGGGAAGCCTCTTAATTTCTTTCAGGCTTGTTTCATTCCATAAGCACCATTGGAAAGTTCTGATACCATATTTAAACCCACTGAACATTCATTGAACATGATATGAGCAAATACAATCTTGAAATTGAGTAGCTTACAAATTCTGCATAGAAGTACAAAAAACAAAAACAAAAATCAAAACAAGTTTTCTTATTTCAGGAGAAAGTGTCAAGAATGGAATGCCATGGAGCAGAATGAATTCGGCATCCCACGGATGACCACTGGGAGTCTTTTTGAGGAGGGATTCTATGCCTCATCCCTAGAAAAAGATCCCACAGGAAGAGAGACACAACTGACCAGCATCACCTGGTTCAAATACACAAGCATTCATAGAAGACACAGCCCAGTGTCCAGTACTAGTTGGCCTCATCCCATCCTTAAGCACGGTGAGTCCTGTTCTCATCACAGAAGCAAATATTTTGGATTTGCCAAAGCCCAGTGCTGGAGGCAGTTTAGAATAATGGCTAGAGCCTGGGCTCACTACATAGCTCTGCCACTTCTTAGATGTGTTTCTCCACAACTCTGGGCCTCAGTTTTCCCTATCCGGAAAATATTAGTACCAATGGGGTTGCTCTTAGGTTTAAATGAATTAATAGATGTGAAAGACTTCCAACAGTGCCTGACAGAGTCAGTACTCACTGTTAGGTTTTGGTGTTGTTATTGTCTACATATAGAGAATTATAAACCAAAGGATCTTGCTTAGCCTTTAATTCTTAATAGCAGTATTCAGAAAATAAGTGATCTACTTATGGTATAACATATCTTATGGACCCATTTTACACTTAATGGAAACTAAGGCTTCTTGTTCATGCTTTAACATACCAAGCAGTTCTCTTACTTCCAGAATGTCACACCCTTAATTCCGCACAAGCATGAAGCATGCAGCCCACAATGGTCAATTCCACTGACCATCTAGAAGAGGAGGAGGCTGGGATGCATGTTGGTTCACAGAAAATCTCAGAGTTAGCTGCTGGATCCAAAGTCTAATCCTAGCCCTGACACATTGCTTAATCTCTCTACTCTTCAATTTCCTCATTGGCTAAATGGGGGTTTAGTACCTACTGATCCCACAGAGCTCTTCTGGGGATTAAATGAATTAGTGCATATAAAACATCTTGAAACAGTTTCTGGGACCGCGAGAACAAATGGTAGACATTGGCTTTTACTCTTAGTCGTCAAGCTTAAGTCTCAGAGTCATTATTTTCTTAGGCAAAGAAGAATGATACAGAAATAACATCTACTGGTCAAAGATAATTTTTCTGCTGATTTGGCTGTGCTAATTCAATTTTCCAAAGGAGTATGAAATTTTCACTTAAGCCATGAAGTCATCATGGCTTGAGAAAGTGTGCATGCTGATGAGTTAATGAGTTTTAATAAGTGAACTTAAGCTATGTAATTTCTCAGGCCACGATAAAAAATTTTTTCAAAAGATATCTCTATCTTCCCTTTGATAATTATATAAAACTCAGCCTGCTACAAAAGGAAATCACGGAACCCTGGGATATGGGAGATGTAAGACACCTTAGAAAAGCTCTGGTCTAATCCTCTCCTGACTTTTAGAACCAGAAGAGCATCACTCCCATTCAGTCTTCCTGCACTCTCTAATGGAGGGTTGTTCCCTCTCTACTCATTGTTCCTGGAGAGCCTAGTATGCCCCCTGCTTAAACTGTAAAGGACCAGCTACTGGGTATCAGATGTCCACTTCTCTCTCTCTTCTTCCTGATTCCTTCTCAAAATCCTAACCTAGGGCCACCATGCTGCCATTGGTGATCCAAAGCACAGGACAGCCCCAACCCTCTTCTGGCCCCTCCTCTTCCTTCCTCCTTGATATGCTCTCTCGATTGCCCCCTTTACACTCTCAAATTATCCGGCTGAAAAACATGAGCTTGGATTACTCTTTTCCTACCAGGTTTGATGGTAGAAGAGAACAGATAGGTTCTGAACACGTGTCCAGGTCTGAAAACTCATTCTACCTTGATTTGCAAATGGATCGCAAAATTTACCTTCTTTCCTCTCAAAGTGGCTGAGTGTTTCCCTCTCCTGCCCAAATTAGCAGGAGATTTGCTGACCTCCGCCGAGGTTCACTGGCACCCCAGCCTGCTGCGGGGGAGGTTTCATAACACCTACCTCATAGAACCTCAAGCCAGAAACAAAACCCTAGAGACCGTCTTTTCTCGAGGAGAACATTCTCACATCCACACGTGTTTTTTAAATGGGAGGAAAGCCCGTTAGCACATTATAGACACTGAAAATTGCAAGTGCAAAAAAATTTTTTTTGATGAGGGAGAAAAAGATCCAAAGTACAAAGTTGCCTTTGAAATATTTTTCACTCGACCTCCAGGCTAAAAGGAACAAAGTCATCTGGTATGTCCCCCTGCCTCTGGTCATAACAAAATTTGAGCCGCAAAGTCCTGACTGACAGATCATGCTATTGTTACTAATCAAAGAAAATAGGATTACCTCACCTGAGTATTCCAGTATTTAGCATCATTTCTAGTCAAAAGCTCTTCCTTACTGTCACTAGGCATAAGTCTTTTTTTTTTTAAGATTTCTATTTATTTATTTGAGAGAGAGAGAGAGCGAGAGAGAGCAGAGGAGGAGGGAATGAGGGAGGGGCAGAGGGAGAAGCAGGCTCCCTGCTAAGCAGGGAGCCCAACGCAGGATTCGATGCTAGGACCCTGGGATCATAACCTGAGCCGAAGGCAAACACTTAACCAACCGAGCCACCAGGCACCCCATAAGTCTTAATTAAATTCCTAAACACAGCCATTCCCCTGCTAGATCCTGAGCAATATAGTTCATGAGCCCTGAGAGTTTACAATCTCAACCAAATAGGACCACAGCAACACAAAAACACACAGATGGACTCTACACAAGAATGTTATGAAGTAGACCATGATGAGGGGCAAGTTTCAGGGTAATAATTACTCGTGCTGTGTATCAAATAAAGCGTCTATCATTTAAACAAAATGGAAGTCACGCATCATCTTCCACTCATTCTGGGAAGTTCGCCAGACTTCCTGCTGGCACTAACACTCCCATCATTTCATCGCCATTCTCTTGATTTTGCCCTCTGTAGTTGGCCAGCAGCAGGTATTCCAAATGAAAGAACGCCATTTTGCCACTGGCCTTCCTCTCTGAGAGCACTTGTCAGCCATGTCTATTAGTGTTGGTTTGTTTGTTTGTTTGTTTAATCCTCTATCATGGGGAAAGCTGAATAGAAATCTTGTTATATTTTAACTGATCATAAAGAATTACCATTCATGACATGGTTCCTATCTGTGACAGTGAGTGGAGTCTTTCTCATTTCTCTTTGGAGGGGCAAATTCATAGATGAATTCCTCAATGCCTGAGTTCCAAACAAGTAAGCAAAGTATGCTGCATGCCTCAGCTGTTCTGTAAAGTGAGAGTGAATAACATAGGAGTAATCTAGCTCCCCGGGTCGTCTGGATATCTGAGAAAGCCTTTAAAGCTCTCAGACAGAGGCTACGGGGAGAAAGTTAAAGACAAGGCTAGGCTGTCCTGGGATTTTACTTGTGGTATTCACATAACTCAAGCCTATCACACAGTGGTTCTATCTTCCTTACCACAAACCGATGGTTCCCAGTGCAAATGAGGAAAGCTGATGGTGTTGGGCAACATTTTTCAAGAGTCTTTTGAAAAAGACATGACCCTTAACCTCTCATTCAGTTGAAGCGAAGATGAGGGAAATGGAAATTTTTAAAAAGATTTATTTATTTTAGAGAGAGAGAGCACAAGCAAGAGGGGCAAAAGGAGAGGGAGAGAGAAACTCAAGCAGACACCCCACTGAGCTCAGAGCCTGACAAAGGTCTCGATCTCACAACCCTGAGATCATGACCTGAGCCAAAACCAAGAGTTGGAAGCTCAACCGACTGCGCCACTGATATGCCCCAGGAAATGGAAATTTTGATAGTGACAAGGTAAGAAAAGAGAGGGTCTAGGACATTCCCTTTCCCCATCATATCAGGAACAATGACAGCTTGTCTGATTAATAATAAGACCCTCAAGTGAAACTTATCCTGACCTACCGGGCCCCTGTTGATCACGGACAGGGCAAAGAAATGACCTCGGCATGCTGCGGGGATAGGCCAAAGGTTAAAGAATATTATCCATTTGATGAACACTTTACAAGTGATCTCCATGCAATAAAAACAGAGATTTCATTTTAATTCAGCTTTCTGTTGAATCATAAAATTAAAAATCTGTAATTTAGGGTCACTGCAAGAATGTCCATAAACCAAGTGACATCACAACCTCTTCAACACCAAAAGAGGAAGTTCTCATTCCTACTGGCAGACACTCCAATGGCTGCTCTTCTCCACTGGGCCTGCCTTCATGGAATTCACACTTGGTCACTTGCTTAATTTAGCCTTGAGGAAAGTTAAGTTGAAAATCTAAATCCTTATCCTAGCTGAACTCTGAGGAAATGCTGGGGTCAAGAGGCTTACTAACAACAGTGAGGCAGCACATCAGGGAGAGAGCCAGGGCCCAGCTGTGCGCTTGGCCGAAGCATTGCCATCATGTCTGGCAGACTTCTTCCTCCCCCTACTGAAGTTATGACTTACATGGGATGGGGGTTTGCCCTAAGTTTCCCAAATGACTGTCCTATCCTGGGCTCAGGTCCACCCATATAGCAATTCCTACCCTAGGATTAACTCAGATCTTACAGCCTAGAGTGTGGCTGCCTACAGATAGAAGCAGATTTTTTTTCTCTCTCTCTCACCTAAAACAGAATGGATCATTAAACAAAAGCAGACCTGGGAAGATCATTAAGTCAAGTTATGATCCCTCTCATTCTACAGCAACTGGCTGCCCTTTTAAAGATTGCAGCAGCTGCGGAGGCTAAGCGCAGGCACCACAGAGCTGGTATATGGCATACACGAGCACACCTCAGCAAGGAAAGCCACATGGGGCCACCTGGTAGGGAGCAAGGAGGTAGAGGAAGACTCTATGGAATTGGATTCTTCGAAGAGGTGGCTGTGGAGCACAAGCAAATGAGCATGACTCAGAAACTTTCCCTCTGCTCGTGCAGAGAATTCAGTCATCTGTTTTATTTGCCCTCTGAATGTGTCACACACACGTCATATCTGGATGCTTCTCATCACCCATTACCTTGAAGGCTTAGTTGAGAAATGCACATACATATTGACATAACTGTCCCTGGCTTTCAGATGATCAAGTGAGTGATATCTGTCCTTGGCCTTGATATCCCGCCAGTGCCCAACCAGATAGTTGTGCCTCTAAAAGGCTTGATGACTCAACCCCCACAGACTGCTCTGGATACTCATTGGCCTCTCTTCCCAGAGGTCTGTGGCCCTATCAGGCACAATGTTGAAGTGGATAAATGCATATTCCAAAATCCAGTGGGAGAAGGGCTGGGGCAGACAGCAGGACCCTGCATGGCCTGCAGTGTTCCCTGCCAGGTGGTAAGGTAGACCCAAGAACAGAAGAGGAGTGACCAAGCCAGAGGGAGATGGAGACAGGGAAACACAGGAGGACAATTTCTGGCTTCATTATTTCTGAAAGGCCAAAATAAGAAGGAACATGTCTAAGTTCTCCAACTTGATGACATCCTTTTAAATAGCCTGAGAACTTCAGACCATTTCCCCTAAGTCATCTGGAGATGTGATGGCAAGGAAGACGTGAGCAAAAATCCAAGCTTTGGGGTTTCTTTCTTGGGGGGAAGGGGTGGACTTATTTTCATTTCTGTCATGTATCTTAAAATGAAACATCTCCCTTTTTCTTTAAGCAATTTCAAGGTATGGTAAGGACTGAGCTAAGATCCAGAACCCCAACTCCTAGTTCAAGCATTATTGATTTATTCAATCACTATGAATAGTCAAAAGCTTAATTTTGTTCAGTTCTTAATTCAGAGTTTCCCAAGATGTATTCCGTAGAGCAGCAGCATTCCTTAAAATGTTAAAGGATGACTCTAGAAATAGCAGTATTGTGGTTAACAAGTTTACAAAATGTTAGATTGAACAAAGTCAAGCAGTTCTCTTTAATGCCAGGTAATTATAACAGCTAACTTTCATTGAACACCTCCTACATGCTAGGAGCTATGTAAACACTTAAGTTCTATTGAATTGTCTTTACAAAACTTTCATAGATAGGCACTGTTATTATCCCCGAGAGAAACTCTAACTAACCCTCTAACAGAATGGAGATATCTTGGTCAATGGATGGAGTCAAGATTCCAGAAAATGTTGGATGGGCAAGTTCTTAGTAGGGGTCCAAAGCAGGACTGCCTAGTTATGACATTTATCCTATTGACACATACGTTGAGCCAACTAATACTGGAAAACAGCTTTGTGCTCTAGTTTGTGTTTTTAATTGGCTTGGTAGCTCTACAAGTTGAGTATGTAGACTGGAAAGAGCAATAAGAGTAATAAAGAGAAGACTAAGACTGACGATGTTCTTCAGTGATGGAGAAGCAAAATCCACAGCTGGAGAGGGAATGGGAAGACAGAGGACAGAAGAAGAAAGGAGGAAAGGGGACATGAGGCAACAAGCTAATTGTTCCTCATCTCTTAATTCAATCTTTAAACCAGAGTTAATACATGACTCAGATCAAGTGGATCAGGATTTCTGAAAAGTCATGGACTCAAATAAAGTTGACCTTGCAATACCTTGCAATGAATAAGAAGACCTTTTATGCCAAAGGAGCATCTAAATAAACAAGCTGGATGTAAAGGATGAGGGTCCTACTTCAGAGACCAGTCTGTTCCAAGCACATCAGCAACCAAACCAGGTAATAAAAGATCTACTGATGTAATGTTTTTCTAACTAGCACTCAGTGTGAAATATGATGACTTTGATAAATAATAGTAATAAATGTAGCAAAGCTTCATCTACCCAGTTTCATCAGAGGAAAAAAGATGTTTCATATAAGCAAAGTTTCCAGGTTCTTAAATGTTTTTTCTCTAAGTATCAAAATTTTTAAATAATATAAAGACTTTTGATGGAAGCATTCTTGGGGGAAGCCACATATATTCTAAATTAGCTACATACATTTCTGTCTTGATAGCACAAGTATGCTGCATGTGATAGTAACTTATTATGATTCTCCATATGTAAGGCTATGACAATAGGCAGTCCAGTAGCCTTCATTGCTATTAAAAAGTGCACTGGACTCTTTATACAATTCTGACACCAGACTTGTATGTTCCTAGATATTCTCACTTCTTCCTTCTTGACTCTTCATTATTAGCCACACTCCCGAATGAACTCTATGCCCTACTCTTTACAAAATTTCTTGGATTCTCTGAGCACGCCATGAGGTACATCTACACATTAGCCCCTGGGCTTGGAATGCCCTCCCCATGGGCCTTGTCTCGTCCAAAGCAAACTGCTACTCAACTTTACTGGATATTCTCAGGTTACCCCCTCCAGATCCACTTTCCACCCTTCTTCAACTAGCTCTGTGCTCTGGGAGGCTGACATATATGGACAACTCAACTGGGTCCCCTTGTCCCCAGGCTTCTGGTTGGTTCAGCAGATGAGAGGGTAGAAGGAGATAAAGGTCAGGATATCAGGGGCTGCACTCCTCCACCAGATGTCACAGGTGGTTTTCCCCAACTGCCACAAGCCTCATGGGTGCTAGTAACCTCCCCCTCCTCTTGGTCTAGGGGTTGTAACAGCTTCCCACATTTGCAGGCCTTGGGGTTCTTTGCCATCTTCTGTTGATCTTCCTTAACTCCACATATAACTTTGTAATCGTCCCTTCACTGAGGTCTCTTTCATTTCCTTTCAATGTGTCTTTTATTTCCTCCCAGGATCCTGATGGACACATCAACCTTCTGTGAGCCACTCAAACTTGTTCTTGCTATATCTTTCCCTGAACCATCCAATTCCTCCTTTCTTCCACAAGTGCACCTAATGCAAACTTGTATTATCTCACTGACCAGTCTATTTTACACTTTTGCATGCCTCCATACTCTGACATTCCACAAGCTACTTGATGCACAAACCATATGGTAGGTATCTTAGTTTCCCTGGGATCTAGCCCTGCATCTAACACAGAAACTGCACTCACTGGAGTTGACTCCACTGTCACCTGTCACTACCTGTTACTTTCACTGTGCCTCTCTTAATGCCATCTTTCACACACACACACACACAAAACTAAATATTACCTCCCTCAGAAACTTAATTCCTAAGTTTCTAAGGAATTTAATTCCCTACACGTTTTGAACACTGTTTATTGAAGAAATTAAGGAATTGTTGGAAATTTTCAGGTGTGATAATAGCATTATAGTTTGGTTTTTAAAAAGAGAGTTCCAGTAGTGGTAGAGTAGTTTGTATCAGATTAACATTTCAAAAAACAATTATACTCTCTGAACAAAAATTTTTAAAAAGAACTAATTGAAGACACTGGGAAGTGACCAAAAAGAGGCAGAAAATATAGGAGATTTGATCCTTGGATAAAGGGACCATATTTCATGAGAACTAAATGTATATGAGTATCCTCTAAGGGTACTCCTTGTCCAGGAGACATGGGGTAGCTAGGATTCAAGCAGAAAGTCAGAGCCTTCTTGCCTTTAGAGGTCAGAGGATGTAGTTCAGAGATGATCCTGAGGACAAACAATGAGGTAGTAAATACTGGGAAGAAGAGAGCCACAGAGAAGGGAGCACTCAAATCAATTCATAAATTCTGCTGTCCTTGGTTGATTCCTAAACTGTACACACAGAGGAAAGACACCAAGAAATCCAATAGAAAGCAAGATCTGGAAAGCTGAAGATGCTAAGAAACATTTAAATTGCTGCCTTCTGCCCAGAAGAGTGTTAGGAGTTTGTAACCTGGCAAATATCTTAGGCTTTCTAGTAAAACCCTATATGGGCCACACCTTAGAAGTAAAGTCTATACCAAGAGACTACGGATTCATCCTAAAACTAAAAGCAAACCAAAGAAAGCAAAGTCACCTTAATAAAAAATAAAACCAAGCTTCCAAAAGTTCAAAGTAATTAGTAATTTAACTCCCTGCTGGAACAAAAATTACTCTTCAGAGTAACATAACTGAATACAGTCTTTATAACACATCATCCACAACATACATTACAAACTCAAAAAATAGTAGACATTCAGGAACAGGAGAGATGATCTATAGTCAAGAAAATAGTGAATAAAAAGTGACCCTGAAATGATCCAAATGTTGAAATTAACAGATAAGAACCTTAAAGCAGCTATTATAAATATGTTCAAAGACTTAAAGAAAAAGATGACCACAAAGAATGATCAAATACAGAATCAGCAGAGAAATGGAAGCTTTAAAAAAGAACAAGTGGATATTCTAGAACTGAAAAGTGCAATATTGAAAAAAGAAATATTCACTGGTTAAGTTTAAAAGCAGATTGAGTCCATGATCAAAAAGATGTATCAACAATAAATATCTCAATTTAAAAAACAGAAACAATACAAAGTCAATATACAAAAAACAACTTCATTTCTATATTCTACCAATAAAAAAATTGAAAATTTTATTTGTATTCTGCTTACAACAGCTTCAGAAGACATAAAATTATTACCAATAAATTTAATCAAAGATATGCAGAACCTCCACACAGAAAACTACAAACATTACTGAGAAAAATTAAAGACAACTCCAATAAATGGAAAGATATACCATGTTCATGGATTGGAAGATTTAAGGTTTTTAACATGTCAGTTCTTCCCCAAATTAGTCTACAGATCAATCCAATCCAAATAAAAAAATCCCAGAAGTTTTTTTGTAGAAATTGACAAGTTGATTCTAAAATTTATATAGAAAAAGGAAAGAACTTAAAACATGCAAAACTTCCTTGAAAGAGAAAGGCAAATTAGAGGACTTTCAGATTTCAAGATTTACTGTAAAGCCACAGTATTCAATACAGTATAGAATTGGTATAAATACAGACAAATAGAGTAATGAAACAGAATAATGAGTCCAAAATCCACACTTAACATCGTTATCTGAATTTTGACTAAATCATTTAAGCAATTCACAATGGGAAAAACAGAATCTTTTCAACACATGGTGATGGGACAAATTGATAAAAAAAAAATACAGGAAAAAACTAAAATTTGATTTCTATTTCTCAGCATATACAAAAATTCATTTGAGATGGACCACAGATCTCAACATAAAAGCTAAAACTATAAAGCTCTGAAAGAAAACAGAATATCTTTGTGTCTTTGGGATTAGCAAGTTTTTCTTAAAGAGAATACAAAAAAGCACTAACCATTAAAAAAAAAAGACTTCATCGATATAAAAAAACTCTGCCATCAAAAAGTGTCATTAAAGATATTAAAAAGTGAAAAATTGAGAGAAAATATTTATTATACATATATCTGACTTATATTCAGAATATTTAAAAAGAACTTTTCAAGTCAATAACAAGAGATAAATAACTCCATTTAAAATTGGGCAAAATACTTCAGCAAACAGATCATAAAAATGAAGTAAGCCAACAAGCACATGAAAAGAGGTTCAAAATCTCTAGTCACCAGGAGAATGCAATTTAAAATCACAATGAGGTACCACTCTACCTCCATCAGATTAACTAAAAGTAAAAAGCTGACAACACCAAATGTAGATGAGATTGTAGAACAACTGTAACTATCATACATTGCTGGTGGGAATTTAAAATAATATTACTTTGGCAGTTTCTTAAAAAGTTAAATATACACCTATGTTATGACCCAGCAATTTCATTCCTAGATATTTATCCAATAAAAATGAAAGCCTATGTCCCCAAAGGGACTTATACACGAATGTTCATTGCAGCCTTAGTCATAATAGTCCCAACCTGGGAAAAAAAAAAAAAGTCCATCAACAGGAGAATAAATTATAAAATTATGGTATACAATAAAACATTACTCATAAATTTTAAAAAGAGAATAATGAACTAATACATAAGACATCATGCAAAATCTCAAAAACAGCATATGAGTGAAAGAAGCCAGACACATAGTATATTCTTGAGAAAAGGAACAAAGCAAGAGGCATCACACTTTCTGATTTCAAAACATATTACAAAGCTATAGTAATCAAAACAGTATGGTACTAGCATAAAGATAGACACATAAACCAATAGAACAGAATCAAGAGCCCAAAAATAAACCCACACATATATGATTAATTAATCCTTGACAAGGAAAGCAAGAATACATAATAGAGAAGGGTAGTCTCTTTAATAAATGGTGTTGGGAAAACTGGATATCCACATGTAAAAGAATGAAATTGGACCTCTATCTTACAACACTCACAAAAATTAACTCAAAATGGATTAAAGTCTTAAACGGGAGGCTGAAACTAGAAAACTACCTGGAGAAAACATAGGGAAAATGTCCCTGGACATTGGTCTTGGCAATGATTTTGGGTATGACACCAAAAGCATAAGCAGCAAAAGCAAAATGTCCCTGGACATTGGTCTTGGCAATGATTTTGGGTATGACACCAAAAGCATAAGCAGCAAAAGCAAAAATAAACAAGTGGAACCATATCACACCAAAAAGCTTCTGCACAGCAAAGGAAACATCAACCAAAAGGCAACATATGGAAGGGGAGAAAATATTTGCAAACCATTTATCTTTAAGGGGTTAATAGTCAATCTACATAAGTAACTCATAAACTCAACAGCAAATAATAGTAATAATCTAATTTATAAATGAGCAAAGGACCTGAATAGACATTTTTCCCAAAGGGTTCGTACAGATGGCCAACAGGTACATGAAAAGGTGCTCAACATCACTAATCATCAGGGGAATGTAAGTCAAAACCACAATGAGATATCACTTCACACTTCTTAGGATGGTTATTATTTAAAAACAGGAAACAAAACAGGGCGCCTGGATGGTGCAGTCGGTTAAGCATCCAACTCTTGATTTCAGCTCAAGCTGTGATCTCAGTGTCCTGGGATCAAGCCTTGTGTCGAGCTCCGTGCTCAGCAGGGAGTCTGCTTGAGGATTCTCTCTCTCACTCTGCATCTCCTCCAGCTTGCTTTCTCTCTCTCTCAAATAAATAAATAAATCTTTTTAAAAAATTTTTTAAAACAAAACAACAATCAAGAGATAATAACTGTTGGCGAAAATATGGAGAAAAGGGAACACTTGGGCACCATAGGTAGGAATGTAAATTGGTACAGTCATTATGGAAAACAGTATGGAGATTCCTCAAAAAGTTAAAAATAGAACTACCATATGATCCTGCAATCCCACTTCTGGCTATGTGTCTGAAGGAAATGAAATCAGTATCTTGAAGAGATACCTGCAACCCCATGTTCATTGCAGCATTATTCACAATAGCCAAGACACAAAAAAACCTAAGTATCCATCAATAAAGTAATAGATAAAGTAACTGGTAGATATACAATGGAACATTATCCAGCCATAAAAAAAAGGAAATCCTACCATTTGTGACAATAGAGATGAACGTAGAGGGCATTATGCTAAGCAAAATAAACCAGACAGAAAAAGACAAATGCTCTATGATCTCACCTATAAGTGGAATCTAAGAAAGTCAAATTCATAGAAATCAAGAGTGGAATGGTGATTGCCAGGGGCTGGGGGTGGGAGAAATGGGGAGATGTTAGTCAAAGAGTACAAACTTACAGTTATAAGATGAATAAGTTCTAGGGATCGAATGTGTAGCATGGTAACTGTAGTTAACAATACTGTATTGTATACTTGTAAAAATAATAAAGAGTCTTATCTTTTAGATACAAACTAAAATATTTACAGATGAAATGAGGATACCTTAGATTTGATTCAAAATTATCAGGTGTCAGGGGTAAAGGCGGGCAAGTTTATAGATGAAATTAGACTGAGTTGGTAGTTATGGGGACATGGAGCTTCACTATACCGCGCTCTCTCTTTTTGTATATATTTGAAATTTCCCACAATAAAAAGTTTTCTTTATTAATCAATTCTCTAAATGAACAATTCAAGCCAGGAGAATAGTGGAAATTTTCCACAGTTGGTGCTATTAGAACATATGAAAATACATAACAATCAGGTCAACATTCATGCTTTGTCCAGTCTAGTTCTGCCTTTTCTAACATCAATCAAATTTTTTTAAATTTTTTTTAAAGATTTTAATTTATTTATTTGCGAGAGAGAGAGCATGAGCGAGAGGGAGAACACGAGCGAGGGAGGGGGAGAAGCAGACACCCCTGCTAAGTAGGTAGCCCAACGTGGGACTCGATCCCAGGATTCTGGGATCATGACCTGAGCCGAAGGCAGTTGCTCAACAACTGAGCCACCCAGTTGCCCCAAAATTTTTTTAATTTTTAAGTCAATGATTTTTAAAAAGACATTTATAGATCTTAAATATCAACCTAAAAGAGTAGAGCAATGCACCAAATGATCAACACTCTCCCAACCCCATTTGGAATCCATCATAATGAACTTATCTAAATCATTCTGGAACACATTTTAAGACAGCCTTTGGAAACTATGCAAATAATGAGTTTCATATGCTTACTAACTACCAGGAAAAATAGTCATCCCTTGTAATTATCCTGAAAGTATGCCTTCAGGTCTATAGTTGGAGAATTCAGTTAAGTCTTCAAATTTCAAGAAATGCCCCATAGTCTTCACAAGGTTGACTCATGCTACATCTTATTATACATTTTGAAGAGGTTGGTCTTTTTAAGTCTATCTCATTAAGAAAATTGTTTCATTCCCTTGGGCAATTAAAAGAATCTCTATTTCTTTTTAAAAAACGTGTAGAGCTAACATACTCTGCTAATGTGAGGAGACTCGATACTCTTAAGAAAGTTACCAAAACAGTCAGAGTATTCTAGATGCAGATGTGTCATGATTCTGATTCATGGCAGTAGCCCCAATATTTTGAAAGGCAGAATAACACTGAGCTCAATAAATATATTGGCCACGATAGAAGAAACTCCTGGGTATAGCCCAAAAGAATCAGAGAATTACAAAATTCCACAAATCGAAGGGAATTTAGAGTTCATACAGTCCAACCAGCATATCGTTACAGAGAAACTGAAGCCCATAACAGTTGCCTGAGTCACTCAAAGTCATGCAGATATCAGGACAGAACTACAACCAGAACTCAAGTCTCCTAACTCCAAACCAGCACCTTCATCATCAGCGTTAACTTGCTTATCAAGCAAGTCACCTCCCCAAGGGCCGAATTCTCATGCCAGGATAGAGCACCAAGGATATCAGCCTCTTCTTTCAAAGACTAATATAACTTCTCTAACATGAGATTTCTACATATCAGGAGGAAGAAAAAAAGAATGCGAAAGTTTATCCTAGCAAACACATTTTTAATTGTCAGGAAGATAGGATCAAAGGAAGAAAAAAAGGGTAATATTGGATAACAGATCATTAAAGTCAGCTCTTGCTGCTATAAAAAAAAAAAGGAAGAAGAAAAGAAAAATTGTAAATTGACATAAAGCAAAAAAAAAGAGCTTAGCCTTAAGTCCACTGCTCATAAAGCCAATCCATCATCATTTAAGAACCTGCTATGTTATTTTAAGAGCTGAGACATGGAATTTAAAGGCGGGGGTTGGGGGGGAATCCTAATTAGAGACTCTATTCTCAAAGAACTGAGATGTCAAAAATCCTCTGTCAAATATCACTGTCATCTGAGGCAAGGACCCTCCCTCACTCCCAGGGCATAATGAATGCATTAAGGAGGTTGGCAGTCAGCTCACATTCTTCCTCTCCACCCACGTTATTGCATTCATACTGGGCCATTTCAATGTCCCCGTGCATTATTCATTCATTCAACACCATAGCCTCTTGGTTCCCTGACTGCCATTATTTGGCAAATTTCATCTCCCCTCAGTTTCAACTCACTCTCATGCACACACCCTAGACCAATGCCTCTCAGTCTTTAATATGCATACAGGTCACATAGGAACCTCGTTCAAATGCAGATTCTGATTCAGTAGATCTAAGGAATGAGGCACCAAGAGTCCTCCTTTCTACAATCTCCCAGTTGATCCTAATGTAGCTGCTCCAGAGACCACCCTTTGAGTAGCAAGACCCTAGACCTTGTCATCATCTGCTCTACTTTCAAAATCCTTGACAATCTCTTTTTGACTACAATCTCCTATTTCCTTCTGCATGTAGGACAAGTTCTTTGAATTCAAACTTGATCCTCCTTGACTCCCCTCTATGCTTTGTCCAGCCAAGCGCCGGAATGGAGCAATTCCCAATAAAAGGATGAAGCAGGCAGACACCATGTTATTCAGGCAGAGGTGCCAGTGGGAAATTGGAAGAGGGGGGCCTGCCACTCAGGAGAGAGGTTGCAATTGGAGATATAAATTTAGGTGCTATCCACATAGAGGTGAACATCCCGCCCAGACAAGTGGATGTGCTGCCCAGAAATAGTGTTTAGAGAGAAAAGGGCCAAGGGAAGAACCCTGGGAAACACCAATATTTGTGGAGCAAGTGGGAAAGAGGATTCATGAAAGGACACTAGGAAGGACTGCAGTGTAGGCAGAGAACTTGGAGACGGAGGTGTCTTGGCAGCCAAGGGAGGGGCAAATTTCAACACAGAAAGAGACCTTTCCAAACTACTCCTCTGTGAAATCCCTCCGGTCAAGCCAGGTTATTTTGCTCACTATTCCCTAAATGCGTCTAAAGGCATTCTTACTTCTGAGCTTAGATTCACTTAGCCTCACTTAGGAGGCTCATTTGTACCCATCTCTTCTTACCTGTCCTTCCAGAGCCACCCACACAGATGCTGAATTGTCCTCACAGGACCTGACACAATGCCTTGACCAAAGGAAGGACTTGGTAAATTCAAACAACAACCATCTCCAGGCTTAACTAGATGCATGCTGATGCATGGGGTCAAGCGGTCAGCAAGAATATATGTGCATCTAGAGAGCCTAGGAACTGTATCTGAAATCTGTTCTCCCCAGAAATTCTTTTCTTTTTTTTTTTAAAGATTTTATTTATTTGAAAGAGAGACAGACAGAGACAGTGAGAGACAGTACCACAAGCGGGAAGGAGAGGGAGAAGCAGGCTCCCCACTGAGCAGGGAGCCTGACTCCACTCGGACTCCATCCCAAAACCCTGGAATCATGACCTGAGCAGAAGGCAGATGCTTAACCGACTGAGCCACCCAGTTGCCCCTCCCCAAGAAATTCTTGGACATGGGTTTGACATTAAATATATGTCACTGCTGAGTACAGAAAAGGAAAAATGTCCTAAAATTGCAATGCATGTAATTTGTATGGCAACAGTGGGCAAATTAGGGTGCCAATCTGACACGGGGCCATTTACTAATAGAGAAATTAAATCTTTAAGATCTTTACGATGGGCTGGAAACACAGCCATTTGGCTTCGGTGAGTCAGTAATTATCTCTCATCGAGAGAACAGGAAAAGGAAAGAATAAAGGAAATAATTATTAAAGATCCCCCAATTTAGGCCAATTGTCAAATTATTATACAAAAAAAAAAAAGAAAAAATCCTCGGTTCGCCTCCTCCCTACCTCCAATCACAGCCTGTGGGAGCAAGATTTTTAAGAACTTTACAAAATGAAGCAAGCTCACTCCAGGGGGGGCAAAAATCAGGAGACAAATACTAATCCAAAATAATTTCCTCCAGCTTGAGCTACTTTCAGATTTCACGCCTGGGAAGAGGATTGGGCCCCTGGCAACATATTATTCTAGTTCCTCTCCTTTAACAATTGGCCGGCCCCCAGAAAGGATGTCACCTCCAACTACTGCTGCACGCTGCTTGCAGGACTACGGGATGACCCGCCCTCGGCTGCCGGCCTCTTTTCTTTGGACACTATCACTCGAAGCCCTTAAGCTTGTAAAACCCCTTTACAATCATTTTCCATAACTTCCAAGAGCAACTCGGTGCGGTTTTCTCCATTTCACAGATCAAAGTCTCTGGCACACAAGGTGGCATGCCCCGAGGTCATCAATTGTTTTAATGCCCATTAATTAATATTTATTGAACCACTGCCTCGGGCTCTTCCACCGCATCCACCCACACGGAGAGCAGCATCACTGGCCAAGCTTTATGAACCAGAGCTCTACCCCTGGACTTTAAAACCCTGCGGCTGCCTTCAGCATCAAACACCAGGATCCTGCGTTTGTGCAGTGGGCCACGAAGCTGGCCGGCCCGTCCGCCTCCCTTCTCCCAAGCCGGAAGGCTGGACACGTGGGCATTCGCTTCTGGTTCCAGTCACTTTATGCGAAACGCAGAGTCTTCTTGCTGCTGCTCTATCAGTAAAGTGCAAGGCTTCGTGTCAGGGAGCTGAAGAGCTGCTCCAGCCAGGGGGTGATCTGACCAAAGCCAGGCTTCCCGAGCAGAGCTCTTAGAGAAAGAACGAATCCTGGCCTATGGGAGACTCTTTCACCTCCTCCTCCTGACAGCAAAATACCACCGTTAGGCTCGTTTACTGTACGCCCTGCTTTTCTAGGTTCTTCCTATAAATGAGATATCCTGGTGGTGCTAATCTACTGAACCCCAATATCTTTGTGTAAATGAGTTCCTCACCATGTGGGAAAAGAGGGAGGCTGAGACTCTGAGCCTCCAGGAGCACCAGGGGAGAAAAGAAAAAAAATAAATCAGAGCTTTCCTCCTCGACAATTTTGCTGTGGGCTCCTTCACTGGCACCGATGGGAATGGGTATAATCGTTCGAGCTGATTCGTGTTCCCATTGCAAGCTGAACTGGTAATGTAGCCACAGTCCATATTTTAAGTGATCTGACTATTCTAAAAAGAACTTGGATTGTGTTTTCATTGTGAAGAATTTGGCCAAATGTGCTAAAATGCCCTCTACTCCATGCAGAAAAAAAAAAAAAAAGTAAAACAGCCCAGCCTTTCAATTGTGAGCCATATTTCCCCACTGCATTGCTATTTTAGTCATGCATATTTGAGTATATTGTCGCCATTATTGCAAAATATCTTTCTAACTGAAATTATATCACTGTACATAATGGAAATAAAAAAACAGTGATTGTCTTTCAAAAGGTCAATGAAACCTACTGCTTGGAAAAGTCCTTTTTCATAGGTACTGTGGTTCTTCCTTTTTCAAATATTTTCAGATTGCAGTACTATCTTTGCAATTAATAAATCCACACCTGCCAATTTGTGAAAACTCACAAGCAAATGGATAATGATTTACAATCAAACAAAAAGCACTTCAGTTGGGAGGTTCCCAAGTTTTTAAAATATTCTAATTTGGCACAACTAAAGCTATTTAAAAGTTATAGGAATAAGCAATTTCAAAGCAATTTTCCTATTTCAAGAAAAGGAAAGTGACTATTTTTTAGATTTCAGTGCATCTTTATTTAAATGTGCTTTGAAAGCCAACTGGTATTTCTTCAGCTAGCACAAAGAATGGCTTTTAATAAGCCACTCCTTTTGCAGTGCCACTGTCTGCCTGATTACATTTTCCTAATAAAACTAATCTTATTAATATGTTGGCATGTGAACTCATTATTTTTCTGTTGTTAAAAGCCAACTTGTGGTTCACTTTTACTCTTTCAAATACAATTAGCAAAGCTCTCCAGTGCCTGAAAGGGCCTTTTCATTTGGACAAATTATTCCCTGGCTGGCTTTAAAGAAAGGGGGTGAGGACAAAAAAAGGGAGCTGGCCAGTGGGCGGTGGGGGGAGGTCCTCCTCTATTCTGATGCATCTCTGGCAGACACAAAATACGCACCATCTCACCAGAGGTGGGGCAAATACGGCTTGCATCCATCAGCTGCATTTTCTTCTTTCATGACTTTTACTGAAGAGCTAAATTTTAAAACTCTCGGTAAGAGTATACAGAGTCCATTAAATGATATTATGTAAGGCAAGAGGGGGTGAAGTGCCCGGCCAAGATTTTATTGATGATCTGATAACTTTTCAACTGATGTCACCTCCCACACTGTTCCTGTGCAAAACCAGTGTCAAAATACCAGCTGGTTTAGACAGTTTTACTGCTCGGCCATCCCCTCATTGAAGGAAATGAGAGCGGTGTTTTCCAACATTTTGGGCTTTCCAAAATGTAATGTGTGGCCTATCTAAACAATGATTTATTAAACCTGTCTCTGTTCAAATACCTTGGCTAGATACATCGGCTGCTCCCCAGGCTCCCATTTCATTTTGGAGTGTCAGTGGGAAACGTGGGAGAGAGACAATGCCCAAATAAACATCCCACCTCCCTAACAATACTGCTGGGCATCAAACACTGCCGGAATATTTGTTTAATTAGTTAAATTTTCAACTTTTAAATAAGGAGAAAAAACAAGCTATGGGTGGCCCACTAACCTCAAACGAGCAAATATTCAAGGTTATAAAATCACCCCCTGCTCAGAATACCTGGTTAGAAATAAAAACAGCATTTACCAAATTCTACCCCAAGTCAAGAACAGAGGTGGCATTAAGAAGCATGAAACTGAATTTGAAAGCCAAAGCACTAAGGATGCAGCATTATTTCATAAAAAAAAAAAAAAAAAAAATGGACTCTACGCATCCATTTATAACTAGAACACCTTTTTGTAACAACAAAAATCCATTTCTGAGGTTCACTGGAGAAAGACTGAAAAACAGTTCTGATCCATTCTTAAAAACTAGGCTCTAATTTTGTGTTTGCAAAAGTTACACTTGCAGCTCTGTCTTTGCTAAGGCAAATTGAACACAGAGCACTGCAATTCCTTATGTATGCAAAGGTGAGTTTTGTATATTCAAACACATGCCATAGAATGGTGACCATTTCAAAGCTGAAGAAAAGTTGGTCCTTTGTTCTTAAAAACTGGAGTAATAAAAATTTCCAAGAGACTATTCTGATGTAAGGTTACAAGCAGCAGAATAGTACATTGTAATAAGTCTCCTAAAACGGAGGGGGGGGGGGGGGGGCCAAGGGGCCTTGTGATGATTGTTACACTGTGATTTTTCAGTAAAGGATATGTACATTCCAAACCCAGATAAGGACAATGAAATGCAGCCTCTAAATTAAGACCAAAGTCAGAAAAACACTTTCAATATGTAATAACAGAAACCTGGGAATGGGAAAGCTCCTTGAGGTGGTAGCCCAAATCTCTGGTTTTATAATAGAGGAAGCCCCAAGAGGTGAAGGGACCTGGCCAAGGACTTTCTCAGCCCAAGTCCACTGCCCTAGTCCATGGTCAGGAAGTCTGCCTTCTCTCCTACAGCTCTTTCCCAGCTGGATTGCATTTGGCTCTAGAATAATGCTGTCTGCAATAGTGGAGATTAGTAGGGGTTGGATCACATTCAGAGGAGACAGTCTCTGCTTTGGAAGGTAACTGAGCCCCACATTGGGGCCCTCTTAATATCTTCAAATGTTTTTTAACTTTTTTTTCTGAAGTATTTTGTTTTACAATAAAAGAGTCCTAACAGATTCTAGAAAGGGTTTTAAATTGCTACCACTGCACTATGATAAATTACAAATAACCTGCCAGGACACAAACAGCTCCCATTATTTTTATTTAAATATCCCATCTTTTTTTTTTTTTAAGATTCTGTTTATTTATTTGACAGAGAGAGACAGAGCAAGAGAGGGAACACAAGCAGGGGGAGTGGGAGAGGGAGAAGCAGGCTTCCCACTGAGCAGGGAGCCCGATGCGGGGCTCCATCCCAGGACCCTGGGATCATGACCTGAGCCGAAGGCAGACACTTAACGGCTGAGCCACCCAGGCGCCCCTAAATATCCCATCTTTTAACCTTAAACTGAGTCAACTTGGCTTTTAAAAAAATCTACTTTAAAACCTAAACTTTTACTTGGACTGGCAACAGGATCCCTAGATGATGTTCCTGTATGTGTACAAAAGAATCATTTTTCAAGTGAAGCTGGTATATAAGCTATGGAAGAGGAGTTTAGCCCTAGACATAAAGTAAAATAAAAAAAGACGGTCTTCATACACCAGTATAACAAACCTGTAAAAGAACAACCCTTTTCTTAGTAAGTATTACTGTTAATGTATGTTGCTTGTGTATAATTGCTTTTAAAGAATCACAGAAGGCAGACATGTCTGTGAGGGTGAAAAAGTGAGCACTAAGCTAGTAAGTCAAGAAAAAGTAGCCACTAGAAGGGAAACGAGAACCAAATAGGAATTTCTAAAGGAGCTACAGCATTTGGGACCAAAAGAAACATGATAGATCCCTCTCTCAAACACACACAACTCTCTTCTTTGCTTTGAATATAATGAGATTAACCTCCCACACCTGTCACTACCAACAAACAAACAAACATACAAAACAAGATGGCATCGCCATCTTTGAATATTTGCATTGTCCTGAGATTCAACAATCCAGGGAAACTTCTGGTAATACACACATTCCCTCCAAAATCCCTACCAAGACAACAATAAAAGAAATTTTTAAGGTGTAAACTTATAAGTGGAAAGGGTATGGGAAGGAAATAGTAGATGAGAAATGTCAACAAAATTTTGGAAGCTGGAAAGGGGTAACCGACACAATAGACCCAAGAAACTAAAACTAGACTGTGCACAGGAACAGGGCAGGGAGCTCCAATAAAAAAGAATTCTCGAGGGGCACCTGGGTGGCTCACTCGTTAAGCATCTGCCTTCGGCTCAGGTCAAGGTCCCAGGGTCCTGGGATCGAGCCCCACATCGGGCTCCCTGATCGGCGGGAAGCCTGCTTCTCCCTCTCCCACTCCCCCTGCTTGTGTTCCCTCTCTCGTTATGTCTCTCTCTGTCAAATAAATAAACAAATCTTTCAAAAAAAAAAATTCTCATAAAGAAGTTCTAGAATTGGAGATACTATTTACCTCTGGAGGCAGGGATGCCATGCAATTGAAAATGGTGGGATTAGTTGAAAGTCTGTATACAGATCATTTCAACTCAAATGCAGCTCCCTGCCCCTCCCCACCCCCACCCCCACCCCGGCCCCCGCCACACCTTACCCAGAGAAGAAATTGCCCCTTTCCATCCAGACAGAAAACAGGAGGTTTATTGGCTAAAAGTGCTGACACAAAAAAGATCTGAACAGGAAGGTATCAGGCACAGGTGGAGCTCAGATGAAGCATAAAACTGAAAATGAGGTTTAAGTGAAAAGTCTACAATCCTAAAGGTGAGGCTTCCACACCATGTTCTCCGAGAATGTAGGGAAGCCTTACAACTCTAAAGAAGGGATTTGGAGGAGAATTCTTTAATGAACCCGATAAGCCTAAGAGAAACAACCTCCAGCTAATCATATTCGATATAACCCTTTGAAAAAACTAGCTCTATACCTTATTGCCCTACAATAAAATCTACCTCTAAACAAGTTCCCATGTACACAGATCTTCTAGATAGCCTCTTTCATGGATCACCCTTAAATATAAATAGCTAAGGGTTACCAATAGTTTAAGAAAACCTTGTAATATGAAAAAGAAAGAAATCAAAAGTGATATTTTTTAAAAGGAACTCGAAATAAGCAATGAAAAAGTAAAAGAAAACTTACAAAAAACACCTTGTCTCAACAAAAGTAAGATACCAGAATTGTAAAAAGCATCTTTGTTTTATGTTCCCTTAGAAAAAATTCTACTTACTAAATTGTGACAGTCCACCAATTATAAAATGGATCCCAACTTCAGATAAGTTAAAATGTGAAAGAAATGTAATCTAGAACTGATGAAAGGGTATACGCAGAAAGGTAAGATATTGAATCCAGGAAACATTGTCAGGGTACTATTTTTTAGAAAGAGAACAAGAGAGAGCTCTTGGAAATTAAAAATATGATAGCAGAATTTAAAAATTCAATGGACACTTTGGAAGATAAAGTTGAAGCAGTCTCTCAGAAAGGAAAAGAAAAAGACCGAGTAGGAAAATGGGAGAAAAAATTGAAGAATCAACTGAAAAGGGCCGACATCCAACTTTAAAATTTCTGGAAAGAGCAAACAAAGTGACCAGTGCAAAGATTTTAAAAGACCCACACCAAGACACATCATTGTGAAAAACTGGAGCCCCAGTGAGCCAATTGTCTGCCTGTGACCTCCAATTCATTTCCCTCCCTGCATCTGCTTTGCTCTGCTCTACAGCATAGGAGGATGAGTCTTCCAGGCTGCATTTCCTTGTCAGCTGACTTCTGGTTGGTTCAGCCAACAGGAAACACTGATGGAAGAGTCAGGAAGAAGGGAAAAGCCAAGATATTTCCTCTTGTCTCTCACCTCGTCTTAGGAAGAATCCCTGGCAGAGGATGCATTTCTTATGAGCAGCCCTAACTCTTTGGTCCTGGTAAAACTATTTCTTTCCTGGTCCTTCTAGCTCTGGAAGTGGTAATAGCTTTTGCTGTTGCTAATTTCTGGCTTGCCTTACTATTCTATTTGGCATTTCAGCTTTTCTTACACCTTACAGTTAGCTTCTCCTATTAAATTCCTTCTGCTGAATTACCTAGTTTTTCCTGACTAAACCCTGATTAAACAATCAACAATACAGAGAAAACACTAAAGGCTTCTAGAGAGAGAGAAAAAAAAAAGTGACATGAAAAAGATAAATAATCAGAATGGTAATACCAAAAGCTGCAAAACAATAGAGCAATGACATCAAAATTTGAGGGAAAATTAATCTTCAAGCTAAAATTTTATACCCAGCTAAATAATCGATTACATATAAAAATAAAACAAAATGTTTTCTAATATTCAAAGTCTCAAAAGATTTTCCACTCATATCATCTTCTTCAAAATTAAGGTGAAATTCAACTAAGAAGGAGATTTGATATCCAAGAAAAAGGGGAACTAATACAGGAGAAAACTGAAGGACATTTCCAGGTTGATACTAAAGGAAGCAATTACTCTAAACTGGAGCAGGAAACAAAGTGCTGAAGAAGAAAAATCATTAACATCGTTCTAGGGAATGAGAATGAGGGAATGAGAATCACATAACGAGAACTACACGGAAGCAAATAAAAAAACAAGGAAATTATTAAATTCAGAGAAAAAAGCCTACACAGGAGAGGAAAGGTAATCATAAAACACCACATGGTTCTGCTATGTGGTTCATTATATATATGGTCATAATACTAATAGCTCTGAATGTGGGGGGGGGGTACTTTTCTTCAAATTTTACTTTGTGAATGTACCTTTAACTAAAAACTATGTTATAAAATATTGGGAGGATGGGAGGAAAAGGAAGTACTTGTAGAGAAAGTGTGTAAAGGAGCTAAATCTCTTTCCATTTTAGAAAAAAAATGAGATGATACCAGATTTTACATATCAAAAACAGCAGCATAAATAAGCTATTTTAGAAATATAGAGGGAAACAGCAGAAGAAGCCAATAAAAACATTAAGGATTATTGCCTCTAAGGAATGGGAGCCAGGAGCAGAGAAGAACAGGACACTGCTGTCTGTCCATAACTCTTACAGTACCATAAATTTATTTTTAATTCCATCTGGTTCTTTTTTTCGTTTACTGTATTCAATCTAGAAAGTCATGTATTATTTTGGTTTCAACAACAACAACAACAACAACATCAGGGGAAGAAGGTGAACTTCACCCAAAGGCAGAGCCAACTATTTACGAAGCCAGCCAGTGAATGGGCCTCAGAAGTGCCAAACACAATAGGGAGAATGGGGCAAGGCCAAGAGTGGGATTTACACGACTGAGAAGTCAGACAGGCTGCCAGAGGGGAAAAGATGTCTCCAGCACTGGCTCAGTCTAAACTGAGAAATAGTAGCAAGGATAAATTTAAGTCTACCTCTTAAAGACATAAGGTGAAAACACTAGGAATTGGAAAGACTAGACTGACTCTCTAGTCCAAAATGAAGGAAGGAAGGAATGACCTGGTATCTCTTTCATCTCAGCAATAAAACTAATGGTTTTAGAATTTAAGATTAGGAAATCCTCCAGCATTTAGGTGTTTCTTCATTTTCTTCCAGGGGAGTGAGTTTTCAATGCAGCTGTGTGTGCACAACATTGTACTCTATCCGTAAGAAAAAATACAGCTTCAGACAATAACTGGGCAAATGGTAGGCTGACTAGCCAAGGTCTAGTTCAATGATTCTTACTTCTTTGTGACACTGACCCCATTAAGAATCAGGTGAGAGGTACTGGCCTCTCTCTCCAGAAATATACACATGTTTGTTTACACACAAAAGTCTGTACATAATTATAAAGAGTTAATGCACACTAAGTCAAGAGACCATTATCCACTTAAAGAGGTCATGGAAACTTGGATGAATTGGGAAGGAGCTTCCTCCTAAAGAACTAAGTGAACCCACTCCACTGTGGTTGATTTTATTCCTCTAGGACCATGGTTATTTTCACATATGCACCACATACAGTCTGCTACAAGATAAATTGTCCACATCTCTGTGAGTACCATCAGTATATGCGAATGTTCTACACTGAGGTGCATAATGTTTTATATCCATGCTGGCATAGAAATGTGGCTCTTGTGGGCTTCCAGAGCTCATGGCCATGGATAGACCTGCTTAAGCATTTTTAGGTGATGAGGATCTCACCCCGGATTGGACCACTGCATGGTCACAAATCAAGCTCACAGCCATGCTCTTTGGAGCACTCAATGAACGGTATCTCATGATCTATAAATAATGATTTACACTTCAGAAGAAAACAGGTTGCTGCAGATGAAGAAGAGACAGAGTTCTGGCCAGCTTCCATAAAGCGTGTAAAAGAGTAAAGAGAAACTGGTATCTTAAAAGTGTGTATTTGGTCAGGCAGGGTGCAGGAAAAGGTAGGAAGGACTTCAGCCTGTGTTGCCTGCCAGGCTCACTTGTAGGGCCCAAGACATTTAATCTTCAGGTCACAGGCTCACCCCCATACTGGGTGTGTTGTTAATAAAAGGGTCAGACTGATGTCATTGAGGCAGGAGTCAGGGGATGCAACTAATCTTGGCTCGGCCACCACACAGCACATTCTAAAACCAAATACCAGGGCTCTAGAACTCGAACCACTCATATGGCAAAGGCCAAACACCCATTAAGATGCCCTTGAGTGAGAGCCACCGCCCATGAAGGCAACACAATAAAAATCAGCAGAGAAGGCCAGGCAGGCACTTTGCAAACACTTGTCCTAGCCACACTGGGAGCCCCTCTGATACTTGAGGGCCTCTCCCAGTGGGGTTTTACTTCTAATTTGAGATTTCTGATGACTCCCAGAGGGTCTTCAGAATCCCCATTATGAAAACTATCCCCATTACTATCCCCCAATACAATTTCCCACAGTATAAGTGACACTGAACTCCTCGCTTTGTGGACCTAACAAGGTCTAGGCACAGGATTCTATCACCACCCAACATTGTTATATTGAGTGCAGCGTCCTGGTTATATTTGGAAAGGCCACCTCGCCTGCCTGGGCCTCAGTTTCTACCTTTCTATCACTGTGCTGGGAACAGGTTGGATTTGATGTCCTCTGGTTCAATAATAACTAAAATAATAAGCATGATAATAAAAGTTTATTTTTATTGGCTGCTTCCTTTGTACCAAGCATACAACAAGGGGAAGCAAGAATGAACAGAAACAGACATAGTTCCTCCTCTCACAGAGTTTACTGTCTGGTAGAAGAGGCCAGATTTAATTAGAAAATCCCACACATAGCTAAAGGCTATGACGGGAAGGATCAGAGTGCCTTAAGACAGTCTGGAGTGTCAGGAAAGACACGTCCTAAGAAGGTGGCGCCTGAGTTGAGAGCTGAAGGGTAAGTAGGAGTACTGGATACTGTAGGCATGCAGGAGCATCGTGTACATTGGTCTGGAGTATAAGAAACAAAAGTAAAAGAAATAACAACTATCATCCATTAAATATTTACTAAGTGCCTGGCATTGTGTTAAATATTATTTATATATAATTCTTGAGTTCTTTCAACAGCCTTGTCAGTTAAAAATTATTTTCCCCATTTTATAGTCAGTAAACTAAGGCACAGAGCTTCCCAGAAATGTGCCCAAGATAAGAACAGTAAGAGGCAGCGCCAGGTCTATGAAACCCCAGCCTACATATTTCAACCATAGGCTACGCTGTCTCCAGTAGTGGCTCCTGGGCTCTCCTAAAACATGGTGTATCAGAATGGAGTAGGTCTCCACTAGGTTCACTAGTAAGAGGACAAATGTACTTTAAAAAAAATATTTTTAGGGGCGCCTGGGTGGCGTGCTTGGTTAAGTGGCCGACTCCTGATTTTGGTTCAGGTCCCCATGATCTCAGGTGGTGTGATCAAGCCCTACATTATAGGGTTCTGCGCTCAGTGGGGAGTCTGCTTTGGGATTCTTTCCCTCTCCCTCTGCCCCTCCCCCCACTCGCACAAGCCCTTGCTCTCGCGCTCTCTCTCTCCAAAATAAATAAATACATCTTTTAAAAATATATATTTTATATGACCCATAGGAATGGTAGAAACATCATCATAAGACACATATACTAATAACTAGACCATTACGGTACATGCAACACATACAGTCCCAATGATAGCCCAGCCCTAAGCAGTCTGATTTTCTATCACGCCACACACATGCACCCACCAAACTACCCACCAAAGATGAAGGAAACAGGAGTAGATATTTGACCCAGAGATGCTAATGTACAGGCTGCCAATAGCCTTTGAGATGACACAGCTGAAGAAGCTGCACCCAGGCAAACATGCGTAAGTTCAACCGTAATCTTATTCTCCGAAATATGACCTGGGAAATGGAAAAGCTCAAAGTCTTGAAGTGTAGAGAGAGCAGAGTTATGCCTGGAGTGCAGACATTTTTAAAATTAGAAAAATCTAGTAATAGAAGTGATTAAAAGTTACAAACTTTCAGGTGTAAGATAAATAAGTTCTGGGAATTTAATGTAAAGTGTGATGACTATAATTAATGGTGTATTGTATATCGGAAAGTTGCAAAGATAGTAGATCATAAAACTTCTCATCACCAGAAAAAAAATTTTGTGACTATGCAAGGTGATGGATGTTAAGTAAACTAACTGTGGTAAGCATTTTACCATATATGCATATATCAAATATTAAACTTATATGATGTTATATGTCAATTATATCTCAATAAAACTGGAGAAGAGAAAAATCTGGTAATGCAACTTAGTACATTATAACAGAATAAAGAAAAACCCATCTGATTATCTCAGCAGATGTAGAAAAGGCATTTGATGAAATTCAAACACCCCAACCTACACAGGTGATAAAATTGCATGGAACTTAACACGCACCCTCTATACTACACACACACACACACATATACACAGGACTAAGGTCAGTGCATTGTGTCAGTGTCAATATCTGTATTGTGATCTTATATATAATTTCCAAAATGTTACCAATGGGGGAAATTGGGCAATGTATACAAGTGATCTCTCTGTACTGCATCTTAAAACTGCAATTATCTCAATTAAAAAATCAGCTTTAAAAAGACAGTGCAAGAGGTGGAGATTGAGGAAAAAAGGGAGAGATGAAGGAAAAGATCAATTTATGGAAACAAAATGGCATTAATCCATCAAAATTTGATAAATTAAAAACATAAAATAGTTTTATGTTAAAAACAATCATACCCCCTCCAACTTCCCAATGTTTGAGTATAGGCTATCAAAGTTTAAAGTTTCAAATTTTTGCATTTTGAGAAGATCACAACCTTTCCAAGGCTGCTGCCTACATACTAAATATGATGAAAGCAGTACTAACATATATGACAGAGGGTCAGGGATATATTACAATTTACAGTGCCTACAATAAAAACCTGTGTCCATCGCCTTTCCCTAATGTCCATTATATAAACTCCGATGCTTGTTATGCTACCTTTGTTTCAGTTATTCTAATAAAAGATATGGTTTTGCCAAAACAAAACCTCACCAACAAAGAATAGAAAGGAACTCCCATACTCTAATAAGGACTCTCCCCCAAATCCCACACTAAACATTATGCTTAAATGGTGTTTGGAACAGATATGAAACCGTTATGTGTTCTTCATATTAAAGTTAAGAACAAGGCAAGGATGCTCACTATCACTGCTTTTATTCAATACTGTGCTGGGATCCTAGCCAGTGCCATTAAAAGTTTTAATGTAATTAGTTATATTTAATTTAATTTAATATGCTTAATTTAATGAAGTATACTTCTAATTAAGCATACATAGGAGAAGAATTGAAAAGAAACAAAACTGTCACTATTCACAAGTCATGTGATT
Organism: Phoca vitulina; assembly: GCF_004348235.1. Lineage (NCBI taxonomy): Eukaryota > Metazoa > Chordata > Mammalia > Carnivora > Phocidae > Phoca > Phoca vitulina. The sequence goes on along the minus strand of NW_022589720.1, from coordinate 25,502,186 downwards.
GTTTAAAAAAATGAGTGGTGAATTTTAGAACTAATAAGAGTCCACCAAAGTTGCTGGATTTGAAATCAACAGCAGAGGCTGAAGAGTCCGTGATGAGTGTCATGAACTGAAGTTCTAAGTAAGCAGGTAAGACAACCCATTAGTACAAAGAAGAGAAGCAGAAAGACCTAGAAAAGAGCTGAGCCCTAGAATGAAGACCACCAAGCCTCGCTAGCTGTGTTAAGCGTCTCCTACGGCATTAGACTAAGTTCTAGCACCTGTGAGTCCCAGCTAGAGCAGCTCCTGGGTCTTTGGCTCCCACATCTCCCTCTTCCACAATACTCATCACAACTACCTGTCCACACTAACCCGATGGCACTCAGAAGAGCCCAACTAAACACATAAAATACGATGGGGCGCGTGCGTGGGTGGCTCAGTCAGTTCAGCATCTGACGCTCGAATTCGGCTCAGGTCATGATCTCAGGATTGAGAGATCCAGCCCCGCCCCGGGCTCTGTGCTCAGCAGGGAGTCTGCTTGAGATTCTCTCTCTCCCTCTTCCTCTGCCCCTCCCCCCAAAAATAAATCAATAAATCTTAAAAAAAATACATAAAATATGAAAAGTAGACACATGTTCAGAATTGAAATAAATTATTATGAGCTCTAATTTCTACTTAAAATTATAATTTGTATATTGTATTTGTATAATTGTAATCTACAAGCACAACTAATCTCTAAAGCACTGGCCCTTGGTTTGGAATATATTATAGATCTTTATAGTAGGTACAAAGGTACACACTTCTTTGCCCGAAAAGTATCATTATGTGGGAGTCTCTACTGTGACACTTGAACTTCAACAGCTTCAGGTAAAAGGCCACATAAAAATGCTCAGTGCCTTTACATTCTTTCCTATTCCTGAGGCAAAGGATTTGGATGATGACAATACTATCATAGGTTTCCTCAAATCTGGGCTCTACTGCAGAAGCTCCACTTCCTTCATAATTCAGAACCCACTGTCCAATATGGTAGCCACTAGTCACGCATGGCTACTGAGCATTCGAAGGGAATTAAGATATGTTGTAAGGGTAAAATACACACTGGATTTCGAAGACTTTACACAATAAAAAGAATATATAATCTCATCCATAGTTTTTACATTGATTCAATCTTGAAAGAACATTTTCTATGTGAGTTAAATAAAATGTAGTATTCAAATTAATTTCACCTGGTTATTTTAACTTTTTAAAAATGTAGCTACTGGAAATTTTAAATTACATTTAAATTACATACGTGGCTCACATTTGCAACTCACATATATATATATGATGAAATTCAAACACCCCAACCTACACAGGTGTATCTACTGGACAGTACTAATTTAGAAAGTCAAAAGGTATTTTAAATGATATGTGTATTATATATAACACTTAAGACATGAATAAACATGTTTATAAGACCCTTTATGTCTTTTGATAAAGCCAGGAGTAATACTATTGTTATATTACTATTTATGGAGCTCCAGCTTTCTGATGGGGATAACACTAGATGCTTCAGGTAGATTCTCTGTAATCCTCCCAACAGGGAGGAGTAGTTTGGACCAGGGAGACTGTGTAATTTGCCCTAGATCACACAGCTAAGAAGTGTTAGCTTCGGGCTCTGAATGTAGCCTGCAGTACTTCAACTAAAGAAACTGAGAGAGGCCCTGTTTGGAAGCGCCCAAGTGCAGCTGGTCTTACGAAGACGGGCCATTACCCACTTCGGGCAAGAACAATCCAAAGCGATATCTCCCGTTAAGAAGGTGTCTCTTTTCTGCCTTGGACACTGTGGAGTGAACAGTGTTGAACACCAGCACAGGTACCCAACCGGTCTGAGGAATGCACGGCTCGCCCTGCTCTGAGAACGAATCTACAGGAATGATGCAGAGTTTTGAGGAACCAGAGGTGGCAGAACAAGGGTGCCGAGCGAGGTGTGGCCAGCCGGCTTCGGTGCCATCTCTCAGATGAGCGACTCTGCTCAGCCCTTAGCATGGCCAAAGCTCCTGACCTTTGTCCTCTCTTGGAAAATGCATCAGTAACAACAGCACTGAGGAGCAGAAAGCTCTAGAAGCCCCAAGGGAAATGACGCTGCCACAAGAGACGGGGCAGACTCGTCAAAAAGACTGCCATAAGGAAGAGACTTCTCAAACCCAAAATATCTCCTGCCATCAGGCTTTGGAAAAATTCGGCATGCAAAACTTGGGCACTCCATCATCCATCTTCCCCCCACAACACGCTCCCAGTCCAATAGGCGCCGGAAGTCTACCGACATCTGCTCAGCATCACCACAAGTACCCACAAAAAGCAATTTTCCTTCCTGCAGCAGTTGGCAAAGTGGGGTGGGGGGTACTGGGGGGTGGAAGCGGGCCAGAAAAAAAAACACACAGAAAGCTCAGTGACATTCAGACACGAACCTAGGAGTTTCTGAATGGTTCAGAATGGGACACTGTCGCCTCTTATTTAATTAGAAGACTGTTTTCGGGATGCGGAAGGCCTAGGCCCGCAATCAAGCACTTACGTAATCCTCCTCATTGAGTCCTTGTTTCTCAACAGAACTTTTCACCTCCATGGAAAACTTCTCAAATTCAGGCTTCACTGTCCTCAGTAGAGTGATTGTTTGGAGGGATGAGTATGCTTGCTTAGCTTCAAAGTCATGTTTGTCTCCTCTCTTCCACGAGCCATCTCCTACAGAGAAATAAAAATATTTATAATTCCAAGGCAGTCACCATAAAGGGACCATTCTCCCCCTTCGACTGCAGCATGTCACTCCGTGTTACTTTTGGCAGCTGGGGTAGACGGTATTGTCATAGTCGTGCCCTTGGACATAACCTGACGATGCCAAGATCCTCAAAGGAGAAGAAGGCCTTTTGGACGCGTGTTCCTTTGAAATGCGAGAGACAAAGCAAAGCATTCTAGAGTTAACTGCTTTATAATAACAGCGTAACTGTAATTTTCAGCCCCCGAGAATTGCAGCCCTGCAGGAATAAGAAGAAAGCTTTTATTCCTTTCCATTCACTTTTTTTTTTTAATATCTACAATCCACTGTGGAGGTCAACCGAGTCGTTACTACAGTACGATACACCTGAGGTTGTGTGGATGTGAGAGGACAGGAACGCAGTGTATCACAACAGAGATGCGCAAGTATGATAAAGTGGGCGCTATTCAGAGAAAACCTTTGGAGATTGAGATTAGTGATATTTTTTGAACTATTTCTGGAATCTCCTCAGAATGAAAGTGACTTAGGTGACCATGAGGATTTATCTCTCTCTAGTGCTGGCAACCTCATATAAAAATTATTTTTTGGACAATATTCATCAGTGCCTCAACAGTAATAAAATAAAAATTGCTAACACTTACTGAGCACATATATAATAATAAAAGCTCTATTTATTGGGGCACCTGAGGGGCTCAGTCATTTCAGCATCTGCCTTCGGCTCAGGTCATGATCCCAGGGTCCTAGGATGGAGCCCTGTGCAGGGAGTCTGCTTCTCCCTCTCCCTGTGCCTTTCCCCACCGCTCACGTTCTCTCTCACACGTGCTCTTTCTCTTTCTCAAATAAACAAATAAAATCTTTTTTAAAAAGCTCTATTTATCGAGCACTTTATATGTATGAACTCATTTAATCTTCACAAGACTCCTTGGTTTGGGTATGTTATCCATCCTCTTTTACAGATGGGGAAACTGAGGCACTGAGAAACTGGGTCCCCCCTGCTTCACAGTGCTCCCTTTCACAAAAGCAAAGGCAAATTACATGGATAAGATTTAGTACTCTTCTCTTTCTCATTTTTGAGGAAACATGTGGCCTGCAGGACCCCAAAAGGAAATGTGGACCTCTAACATTTGGCAATAAACTGTTGTTTCTATGAATTATCCTTATGATCCCTACAGTTCTCTGGAGTCACGACAAAGAATTCAACCTGCTGGAGTCCAGCACCAGAGCCATTTGTTCACACCGAGCCCCTAGCCCACGGCGCACCCCTGGAGCCCAGCGGCTGAGGAGCGAGGATGCTTGCGGAGCGTGCCGCCAGGGCTCCGCGGATCTCACTCTCTTACAGACACAGTTCAAGAAACAGTTGGTGGCTTGGGAACTTCTAGCCCCGCTTAAATCAGACAGATAGTAATCAGCCATGTACCACACGCAAGGTTCTGTGATCGCCACCCCAGCAGACATTACGGAGGTCTCGAACAGCCTCCACCACCTTCAGGAGACGGATTCGGAGCCGTCCGTGTGAACAGCTGAAGTTACAGCAGGGAACAGCTAGCTCACTGTGGCAGGAGGCGGGGAGTAGAAAGAAACAATGCGGAGGGTACAGACAGAGGCAAGGAGCTCCCACACTCCCAAGGGGGAAGGTTTCAAGTGAGGAGGAGGCATCGGCCGTCCCTAAATGTGTGACTAGGATTTTAATAGAAGGCGAGCAGGATGGAAAGGTGTGCTTGGCCGAGCCCGTGGCACAGGCAAAGGTGCAAATGTGCGTGACATCCAGTAGGCAGCTGGGAGCCTCAGTCTCGAGCACGAGAAAAGGCCGAGACAAAGAATTTGTTTGTGGAGTTATCTGTGTAATGATAATCCTAATAATAGCAACCATTTATTAATTGCTTCTATGTGCCAGGGAGCTGTTAAAAGATAAATAAGACAGAGCTGAGGACAGAATTCATTAAGGACTAGATCCGTTCTCAAGGAGCACAGATTAAATTTCGGGCCACCAAACAAAACTTGACAAAGTCCTCCTCCATATGAAACCTCCCAAACACCCAGGAGGCGACAGCATGCAGGGCGGGCAGCCGAACCTGTAGCGAGGGAGAGCTGTTGTCCCTGCCCCCAGCCAGGGGGAGCCCAGCTGCGAGCTCGAGACACAGACCACGTGGCCTTTGTTAAGGAGCCAAACCCATTTGCCAGGAAGACCCCCAATTCTAAGGATGTCTGGAACATCTTCATCCCAAGGAGGAACCCATTTCTTTTAAGTGTGCAATCAATATTTATTGATTCCTTTATAACTGATTTGAGATATCAAGACAACAGGAGTCCTGTTCTGTAGGCAGAGGGTCAGAGTTTCTCAGCTCTGGGAAAGAGTACTCTCCAGGTGCTTAAGAAAGAAAATACTTAACCCTGAAGGGTTCTACTGCAGAGTTAGACAACACACACAGAACTAGAAACAGCAACTATCTCACTCACTGAAAGAGGAAAACACTTTTCCCAAGAAGTGAAATCCAATACAATAAATCTGTTTACCGCAATCCAAAGGGTAATAACTTGGGAGTTCTGTCTTCAAGAAAAAAAAAAAAGGGAAAACAATCATGCTTAGTAAATCTAATCCAAACTAAATGCTTATCTAGTCACCACCATGATTGATCCTGTGACTTCCTGCTTTTGAGGGCGTTCCTTATTGTAATGTGTCAGTAACGTTGCCCACACCCAGGCTGTTGAACACTGGAAAAGTAGAGTTGGCTTGGCATGATGCCCCATCAGTAGGGACAAATTTAATTCAGTAGACAACTGGGTGCCTCTGGAGATTTACGAGTGTAACAGAAGAATGACATGATCAGAATCAGGCCTTGGGAAATAGCAATGGATTAGAATGGGGAGACACGGAGGGTTCACAGTCACAGCCGTCCAGGCAAGAGGTTACGAGAGGCGATCCAGGGGAAGTCACACACCAAAAAGCTAAGCATGCTTCTCTGGGTAGCTAGAACCATGGGCAAGTTTTCTTTTCTCTTTTTTCTTCTTTTCCTTTTTTGTGTTTTTGGGAATCTAGTGAATTTTCAATAGTAAACATTTACTGCTTTTGGAACCGTAAGAAGAGGGAGAGCCCCTGAGAATGAAAAGCAGAGGACACTGCAAGAGGAATCTCAAGACTCTACAAGAGTGAGGGAGTGAGGGACAACAGAAAGGGAGGCACATCACATCACATCTGGTGACGCCAGAGAGGAAAGGAAAAGGAGATGTTATTAGAGGAAAGAGCAGAGCCAGATGGAGGAGGAGGGAAATGACGTGGAAATGGTAATGATTTCTTTCAGTCAGGGTCACGGTCAATCCAAGGTGACAACACCAGGCTGGAGCTGGAAACAGTGGTCTGAAGCCAAAAGAGGAGTGAGTGCTAGAGAGAGTGTTGGATGTCCTTTCCAGATGCCTTCAAGTTAGACCAGGGCCTGATGGCACTGGATAAGAAAAAAGGAGAAGGGCTGACCACAGACACTTTGGGGATGATATTTCTAGTGGGCAGAAGTACGAGGAGACAGAGAGGAGCTGACAGAGAACCAAAGAATGCCGTGCGACCAACACTAGGAAAAACAGGTTTCCAGAAAGAAATTGGTGAAAACAAAATGGAATGTTCTGGACTAGACCTGTGCTGCCAATAGAGCAGCCACCAGCCACATGTATGACTATTTAAATTTAAATTGATTAAAACTAAATAAAATTTAAAATTCGGTTCATCGGTCGCACGTGGCACATTTCAGGTGCCTGGTAGCCACGTGTGGTCAGTAGCTGCCATCCTGGGCAATACGGAACAGAACCCAGTCAGCATCACGGAATGTGCCATCGGACAGCACTGCTTTAGAGGCACGGAGGCTTGGTCTGACCTAAGACTAAGGGCCTTGGTGATGAGGTCATCGGTGACCTTGACGATAACACTTTCAGAGTGGTTACTGCTAATGCCATCTTTTCAGTGGTCCTGAGCAAGGGATCAAGAAGAGGAAAAAGAAGGCTGCTAGCGAAGAGTAGGGCAGAGGAGGTGATCCTCTGAGGTTGTTTCAGGAATGAGGAAAAGTGAATTTGTTTTGTTTTGTTTTAAACATCATGGAGTCCCAAGTTTGTGTTTAGAGTAAGAGCACAGGATATTTGTGAAAGAGGAAACAACAGGGGCGCCTGGGTGGCTCAGTCGTTAAGCATCTGCCTTCGGCTCAGGTCATGGTCCCAGGGTCCTGGGATCGAGCCCCACATCGGGCTCCCTGCCCTGTGGGGAGTCTGCTTCTCCCTCTCCCACTCCCCCTGCTTGTGTTCCCTCTCTCGCTGTGTCTCTCTCTGTCAAATAAATAAATAAAAATCTTAAAAAAAAAAAAGAAAGAAAGAAAGAAAGAGGAAATAACCTGCTCACCACCAAGCCCTGTACTCAGCAGTCCTGTGGCCAGGGGTCTGGAGCTGGCAAGAGGTACCCACCCTGGGATAACTAGCTAAGAAATCACAGAATATGTCCAAGAAATGAGTGCCTGGAGCTCCCCTGGGCTGGCTGTGTAGCAGTCTGGCTCTTGACCTCGCCTCACCCGACCCTCTCCAAATGTCCGGGCGTTACACACTTGCCATGAGCTAGGCTGGTCCACTTGCTCCCATCAGTAACAACAGCACCACTTATTGGGCGATGCCATTGTGAATGGCATTGCCGGTAGCATTTCATTCTTCAATCCTCATAAAAACCCCACGAGAAGGATGTAAGCATAAGTGCCACGTTACAGACGAGGAAACTGAGGCTCAAGGAGACTGACGTGCCCCAAGTCACTTAGCCAATAAACAGAAGACGGATTCAAGTGCAAGCCAGACTCCAAACACTGGTGCCATGCCGTCCCTGCTCTATATTCATTTCCCCAGAGTTTGGGGTGTTCCAAGCTTTAAAACTGACCATGCAATGGGATGACAAAAGTGTTAAGAACAAAAGTAACACAGAAAGAAAAGTCAGAAGAGGAAGTGTCTAAATGTGGTTTGACAACCGTTACAGTTGAAAGATTGTATGAGAATTCTTTTTCTTTTCACATTGTCCCAAACTGACTTGAATGTGCATATATTACTTTTGTAGTGAAACGTAATAAATCTAATCTCCCCTCAATTTTTCTATTTTTCCACTTTTAGCAAGTCAAATAATTTATGTGCATCACCTAGCTCTACTATACTTCTATCTTCACCTTAATTAGTGCCCTCTGAGTTATCAAGAACTCAAGAAAGCTCTACAATAACCTTAACAGTCCTGGACAGGATCACCCAAATAACTTGCCACCTAACTTACATCCAAAGAAGATAATGCCAATGAATAAGAATGCCAAGGGGGTGCTATTAAGAACTCTACAGGGCAATATATATCATCTTTTTTCTAGATTTTTTTAAAAGATTTATTTATTTATGGAGAGAGAGCATGCGAGTGAGCAGGAGGGAGGGGCAGCGAGAGAGGGAGAGAGAGAATCTCAAGCAGAGACTCCATGCTGAGCGCAGAGCCCTAGATGAGGCTCGATCCCAGAACCCTGAAATCATGACCTGAGCTGAAATCAAGTATCAGACACTTAACCAACTGAGCCACGCAGTCACCACTTCTCTCTAGATTTTTTTAAACCCATCCTTTCAATCTTATTTTCCACCATTTGAATTCCCCCATAATATATTCTGAATTCCTATAACTATAATTTGGGCAGATCTGAGAATTTGTTTGAGTACTCACCAAGACCAAACAACGCAGTAATCAGTAAATATGGACACACTATGTTTTAAAAAAAAAAAAAAATCCAATAGCAAGTAAGTATTAATTAAAACAGAGCCTTTTTCTAGAACTGGTACAGAGTTTGCTGTGAGGAAGCACAGGGAGAAAACGATGTTGAAGAATTTTTCATGAACATGTATCTGATTCTTAGGGCACAATGGGGCACCTGGGTAGCTCAGTCAGTTGAGCTTCTGACTCTTGGTTTCAGCTCAAGTCATGATCTCATGGGCGGCGGAATCAAGCCCCATGTGGGGCTCCACGCTCATCGGGGAGTCTGCTTGAAGAGTCTCTCCCTCTGCCCCTCCCCCGACTCATGCACACTCACACATATGCATGCTTGCTCACTCTCTCTCTCTCAAATTAATAAATAAATCTTTTTTAAAAATCTCAGAGAAGGCCCTTTACTAGGTCTCTCTGCCTGCAATAAGATTCTGTTTACTGCTTCTATTCTAAGGAGGAAAGGGGCTTCAGGGTCTGCGGCAAGCATAGACATTTGCCTCCCTACATCCATTCTTCCTTCTTCCTTAGTAACAGGTTCCTAAATTGATTTGGGGTAACAAAGAATCTAGCTGAAAGCACACATTTTCTGGCATCTTTCACAACTAGGGGTAGCAAATGATATATAAGTAGAAGTTAATCAGAGGGGCTTCCAGACAGACAGATCTTCAAACAGAATTGAGTCAACTGAGATAGTGTCTTTTTTGCCTTTCATCTTTCCCCCTTCATCTTGCCTAGAATGAAGACACCATCCCTGGAGTCTAGCCACTACCTTCTGATCTGAAGGATGGATGCTGCTCACTAAGATTAGGGGAGCCAAGAAACAGAAGAAGCTTGGATCCCTGATGGTATTATGGAACCACCATCTCTACTCTGGACTGCCCACCTCTGGACTTCTTACAGGTGAGAGGATAAACTTCTCCATTTGCTTAAATAACTGTAGGTGGGAGTCTTGGTTATTTGCATGCAGATGTAATTTCTAATGCACCTACATCCATTCTTAGGCTGTATTAGATAAAAGTTGGTTCATTTGTTAACAGAATGTATGGCCTAAACTTATCTATAAAACTATACCAAGAGGGGTGCCTGGGTGGCTCAATGGGCTAAGCGTCTGCCTTTCTTTCTCCGGGTCCTGAGTTCAAGCCCCATGTGGCGCTCCCTGCTGAGCAGGGTGCCCACTTCTGCCTCTCCCTCTGCCCCTCTTCCCCGCTCATGCTCTCTTGTTCTCTCTCTCTCTCTCAAATAAATAAATAAAATCTTAAAAAAAATAACTACACCAAGAAAAATGTATAAACTTACCATTTTTAAGAACTATATATAATCATCAGAGTAAACTAAGACTAATAATATAGCTAACGTTTATTAAACACTCTTTATGTTTCAAGAAGTTTGCTATGTATCTCACACACATTACCTCATTTATTACTCAGCTTGATGCCATGAGGTAAGTACTATTATTATCATTAAAAGAAACTAAGGCCCACAGGGGAGGGCAGGGTTACATCGAGCACAGCCTCTCAGGCAGACTGAGAGCAGAGCCCAAAGCCTGAGCACCCATGCTATAAAAGGTAAAAAAAGACAGGTCTATTCAGAAACACCAAGGATACTTTGCAAGTTGTATAGAGCAGACTGTATAACTCTATGAAATTTAATTTTCAAGAAGCAGAAAAACTGAACTCATGGAAAAATACTTTAAAAATACAACTTTAAAAAGTTATCCCCAGATCACCAATACTAAGTCATAGGGCTATGACTTATTACACAAGTATATCATGCAATGTAAAGGACACAATATCACTTTTGTGGTATTCTTGCCAAATAAGTATAAACTCAATCTTACCACATGAAAACAACAGATAAATCCAAACTGGGAGACATTCTACAAAATAACAAAACTCATCAAAACTGTCAGATCGTGAATGACAAAGAAAGATTGAGGAAATAACGCAGATTGGCAAAGATTAAGAAAATACAACAACTATATGGATTGGATCCTGGAACAGAAAAAGATCATTAGGAGGAAAGGTAGTAAATTTCAAATAAGGCTTGTAGTTTAGTTAGTAGTATGGTACCAATGTTAATATTCTTATTTTGATAATTGTACTGTGGTTATTTAAATTGTTAACATTAGAGGAATCTGGGTAAAAGGTATACATGAACTCTCTATATTATTTTTGCAAGTTTTCTGTAAGTCTAAAATTATTTCAAAATAAATTTTTTTAAGTTTTTCAAAAATTACCTCTAAAAAGAAGTTAGGTCCAGATACAGAGTTGAATTGTTTCCATCTTTCAAGGAATATTCTTATGGTATATAAACTGTTCTAGAGCACAAAAACAATGGAAAGTGTCCCAATTAATTTTATAAAGCTAACATAATCCTGATATTAAAATCTGCCAATACCACCTCAAGGCAAGAAAACTACTGTCCAATCTCACTCATGAATATAGACTCAAAAGTCCTAAATAAGATACTAAAAAGTTAAAATCAGCAATACACCTAAAAAAGTATACTTAATTCCAAGAATACTACAATGGCTCAATCTCCTATTTATTAAAGAATAAAAGAATAGGTCAAATGTACTTGATAACATTCCCTACTCATTTCTAATTTTTAAAACCACACTTAATAAACTAGAAATAAAAGGAGACTTTAACATCTACTTCAATTCAAGAAGTCAGAAATTAAAGTATCACCATTTGTTATATAATATAATTCTAGAGGTTCTTGCCAATGCAATAAAAAAAGAAAAATAAGATGATCAACTGTCAAAATGGAGAAAAACACTTGTTGCTATATGAAAATAATATTAAAAACTATCAAAACAGAGGATTTAATATGTGGAATTCTTGCAAAATAAATAAACAGAATCTCATAGCTTTTCTATATAACAACTACAGTTATAAAATGTAATGGGAAAAGAACATGATCATAGTAACAACCAGAAAACATAATATCTAAGAATGAACTCAACAAGAATGGTACAGAATATAAATAAAGAAACTGCAAAATGTTGCTTATGGACATAAAAAGAAATTCAAATAAATAAAATAATTTAAAAGTTAGATGATGTAAGGATGCAGGAAAACAGACAATCTCATAGCTTGTTGCAAAAGCATAAAGTGGTCAACCTCTTTAGGGGTCAACTTGGCAAGATCTATCAGAACTTAAAACTTTCAACCCAGAAATTCTACTTGAAGAAATGTACCTCACAGGTAATATGTATGTATAAGTACGGGTATGTGCGTGTGTGCGTGCCCATACAAGGCTACTCAACATAGCATTGTTCTTAGTAGTAAAAAGCTGAGAACAACGTAAATATTGAAAAATGATAGATTGCTTAGGTAAAGATGGCATATCAGCATTATAAAATACTATGTAGCCACACTTGAAATAGTATCACCACTTTATTGAAAAATATTTTTGTAAATTTTTTTATAGAATAAGGAAGATACACATACTTCTAAATATTATCAATATACTTTTTAGCTAGGTGGCAGAATTATAGTAACTTATTTTCTTCCCTGTGACTTTCTGTTTCTCAATTTTTCTATAGTACTCGTGTATTGTAATTAGCAGAGAAAAGTAATACAAGCTTTATCTGTGAATGCAAGGAATTCCAGTACCTAATATTTGCACTGCACTGGCCCATTTATAAGGGGCACTCAGATACATTTTTTCTAAATACAAACTATGTTTGCATTACCAACTTGCAAAATTCAGAATAAATGTTTTTCATTTTGACCAGTCTCCACCACTATCTCAGTGAACACAATAGTATAGCCAATAGTATAATTACATTCTGATCTGGAGTCAAAAAGTGAAACCAGCACTTTGCCTATGCAAAGAGAAGGGGAAAGACAGCCATGGCAGCAAGGAGGAATAATGGGTGTTTATCCTGCAAGCCTCAAATCTCCAATCTTATCCACTACAGGAATCAGGAGCTGCTTTTGTTTCATCAACTTTTCTTTAGCCCTGTGAGAATTGTGTTTTATTATCTGTTTATGCGCAATGCTCTATTGTGTGAGTTGATTGACTAAGCCAGGGTATCAAAGCAGGAAAGTGAGGTGTATGCTTTAAGGTTTAGATCCTGTCTAACTGTCTCTCAACAGCAAGAACAGGGAAGTAGAGCTCAGCATAAACTAGCCCTTTGTGACAAGTAACACTTATGATTCCCTATAATTGCTCAGTTTTGAGCAGGCAATGTGCAGTATTTGCGAAAATGTTCCATTGTCCTACGCTGTCTCCTTCAGAGAGAGCCCTAATCACATATGGAGGAAATGTTTTGTACCTGTGATTTTCATGGCCTTTTTAAACACCCTCCATCCCAGGAACACTGGGAACTTCCCCAGATCCATCTCAAGGAATCATATGCTTTCAATCATATGTGTTGGTGGATCTCAAACTTCTATATAGGGGAGGCTGAATGGACAGTAATCTGGAAGGAAGTGGGGCTGGGAGCAGTAGCTTTAAAAAATGCTTTTACCTCAATTTACACTAATGGTTATTTTATTTTTCACACTGCAGCCCATTACAAAACCCTATGTGTAACCTGCTTAGATATATAGACACATACAATTATATTACCAAAATAAAAGCTTTGTGAAATAATACACTTGCATGTGTGACACACTTTGACGTGTTCTATTACATCGATATAGTCTAGTCTATTCTATTAAAAATCATGCCCAAATCTCATTAAAATATTCCAACCGTCCATCACGGTGGTAACCTGCAGTGGGAAACACGTTTGAGAGGGGTCGTTAGGGCCTGGATTTATGACCATCCAGAGCACTGGAGGGAGCGATGTTCACTCCCAGACAATCCGTGACTACCCCAAGTAGGAGGTATCTTCTTGCTCTGAGTTCTCAGAGAAGAAAAGCTTGAGAACTTACGAGAAGTCCTGGGAGTGTTCAATATCACAAATTTCTAAGTTCCTTTTTATGGGACCAAGTCTATTGAGGTAATTCAAATTACTGGCTTTCTCAGGACCTCTTTGGACACCTTAGAGAGAGGGGAAACTGGAAGCACAGTTACCGTAGGAAGAACTGTTGAAGAGCTCAATGTTGAAGAAGGCGTAGTCTCCACTGGTCATCCCATGCTTGTGCGCTGCCAGCATGATGCCCCGGACGGTGTCGCTGCTCGCACACATGATCACCACTGGGGAGGGAGGAACAAACAACACGTGTGAAACGCCCTTTCCCACAGGCCAGCGAGGACGCGGAAACCAGGGGTGGGGACGTCTGACAAGGAACCAGGGACTAATATAGCCCTAAAGCACCTCCTCACTCATTACTTAGTAATTACAGAGGGAAAGAAGAGTAGCTTGACAGTGGAGAAAGCGAGCGGACGCCCGCATAACCAGGTGATGGAAGCCCCCATCACCAACCATGGGAGCACACGCATGAACACCCGGGACCAAAAAGGTCAAAATGGGCAACGTGAATCCAATCAGAAGAGAAGCCAAAAACCCAGCTTTGGAAATGTTCTAACCCCCAAAAAGACCTCGAGGCACAGAAAACTAAATGTGTGATCCTGCACCTTAAAAAAATAATAATAATAAAAGTTTTGCTATAAAGGGCATTATTGAGACAACTGGGAAAATTTGGGTAAGTTAGATAGTAAATTAGATAGCAGTATTGCAACTGTGTTAAAAGTTTTTGCGTTTCCTACTTATACTGTGGCTTTGTAAGTGAGTGCCCTTGTTCTTGGGGAGCACCTAAGTATTTAAGGGTGAGGGAGCATGATGGCTCTACTTACTTCTCAAATGGTTCCTAAAAAGATACGTGTGTGTGTGTGTGTGTGTGTGTGTGTTTGACGGTGGTAGGAAGGGAAAGAGTGGGGGAGAGATCTGGAGTGAAAGCATATGGGGCAAAATGTTACAGCTGGTGACAGTCGAGGTCAAGGCTGCACAGAGGTTTCTTACGCTTTCTTCCATCTTTCCCAAAAGTATAAAATTATTTCAAAATCAAGTTTTTTAAAAAAGACTTCAAAGATATCATCAGATTTGCCCAATATAAGCCAGTGAAGAGTATCAACAGCTTTTTGCACTGCACAGCATGGTAAACACATTTTCCTGAGAAAACAAACTGAATGGCTCTAGGGAGAACAGTGGTTTGGCAAATCAGAGGATGCAGCCAGTGGTGTAAGTTTTCTGCTGTCTGAATGTTGAAACATTTCTCTCAAGCTGTCTCAACGTGTATAGGAAATAGTTAACGAGACTCCAGGACCCTCCTCATGTTCTCTCCGTTTGTACCCACACTGCCAGGTTTGTATAATAATAATAGGCAGCTCCAGAACCTTGTGGCCTGCCATGTAAGAGCTACACCAAGCCGGCGTGAAGCGGGTACCTGGCTGTCATCCAGTTAATTCCATCACTGTCGGTGGCCCCTGGTCCCCATGACGCAGACCACTGTGTTTCGCTGCATACATGGAGAGAGGAGACCCGGGGAGGCCCAGGGGGCCTGTCCCCACATTATCACCACACACGCCAGCCCTTTGCGATGTGTCTGTTCTTTGTAAAAGCATGGGTGCTGAAAGACGTCAAACAAACTCCAGGCTGGGCCAAAGCTGCCTTGGCAACACGCACGAAGGGTTAGGCGCCTGTTGATATGTCGTTTATTACACATGTTAATTCAGAGTGTTAGATCGTGACTCTGACATTTCTTACTACAGAAGGGCTCGCTGTGCAGGCTCACGCTCTGGAGAACAAGTTTTAACAATACAAAATTCCATAAGGTCTGTAACTGTGGGAGTAGGTGTTGTTTGTGCCTAGAAATACTGGTATATATTTGGAATAAATAGTCAAACTCCAAGATGCCTCAGCAAGGAAGCTTTGAAAGAAACTCTTCATCCCTCATTAGGACCTACACTCTTGTTTCAGCTCTGATTCAATTTTAGTCCCTTGAAATGATAAAAAGAGCCACGGTGTCCCACAGAGCGGCCAATAAGGAAAAGGCTGAGGCTAGACAAGTTTGAAGAGTGCAGATTCCAAGAGTGGGCATCTACAGAAGGACCCCGGAGGCTCTAGCTGACCGTCCACCAGCAGCCCCCATCATTTTGTGATCAACTGATCATAGTCCGGAGTCTGGCCCTAAACCCCCAGATATAGAACCTAATTCTATCGGCACATGAAGAGTAGAGTCATTACTTAGAAGCAGAATCCCAATAATCTAGCTCAGATGTTTTTAGATACTCCTAAATGCAGATTACTTCATTTCAATGAAGACCCCAATGGTCACACACACATTTGCATCAACATGTCCCTGAGCATGCCAAATGAGAAGCCATAGTGTAAGCAGTAGGATGTTAGTGAGGATGGAATCTGAATCAGGGAGGTCAGCTGGAGGATTCAGGCATCCAAAGGCATCAGGCCTTGGTAACCAGAAGCATCCACGGAAGTGCTATACCTAGCCCAGGACCTAACAGGCTGTGTCCTCAGGCCAGAACATAAGCTTCCCTAAGTCCTGGATGCTCCGCCTGACACTGCCCCCCCGTCACTTCTTTGTCTATTTTTACAGCTCTGGCCCATCTCCCTCTCCGTATTCCCATCACCACAAAGACCAAGCCCTCTGACAGACACACTCTTTCTTTAAATGTCAATACCTGCTGGGACTGAGGAAGAGTGACACGGAGCAGCAGTGTGTCTATCTGAGCAGACTTTGATTATTTTAGATCTCATCCATTTTGTGTCGACCATGCAGTTAAACCCTCCTTTGTGAGAACTAATTTCCAAGTTCACGGGCAGGATATTGTTTTTCTTGCATAAAAGAAGCCCATAACGCACATTATCATCCAGCTGAAGTTGGAGCAAGCACTTGCAGACACGGGCAAAGCAGAGAGAATGCAGAATCCTTCTAGATTTGTAGGGTGTTTCCTAATCCCATATGGCTGTTTCATTCATGCCTAATTCAACAGCAACTATTTTTAGCAACTTGCCTTTATACAATCTGTCAGAAGGTTTAAAATAGTTTTCACTAAAATAGCTTTCTCCTCCTACTCATGTTTCATCAGTTTATATAATAACTAATTAAATTACACATGTATTATAATAAATACAACTGGTATAAACAGATTTGGCGACAACTCTTGGAGAGTATATAGACAAGTGTGAGAAGCGTGTGGCCATAATCAGGAGAAGATATAATGACCAGCATTCACCAACAGTCAAAGTGTGTGGAGCAAAAGAGCTGCAGCTAATCCTGTGAGCTGCTTAAATGATGGTCAATTAAGACAATTTGTGCTGTAGTTAAGTATAGCTAAATATATAAATACTCACTTTTTGGTCAAATTGTTAAACTTGTAAAAGGAGGGATGATGGTGTGATTCTAAGTTTCTAGATGGACTGTTCATCATTCTGCTCTATTTCTGTCTTTGCCAAAGACTTGTGATGTCCCATGGCATCCTCCACTATCTGACTCCCAATGTCTTCTGGAAGTGACTTTGCAATCACTCTAAGAATGGCAGAGAGAAGTGTTAAAGGGTGGCTACAGAAGCCAATTCAGAGAACCAGAAACAGTCCAGGTGGCACACCTGAGTTAGGGGGGATATCTTTTCCCCAGTCTCACATTTCCATCTGGAGTAACCTCTAAGAGGGTGAGACTCCTCATCCCTCAATGTGCCTTCATTTATCCCTCCGTCCCCCACCACCACCCAGAGGAAAAGGAGTAAATTGTTGGATTGGTGAGGTGAGTCTGAAAACAAAAATGGCATGCTGGGTCCTTTCTTCCTTCCTCTTTTGGGTGCATGTCTGCTTGCAGAGGGCACATATTAAGGGAGAAGTAACAGTAAATAGGCCTTTCTGGTAACAAATCTAAATCCATGTTTTCCGATTGGTTTTATCAATAATAAAAGCATATTTTCGGGGCACCTGGGTGGCTCAGTTGGTTAAGCGTCTGCCTTCTGCTCGGGTCGTGATCTCGGGGTCCTGGGATCAACCCCCGAATTGGGCTCCCTGCTCAGTGGGGAGTCTGTTTCTCCCTCTCCCTCTGCTCCTCCCCCCATTCGTGTTTGCTCACACGCTCTCTCTCAAATAAATAAAGTCTTTTAAAAAAACATATATTCGGGGGCCTGGGTGGCTCAGTCCGTTAAGCGGCTGCCTTCGGCTCAGGTCATGATCCCGGGGTCCTGGGATCGAGCCCCACATCGGGTTCCCCGCTCAGCGGGGAGCCTGCTTCTCCCTCTTCCAGTCCCCCTGCTTGTGTTCCCTCTCTCACTGTCTCTCTCTCTGTCAAATAAATAAAATCTTTAAAAAAAGATAAAAAATAAAAAAACATATATTCACATTCTCCATCTGACTCTTGCATCCATTTTCCATTTAATTCTAAGCTTAAAAAAGAAAAGAGATGTTACTTTATGGAAGCAAAGCAATATATGCCATGTGCTGCAAATTGAAAATATGATAGCAGAAATTAGAAACCAAAACTTAATAGAAATTTGGGGAGCAAAGAATATCTAAATGAGAGGAATTTCTTCTTAAAAGACAGGCAGTAAATAGGAGAAAAGAGGTAAGGAAGGTAGAGTTTCAATCCAGGAAGTCTAACATCCAAATAATACAAATTCTAGAAAGACAAACAGAGAAAATGAAGGGGATAAAAGAAATAATTTAAGAAATTTTTTCAGAACTAAAAGACATGAGTCTCTGAACTGAAGAGGTGTACCCTCCAATACCCTGATATGCATAAGGCAAGATACTGGCATGAAAGTACATCATAACAAAATGTTAAAACTTTGAGAGCAAAGAGAAAATTCTAAAATTTTTCAGGAAAAAAATAACAGATAACAAACAATAGGTCAAGAATCCAAATTGATTCAAGCTTCCTAGTAGCAACATAGGAATTTGTAAGACAATCCTTCAGATCTTGAGGGAAAATGATTTCCAACCTAGAATTCCATAAAAATGCTTAAGGGTAGAATGAAGACATTTTCGGTCATGCAATGTATCAAGCTTTAGCTCTCCTATATCCTTTCTGAGAAAGCTCCTGGAGGAAGTGCTCCACCAAAACAAGAACACAAACTAAGAAAAAGGAACACCTAGGGATCTAGTCAGAGAGAGAGAGAGGCAATGGGAGTTGCAGGGGGGTGTTAAAGAAAGAATCCAGAGTGACAACTGTGCAATCTGCTTAGAAAATAACCAAACCGGAGCATCTCAGGGGCTTACAATAGAGTTGATGGATGATTTAGTTGTAACGCCATAGGAAACTAAGCAAACAAGCAAAAATGGACTTTTTTTTAACCCAAGGAAAGCTAGAGCAAAGCAGGAAATGTCATTGTAATAGCTGATATGGTCCAACTACAAATAGCATTTAGAAGGCAATAATGATATAGACACTAAAAGCTGAGCTAACCAAAAATTCTTATGCAACCATTCTGAAAGGATGTCTGCAAAGATAAAGAAAATGTGATATATATATATATACCACACACACACACACACACACACACACACACACACACACACGGAATATTATGCAGCCATCAAAAGGAATGAAATCTTGCCATTTGCAACGACATGGATGGAACTAGAGGGTATTATGCTAAGCAAAATAAGTCAATCACAGAAAGACAAGTATCATATGATCTCACTGATATGAGGAATTTGAGAAACAAGACAGAGGATCATAGGGGAAGGGAGGGAAAAATGAAACAAGATGAAACCAGAGAGGGAGACAAACCATAAGAGACTCTTAATCTCAGGAAACAAACTGAGGGTTGCTGGAATGGTGGGGGCTGGGAGGGATGGGGTGGCTGGATGATAGACATTGGGGAGGGTATGTGCTATGGTGAGCGCTGTGAATTGTGTAAGACTGATGAATCACAGACCTGTACTCCTGAAACAAATAATACATTATATGTTAATAAAAAAATTTTTTAATTAAAATAAGGTAAAAAAAAAAAGGATGTCTGCAAGGAGAGCTCAAGCATGTGGTTAATACACAGGAGAAGAGAACTAAATTATCATCTGCCCCTGGGATGGCAAGAGAGAAACCCTCAAACTGAAATAATCGAAGTCACATGTTATTTAGAGGTATGAAGTCAAATACCTACAGAAATCACTGCAAGAGCTCAAAGTGCTTTCCTCTGGCAAGTCAGACATGGAAAGTACGAGGCAGCAAACTCTTGTTCCTAATTAGGCTTGGGTAATCTTCTGACTTTTTCATCTATGTAACTGTATAACTAACTCCCATAAAATTAGTATCTTTTTTTAAAAAAGACTTCTTTCTGGCCGTTTCTACACTATACAGCAATGGGTTTCATTTGCAAAATAGATTGCACTTTTATTTTTATTGTTCACAAAGGTCCATCCACTCCAAAGACTTTCAGAGTTTCTACACTGCAGCTTACAATGCTTCATTTTTTCCCCTGCTGTCTGTTAGTTATTTTACACTTATCATGCATTCTTTGCTTGAAAATTCTGCTGATCAACCATTTGGTCATTTACCCCAGCCTAAATCTAAAAATAAGTGGCTCTTGTACTGATTAAATACTATTGTCTCTATAGTTGTTAGCAGGCCCACATCAATGACATACTAATAACTAAAAGGATAAAACTACAGTTCTTCATACAAAAATGTGTGTGTACACTACTTCTAGTTCTGCGTCTCCTAAGATGCATAGACAAAACAACTGCTAGCTTCTATTGCTTGAAAAAATTGTTATTTTTAAACTTGTCTTTTTAAAAAATAAATTTATTGCTGACTATAGAATACTGAGGGCAGTCGTGGACTGTAGAATTGAATAAGTTTTAAGTAAAGATCATTATGTTTTTACTGATATAGACTCAGGCGTGTGTATTTCGGTGATGTTCTATGTTGGCTAAAGACAAAAGACAGGGAAAACATTTTTAATTATTGACCTTGATGGTAAATCCCTAAAAGGAATGATCAGTTCCCCTCAGTTCTTCATTTTACAGCACAGCACATAGCCAAGTGAAATTTTAGTCATATTATTATTTGAGATGGTGGCATTTATCAGTTTTTACCCGTTAGGAAATTCAAACATTCGCGATATGATTTTAAAGATGAAAATAAGTTCAGAAAAAGTGCTAAGAATGTTACCGCCAAAAGATGAGGGGGGCGGACAGTCACTCTCTGGTTCTGTGATGTTTCATATGGAGTTTTCGAGGACAAAATTGTGGTCGGTTATGTTTTTAATATTTGAGTGAGCACAAATCCAAACCCCAGGTCAGCGTGAAGAGGCCTAATTCTCATCTGACCCCACTGTTCCAGCAGGAGGAAATCCCGGCTCAGAGAAGGTAAATGCCTTGCCCGGGGCCATGCAGCAGAGGAGAGGGGACCCCAAAGCCAGAGCATCTGCTCCTCCTGCCAGGGTTCTCTCCCCAAGGCATGGCCTCACCTCGGTAAGGACGATTATCATCATATATATAAAATAATAACCATAATCAAACGTCACATTGACTGAGCATCCGGTATGTGCCTGGCACTGTTTCAGCACATTCCACGTGTTCGCTCACGTAACCCTCCCAGCATCCCCAGCGTGGGCTGCCCCAGCTACCGCCACTTTAGCTGAGCAGCCTGAGGTATGAGGCTTAGTAGCAGCAGCCCAACCTCTTTTGCCAGGACAGGTGCTCTGGAAGTCAAACTCCACGGAACCCCTGAACTGAAGCCCTATTTAACACTTTAACCACTTGTGGCAAAGTAAGGGTGATTAGTAAAAGATCCCCAGAGAGAGCTTTGTGATCAAGCAACTTTCACCGGGAGGGTAGGGCAACAGGGAGTGGGGGAGAAGACTTAGTAGAGAAACGGTTTTGTTTTATATTTATGAATATTTATCCTTCTGCCAAGTCACTGTTGGAAATAGACTTTAGAATATGAATGGTAGCCTCATCACCTGCAAAACATGCAGTTCAGCCCAGCAAACTTTCACCACTAAATTCAAACAAAAAAAAAAAAAAAGAGAGAGAGAGCGAGAGAGGAGAAGGAGAAGCAGCAAAAAGACCTGGGAACAGCTATGAGGCTTCCGGAATTAAATTAATCCGCGGCACCAGACTGTAGTCCAAGCTCTCTGAAGCCCCCAGGCCTAGCAGGGCACTAGCACCTCCCTACCCCTTGCCTCAGACACACCATTGTGAGGCTGAGGAGACCGGTGGCCGCGATCTGCCCTCATGGGGCCGACTGCTCCCCTTAGGCCATGGATCTCAGGCCGTGTGTGCATGGGTCACCGCCAGCATTTAGACCTTCAGGGCTGTGGCAGCATAGACGGGTTGGCAGACCGCGGCTCGCGCCCTCAGGATAACACCCCCCCCCCCCCCCCCCCCCCCCCCCCCGCCATCTCCAGCCCTTCGTGCCCTGAAAACCAGAGCTGAAGAATCAGGTTCCGGGGACACAGGGCAACCTGAGGTCTACAGGGCTCTGCAAGAACCTGGGGACTGGGAGAGGGGAAAGAAGTAGATGTGGGTTTCTCCGCCGGGCGTGACGAGTCCGCAGCGGTTTTTCATAATCAGCAAAACCGGCGCCCCGCCTGCTTGTCTGGCAGTGATTCGGCGCAGACAGCCTGGAGTTCGGACGCTCAAAACTTGGCCATGCATCCTCACTGTCAACACTGTCAACACCTCCCACCTCTTCTCTCTAGAGTGCGTTTACTCCCCAGTCCGAGTGGCCATCCTGGGCGAGGGGGCGACCACGGCGCCATCCTCCAGGGAGCTTCTGCCCACTCTCACCTGTTCCTGAGGCTTCTAGCTTCCGGTTGCGCTGTGTCCCACGGCCACAGCGCCCAGGAGGGTGGCCGTGCCGAGTCGTGGACCAGCCCTGTGTTTGGCTCAGCCCTCTCTCGCCTGTGGCCTCCCCGCGTGGGGTCGTGGGGAACTTTGCCCCGACTGCACCACTGGCCATCCAGGCGCGTGCGTGCCGAGGGGGGAGCCGAGGTGGGTTCCCCGGCTCCCCCCGGGGACTCTGCACCCCAAACCTGACACCAGGAAAGAGGGAATGCACTATGCTGGGATCTCAGCCCACCTTCACGCAGCCTACACTGCAGTAAAATGGGCCGCACTGGGGTCTTCTGCGATTAGGTATCCTCGACCACCCGCTTCTCCTCCGGCTCCCTGCTCCCTGCAGCGGTAGCCGCCATCCTCAGCCTCGAGCTTTGTCCGGTTTGGTAGTTATTCAAACTCCCACAGACCCGGGGAGAAAACTTGGGGCACACGTGCAAAGGCTGTAAGCGCTCGCTTCCCCAGCGCGCGCTCTCGCAAAGCCTCGCTCGGGGCGCTTTAGAGACCTTGGTGCCGAACGCGCGGGGTGGGGGGGGGGGGCGGGGAGTGAGCGTCGCCTGAGTCCAGACACAGCGAGGCATTTTTGGTGGAAACCACAGAGGCTCGTTTATAAGGGCCACGGAAGGAATGAGAAGGGCGAAACAATGACCCTTTAAAAGAAAGCTGGGATTTGTGGAAGGTGCAGCCAAGGGAACCCTTGGAACCAAGCTAGACAAGTAGCCGCTAGCCAGTTGTGGAGCGAATAAACATGCTTCCGCACTAGGAGGGGGCGCACGATGGTAAAGGACTGAGTAACAAATTCTCTCGGCCGCGGGACGCTTTCAGACCCTGGTTGCAGCAGGGCGCTGGCGAAGGGCGAGAGAGGAAGAAAAACCCAAGCGATTTGACAGCACCTGTCGGACTGGGCACTCGGGAGCTGCAGGCCCAAACGCCCCTCCCCCAGGCTCCACCACCCCTCTCGGACCTCTGTATTCACCCCGCGACCGCGAAGGGAGATGGTCAAAGGTTGTCGCAGCCAAACGGTGCACACCCGGGCGAATCCCCGCGTGCGCGTCCTCCCCGGGTCCTCGGTGCAGCAGGGGGTAGTAGGGTCCGCAGAGGAGCGGACGGGTGTGTAGGGAGAGCCGCCCAGAGCGGTTGGGTTAGGGCCGGAATTCCGGGGCGCACTCCTGCTCACCTCGCTCACTGGCCTGGATGTAGCGCACTATGTCGTCCAGGTCCAAGTCTTTGGTCTCATCGAAATTGTAGGCGGACGTGTGCAAGCCCTCCTCCTGGAAGACCTCGTGGACCCCTTCGAGGGTGAAGTAGCAGTTCCGCTCCAGCTTGTCATCGCTGTAGACCAGTGCGGCGCGGCTCCACTGGTGGTGGCGGAATAGGGCGAGCATCATCTCACCCATTTTAGCGTATGCGGGCGCCACGCGCGTGAGGTGCGAGTACTCCGTGTCCTTGTGCTGGAAGCCGGCGGCCAGTGCCCCTGCCGACAGCATAGGCAGGTCCCAGTGCGACGCAAGCCGGGCCACCGGCGCTGCTGCGTACTCGCACACCGGCCCCAGGATGAGATCCGGCTTGGCGCCGCGCGCCGCCGCCACGCGGTCCACCAGGCTGAAAAGTGCGCGGTTGCCGCAGTCCGAGTCTTCGTAGGCCACCTGGAAGCGAGTGCCGGGTGGCAGAAGCCGCCGCTCGGTCCCGTTGCCCTCCACGCTGCGCAGCGCGTATTCGATGGCCGGCCGCACCCGGGCCAGGGAGAACAGGTACGAGTCGTCCTGGGGCAACAGCACCAGCACCTCGATCTTCTGCGGCTGCAGCGCTTCTCTCTCCCGGCGCCCTCCGCCGAGGCTGGCGCCCCCGCCGCCACCGCCACGGGTGCTGCCGACCAGCAACGCCCAGACAAGCAAGACGCACGCGGAGAAAGTGAGCACCAGCAGGGACGGCATCGTGCCGCAGGAAAGAGCCTGCCCTCGCTGCCGACTCGCCCTCTGCCCCCCACCCACCCTTCCTCTTTCCTCCCCACTCTTCTCTCCGAGGTCCCTGCGCCCCCTTGGGCGCTCTAAGAAAATAGAATACCCCCTTCGCCAAAAGACAGAGAGGAAGAGTCTTTCTTTGCAGTGTCACTCGTTTAAAAAAAAGAGAGAAAGAAAAGGAAGAAAAAGTTCACCGCGTGTAAACCTGTACGCCTGTAATATATTTATATATATATACTTATAAATATATATATATATATATATATATATATATATATTCGCCCTCCCTTTATATATACTATTTTGCTTAGAGGTGGCTTCTTATTTGGACGTTGCTAAGATTGCTTTTGAAAGCGTATTTGTAAAAGAAAAAAAAGTTAGACTTGTCCAAGTGCTTGTAATTGACGGTGCATCTCCCCCGCGTTTGATCTCATTGATTCGCGCCGGTTCCTGGATCCATAGCCCGCGTTTAAATAGCGTGGCAGCGGCGGAGCGTGTTACCACACAAGGCGCTCCGAGGCTGGGCTTGTATTTCCAGCGGGTGGGGTGGGTGGGGGTGGGGAGTGGTGGGGGCTGGGCTGGGGGAGCCTCTCATTAACATTCTTACATCAGGGCTCCTCCCCACACCCCTACCTTCCCACCCCTCCCCGGTCCCTAACCCCAACAACTCCCAGCCAGCCCCCGGCCTTGTCCTTAAAGCCGCAGTCGCCCACGTCCGCACCGGCGGGAGTCCCCAGCACACCGCACCGCCTCTGGGGTCCCCCGCCTTACCCTGGCCCCGCACGCGGCAGCGCCTTCTCCAGCTCCAGGCTTTAAAAAGGGAAATGTGTTTGAAAGTAAATGAGCGCAGGCACACACACTGTGCAAAAAACAACAGGATTAGAGGAAGGGGGTGGTCCTAGAAATTTGTAGTTTCGTTGCAAAAATCGGTAAATCCCGCTCACTCTCACCTCTTTCTCACTCCAGCCAAATTCCCTCCTGACGCGGCAACTCGGGGCGGGCACCCGACCTTCCCAGTCCCCTGGCACAAGGTCAGGGAACAGGGACCAAGGTCCCAGGGCAGACGGCTCGATCGAGGACCTAGAACTCCCCGCTAGCCCAGGCGGTACTTGCACCCCTCCCTCCCCCGCTCTCCCCTGCCACGCGCCCGCGTCCTCCCTCTGGGCCGCGCGGTTCGCGCTGGAGTCGCCGCGTTTCCAGGATTCCAGGGACCCAACGCAAAGACCCTCAGCCGGCGAGCTGCAAGCGGAAAAGAGAAACTTGTTGCTCCCAAAGGCGAGCGAAGAGTTCGGCTTCTGGAGGTGGCGAATAGTTTGAAGAGCATCCTCAAGGTTTTGTTTGCCAAACCAGGGAACTAAAGAGACCTCCCTATACCGTCACCCGAGGGTCTCTTGGGTGCAGGAGCACCGTCCGTTCCAACCGCTTCTCCTCGCGGTCGCGAGAGACACTGTGCTCGCGGTCCTGCACTGCCGAGAAAT
Source organism: Phoca vitulina (assembly GCF_004348235.1). Lineage (NCBI taxonomy): Eukaryota > Metazoa > Chordata > Mammalia > Carnivora > Phocidae > Phoca > Phoca vitulina. The sequence continues at coordinate 25,476,556 of NW_022589720.1, read as the reverse complement.
GTCCTGTGTCGGAGACCCAGTCTTGCCACTGGTCACAGCCACAACAGCAGCGGAGACAAGGATGGAAACGGCCGTGAAGTCCGTGGCCAGAGGGGCCTCGCGGGAGTCCTCCACGCTACAGGGCAGGTCCAAATGGAACTTGACCCTCTGAAAGTGACAACACACCGAAGTCATTTGCAGTGCGAACGTGCTACATTGGACTGGGGAATTCTGATACTTAAGTGCCGCAAATTAAAATAAATTGAAAATGTTTTTAAATGGACTTTCATTAGACTGGGTCCACGAATTTCTATTAGTCTTAGACCAACGCCCTCTTTCGGCAGAAACTTGCAGCCGGCTGTTATCGCTGATGCCACCGCCCCAGGCGCTGCGTTTGGTTGGTTTGCTGTTAGTTGTTCTTTCTTTTCTTTTTTCTTTTCTTTTCCTTGCTTTTCCTTTCTCTTCCTTTCAACAGGGAGGCCCCAAAAGAGCAATCGTTCTCATTTGTAACAGTGAAAAGGCAAATTGGGATTACAGGAGACGTGGCAACTTTAAGCAACAGCGCTGGATGCCAGTTACAGCACCTCCTGAACGCTCTTTCTGGCACCGGAAATGTAATTATGGACAACAGGTCACCTTCTGGGTCTTTTAGATTTCAGATTATGCACTATGATCCCTGAATCTTCAAGTAGGACTTTTCTACTCCTACAAGAACTCTCATTTATTTAATTAGAGCTGCTAATCAATAGCAAAAGAGGCATCTTTATAAAATTTTAATTCCACAAAGAGGGTAATTTGCACACACTGGAAATTGAGATTTAGCACTTCACAGCAATTAAACCCTCCCTGAACTCCTGGGAAGAAAGAGGGAGGGAGGGAAGAAGGAAGGGAAGGAAGGAGGGAGGGAGGGAGGAAGGAAGGAAGGAAGGAAGGAAGGAAGGAAGGAAGGAAGGAAGGAAGGAAGGAAGGAAGAGAGAGAACAGGACTAAATCACGAATTCCAAGGGTCTTAATGGATTTCCAAACTGGTTGCCAGGAGACATGAAGGAACCAAGGTTTCCTATTACTGCTTTCTGTGCCCTGTGTCTGGAGAACACAGGCCAATGGGGATATGATTTTGCACACTGGGTGGTGTGGGCTTAATAGGAGAGTCTGGGGTTTCAGTGGCACTGGGCGTGATCGCTTCTGCCCCAGTCACACTGAGGGTCACGCCCAGGGCAGTACGTTTATGTTTGGTTATCATAGCCTCTCGGTGGCCTTTGGATCAGCGCTCTCAACTTCCAGCTTGTCACTCAAGGGCACCGACAAACCAAGCTGTGGAAAGGAAGAGCCCCCAAACTAGAGAGCAGAACCAGAGAAGCCAGCATTACTGCCCTTGCTGGTGCTCAAAGCACCCCTTAAATTGTTCCAGTGAGCAGAAGTTGGGGTTTTTTTTTTAATTGAGGTATAATTGATATGTAACATTAAATTAGTCTCGGGTGTACTACATAATGATTCCATATTTGTATATATTGGGAAATGGTCACCACAATAAGTCTAGTTATAACTTTCATCACCATGCATGGTTACAAAAATTTTCTTCTTGTGATGAGAACTTCTAAGATCTCTTTGCAACTTTCAAATATGCAATGCAGTCTTAACTATAGTCAACACACTATATCTTACCTTCCCAGGACTTATTTATTTTATTAGGATTTTTAAAGAAAAATTTTAATTGAAAATGTGCACATTATAGGAAGTAATAGAAGTATATGAATTTTAATGTTATGAGTTTGTTTACTTTCCATCAAATTATATTTTTTCCAAGCAGCTGAAAGCCTATGTAAATTTCTTGAATACCATGAAGTTCTCCGATCATGGAACTGGAAAAGATTTTAGAAGTCACCACACTGACACCCCTCACTCACTAGATGGTGAATTAAGGCCAAAGAATAAAAATGAGGTACTTAAATACATCCTCGTCCCTGAGAGTATTTTAAAATGGGATTGAATTAGAAATAAGCACGTACCACCTATTATACCACGTAAGAGAGGTTTGGAGACAAAGCTAATTTTCATTAAGTAATAACATTCTTTGTATTAAAATTTTATTTTATATGCAGCTAAGTTTTGAGGTTTTACAGCACACTAAGCTAATTATTAATAGAGTATAATAGAATTTTTGCAGCACTATAAACATGAAGATGGATCAAGCCAAGAAAGAAGGAAAAAAGAAAAGAAATAGAAATAACTCATCCCTTAGGGTCAATTTCTAAACATTGTTCCTTTCAAGTCTATAAAACAGTGAAATGGAAAAAAAAAAAAAAGATCCCTAACCTTTTCACTTAGTACATTGTTTCTGGCAACAATTGCTGAATGAAAACAAAAGAAAGTTACAGGGAAATGCTGAAAATAAAATTAACCAAATGAAAGGCAATGTGAGCTCTAAACAGGATTATTACAAAAGCTAGTTGACTCTTATATAGGATTTAGAAATGTTTTCCTCCATATCCACAAACTATATTTTTGAACTTGAAGTTACTAAAATAAGGTGACCAGTTTTCTATATTCAGTTGTTTCTTTGCCGGCTCTTTGAAATGTCCGGTGTCTGTATGTTAATTCTTCTACCACCAGGAAAGACAGCATGACCCAGAGAACCCCAACATGCCATTCTTTGAAATGTGTTAGAAATGCTATCATAAGGAAGTTTTCTCCACCAATTTTAACAGTCTGTATGACCTTCTCCCTCACAAACCCAGTGGCAACCTCTCAAGTAAGAACCTTTCCAGATTTTCACAGAGAACATCTTCTCCCTCGTGAAGCCAGCCCTGAGGTCACAGTAAGGGACAGTAAAGGATCCCTGTGAAGCCAGCAGCCCACAAAGAAAATACCTTCTGGGGACAGAATTGTTGAAAACACACTTCCCCCTAGAGGCAGAAAAGATGAAAGAATATTACGCACAATTCAGAACATTTCTGTAATTTAATGAGTATTGAGGTTTTAGTTTTAACATATAGCTGATGTTTTAGAGGGAACCATTCAAGACCTGGGAGAGGAATCAGTGAATGCCAAAAAATTAAATTACAACTTTGCCTCTGGGCTTTATCTTTCCTCAAGCAGGGACTCTATTCATTGACCCCTTTTCTTCTATTTTACAAATCTGTGATTTTTTTCCAGCACTATAAAAAATAGCAATTACATATTTTTTCCATTTAAATGTATGATTCAATTTCACCAGAAACTGCGGCTAAAGATGGGCTTGAGGGATTCTTTTGAAAACAACTCTAACAGACTTACATTCTTAAGGTCAGATTTGTTTCTGTCTTACTGTCCCCTCCTAGGTTCCCATTAGCCACAATCTCTTTTCACTTCTTTGAAGATGTACTGAGACAAAATGACATTAGAAAGACTTGGGTGGCTCAGTCGTTAAGCGACTGCCTTCGGCTCAGGTCGTGGTCCCAGGGTCAGCAGGAAGCCTGCTTCTCCCTCTCCTGCATTTGTGTTCCCCCTCTCGCTGTGTCTCTTTCTGTCAAATAAATAAATAAATAAATAAATAAATAAATAAATAAATATTTTTTAAAGAAAGAAAGACTTCTGAAAAACGTAGAGCTACTGCTCTGGTGTAACCTGAGTACCAGGCTGGGGGCCGGGCTTCCCAGGGGCATCCTAGGGAAAGAGCACCCCCATAGAACCCTCCCAGCGCTTAGGCAGGTTATCACCTCACCTGTTTGACCTTCAGTGTCCTCACTGGCCTCGATTTTTCTCGCTTCTGCACGGGAGATAATGATATTGTCCTGGTGTTGCAGAAATAAGGATCAGAAAAAATAGATGCAGGATGCTTTGTATCCCGTAGGAAAATAAATGGCAGCTCTCGTTATTAAATTCCCTCTAATGCCTGGTAAAGAGTACTAGACCAAGTAAGTGTTCAATAAATGTTTATGGAATGAAAGAATTAATTCAAAACCCGAACTGGTGTGGCTTTTGGTGTAACTTGCTTGGAATTATCTATCGACCTTACTTAATAATGTTTGTTTGGTGACAGTGGTTTCCCAGGGGGAACCCTTTTGGCAATCACTGTGATACTGGCCCTGGATTCGCAACCTCAGATATTTCCTAGTAAGCTGGAGACAAAAGCTTGTTCATGTCTTCCCTCTGCACAGTGGAGCAAAGAGAGTAGGAGCTGATGTTTGCCACCCACAGCTGCCCTTCCCATCTAAAAGGTTCCTACACAAAGTCAGGCTGCCTCCAGCCTCAGAGAACTAAAGGAGCGAGGGAAGCCAGGGATACATCAGAGAGTGATTTCTTTAAAAAGGGGGGGGGGGGAATAGAGCAGTTGTGCAGGGCACAGGACTTTGGGGATGGGGAAGAAAGAGGCAGATTGTATGGAAGCACAAAGAGGATTGTGCTGGAAGGAATGCGTTTACTTTATAGATAGTGGACATTATCACAAATAATGAGAAAAGAATAAAATGTATCCTAATGTACTAACTACCCAGGTAATAAAAAGAGCTTAATGTTCTTGTCCAATTCAGGAAACCTTTTAAGATACTTACAGTGTGCCAAGGACTATGGTGTTCTGGGGCTTCATTAAACCTACTATATCAGACATTCATTTGTTTTGTTCGGGGCTATGATCTGACCCAAGTTATACTTACTTGTATGTGATAGAAAATCACGTGATAATACTCACTTGTGCTGTGTTTTGGAGAAACATTATCAGGACAAAATTATATCAAATTTCAAAAACATCTTATAAAATAATTTTCCTGCTGTTATTACATCACAATATTGAACGGTTTATACTCTAAATTAACGAGCATTAATCTATTAGAATACAGACTTCGTGAGGACTGAGGGTTTTTTCTTTAATCCTGCATTCCCTCCTTCAAGAAGGATATAGCAAGCACCTAAAATTTTCTTAACGATGGTAAATCCGAAGAATACAAATTTCCCATAAAACAGAATTTAGAAGAGAAATAATAAAGCAAAGAAAGGAAAAAAGATAATTCAAAGAGAAATCGTTCATAGATACAAACTTATATATATAAACTTCTAAATTCATAATTTTCAAAAACATTCAGATATGACCATGCTGGATTTCTGAATATGCAAACAACGTAGGAGGCCCAAAATCCTAAATACCAATTTTAAGAGGTCTTAACACATTGATACACCAGCATTTCATCACCTGTACTCAATTCTTGATTATTTCCTTGTTAGTGGGAAAAATGCAGTATCCTAAAAAAAAATCAATATATTATCTTTTGTAATGCTATGAACGGAATTTAAGGTGATGAGGAAAATTTTTGTTACACTATGTGCAATGTTGTGAGATATAATTTTTTATTTCTTTCCAGCAAGTACATTCCACTAGGTATTAAATCTTGGATAGCTGATACATGAGACTAAAATAGAATAGAATGCCATGAGGAAAACATCAGGAAAATTCTTGACATTTGCCCTCTCATATTTTCGGTGATCATGTTGTGACATCAAATTTCGCCCTGACACTAGTGGAGAAAATTGTTTCTTCAAGCTGACATTGTTACATTTCAATTGTTGGTAACTCCTTTGACATTAAATGTTCTTTCCTCTTCATCCATCCTACAAAAATATTCTCCTTTCAGCCCTTCTCTTTTTCCCTTTACTAACTGCCTGGGAAAAATAGTAAAGATTATTTTAACCTGAATCTGTTGCATTGCAGACTCTTGGAAGTCTCAAGGTATGACGTGGAAATGACTTTCTACTTGGGCAATTTCTCATATTCAAGTGTATGTAAGTGTACAAATTGTCTCAAATTGCAAACCATTCATGCCGTAGTAGATCACCGTGAGGTTTTTTTCACCTCAGGTACAAATTTTTAAATTAACCATAGCATCAATTCTTGGCACATTCAATCTGGTACATGTCAATCTGTGAGTTTCTTGTCTTAATTTCTCTCCTTCATCAGTCTCTTCACATTCCCTTTACTCAACGGGATCCTCTCTGTGTTTAATATATGCCACAGATAGGTCTTAGATTCTTGAAAAAGAGTGTTTCTTGTGCATGCCTGTGTCATTCCAATATGGAAATTGTATTATGCTATTTCTTCTTTACACAGAGAGTAACATGGATACTATATATACTATATATACTATTAACTATTAGGTGAAAAATTTATGTCATTGTGTCATTACTTTTGTTTAATTTTTAGAACTGGTAATCTCTTTTTTTCCAACTTTATTGAGGAATAATTCTCAAGTATTATACATATTTAAAATGTACAATGTGATGATGTGATGTACATATACATGGTGGACTAGTTACCAAGATCAAGATAATTAATGCGTACATCACCTCATGTAGTTAGCTCTTTTTGTGTGTTTGGTGAGAATGCTGAAAATCTCTTGGCAACTTCCAAGCATACAGTCCTGTATTACTAAATATAGTCACCACGCCGTACATTTGATCCTCAGAACTAATTCTTCTTATAACTGAAAGTTTATACCTTTTGACCTACATCTCCCTATTTCCCCCTCCCCCCAGTGCCTGGCAACCACTATTTTATTCTCTGTTTCTATGGTATCAGCTTTCTTTTTTATTCTATATACAAATGATACCGTAGAGTCTTTGTCTTTGTCTGGCTGCCTTGTTTCACTTAGCATAATGTCTTCCGGGGTTCATCCATGTTGTTGCAAATTGCATGATGTCCTTCTTTTTATGGCTGAATAATATTCCATTATATATTCATTGTAATATTACATTATATATGTATATGTATGCAAATATGTATGCATATATTTATATATATATAAATATATTTTTTAATCCATTCATCTGTTGAAATTTAAGCTGTTTTCCTATCTTTGTTATTGTGAATAATGCTGGAGGAAACCCGGGAGTGCAGATATCTCTTCAAGATACTGATTTCATCTCCTTTGCATAGATTACCAGAAGTGGGACTGCTGGATCATATGGTAGCTCTGTATTTAATTTTTTGAGGCACTGCCTACTGTTTCTCATCATGGCTACACAAATTTACATTCCCACCCATAAGGTATAGAGGTTCCCTTTTCTCCACAGTTTCATCATTCATCTCTTATCTTTTTGATGAGAGCCATCCTAACAGATACGAGGTGATAATGTCATTATGGTTTTGATTTGCATTTCCCTGATGATGAGTGAGGTTCAGCATTTTTTCATATACCTACTGGCCATTAATTTGTATATTTTCTTTGGAAATAATGTCTATTCAGGTCCTTTGCTCATTGTTTAATTGGATTATTTACTTTTTTTGCTATTTTGTATAGGCTCTATATATTTTGAATATTAATCCCTTATCAGATACATGGTTTACAAATATTTTCTGCCCTTCCACAGGTTGCCTTTTCAACTTATTGATGGTTTCTTTAAAAAAAAAAAATTTATTTATTTATTTGAGAGAGAGCACGAAAGGGGAGAGGGTCAGAGGGAAAAGCAGACTCCCCGCTGAGCCAGGAGCCTGACGCAGGGCTTGATCCCAGGACCCTGGGATCATGACCTGAGCTGAAGACAGACACTTAACCGACGGAGCCACCCAGGCGCCCTTATTGATGGTTTCTTTGGCTGTACAGAAGCTCTTTAGTTTGATGTGTCCTATTTGTTTGTTTTAGCTGCTGTTGCCTATGCTTTTGGTGTCCTATCCAAGAAATTATTACCAAGACCAATGTCAAAGAGATTTTCCCTGTTTTCTTCTATAATTTTTGTGGTTTCAGGCCTGACATGTAAGTCTTTAATTCATTTCAAGTTAGTTTTTGTAAGTGGTGTAAGATAGGGGTTCCATTTCATTCCTTCACTTGTGGATCTCCAGTTTTCCCAACATCATATTAAAGAGACTATCCTTTCCCCATTGTGTGTTCTTGTTGCCCTTGTCAAAGATTAGTTGACTGTAGATGCAAGGGTCTTCTGGGCTCTCAATTCTCACCCACTGGTTTGTGTGCCTGTTTTTATGCCAGAACCTTACTGTTTTGATTATTATAGTTTTGTAATATAGTTTGAAATCAGGAAGTATAATACTTGACCTTTGTTCTTCTTTCTCAGTATTGTTTTGGTTTAGGGATCCTTTGGGGATCCATAAAAATTTTAGGATAGTTTTTGTTATTTCTGTGAAAAATGCCATTGGAATTTTGATAGGGATAGCATTGAATCTGTAAATTGCTCACAGTAGTATGGACATTTTAACAATATTAATTCTTCTAATCCAAGTACATGGGGTATCTTTTCCATTTATTATGTCTTCAATTTCTCTCATCAATGTCTTATAGTTTTCAGTGCACAGGCCTTTGACTTGCTTAGTGAAATTTATTCCTAAGTATTTTATTGTTTTTTTATGCCACCATCCATGGGATTCCTTTTTTTCTCTTTCAGATAGTTTATTGTTAGTGGATAGAAACACATAACTGATCTTTATATGTTGATTGTGTAACCTGCAACTTGGCTGAATTCATTTCTTCATTTATTAACGGAATTCTAACAGTTTTTAGTGGAATCTTTAGGTTTTCTTTACATAGGATCATGTCAACTGCAGAGATAACATTACCTCTTCCTTTCCAACTTAGAGGTCTTTCATTTCTTTTCCTTGCCTAATTGCTGTGGCTAGGACTTCCAATATTACGTTAAACAGAAGTGGTGAGAGTGGACATCCTTTTCCTGTTCCATCTTAGAGGAAAGTCTTTTAACTTTACACCATTGTGTATGATGATGGCTGTGGGCTTGTCGTATTATAGACTTTCTTAGGTCAGTGCGGTGACAGCTCCAGCCCTGGGAAGGGAACACAGCAGCAGGGACTCTGGACAGCTCCAGCACATGGTTTCCGTGTTGGTGAGGACTGTGGGTGTCCTCAGGAGTGAGGATTACTAGGGTTCTCCTGCACTCCTTTTCCCCCCGTGGGGTAAAATCCCTCTAAGGGGATCCCTCTTGGTGCTGAGCTATTTTGGACAGGGGGCTAGGATGACACAGGTAAAATGTTTCCTACTCTTGTCTATGTGTACTCTTTTCAACATCCTCAGTTTTGGGGCTCTGCAGAGTTTCTGCTAATCCTTCATTGTAGTCCAGAGCTTTCCCAGATCCACTTTCATCAGCTGTTCACTTACTGGTTTTTTGGTTTCCTTTTGTGGGGTAGAGGAGCATCAGGACCTTCTAGCCGGCCATGTTGTGGAACTACATTGTTACTTTTGAGTGCTGCATAGTAGTCTACCATAGCATACTTGTTCATTCTCCTAGCTTTCAACCAATGTTAATTCTCTGCTGCCAGAAACGGCTCGGATGAGGATCGTCATCTGGGCCCCCTATATGAGAGTTTTCCTGGGGTTTATGTTGTTGGGTCAAAGGTGTGTGTGTTTTTATTTTACTCTCTATGGCCAGACTACTCTGCAGAATACCAGCATTAGTTTCCATCCCCACCAGCTCCACATGAGGGTTTCCTTTAGGAACTTCTTTAGAGTAAAACTTCAGTATGTTCCTAATGCCTATTTAGTGTGTCTCCATTACCAAAGAGGAGGGCTGAACCAGTTTCCTCAGACACTTCATAACTGCAGAGTCTGTCTTCTAGACGATAAGAGAATTTGAACAAGTCCTAAACCTGACTTTAGTTGTTAATTAAGTCACCTACCTCTTCCTGTCCAAACACTGTGGCCAAAGGAATCACACGTGAGAAGTGAATAACTGATGACCCTAACTAAAATCCCAGTGTTGTTACCAAAAGAGAGAGAAATGGATGTTGAATGACCAGAACAAGTAAGTGTTCTTAAAACTATAGCCTTGTGGTTAGTAGGTATGACCAATCCACAGTCTCAACCCAAGTCACAACATCTCTGAGCAATATCCAAGATGGCTCAGTTCTGTTTCTGCATAAGAGACCACCTCAAAACTTAATGGCTTGAGACAGAACCCATTTATTTACTCATGATTCTGTAAGTGAGTTCAACTGAGGGGTTCTCCTGGTAGTTTGTCTGGAATTACTTACATGGCTATAATCATCTGGCAGCTTCTCTAGGGCTGGAAGATCAGAGAGGGCCTCACTCACATGCCTGGAGATTAAATGGGGCTGCCAGCTGGAATGTCTCAGTTCTCATCCATGCAGCCTCTCTGATAAGATGGCCTGCATTTCTTACACACAGGTGATCACAGTAGGCAAGCCTCAGTGCAAGAGCACATATCAAGTCTCTGGCTTGACATTTGCTGATGTATCCTTAGCCAAAGCATGTCATATGGCCAAACCCAAAATCAGTGTGGGAAGGTGCCACATAAGGGAGTGAGTGCCAGATGCATGCTTCATTGGGAGCCATTAAAATAACCGTCTACTATTCTAGAGGACAGTTCCACAGCATGCTACACTAAAACTAGTGTTTTACTGAGAGTCACCTAGAAAGAGGTACAACTCCCTGGCCAAAAACTGAAACCTAGAGAAATATTTGGCTCTTATGGATTGAGCCAGCCCAGGAGATTGAGGGAACACTGAGCTAATGGATTCTAAGACAACACCCCCACATGGAGACTAGAGAAAAGTTCAAGGTACAAACAAAACAGACAATGAGACTTTGAGATTTGGAGTTTGAGGACATCTACTGAAGAGGGTTTCTCAGCCGTAAAAGCAATCTGCGGCAGAGAGGGCTAGTTGTCCACCCAATATCCGTTCTTCCCTTTGTCCTTATTAATAGGATCCATTTTATTCAAGGCAACAATCTTCTCTAATGAAAAATTATATTCATCAGCCTCCCTTGAAACTAAGTATGGCAATGTGAAGCTAAATATGGCTAATCACACTCTGGAAAACAGTATGGATTTTCCTCAAAAAGTTAAAAATAGAACTACTCTACAGCAATTGCACAACGAGGTATTTACCAAAAGAATAAAAAAATACTAATTCAAAGGGATACATGCACCCCAATGTTTATAGCAGCATTATCTACAATAGCCAAACTGTGGAAACAGCCCAAGTGCCCATCAACTGATGAATGGGTAAAGAAGATGTGGTGTATATATATAAAATGGAATATTACTTGGCCATTAAATAGAATGAAATCTTGCCATTTGCAACATGGATGGAGCTAGAGAGTACTATGCTAAGTGAAATAAGTTAAGAGAAAAACAAATACCATATGATTTCACTCAGATGTGGAACTTAAGAAACAAAACAGATGAACATGGGTGGAGGGAAAGAGAGGCAAACCGGAAAACAGACTCTTAACTATAGAGAACAACTGAGAGTTGCTGGAGGGGAGGTGGGCAGGGAGATGGGCTAAATGGGTGATGGGTATTAAAGAGGGCACTTGTTGTGATGAGCACTGGCTGTTATATGTAAGTGATGAGTCAGGTGTAGTTTCTATACCTGAAACTAATATTACACTATATGTTAACAAACTGGAATTTAATAAAAACTTGAAAAAATAGGGACACCTGGTGGCTCAATAAATTAAGCATATGACTCTTGGTTTCGGCTCAGGTCATGATCTCAGAGTCATGAGATCTAGCCCCATGGTGGACCCCTCATTCAGCACAGAATCTGCTTGAGATGTTCTCTCCCTCTCCTTCTGCCCCTCTCCCCAAGGGTCTCTAAATAAATAAATAAATAAATAAATAATAAATAAATAAATAAATAAATAAATAAATAAATAAAATCTTTTTTTAAAAACCTTGAAAAAGATAACAAAATAATAAAAAATAATAAACATGGCTAGTCAAATGTAAGTGGAAATTAATTGTTGGGTAAAAGTTCCAGGAAGGCTCTTTAAAGGGGGACATACTCTGACTCCATTGGCCATTTCTCTTCTTCCTCCCTGAAATATGTACACGATGGCTGGAGCTCCAGCAGCCATATTAAGACTGTGAAATGACTTTGGGGATGGAGCCTTCATGCCAAGGATGGTGGAGTAGGAAAATCAGTATCTGAGTCCCCAGTGATAGACTGGTAGGCTTCTCTTACAAGAGTGAACAAACTATATTTTCAAGCCATTCTTTGAGTTTTCAGCCAATACATCTGGATTTAATCCTAACTAGTACATCAAGGTAGATTGAGTGATTTGTACTATGTACAGCGGGCTAATTTGTGGCTTTTTGAAACTTGATTTATTTTCCTTTTTTTTTTTCCCCCCTGTTTTACAGAAAGTCTTTCGAAGCCCTGTCCTTGTTTCAGTTATACCCAGGGAACACAAGGCAAGAGATTCTTGCCTAGACAGACTGTGTACAGGTGGCTGGCAGGAATAACAAAATGAAAGGACACATGAGGGGACATAATTAGAACTACAAATTAGCTTCCCCTGCTCACTAGGACACATTGATAAACACTGGAGGTTCCAAAGTACTAGGAGAAGAGAATTACTCTTTACACACCCTGGAGAGCCATCAGATAAACCTTGAACGATTCTTTAAAAGATGGAAAATATTTGGACACAGAAAAGAAAGGACAATGGACATTCCAAATAAGGGTAGTCTCACAAGCATGAGCTCTGAGTCAGTTAGCAGTGTGCTGGCTGGTCTCAGAGGAATGGACTTGCTGAGGTGAAGGGTTCATAGGAAGATGGAATGGAAAAAGAATAGGGAAAGCTTTTAATAACATTTTAGAGCTTGAATATTTCTCCTGAAATCATCAAGCAGAGCCTGAGGATTTTATAGCAGGGGGACCATATGATGAAGCTAATGATTTTAAAAGGTCAGTCTGGTCTTGACATTAAAGATGGGTTTGGAACTGAAGGGAGTCTAGAGGTTAGAAGAGTCTTTAAAGGTCCTTATAATAGTCCGGATGTGAAATAGTCTTCTCCTGAATGGACTCAGGTGATAGCAACAGGAACAGAGATGAAGGGAACACAGATGAAGGGAACAGAGATGAAGGCTTGTGGAAGGAAGCCATCAGGACAAGAGGACTGCAGAGTTCCGAGTAACACTAACATGGTTACTTGGGAGCTTATTTCTCTGGAAAACTAAGAAACTAAGAGTGTTACTGAAAGCTATTACAAAAAGCTTTAAGGAAAAGTCTCTGAGTTTTTGGGTCAGGCACAAAAATCAAAGTATATCTGAAAATCAAAGTGGTTATTATATTCTAAGAAAAACAGAAATGTTCGACCTGAACAATTCCATAATTAGGCTGTGTCACCCAGACTCAAAGAACAATTATGGAACTTTCTACCTTTCTGTAGATTTATAAACTTCTCTATAGAGCAATCCAAGTGAAATGGTTAAAATGACAAGCTTTTCTAAATGCAATTCGGTATATTCTGGATTGGGTCCTGAGATAGAAAAAGGACATTAGTGGAAAAACTGGTGAAATCCGAGTAAAGTCTAGAGCTTAGTTAACAGTAATGAACCAATGTTAAACTCATAGTTTCAGCAAATGTACTGCAGTTACAGAAGATGTTAATATTAGGGGAAACTGAGTCTGTGGGTCCATTCGTGTGGCTATAACAAAAATATCATAGACTGGATGGCTTAAACAAAAACATTTATTTCTCACAGTTCTGGAGGCTTGGAAGTCTGAGATCAAGGTGCGGGCAGATTCAGTGTCTAGTGAGGACCCACTTCCTGGTTCACAGATGGCCATCTTCTTGCCGTGTTTTCACATTGTGGAAGGGTGAGGGAGCTCTCTGGAGTCTCTTTTACAAGGGCACTAATCTCATGATTGGGGCTCCACCCTCATGACCTAATCACCTCCCAAACGTCACCCCTCCCAATATCATCACACTGGGGTTTAAGCTTCAACACAGGAATTCTGGGACACAAACATTCAGTCCATAGCACTGGGAATACAGGACGCTCTGTGTTATCTTTGCAATTTTTCTATAACCTAAAACTATTCTAAAATAAAAAGCCATAAACTTCGAAGCCAAACAGACCTAGGTTGAACTCCAGCTGAATGAATTTAGGCAATTTCCCTAAATCTCACTTTCTTCAAAAATGAAAGAGGGTAACAAGAGTACTGATCTCATGGTATTTAATGAGACAATACAGGGGTGCCTGGGTGGCTCAAGGCCACCCCGGTTAAGCATCTGCCTTTGGCTTAGGTCATGATCCTGGGGTCCTGGGATCGAGGCCCCATATCGCATCAGACTCCCTGCTCAGTGAGGAATTTGCTTCTCCCTCTGCCTCTTCCCCTCCCCCTTGCTCTTGTGCTCTCTCTCTCTCTCTCTCTTGCTCTCTCTCAAATAAATAAATAAAATCTTTAATGAGACAATACAGGTAAAACCCTAAGTGTGCTGCCTGGTACCAAGTAACACTAGGGTTTATTTGTTGTGCTATTGGTGAACCCTTTATTCAAAAGAGTTCCCAAATAACTCAAAAGTAATGGAAAGATCTAAAAACTTTCCGGTCAAAAAATGATTCAACCAGAACACACCTATCAGAATGGCCAAAATCTGAAACACTACCAACGCCAAATGCTGGTGAGGATGTGTAGCAACAGGAACTCTCATTCATTGCTGATGGGAATGAAAAATGTTGCAGCCACTTTGAAAGGCAGTTTGGCTGTTTCTTACAAAGCTAAACATACACTTTCCATATGATCCAGCAATCATGCTCCTTGGTATTTACCTAAAGGAACTGAAAACTTACACCCACACAAAACCTGCACACGGATGTTTATAGCAGCTTTATTCATACTTGCCAAAACTTGGAAGCAGCCAGGATGTCCTTCAGTAGGTGAATGGATAAATCAACTGTGATACATCAGACAATGGAATATTATTCAGCCTAAAAATAAATGAGCTATCAAGCCATGAAAAGACATGGGAAAGGTTTAAATGCACATTACTAAGTGAAAGAAATCAATCTAAAAAGGCTGCATACTGTATGATTCCAACTATATGAAATTCTGGAAAGACAAAACTATGGAGATTGTAAAAAGATCACTGGTTGCCAGAGCTTGGGGAGGGGACAGAGATGAATACACAAAACATGGAGGATGTTTAGGGCAGCAAAAATAATCTGTCTGATACCATAATGATAGATACATGTCAATATACAACTGTCCAAACCCATAGAATGAATCCTAATGTAAACCATGGATTCACAGTGATTATGATATGTCAGTATAGGTTCATCAGTTGTAATCCATGTCCCATTCTGGTGGGGGGTATTGATAATTAGGGGGAGACTATACATGTGTGAGGGCGGGAGTATATGGGAAATCTCTATACCTTCCTCTGCATTTTGCTATGAACCTAAAACTGCCCTTAAAAATGAAGTCTTTTCTTTTTTTGTATCCTTTGGGTAAACCCCTAGTACTGCAATTACTGGGTCATAGAGTACCTCTATTTTTAACTTTTGGAGGAACCTCCATACTGTTTTCCAGAGTGGCTGCAGCAGTTTACATTCCCACCAACAATGTAAGAGGGTTCCCATTCCTCCACATCCTCACCAACACCTGTTTCCTGTGTTGTTCATTTTAGCAGTTCTGTCTGGTGTGAGGTGATACCTCGTTGTAGTTTTGATTTTCGTTTCCCTGATGATAAGTGATGTTGAGCATCTTTTTTTTTTTTTAAGATTTTATCTATCTATTTGATAGAATGAGAGAGCAGGAGAGCACTAGCAGTGGAAGTGGCAGATGGAAAGGAGAAGCAGACTCCCCGCCGAGTAGGGAGCCCAACGTGGGGCTCGATCCCAGGACCCTGGGATCATGACCTGAGCCGAAGGCAATCGCTTAACCAACTGAGCCACCCAGGCGCCCCTGATGTTGGGCATCTTTTCAAGTGTCTGTTGGCCATCTGGATGTCTTCTTTGGAAAAATGTTTATTCATGTCTTCCCATTTTTTTACTGGATTATTTGGGTGTTGAGTTTTATAAGTTGTTTGTATATTTTGGATACTAATTCTTTATCAGATCTGTCATTTGCAAATATCCTCTCTTATTCCGTAGATTGCCTTTTAGTTTTGTTGATTGTTTCCTCTGCTGGGCAGAAGCTTTTTATTTTGATGAAGTTCTAATAGATTATTTTTGCTTTTCTTTCCCATATAAGAGACACATCTAGTAAGAAGTAGCTATGGCCAATGTCAAAGAGGTATGGAAGTGTTGAATGACTAAGTTCTACACCTGAAACTAGTATTATACTGTATATTAACTAACTGGAATTTAAATAAAAACTTGGGGGAAAAAATGAAGTCTTTTTTTTTAAAGAAATGAAAAACATTAAAATATGATTTTTTACTGAGGTATGATTAACATACAGCATATTGGTTTCAGATGTACAACATAATGATTAGATATTTGCATATGCTGGGAAATGATCACCACCATAAGTCTAGTTAACATCTGTCACCATACGTAGCTACAGAATTTTTTTTCTTATGATAAGAACTTCTAAGATTCACTCTCTTAGCAACTTTCAAACACGCAATAAAGTTATATTAACTAGAGTCACCATGCTGTACATTATATCCCCGTAACTTATTTGTTGTAACTGGAAGTTTGTACCTTTTGACTCCCCTCAACCATTTCCCCCCACTCCTTACTCCGCACTTCTAGCAACCACCAATCTGTTCTCTGTATCTATTAATTTGATGCTTTTTTTTTAAGATTTGATTTTTAAATGGGATTGAATTTAATGTTACAGGTACTCTGATGGTCAGTTTTATACATCAACTTGGTTGAGCTATAGTCCTACAGTTATTTAATCAAACGCTAATCTAGGTGTTTCTGTGAAGGTATTTTGTAGATGTAATTAAAGTCCACAATCCATTGACTTGAAGTGAAGGAGATTATAAATAACCTGGGTGGGCCTGATTAAATCAGTTGAAAGGCTTTAAAGAGTAAAACTGAGGCTTTCATGAGGAATAAACTCCACCTGTGGATAGCAGATAAGGTTCTTAATCAAGAGACGCCTGGGTGGCTCGGTTGATTAAGTGTCTGCTTTCTGCTCAGGTCATGATCCCAGTCCTGGGATCAAGTCCCGCATTGGGCTTCTTGCTCAGCAGGAAGCCTGTTTATCCCTCTGCCCGCTACTTCCCCCTGCTTGTGCTCTCTCTCTCTCTCTGACAAATAAAAATCTTTTAGGAAAAAAAAAAAAGGCTCTTATTCAAGAAGTCCAACCTGCCATTCCTGAAAAACTGTCTTATAAATTTTGGACTTGCCTTGCCAGCCCCACAATCACGTGAGCCAATTCTGCAGAATAAATCCCTTAATGTATATCTTCCACTGGTTCTGTCTCTCTGGTTGAACCTGGACTGATACTGGTAACCTACCCAAGATTCTGGATTCGGCGTGCCACCACAAGCAGCTTGAATTTCTCCAAAATTAAACTATGGTGACCAATGTTAAACAAAGTTGAGGTGACAGAAATCCATTAGCATAATGCAGAGGAATGCATTCTAGATGGGTTCATCAAGTTCCCCTCTTTCAGCTCTCAGCTCACACCCAAAGCAGTACGGAAGAGAGTCCCTGATGACCAGCTGACGACGCTATGCAGGGCTGAAAATGGACCGCTGCTGTCCCATAGGGACAGCCCCAAAACACAGCAGCGAAGGCAAGTATTCACAATGAGCAGAGCTTAGGGCCATACACTTAGTTGTCCACTTCATGTGGAAAGAGAAGTAACTCAAGGTAAGAACATTTACAGACCACAAATGTGGTCCACCCCTGGCAAAACATGAACTGTTCTAATCTCCTCTCTGACAGGAATGGAATAGGACACGTTCCTCACTGTTCACTGTTCATTCACACCAGCATTCATTCACCACTGCTATCTGTGCACCTGAGGTTTTGTTTAGATGCCCACATCTGGCACAATACTGCAGTCTAAGGTATTACCTGGTTGAGTGTGAGTAATCTTATGTAATCCTCCAGGATTGGTCTAGATGTTTTAGGGGCTAAATCTGCAAATTAAACGGGAATGCAAGAGAACCACTACCCCCTACATCCTTTAGGGTAACATTAGCCTGTGCTGTTTCCCATGAAGATATAATATTGTTTGGGCTGGAGCAGTGGGAAGGGGATGAGGAGTTTCAAGGAATACCCACTGTGGTGCTCTTATCTTTCAGGCCAAGGAGCCAATGTAGAGGTTCTGTCATATACCAATTTGGGGGCCAACTGACCCACTAGAGACCAGATGACCCACTGTGAAGTAGACCTGAGTCAAGGCTCTTATTTCCTGGCCTCCCATTTGCCCCCACTCTAACAGTGGACCACAAAACTGCTTTGGGTTCTCAGATAGCAATGTCAACTTATCCCCTATGTCCAATAGGTTTGGAAATGTCTGGTTATTCCCTTTCCCCAGTGATTGGTTATCTGAGCAAATGGCCATGGGTCTCCCTGGGAAAGGACTAGAGGAATCATTACCGTATCTACTGGCCATGGTGTTGCCATATCCTTCCTTCTTGGAGACATGGTCTCTCCTTAATTCAGGGTATCTGGGTCTTAAAACAGCTCAGATCTCTTATCATCCATCCTTGATTTCTCTCGATGGCTTAAATTAAGCAATACCCTTATTGCCTGTCCATCAGTCTCTCTCCCAGGGAACACATCTATTAACCAACTCTGTAGCCTTCTTAGTGATCAGCCCCACCCACCCCCATGACACTCCGATTTTGTAGCCTCATTGCTTCTGATGAGTAAAGACCTGCTGGTCTTTATTATTTTGGAGTCCTTTTATCCCCTTGTTATCAGGAAGCCCTATTCTGTCATCAGCCCTGTCCTCCAGGGACAACTACCAAAGAGACTCTCAGTGAATCTGGTGCCCTCTCAACGGAGCATTCTTTTTTTTTTTTTTTAAGATTTTATCCATTTATTTGACAGAGAGAGCACAAGTGGGCAGAGCGGCAGGCAGAGGGAGAGAGAGAAATAGGCTCCCCCACTGAGCAGGGAGCCAGACGTGGGGCTCAATCCCAGGACCCCGGGATTATGACCCAAGCCGAAGGCAGATGCTTAACTGACTGAGCCACCATTCTTTAATATGTTGATAAATGGACTGTCCTCTGGGCCCTGCCCCAGAATGTAATCAGTTGGTGGGCTTTCTGGCCTTAGGTTATATGTCCACTCTAGCATGCCCTCTTCTCTGAGCCTTCTGACCTATTTTTCCACCTCCTGCCACAGCAGTTCTGGAATTTCTACTTCACTTGGTGTGGGCCTTGCCTTTCTTCAAACTTTAGAGAGCCATCATTTCCCAGGGTCATTGCCAAAGGTGTTAAATCACGTATTATGGAAGAATGCTCCCATGATAAACTCTCTTTATTATGTTCTAACCTCCCTTCAGCGGGCACCGTCAGGATCCAGTTCCATCTACACCCTCCCAGCAGCTGCTAGCACATGCTGGTGAGTTCCCTGGGTTCCTTCCCCCCCAGAGCCTCCGTCCTTCCTTAGCAGGCTCAGCACTCCCACAGTTGAGTTTTATTGGATTTAACCCTGCTTACTGGTCTGATAGCCAGAGGAGGAGATGGCTGGAGATCCTGAGGGGGCTCCCTATTGTGTTGCATGGCAGACGCTTCTGTGTTGTTTTCAAACAAGCAGGGAATATGGTTTTTAACAGGAAGTAGTACGCCCTTTCCTCAGGCTCAGGACACTCAGAGGAGTCTGGGGCTTCGAGATTTTCTGAGGCATCGACCCAGATTCCCCAGCCCTTTCCCAGTCGTGGCCCTGACCTGGGTGTCACAGACTTGGTAACTGGAGAACGCAACCACCTCTGGAGCACTAGTATTCTTCTAATTACACACGAGGCCTGATCCTTTGGTTGTTCTGCTCTCCAGCAGTAGGAATATTGTGATGGGATCACCACAGAATTAGAGAAAGAACAGACCCTATTGAGAAATCCCGACCCAGAAGGTGTTTACCATAACCGATGTGATTTTAGTTGATCTTCCTTAGGAGAACAAGTGTGTGCATTTTTAGTTACCTGAGGAATAATTCATCATGTTAGGCAGGTGATTTTCTTGTTGGGCTGTGTGATTTGGGGATGTTACTGAAGGTGGAAATGGAAACGCCAAAGTGATGGCTGCCGTGAATATGGGTCAGGGTTCCTTCCCCATGGCTTCCCCAACCCCCACCCCTCCCAATCTTAGGACAATAGAGGTGGGATTCAGTGCTCTGCCTCCCACTGGGGAAATCAGGTCAAAGAGAGCCTTTCCTCTCCCCATTCCCAGGCGGCCAGCACACAACTGGCCGGCCTGGTTTTGCCGAGGTCCAGGAATCTGGAAGGAGGAGCATCCGGCTGGCTGAGACTCCAAGGAAGACGTGGCCATGTCAGGGAGGCAGGTGGGGTCGGCATGACTGACCTGGGAGTGGCTGGCCTGGCTACAGCCCTGCTTCTGGCATGTGGCAGGCCCGGTTCTGATTCTCAGGCAACGGGGACGGGCTGGCTCAGCAGCAGATGCTCTCAGCAGCCCCCCTGCCTCGCCTCTGCGAGCTGCACCCCGGGGGCAACTGCCAGGAGCTGGCCCTCTGACGGGAGGCTTTCCCCGAACAGGAGCAGGCTGCCCTTACCCGTGCTGGTGGCAGCTAGAAGGATCGGACAGTGAGCAAGCCCGGAGCAGCCCCGAGGCTCAGCCTCACAGAAATCAGTGTCTAACTGCCCCCGTGCCTGCCCCCACGTGAGCAAGAGAACTCAGAGATCCGTGTTCCCGCACATTCGCAGAGTTCCCCTGAGGGCTCATTTCTGGAGCCCACCAGACGGCTCTGATTATATACTTTTGATCAGCGCTCTCTCTTCCCACCTCCCATCTCCACTCTCCTAACCCATGTTTCTGCCACCTCCCAAATAAACTCCTTGCTTTCAAACTCTTTCCCCAGACTCTGCTTCTGGGGGAAACCAAACTAAACAGGTTCCCCTCAGCACAAAGGGATTTCACTGGGAGGCTCCTGGAGGTGCGAAGGATTGAGGGGAGGGAGAGCTCACAAGCAAGACGGGAAATAGATAATCACAGAACTCAGAAGGGGTAGGCCTGGCAAGAAGAGCCCAGCCCACACGTCACACTGTATCCCCCCCAGAGGAGCCAAAGTCTGAGAGCTGTGTCTGCTTGCAGAGCTCAGCTCCAGAGCTGCCCCTGGCTGGGTGTGCAGGTTGGAAAAGAGAAAGTGTTCCCTTTGGCTTCCAACGTGGGGGGTATGTGTCTCCTCCCATCAAGACTTGCAACGTTGTGTCTGCCTTTGGCTCAGGTCGTGATCCCAGGGTCCTGGGATCCAGTCCCGCATCGGGCTCCTTGTTCAGCAAGGACCCTGCTTCTCTCTCTGCCTGCCATCCCCCTGCTTGTGCTCTCTCTCTCTCTGACAAATAAATAAATAAAATCTTTAAAAAAAAAAAAAAGACTTGTAACATGAGCTGGGTGCTTTTACAAAGAAGAGCTGAACTCTTAAAAGACAGGGAAAAAAAGACAAACTCCAAGCAGAAAAAAACCTAACGGCCTTGAATCTACTTCATTTTATTCTCCAGGGTTATGAAGAAGGTATGAAACCACTGGTTATCACACAAATAACAATCACAGCCTTTGCCGTCTGCTTATCAAAATGTCTGTGGTATGAAGGCTTTAGGAGAGTCAAAATGTCCTGTCCCTTCCCAATCTGATACTGATTTTTTTTTTCTGTCTGTCATTTCTTAAGTTAATTTTTCTGCCTTTGTAAACTCTATTAGGATCTATTTTCTACCTTCATGAAATAGTTCATCTTTCTCTTATACTAGATGCTCTATTCCCCCCAACTTCCTTTATATTATTTATAAACCATATCACATTTTTTCTTTACTATTCCTAGTTCTACAAGATCATAAGGGCACGGAATTGAGATCCCAGAAGGCAATAGGGCCTAATAAGAGGAACCACTGTTTGAGCACTTGCTCAGTAAAAACAAATGGCAGCAGGCATTCGCTCACTGAAACCTCACAGTTACTCTCTGAACCAGGCATTAGTCTCAGCTGCATTTTAGAGGCGACGAAACTGAACCTTCAGAAAATGGAATAATTGGTCTGTAACACAGGCAGTATGTGACAGGGCCAGAATCTGAACCTAGTTATTTAACTCAAAAGCCCACATTCCTAAGGAGTATTCCACAGGCAAAACAAGGGCTTTGGATTCAACCAGAACTGGGACCGAACTTGCCAGTGTCAAGTGTCACTATTAGAGTGGCGAGCAATTCAGAGCCCGCCAGCATGGTGCGCTCCCCGACTCCACAACCGGCCTGAACGCCGTCTACCCTCCTTTCGTCGAGAAATCATTGTCAAAGAGTTTTCCATTTTAGCCATTACTCTTTTTTTTTTTCTTTTCTTTTTTTTTTTTTTAAGTAGGCTCCATGCCGAGCATGGAGCTCAACTCGGGGCCCGAACTCATGATCCCCAAGATCATCACCTGAGCCAAGATCAAGAGGCAGACGTTTAACCAACTGAGCCACCCAGGCACCCCCCTTTTTTTTCATTTCTTCATTATAAAATGTAAATGCATGCATCGATATTTTGACATATATCAGAAGTGTTTGGTACTGCTAATAAATTAAGAGGAAAGATCTCTACCAGAGGGTTTTCTAATTTAAAGATCTAAAGATGGGCTTGGAATAGTCATAGAAAGAATCCCAAGTAAATTATTAATATGTCAGAGTTTTAGAATGGGAAGAATGCAGCCAGTCCAGTCCTTTCATTTCACAAATGAAGAAGGCTCTGGAAAGTGAAGGGATACCCACTGTCACTAAGTGAAGCCCACCCAAGAATTGAGGCATTGCGACTCCATCACTCCTCGGTATATGTCTTTTTGTGTTATCATACATTACGTTATTAAGAGCTTTTGCCATTTTTGTTCTGAGCCTGCAAGCTGTAGACATGGTACTCAGTGAGCATTTAATGTTTGACTGAATTTTCTAAATTTGCTAAATTCAGCATTTTATCAAGTAAGTCATTTTTTTTTTTAAAGATTTTATTTATTTATTTGACAGAGAGAGACACAGTGAGAGAGGGAACACAAGCAGGGGGAGAGGGAGAGGGAGAAGCAGGCTTCCCGCTGAGCAGGGAGCCCAATGTGGGGCTCGATCCCAGGACCCTGGGATCATGACCTGAGCCGAAGGCAGACGCTTAACGACTGAGCCACCCAGGCGCCCCATCAAGTAAGTCATTTTTTTAAAAAAAATCTACCAAGCTTATTTTGCAGGAGGAAAAAAATGTCTTTTTAAAATGTACATAAGCCCTCAGGTTCGATTTCTGTTTGATTTATACTTTCCTAGGGAATCGCGCATTTTCTTAGAGGTCCCTGTGCTTCCTAGTCTCATTGTGAGCAGGCATTTGTCTGTTTCTCAGCGGGAGTTATTTCTAAGCTGCCAGAGCTATGGAGATCAAACGGAGGCTTCGGCTGACATCTTTTAAATGTCCAATTACCAGGCTTTGGGGAAAGACACACAGTGGGTAAAATTTACATTTGCTATAGACATATTTTCGTCATATAAAATCCAGGGGTCCTCTTGTTTCATGAAGCTATTCAAAGATTATGAAGCAAAATAATGGATTATTTTCTTCTTTTGAACAAGGAAAAACCATGAAGATCCAGTTAAAATAATAATAATAATAAAACCAGAAAAATAAAAAACAAATTGTAATACCCAAAGGGCATTCTGTATTACAGGAAAAAAAAAAAAAAACAACTCTGTCCACACAGTGTACAGAACTTCAGGGCTCAGGCAATCCAAAAATGCTAGATGCACACCAGTCCCATGTGGATGTGGCCATAAACCAGGAAAGGCTAAGGAAGGGCATAGAATTGGGACCCCAGGCAGCTTTAGAATATTTCCGATTAAGGAGAGAAGGGAGGTGTTCTAAGATGTACCTGGGATTTGTTTTAATCAAGTGTGGTGCGGTGACAGACACAGGAAAACTACCTTTGAAAGAAGAGTTGATTCCTTCCATTTCCCAAGAGATGGGCCCACACACCACACAGGGTGTGGGAAAGCGCCAAGAGGCAGGAGGAGTGAGGATAAGATGACCCAGAGCCTTTATTCTCGGGAAAGGAATGGGTAAGGCAGGGTAGACAGGTTTGAACAAGCTGAAGATTGAATAGTTTGAATAATTTCACAGGGCTTCTAGCTCTAGGGGTGGTCTCCAGCTGCCCAGTACCTGATTTAGGGCAGGGGAGATGGTGGTTTGGTGTGTGAGTTAAGTAAAGGAAGTGGCTGGGGAGGCAGACTTTGGATGGGTTGATGCGCATATGAAAAAGATGCTCACTAGGGAGTTGTTGGCACTCTCTAGGAACCAAGTAGCCCCAGGAAGGGGCAGTCTCTCCCCAGCCAGCAATGCCTCCCAAGATGTCAAACATCATAAAATATAGAAACTAGAAATCATGATTAATACAGAAGGCCACTCTTAGGGAAGTTGTTCTTCGGCAGAATTAACCCAAACCAAAATGTCACAGTAAACTATTTGATGCTCATCAACAGTGATGGAAAAAAACAAGAGGAAATCTCTACAGTCTGTGGGTTTGACGTGTAATTCTGTCCCAGACATTTGTTGCTCAAAGCTCGTGGGATATGAAACTGGACTAATCACCTACTTCACAAAAGCAATACGTCCAGAAAGTTTTACATTATTGTAAGGATAGATGCACGCTTTACCTTTCTCCTCCCCAATTTAAAATATATGTACTTTTTTTTCACATTTTTTAATTTAAAGATATATTACTTTTCAGGTAATAGTTTTCTTTTTTTATAGGTTGTGGTTTTAGTTTAATAGAATAAAAATTAAAATATGGTGGTCAGCAAAACCTGTCATAATAGCTAAAAATGGGAAATAATCTAACTATCCACAGCTAAGAAATTAAGTAAATCATGAGATATCCATACAATGAACCATGAAACAGGTATTTAAAATAATGTTGCTGAAGAATAAGGAAGGGCTTTTAACATACTTAATGGAAAATGTAAGTTATAGAATTCTATGTTCTTTATAGTCTGTTCTTCTAAAGAAAAAGGTATTTACATGCCTCAGGGAAAAACAAAAAACAAAAAACACTGGGAGGATATGCACCAAAATAGGATCCACAGTTATATGGGTTGTGGGGTTATAATTGATTTATTTTCTTCTTTTTCCTTATTTGTATATTTAAAATTTGCATAATAAGCATGTATTTTATAAAAATGAGAAAATAAAAATCGTATTTATTTTTATTATATTGGAGTTTCTTTTCCCAAGGAAATTCTCTCCTACTGCTGGTTCCGCTAGGTCATAAGGCTCAAGTGGCAGGACAACTGAGCCCTCAGCCCAGCCCCGCTGCACAACCTTTTCTTATTCCAGACCCTATTCAGAACTGGTATCCTATGGGTTGCCCAATAAGTGAGTCAAAGCAGCATGCCCAAATGGGGTATATGCCTCCAAAATCCAAAGAGGCTCACCAAGTGAGCCAGGTGAGGTGCAACAACACGTCTCTCACTTTAGAAGGAATATCCCCAGATAACCAGATCACTGGACTCTAGAAACTCACCAAGATGTCAAAGCCCTAAATTTTCTTAGGATTTCTTTTTCACCCTAAGGCATACTTGTTTTTTGGTAAGACATCAAAGCGGTTTGCTACCTCTTCACCACCAACTCTCATAGCATAATTCCATCTACTAAGGGATAGCAAAATGACCGATACTCCTCCAAACTGCACTGTGATCGAAAGCAAGAGAACTGACTTAGCCCTAGGACTGAGCATCTGGGGTAGGATATATATTCCAAACAGTTCAGAAAACACAACCTGCCAGGCCATGGCTGCCAAGACCAGATTTTGGTCAGCCAATTGAGCACACTGAAGCCAACACATTAAATCTAGAATCCCAGAAGAGTACTCCAGTGTTAATAATTCAGACCAAAAAAGCCTCACATAGTGTCCTTTTTGGTCTAACACTTTTTTTTTAAGTTGGTTTTTTTGTTTTGTTTTGTTTTGTTTTTTGAGAGAGAGAGAGAGAGCACGAGAGGGAGGAGGGTCAGAGTGAGAAGCAGACTCCCTGCTAAGCAGGGAGCCTGATGCAGGGCTTGATCCTGGGACTCCAGTCGCTTAACCAACTGAGCCACCCAGTTGCCCCAAGGTCTAACACCTTTAGAATCCACTCTGACAGTTGCTCCCCAGGCTCTTGCCAATTCAGATCAGTGACATCTTGGAGCTATGTATAAACTCTCCCTTCCCACACCAGCCTTTGTGCCTCTCCATCAGGGCTCTGTTGGTTTCAACTCTTGTTGGGGCCTGAAGATAATGAGTGGTGACACTAGTTTGGGACACAATTGCCAGGTATAAAGGCTTTTAGGAGAGGAAGGTTTGTTCCCTCAGAGAGGCATGAGGTTTCCTCTGCTGGCAAGGGAGGCAAGGGGAACTTACCGATTCAAAGTTCTCAGCCTTGTCCATGTCTCCCCAAATGTCTTCAAACCAGCTGTGCTTCATGTCCCACTCCAGCCCCACCAGTGCCCTTACCCTAGGGTAAGAAGCCTAGCAGGTTTTACCCTCTGTACCCTTTACCCCTCAGCCGTATCAACCCTGCAGTTACAAAAAAGGAAGGATTCCCTCCAAGCGGTCATGGAGGCCTTCTGGTTCCCTGTGTGCATTCTTAAGTGTATCTTTAAAGCTTTTCATTTCCCTTGGACTATCTAGGGTTCTCAGAAGAAGCCAGGTGTCTCCATGATCCTTACAAACACGACTATCGCTATAGCAATTAAGTCCCACAGCCACTTGACCTCCCCATGCCTTGCCCTCCACCGCACTTGGCTTCTTGCTATCATACCATGATCATTTGGGTAGTCATGTTGCGGCTATATGCCATGAATTATCCATGTCCTGTTCTCCCCTCACCCCTACCAAGCACACGATCTCTGTGCTATACGCAACCCAATCTCAAAATCCTGTTTCAAGGGTCTGCTTTCTGAGTATCATATAAATTATAAACTGGAAGTTGTCCCTTAATTCCACCATCCCACATAGGACTCCGGAAATAAAACACAGATAACAACTGTCCCCTAACTGTACATAGACTACATCATATTACATCACCTTTCACTCTAAAATCCCCAATCTGTCATTCTTTGGCTAATTTCTCTTCTCTTCCCATTCTCACTCGACTTTTTTTTTTTTTAAAGATTTTATTTATTTATTTGAGAGAGAGAATGAGACAGAGAGAGAGAGCATGAGATGGGGGAGGATCAGAGGGAGAAGCAGACTCCCTGCTGAGCAGGGAGCCTGATGCGGGACTCGATCCCTTGACTCCAGGATCATGACCTGAGCCGAAGGCTGTCGCTTAACCAACTGAGCCACCCAGGCGCCCTCTCACTCGACTTTTAATTAAGCATTTCCTCGGCGGTGCTTAATTCCTTGCTTTCCACCCCAGGCAGATTATCAATGTACTTCTTCAAACAAAGTCAATGTTTTTTCCAAGAAAAATATGGGTGGACTTAATTTCTTTTCTCTTACTACTTTTGCATCCCCAGCACGGAGCTCAGTGACTGTCTCATAAAACATATGAAAATTGTAAGAATAACACTTCATATTTTAAGTCTTTACTATAAGCTTTACGTATCTTATCTCATTTAATCTTCACAACAATACCATGTGGTATTTACCATTATTATCCCAGCTTACCTGTGAGGAAACAGGCTTGGAGAGTTTAAGCAACATGCCCAGGGCGACACACACAGCTGATAAGTGAGAGAACTAGCTCCCTGTGATACTAAAGCCACTAGGCTCACAGCCTCTTTCAAGAGTGTTTATAGAATGAACAGCCAGATGATGAACCCCAATAAATGCTATACATTCTTTTTGTGACCCAGACAAAACTTCCTGGTATCATCACTGACCCTTTTTACCAGACGTCACTCTTATGGCTCTATCAATTGTTGTGGGTAATAGAAACCAACTCTGGCTAAACTTATCAAAAATAAAGGGATGGGTTGAAAGGTAAGGTTAGCCCACAGAATTAAAGCGATGACTGATCAGCAAATTTTGGAAAGGACAGAACCCAGGCAAAACCAAGGAATAAAGGAGCAGGAGCCTCGACCCTTTGGGATGAATCAGCTTCAACTATTTTCAGTCCTCATGTCACTCTGCGTCAAGCCTCAAATTCCAGCGAGAGCCTGTCTGACATCATTGGGATCCGCATCCAGCCCCAGGCCAGGGAGTGGGGGTGGAGGTGGGATGGGGCACCGTGATTGGCGGTTCCACTGAGACCGCGTTCCAGAAAGGAAAACAGAGGGGCAGTAACTGTGGATAGACTTCGTCGGTGCTGGGCAGGCAACAAAATGTCTGCCGCAATGACCTCAACACATCCGTGGTCAGAGGAGAAAGATCTGGACTAGTGAAAATACTCAAGGAAATGCACAACAGAGAAAATTCCTCGAGAAACGGTCCAAAATGTTTAGAGCACTGTTTCTCAAAAGGAGCACTTGTAACAAAATAAATAAAAGATTTTAAAAGAAAAGCTCATGGACCATCTAGTGTTGCCTTAAATTACTTTTCACTGCAACGTTACTTAGATGTGTACAAATATGAAAACAGGGATAAAAATTTCCTTGGATTTACAGCACTTATAAAATTATAAAGGCACAACACATTTTAAAATTCGACCCAAACAAAATGACGAAACCAATATAATTGAAGTTACTTACACAAGTTTAACTTGACAGCTGATATTTTTCTGAAACGGAGCTGCTACTCCCAAAGTGCCTCGGCTTCTGCCTGCCACCCTGAGGCATTTCGGAGTTCAGCACTGCGGTGTGGTTGCATGCTTGCTGATGACTCAGTTCTCCCGCCACTTTATCCCTTCAATCCACAGGGAAACTTGGGACAGCAGGGCCAGTCATGACTTGGCCTTCATTTGGCCCTGAAAATATCTGTGCTCTCCTATTAACCCACGATAATTAGAATAATTTGATGTTAACGCATCAGAAACACAGAGGCATAAAAATTCTTGGCAATGCTCAGTAATGAGACGATCACTCGGATGATCCATAACATGGCTGATATTAAAATTTTTTAGAGTACCTTAGAAACATAAATGCAACTTTTAAACTTTCTTGTGGCAAATTCATGGATATCTGAGACTATATCCTTGGAACCCCAGGCATTGTGACCCCCAGTTTGAGAAACAGGTGTTTAGAGCACTGGCATCATCCTTAGAATAAATATGTAATGAACCCTTTGAAAAGGGTATTACAATGACTTGCTGCTATAAATTCCTACATATGTGTTGGGTATAAAATTTCCATATGCATTCTGCTAGTTCTTCTGCCCTTGATATTCTGCATGTTGTATTTAAAGAGAAAAAAAAATACCTTACAGCCTCTTGATAACCTCTATGGAGTGGGTGAAAACTCCAGTTTCTATGAATACAGTAATAAGTGTTCGTCAAATTGTATTAAAAAAGCATGTAAGTTGAGGAACACCTGGGTGGCTCAGTCGATTAAGCGTCTGCCTTCGGCTCAGGTCATGATCCCAGGGTCCCGGGATCGAGTCCCGCATCGGGCTCCCTGTTGAGCGGGGAGCCTGCTTCTCCCTCTGCCTCTGCCCCTCCCCCTGCTTGTTCTCTCTTTCTGACAAATAATTAAATAAAATCTTTAAAAAAAAAAAAGTGTGTAAATTGAGTTAATAGAGGTTGGGATTCTGACCATTCCTCTAGTTACGAAATGGCTAATAATTAATTATCTAGCTATTCTGAGTAAATGCACATGTGGAGAATTTTGCTTCCCAGTGATTGTGAAACACAGCACTTGATTTTAAAATATTTCTGATCCAGTAAGACTAAACGACATTCTGCTCCCTTTAAAAAGATCAACTTAACCAAATTTTGCAAGCATTGACTTTCTAAATATATTTTTTAAGCTATTCTAAATTACGTGGCTGAGTTAGACTCAGAATTATAGCATCTTAAGGCACAAAACAGTGATAGCTGAAGAGAAATGCTTTCATATGTAAGGTAGAGTCTTCCAGGAATGTTTGAATTTTGCATTTATATTTCTAAAATAACCTCAGAAAGTTTAATATCAGCATGTTATGATTATCTGGGTGACCATCTATAACAATGAGAAAGATTTTGATTATCACTGGTGACATGGGTCTCTTTAATTTACAATTATGCTTTGTTTACAAGTCTCTTAGAAACATGAACAAATAGCACTGAGACTATTTCAATGAAGAATAGCTCTTAAATCATTATATAAGAAAAAAGTAATCTTGCATGTGCTAGTTCCAAATGCCAGAATGATTCTGATTACTTAGATCAACAGAACTAGTTAATAGGCTAGGTTTATGAAGAGAGGCTATACAGAAACATCTTCTCAATATTTAGTTTCATTTTGGGGCACCTGGGTGGCTCAGTCAGTTAAATATCTGACTTCAGTTCAGGTCATGATCTTAGGGTCCGGGGATCGAGCCCCGCATCAGGCTCCATGCTCAGCAAGAAGCCTGCTTGTCCCTCTGCCCCTCCCCTTGCTCTCTCTCTCACTCTCAAATAAATAAATAAAAACTTTTTTTAAAAATTTAGTTTCATTTTACACAAAATATAATATATAATCCTTAATTTCCACAGTTAGAAATTTGAAGAATTTGCTTTTAATAGTAATACATTAATAGTAACATGTTTTATGGACATTTTAGATCTCTGTATGAAAACTCCCATGATGAAATTGGTCATACTGAAAGAATGCAGGGTTGGGCAAGTTTAATTATTTGCACAATTCCAAATGAGTTAATAGTTGAGTAATAACCAAAAAAAATTAGAGATTTCTGCATCATCTGTCACTTTAAAATGTCAACTTTTACAGTACCTCATATGAGAAAAATTAGAACATTTTAGAAATATCAGAAAAATCTATGGGGGTTCTTGGGTGGCTCAGTCGGTTGAGCATCTAACTCTCGATTTCGGCTCAGGTCATGATCTCGGGGTCTTGGGATGGAGCCCTGTGTTGGGCTCTCAGCTCAGCGCAGAGTCTGCTTGGGATTCTCTCCCTCTGCCTCTGTCCCTCCCCCTGCTTGCGCATGCTCGTGCTCGCTCTCTCTCTCTCTCAAATAAATAAATAAATCTTTTAAAAAATAAGAAAAGAAAAATCTATGGATTATCACTTTGTTAGTTGTAAGTTGGGGAAGGAGGAGACACCCTGCAGAAAGTGTCAGGCACGTCAGGGTCTTCATTTTCTAACTGGATACGAGCTAGCTTATGAGCATCACATGATGAAGTGCAATGGGTGGGCTTTGAAACCAGCCAGGTCTGGGGCTGACTACACGCTGTGCCTTTTATGAATTGTGTGATCCAAGACATGTCCTTAACCACTCTGAACTTTAGTTTCTTAATTTCAGGTGAAGAGGATAATAAGATTGACCTGTAGGAGTGAGAGGACTTGGTTTCTTTTCAGGCCCTCTAATTCACTCTGTAATTTTGGCAGTCACATGACTACTTCAGGCCTCCTATCCTCTAGGTAATGGAGGTTTTGGTGGTTCTTAACAGGAATGTTACTTTCCTCCCCCCCCGGGGGCATTTGGATATGTGTGGGGTGGGTTTGGGTTGTCACAAAAATTAAGGGAATCAAGAATGCTAAATGCCCTGTAATGAGGAGGCCAGTCCCATACAACAAAGAATTGTTCCATCAGAAAATCAACACAACCCTATTGTGAAACTAACCTAGATCATCTCTGACGTTTTCACTTTGACATTTCAACATTTTATTTTATGTCATTGTTTCTTTACAATCATCTTGGGTAAACCAGATAATTAAATGCTGTGAGCCGCCATGACACACATGAGCATGTTTACCAAAATAAAGAATTGTGGGGAAAGAATTGGCTTTTTTTTTTTTCCTTTGGTTGGAATGGAGTACTCAAAGTAAGTCTAAGAGCAAGTGAAATAGAAGCTTTCCTGGAAACAGTTCCTAAGTGCTCAGGCTAACTGACCTGAGGCCTTAGAGAGAAGATATTCTTCCTCTGCCTCTGCTACGACCCACCCTTTATGCTCCCACCTCCTTCCCCAGGACTGACATTTCCAGAATGACGGACTGGTGGTCAGACTGTCTGTTCCTTTCACAGGAAACTCCAGCCTCCACTCCCAGGACTATAGTATTGTTCTTTAGCCCCAAAAGACATCAGAACACATTTCTGTATCAGTACATTTACCAAATGGGGGATTCAGTCTTTAATAACACCATTTGGAGTCAGCCAAATCCCACCCAGGTCGCTTTGCTCCAAGCAAAGTTCCTTGGCACAGTCTTTCCTCCAGCATAAGGAAAGAGGAGACTGGAGCTGTGTGTGCTCCCAGACTCTTCAGGGTCTCTGCTCCTGATATGGGAGCAAGAATACATACACTGTGCTCCAATATTTGGAGCACTGACATACAAAGCATCATGTCCTGGATCTGTACTTAGAGAAACCCCATTAATGCAAAAACAATGGGCAGCGAGGCAGCTGTGCCCACAGTAGCGACCCCGTGTACAGAGATAAGTCACTTAGCGAAGCCCCGTAAGGTCCAAAGGAAGGCCTTTGCTTCACTTTTCATTACTAAAGGCCTGTCTTGACTCCAGAACAAAGGGACAGCTGACCAAATAAATTAAAAGTCAGGAGTTTTCCCAGTTTCAGCTCATCAAGTGTTCAAGCACTATGGAGTACAACATCAGTCAAAATCACCAGAATCCAACAAACATATAATGATCACTCTTACATGTCAGGTATGATGCTAAGTCTTAAAAAAAAACAAAAGGAGAAAGAAAAGAAAGAAAGAAAAGAAAGAAAGAAAGAAAGAGAAGAAAGAAAGAAAGAAAGAAAGAAAGAAAGAAAGAAAGAAAGAAAGAAAGAAAGAAAGAAAGAAAAAGAGAAAGAGAAAGAAAAAAGAAGGAAGGAAGGAAGAAAAACAGCTCTAGACTCAGGAATAAACATGTAAAGAAATTCAGTCACAAGTTCCTGATAAATTCTAGCAACAAACCTATCCATCTCTGTGGCAAGCTTGAGAATTCTGATGCCAGTAAACCCAAGTCACTCCCGACAGGCATATTTAGAAAAGGAAGAATGCAGGCGGGAGCCAGACTGCTGAAAACAGAAAATGAGGGTAGACCACAGAGCATGTCTTCAGTGAAAACTCAGGAAGGTAAAGGAAGCGGAGAGAAGCCTACTTCCTCAGGATTGGGCTCTGGGATCGTATAGAAGGAAGGAACTAAGACATCTATGAGAGGGCTTGACAGCCAGGGCTGAGCAGAGACACAAGGCGCCCCGGGAAGGCCAACAATTTGGCGTGTCACCAAATCAACGCTATTTTTTAAAATGGTTCAACATTTATTTAGTGAGGTTAAGGTTAGGGTCCTTTTATTCTTTCTTTTTTTTTTTAAGATTTTATTTATTTATTTGAGAGAGTGGGAGCACGAGTGGAGGGGGAGGGCAGAGGGAGAGGGAGAAGCAGGCTCCCCCCTGAGCAGAGAGCCCTACACGGGGCTCAATCCCAGGACCCCGGGATCACGAGCT
The DNA here is from genome assembly GCF_004348235.1 of Phoca vitulina. Lineage (NCBI taxonomy): Eukaryota > Metazoa > Chordata > Mammalia > Carnivora > Phocidae > Phoca > Phoca vitulina. The sequence continues at coordinate 25,443,252 of NW_022589720.1, read as the reverse complement.
GAGCCAAAGGCAGACGCTTAACTGACTGAACCACCCAGGCGCCCCTAGGGTCCTTTTATTCTTAAAAAGTACATATAACCCCTCCTCCTCCTTCTGCTTCTCTTCTCTTTCCTTCTCAAACCATTCAGTCCGAAAGCTACCAGATGAGGCAGGAAAAGGAGAGAAGAGAGAAGAAGCCATGGTGGCCCAGAACGGAATGTGAGCTCAGCAAGGGCAATGCTTATCTGCACACTGGGGCAGGGGGGTGCATTAGAACTCTGCATGAGGAGCAGGGCATCCTTCGGAGGTGGGGGGCCGCCAGGCCAGGGTGCTGGGGCAAGGGGGAGAAGGGTATCTTTGTGGAGGGGCAGCCAGGCAAGGGGTACCCGCACTCTGGAGTGAAGAGGGCATCTGGGCAGGACAAGGAGTGGCAGATTGGTTGGTCAAAGGAGTACAGTACAGTTGTCCCACTTTATCCGTGGGGGATATGTTCCAAGACCCCCCCAATGGATGCCTGAAACCACAGAGAGTACCAATCCTAGATATACTATATTTTCTCCTGGCCACACATACCTGTGATAAAGTTTAATTTATAAATTAGGCATGGTAAGAGATTAGCAACAATAATAGTAAGACAGGACAACTATAACAATACACTGTGTAGTAGTTACATGAATGTGGTGTCTCTCTCCAAATATCTTACTGTGGCGGAGGCATGGTGCCAGACAACTAGTGACCTTCTGACAACAGGTTGGAAGGAGGATCGTCTACTTCTGGACCACAGCTGACCATGGCCAACCGAAGCCCAAGAAAGGGAAACCTCTGATAAGGGGGGACAACTGTAAAGGTAATGGAGCCAGGCTTCTCATGCAGAAGAGAGGTACAAATATGGGAAGGAAGGAACTTTTATGGTAATGGATTCCAATTGGAGGTATTGGCGTGAGGTCATGAGTTTCAATAAACATCAGATACAGAAATTAATATAAATTTAAGTGTGTGTTTCTGTACATACATCTATCAAGAGAGACAGGGACAGAGAGAGAATCTGCCTACTAAAGGGGACTGGGAGCAACAATACTCCAGTAACAGTGAGTACACCCAGTACCCAGATCTTGAATCCTAACCACCACTGGTCACTGAAGAGAACCAGGGCTCCCCAAGGAAATGGCCGGCCTGCCCCCAAGCTGGGGCAAGGATAGTGGAAGATGAGGCTGGAACATCTGGAGCATCTGAGGCCAGAAAGCACCAAGTGCTCAGAGAATGAGGGGACATGCCAGAAAGGACACAGAAGCCAGCCTGAATGGGGGCCGAAAGGGGGACAGTTGATCAAGATAAGTTACGGTAATCACAGATTCTTACCCAAACACGTGAACCCATACTCATATTGGAAAAACACAATCAATGAATTGTCAGTTCAATGAGGTACAGGATATATATGTCTCCCCACAAAAATACTGACTAATCACAAAGAGGAAAAGAAAAGTCTCAGAGGTAAAAATGTTCTGTGGGGTACTTGCAGCTTTCCTGTGTGATTGCTTCAAAATTATATCTTTTAAAAGTGCACGAGATGGGGGCGCCTGGGTGGCTCAGTTGGTTAGGCGTCTGCCTTCGGCTCAGGTCACGGTCCCGGGGTCCTGGGATTGAGTCCCTCATCAGGCTTCCTGCTCAGCGGGGAGCCTGACTCTCCCTCTCCCTCTCCCTCTGTGTTCTCCCTCTTTCTCTCTCTCTCAAATAAATAAATAAAACCTTAAAAAAAAAAGTGCACAAGAAACGCGAATTCAATTCTGACTGAAATGTAGTCAGTGGTCTGAAAAAATCCAACAGAACATTTCCAGCTTTTGTGGTAGTTGTTTCCCATTGGAATTTTCTAATCCTAGCCAATTATTGGGAGGCATATTAAATAATAAAAGAAATCCGTCCTCCGTCATTTATTCCATCCACACGAAGCTCCCTGTGCCATGCTTTCCTTGGTTTGCGGATCCCAGTTGCTGGGACGGCTCACTGTTAACTGGCTGGACGGACTGTGTGTGGGCATCGCAAGAACAGTCCGGAGACACAGCTTGGCGCTCCAGTTATTTTGTTTCTACTCATAGGTGCCATCTGTCTGAACCAATTTCCCACTGCACTACTGCCTTCCCGTGCTGCATCGGCCCTGCTCCCACCACCTTCCAGGCTCTGTGGGGGGCATCACCCCTGGAGCCACAGTGAGTGTGGGAAATGACTCAACAGTCCCCACTCGCTGACTATTTGGATGGACACAGATGCAGAGGAAGAAACATGTCTCTTACTATACAAGCTATCTCAGTAAAGATATTTGCATGCATATTGTTTCAAGTGCAGAAGAAAGACCCTAAAAAGTTTCCGTCAAGCACATTTAAATTATCTGTAGCGTATCCATATTAGTATTTTAGGATGTATGAAGTGCTATGGATAATCCCTCTCAGAGCAGCCATGTATGGCTGGGCAGGTTGTGCCCTGCACAAGGGCACCTGGCCAACTGAGGCTGTGTCCACCCAGAGAAAGGGGTGCATTTTAAATTTTGCACAGAGCTTCTGTATGGCCTAGCAGCAGCCATGAATGTATTACCTATACCACTCTAAACTTAGTGAACAACAATAAGAAATTGTATAAAAACCTTTATATGTTCACTTCTGACTCACTACCTCAACTCCTTAAAATCTTGTTTTTTAACTATAAATTCTCCTTCCGTGCAGAGTGTCAGGAACCTCTCCTTGCAATTTGGGAAGACTGGAGAAATAGTACAACATGGGACTTGCAGAGAGAAGAAAAGTACAAAGTGCTAGGTGACTGGAAAAGAAAAGACACAGGAAGATTGTATCAAATTTCTAAACAGCAGTTGCTTTTAAACTTGCCTGTAACATTGGGGATAAGGCAGAAATGTAGCCCTGGGGAAGCTGCATTCTTACATCATTATTTGGATGATGTCCTATCAAAATTCAATATGATTGTAGTGAAAAGATAATTCCATATTCATTATAAAAAATTTACCTAGCATATGTTTCCATCTAGTTCCAGAGAGAAAATTCATGTCTATTGCATAAGTCCCTGGGGGAAAAAAAATCTGGAACATTGACTTTACCCTGCTAAAAAGCAAGTTCATGCCGGAACTCTACTAGAGAGGTTCTTAGTAAGAATTAGTGTTGGTAAGGGGCACCTGGGTGGCTCAGTCTGCCTTCGGCTCAGGTCATGATCCCAGGGTCCTGGGATCGAGCCCTGCATCAGGCTCCCTGCTCAAGGGGCGGAGCGGGGGGCGGCCTGCTTGACCCTCTCCCTCTGCCTGCCCCTCCCCCCCACTTGTACATTCTCCCTCCCTTTCTCTCTCTCTGCCAAATCAATAAATAAAATCTTTTTTAAAAAAGCATTAAAAAGAGAATTAGTGTTGGTAGACAAACAAAAACCTTATCCCCTTTTCAAGTGGGATCTTGTATAAGAGGAAAACACGAGAATACATTCTCACTGGCCGTGCTAAGTAGACAGACAAGCAGGCAGAGGACTAGCTGCAGCATTGGAATTAAAGACCCGAGGTTCCAGCAGTAACTCGGGGTACAGCACTGAAAATCTACAGATCATTCACTGGCTCAGTATGGAGTCTGACTGCATAACGGGACTAATTCAAATTTCTTTTTAACATTATATTATAGATAAAAAATGTTGCTTCAAAAAAAATCTAACCATTATGTCTTATGCTTAGATTTTTTCATTATTACTTTATTATCAAATATTTCAACATACACTAAAATACTGTAGTATATTATACCACTTAGCTATAATAAATATTTTCACTTTGCCATACTCACTTCAGCTTTTGTTGTTAAAGAAATGAAACTTAGCAGTGCGACTACTGTCTCCTCCGTGGCCTCAGCCAACGTCATTTCCTCCCTCCAGTCCAGAGTAGCCCACTATCCTGAACTGAAGTGTTTCCATCCCGAGCATATTTTTAAACTTTTACCTCCTAAGTACATGAACAATATTATTCTATAACTTGGGGGTTTTTTTCACTTAATATTATATTTTTAATATTTTTCCAATATTCATATACAGACTTCTAAGTCACTTGTGCTGCTTACCATAGGGTGTAGCAATAGTTTAAGTATCTATTCTGCTACTGAAGGAAATTTTAGTTGTTTGCAGTTTTTCACCATTCCAACCAAACAGTGATGAATAGTCTCATGCATTTTTCCTGGAGAACAGGCATGAGAATTTTTCCAGAGACCTATCCATCCCATTTGCTTTTCCATAAAGCCTGCTTAAATATAGCAGATTTATATGGCTGCAGCTAGCGACAGGTTGCCAAGAAATTCTCCCCTTCGTGGAGGAAAACATAATGGTCGGCGAGGGCTCTCTGGGTGACCTGGGCCTCTACCATAGACAATGACTCCCACATCCCATGTTGGGGAACAGCGGGGACCCTCCAGCCCCATCATCCTCCACAGGGAGAGCTAAAACATGCAGGGCATGCAGCTTTCATCCTGCAGGTACCCAGGCTGGTGCTTAGGAAACCCGGAACCGGAGAAGCCCCGTGGAAATGATGTATGCATGTGACAAACAGCCAAAGCTGTTGGAGGTTTGAAAGTGAACACGACACTGTGGTGGGCAGGTTAATGGCTCCCCAAAGATTTCCACATCTAATGCTTGAAACCTGTGAATGTGTTTCCTCGAATGGCAGAAGGGACCATGAAAGTATGATTAAGTTAAGGTCCCTTGAGAAGAGGCGATTATCCTGGATTATCTGGAAGGGGTTGGGGTCCCATGTAATCACAAGGGTCCTTAACGAGGAACACAGGAGGGTCAGAGTTAGACGCTGGAACATGCTAGGCTGCTGCCTTTGAAGGTGGAGGAAGGGCCACCAACCAAGGAACGTGGCAGCCTCTAGAAGCTGGAAAGGGCAAGGAAAGGGATCCTCCCCCAGAGCCTCCAGGAGGAACACAGCCTTCCCAACACCTTGATGTTAGCCCAGTGATCTTGGCCCAGTGTCTCCTTCGGGGCTCCAGAACTGAGAGGTAATAAATTTGTGTTGTTTTAAGTCGCTGAGTTTGTGGTAATTTATGACAGCGGCGGCATGAAATGAACAACAGCAAAGGTGGAGGGGGACCCACCTTGTCGAAACTCACAAAAAAGGAGGCGAACCACACCCTCCTGGTCCGAGAACCAGAGCGGCCAATACCACGACTAACCTGCAGAAGAGTGTCCTTCAGAACCCCAGCCGCGAGTGCTCCCCGCAGAGCCCCACTGGGGATTTGGCAGCCCATTCCTGCAAGGAGTCAATGGCCTTTAGAATTTGTGGGTGTGGTGGGCTGCAGTAAATCGGTGTGTTGTTTGTGTGATCTTTCCCATCCAGGAATTGGAGGAAACGCTCTGGTATCACTTGCTCCCTAGTCAACCCCTGATGTTGGAATCTGAGGTCTTGTCTCCCTGTTCTATGTCTGAGGGCGGCTCCCTGGGATCCACCCGCCCGGGATCCTGCTCTCTGATCCCAGTGGGCACATCCAGACCTCGCTCTGAGCTGGACCCCGTCCTGCGTGCTTGCACTCCTGGCTGTGCCCTCTACTTAGATTGGAAACCTCTGGACACGGACTCCTGATGGGTCCCATCTGAGCATGTCTATCTATGCTCTATGACAGATTTGGATCTCACTGCCCCATTCCCTGGACTTGTGACCTGGTTTTGTTTGTCCTCCAGGTTGGTCTGATCTCTGAGACCTAGACCTTGACGTGACTAACTCTTGTGACTTTTTTACAAAGCACACTTCCTGGCCAGCCATGCCACTAGTTAGATTAGTGCCCCCATTAAATGGAGGGGCTTTCTCTTCTGCAAGGAGCCAGCAATAAATTGACAACCTATTTCAGAGCCAGGGACGGTGTTGGCAGCTCTAGATACATAGTCCATTCGATCCTAAAAGATCCCAGGGTGAGTCAGAATTCAGAATACCAATGCCCCAGGCTGCTTCTTCTGGAAAACACACCTTCCTTCTTTCAGAGACCTGCTCCCCTCCCCCCTCCCCCACCATGAAGACCATGTTGATAGAGTGGATGTGGCCAATCACGTCCTCCACTCCTCCAGCCACAGTAGCAGTGTGTGAGCTGAGCTCATGAGAACACCTCCCCCTCCTGCCCACCAAGACGGGGTGTGTGACCTCAAGTTGGCTAATCGTAGCCCTTCTCCAGAAGGTTTTCAATAGAGCATTATAGGGGAGGATCCCTTTCCTGGTAAAGAGGTGAGGAGCAGGCTAAAAGGTGAGACCCTGGTCTCTAATCTCACTGGGAAAGCTGGTTGAAGAGAATGAAACAGACCCAAGGACACAAGAGTCACACTAAGAAAATAAACTTTCACAGCACTGAAGTCCCTGGAGACGCACAACGCCCGGTGCTTCCAGGTGTGGGCTCAGAGTCAGACTACCTGGGTAACCTTGGGCAAGAACGCTTCCCAACCTGAGTTCCACATCTGTAAAAAGATAATAATAGTACGTAACTCATGGGGTTGTTGTGAGGATTGAACGAATTAACACATGTGAAGCATGGTGAACAGTGCTTGGCACGTGGTCATCTCACAACAAATAGTAACTGTTATAAGCTGCCACACCCGTGTCCTGCCTTCCATTTGGTTACCCGAGCAAATGTCTAAGCTAGCGTTGGGTCTCTATTATTTACAACTGAAGAGTCCTGAGGGGTGCAGTCATGATTTTTCTAAATTCCTGGATCCCATGAGATGCTTAGGAGAAAGAGTTTCCATAGATAAGTTTGAGCAACTCTTGGAGACACCTTGTGTTTTCATTTATATAGCTCCCCTCTTTGATAATCTCATTATATGTGAATATAGTAAAGGCTCTGAGACACCCTACGACTAAAAAGCCAGTAGAACTTTATTCAACCTGGCCCTTCCCAAACTTAATTTTTAACTCTGTTTCTTTTCTTCTTTCCCGGGATCCTTGTTTTTTATTCTACAAAATTAGCATTCCACAAAATACACTTTTGTGTGATGAGCAGAACATAAAGATGAGAAAGCCGAAGGATATGCTGTGGGACAAGGTGAACCCACATCTATTTGAATCTAGAATATACACCCTTGGGACACCTGGGTGGCTCAGTCAGTTAAGCTTCTGCCTTCGGCTCAGGTCATGATCCCAGGGTCCTGGGATCGAGCCCCACGTCAGGCTCCCTGCTCCGCTCATGCTCTCTGTTGTTATCTCTGTCTCTCTCTCTCTCTCAAATAAATAAATAAAATCTTAAAAAAAAAATAGAATATACACCCTTTCCACAGTTTTGAACACGTACACACAGAAACACAACGTAAGTATCAGTCACCATTTGGAAGGTAAGTGTTCGACATACTGGTTTTGAGTTTGCTTTTCTCTTTTAAGTGTTACTTGGCCAGAGAACAAAGTTTTGAGCGCTTGCTCTTACAGATTCATATATACCATGCAAAATGAAGTGGAATTAAATCTTTCTAAGACAATCTTGAATAAAAATGACCTGGGACATGCGATAGCCTCTTCTCTGAAAAATTATAAGAAAGATGGCTTTTCTTTTTGGGTCGCCAGAGCCCATTACAGAAGAAACACTAGCTTGGATGATGTTTTCATTCTAATCCACACCATCGGATACCTTTGTCTTCATTTGCAGGAGGGCCAAATTATTGCACAAGTTCTCACATGTCCCTCTGGACCAAACTCTAGCTTCTGATTATGCAAAGCTATGTTATCGAATCTGGGCAATGGATATTATTCCTGTTATCATTATTACTGTTGTGGGTTGGTATTGATTGTTGGGCCCTACGAATTGTCAGAGGGGACTTTTGGGCCAAATGAGAGACCCGGTTCCCTCTGGCAGCCTTACAATCTAAATTAGACTGAGTTGTATAACAGTTTTAGGCATCTGATATGGGACTTGCCAAATTTCATGGCTTCAGGCACACGGAATGCACATCCCTGTTCCAGGGAGGCTAAATATTTTTCCAAATCAGTAGATAAAACAAACTCCCTGACCTCAACTTACTTCCTGGCGCCTGGAGTCCTGAGTAGCTGATGAAGAGTGTCTGTCTGCTATCAAGTGACAGGACACATTCAGACTGACTCCTGCCCTCAAGACCATGTGGGACCTGATCCTGTCTCCATCTTCGGAGCTGAGATTTTGGCCACAACTTAAAGATCTAAGTCCAGAGGGCGATGGGCCAGGGTTAGATACCATTAAATGCCATTGAATCAGCCTTGAAGGGCAACTGTGGCTTCTTAGGGCATGAGGCAATGCGCTGCAGCTGGACGCCGGTGAGAGCCTGCGATCACGGACCCCGGGGAAACCAAGCCTCCAACGTCAGATCTGAACTGGAGAGGTGGCCACACCGCTGTCTTAAGTAAATACACGCACAGATTTTAGACCTCCCAGTGCCAACCAAGGAGGGCGTAAATCCACCGAAGGGAACCTGAAGCTTCTGACCCCAGGGCTTGGTTGGGTAGACACCTTCACTATGTGACAGTGACGTCTACTGACTGTGTCAGACCCGCCACCTTACGTGCCAAGCGAGAATTAGCGAAGCTTTGAGGACTCAAAGGAAGGCCAAAGGGGGCGGGGGGCAGGCGGGAATTCCCATGGGAGGTCCAGAGAGAGATTAACAGAGAAGGGGCAGCACAGATATTAAAAAGCATTGTCGAGTGTTCCAGACAGTAAAAAGGAACTTCCTACCACCACTAAGTCCTTGGAGCCTTCTCAGGAGAGCTACTATAAATGGGCCAGGCACTGTTTTGGAGCCTTTCTGGGTCCATCAGCTCATCTCCGTGGCACTTCCCTGGAGGTCTTCCCTGCACTCAATTGCATTTGCCTGGTAGACTCTTGGGCATCTGCCCTGCTGTACCTAGGTATGCTTTTCTCCCCACTTTCTCCTCTCCCTGCCCCAGCCTCCTGCGAATAAGCTATATTTGATCAAAAGTCTGATTCCTCGCTCTTCTTTTTACTGAGTCATCGAAATAACTTTTTTTCTGACATCTGCTGAACCCAGCGAGCCCTGCAGCCAGAGTCCCCGCTCACGTCCTACTTTATATATGGAAAGACACAGGACCCCACTTCGTTCCAAACTGCCCCAAACCTCGCAGCCACCCCTTTTCCCGCAAAGGCCACCAAGCTGCCGGTGCTAGTGAGCGGGCTGCTTGAGGGGGCTGCTCACCCCACCGTAGGTCCCCACTGTGCACCCTGGAGAGCAGGGAGAGTGTCCCTTCCCACTTCTGCATCCCTCAGTCCTACCTGGCGGCCTTTAATAAATGCTTACTGTATGAATGAATGATTGAGAGGCCTGTTTTAATTCATGGACACCAGTGGATTGAAAAGGTTCTGCTCAGAGCTACCCTCATGCCCAAATACTCAAAATTGGAAACACGGAAATTAAACATTTTCAAAGAAAAATTGAGTCTGGCTTCCTGGTCTTTTCTATCATTTTCTATTTTTTTTAATTAAAATAAATTTTTAAAAAAGGAACTCCTTGGGGCACCTGGGTGGCTCAGTCGGTCAAGCCTTTGGCTCAGGTCAGGATCCCAGTGCCCTGGGATCAAGTCCCACATCCAGCTCCCTGCTCAGCGGGGAGCCTGCTTCTCCCTCTCCCTCTGCCGTTCCCCCTCCCAACACTTACACCCTCTCTCTCTCTCAAATAAATAAACTCTTTAAAAAATAAAATAAAATAGGGGCGCCTGGGTGGCTCAGTCGTTAAGCGTCTGCCTTCGGCTCGGGTCATGATCCCAGGGTCCTGGGATTGAGCCCCGTATCGGGCTCCCTGCTCAGCGGGAAGCCTGCTTCTCCCTCTCCCACTCCCCCTGCTTGTGTTCCCTCTCTCGCTGTCAAATAAATAAATAAAATCTTTAAAAATAAAATAAAATAAAATAAAATAAAAAAGGAACTCCTTTTGAACATTTGTCTCAACTAAGATCAAAACACAGTGTCCTAAGTTCTATAATTTTCTCTTTAGGGAAGTGGGTTTCAGTTCTTCAAGGGAATGCTCAAAGAGGAATCCTGCGCACTGAGAGTCAGGAGCTGAATCAGGAATTGGCATCTCCTCCCAGATCTTAGACTGGGGCCTGCTTTGAAGAGTGACAGCAGAAGGCTGAGAATTATAGCTGCGATTGAGTTAGGAAAATAACCTTGGCTTTTACTGCTAAAAAAAATTCTCCTTTCCTACATGAAAGCATTTTCCATCAATTTTTATTTGGTAGATAAAATGCATGTATGGGAAACAGTACTTTTTAAATGTTGTAACCAAGATTAGCTGCTCAGAATGTCTTCATGTAAATATGCTGTTTTAGTCCTTTTGTTATTGCTGTGCGACTAGTGGGGGGCCTATCAGGATTTTAGGGTGGGTCTTCATGCTGTCGGAGGTTGTTGAGTAATTATGAAAATTACACTCTGCAAGCAAGATGTGGTAGAATTATTTGATCTCATCCCTTCTGACTTCTTTTTGGGGGGAACTGGACGTCTGTCACTTGGAAGGAAGAAAGATACAAGAGTGAAGAGATGGAATGAAGCAGAGATCATCTAGCACCCCGACAAAAAGATGGCATGTGAACCATTTATTCCACCGAGGGTGTCTGGCACACCTCGGTGCTTAATCTGGAACACTAGGAAGATAAAGATGACTCACCATTTAGCCACATCCATGGAGACAAAGGGGTGATAACTGCCAGCCAAGGGCTGACCTGTTAGAAAATGCCGAGAGGCACCTTGGTACGTCGTCGTGCTGGGGTTCTGCCTCCACGGCTTCTCCGGCAGAGGGGCGGTCACCGCTGGTGTGACCAGCAAGGGCGGAAATGGGAAAGAGACAAAAAGTTGCTTAGGCATTCTCTCTTGGGATAGCATTTGGAAGGTTAGGTATCTTTAATACCCCAGGAACTAGGAAGCAAGGCGGCTCACTCTAGTGGACCCCAAACAGAGAAGACTTGGCCCAAGGATTATCGTGCTTCCTATAGCGGTCAGTAATTCTCTGCCTTTTGTCACTTCCTCGCTCTCAGGAAAGCCTCTCTTAAGTGACATAACCTTGGCTCGGTTGTGCTGTAGGCATGCGTGGAAAGGTCATGCCGCCCTGTTTAGGCCGGTTTTGTTAAAGGGGAAATGATACTCGCCGCTCTCACCACTCCCCCCAGGCAGCATGGAGTTGGCGGCAGGAATGCATATAAGAGGACCCCCCCGCCCCCACAGCACAGTGGAACATGGGTGACAAACAAGAGGCCATAGGATCCAGCCGTTCCTCCTCTCCAGGAGATTCTCTTTCCGGGGTTAACCTCGAAGGACCTGGTTTGTTTGTTGGTTTGTTTTTATTAAATTAGGGGAGGGGGACAATTACTTTCAGGCACTACTGTATCCTAGATGAAATGATCTGATATCTAAAATGAAAGAAGTTGTTATAGACTGAATTTTGTCCCCCCCCCCAAATTCATATGTTAAAACCCTAACCCCCATTTCAACTGTATTTGGAGAGAGGCCTTTAAAAAGGTAATTATAGTCAACTGAGGTCATAAGGGTGGGGCCCTAATCCTACAGGACTGGTGTCCTTATAAGAAGAGAAAGAGGGGCACCTGGGTGGCTCAGTCAGTTAAGTGTCTGACTCTTGATTTGAGCTCAGGTCATGATCTCAGGGTCATGAGATCGAGCCCCATGTCGGGCTCCGCACTCAGCGGGGAGTCTGCTCCTCTCCTTCTCTCTCGCCCTCCGCCCCTCCCCCCATGCTCTTTCTCTCTAAAATAAATGAATAAATAAAATCTTTAAAAAAAGGAAGAAGAGGAAGAAACACCAGAATGCTCTCTCCGGTGAGCCACAGAGGTGGTGGTCTACAAGCCAGGAGAGAGGACTCACCAGAAACCCACCCTCACAGCACCTTGACCTTGGACTTCTGGCCTCCAAAACTGTGAAAAAAATAAATTTCTGTTGCTTAAGCCACTCGGGCTGTGGTATTTCGTCCTGGCAGCCCAAGTGGACTAACACAGGAGGCAAGGCCCCTGGCTCCCAGAACAGTCTTGCGCTTTGCTGAGGTGCCTGTTAAAACACTGTATCCACAGATGCGAGTTCTCTGAGGACTTGTCCTCTGGGGAAAGAGGCATCTCAACAAACCTCCAAGCGGAAAGGGACTCCGGGTTCCAAAGGCAATAACTTCTTTTCGCTTAGCAGCATTTTCTTTTCCAGAAAACATCCACATTCTGAGAGAGGATTTAATTCTTGTATCTGCAAACCCCTTGTCGGTATTTTATATTATTACTCAGCAAGTTCTGTATTCCTCCTTGTCTCCTGCAGTAACTTCCAAATGCTTAGCATGTTGCCGGGAACACCCCAGGCCCTCGGTCATTATTTGTCAACTTCCATTGAACTTCAGAAGGAAATATCAAAGACTGCATTTCTGAGTTGCAAACTTGCTGAGGGCAAGAATGAAAGTGTTAAATTTATCCTTATATCCCAACCCCAGGGCACGTAAGAGAGCGAATACAATAGTCACTCCATAAATGTTGCCTCCAGTGAAATTTGACACTTACAAAAACTCAGCCATTGTAAATATCTGGTTGAAAACTGCCAATTCTACTTTCATTTGGATGAAGTTTGCTCACGTTTGCCTCAGTTTGACTCAGGTTTCTCAATCTGGCTTATGCAACACCCCTGGCATCATGGGGGAAAGCATCGTAAAGCGGCAGTGTTAATATAATCAGCAGAACGTCTGAGTCATAACTAAGACATAACCCAGGAATTTGAAACGCAAATAAATCATTTTTCTTGAAGTATCTGAACCAAAACACGTAGTAAATACGATCCAGTAATACATATGGTTAAAGAGACTGGAACTTTAATATATAGCAATTGGGGGGCACCTGGGGGGCCCAGTCCATGAAGAGTCCGACTCTTGATCTTGGCTCAGGTCCTGATCTCAGGGTCATGAGATAGAGCCCCACATCACGCTCCGCGCTCAGGGTGGAGTCTGCTTCAGATTCTCTCCCTCTGCTCATCCCTCCCGCTCGTGCATGTGCAGTCGCTCGCACGCTCTCTCTCTGAAATAAATAAATAAATCTTAAAAAAAAAAAGATCTAGCAGGTTTTTTTGCAGTGTTGAATTTATAAAACAGATCCCTTCTTTGTGATGCACTTTACTTTTAATAATTTGAAAGCTGTCTCTAACCCTTATATGGTCAGAACTGGTTGAATTGAATACAGATAACGTTCATCATAGAAGAGCAGGACAATTATTCATTGAGATAATTGACATCTCTATAACTAAACTAAATCTCTCCCTCGCCCCACCCCCACCCCGCCATCCATTCCTTCCCCTGAAATGTTAGCATGGTTATTTTGAGATGCTTTCCTGTGCCAGGGCTTTGGGGCTGTACAATGAAGATTTGGGGACAACTAGACAGCTGTGCGCACTGGGGCAAGGAAGCCCTTCTGTCCCCCCCCCCCCCCCCGCCTGTGGATGAGCCACAGCACACTTACAAAATGCTGACATGGGGAAAACTGGGTTCCAGGGGCAAATCACGGCCTCTGATTAGAGATTCTTCCTCGAGGGATGCCGATCCCTAGCCACCTTCTCCATCAGCCTGTGTTCATATTGGAAGCTTCTCTGACTTTTGACCTTTAAAAGAAAAAAACCAGACAAATGTGTTTTGTTTTTTGGTTCCTTCTTACTCCTACCACCATCTTCTTCATTCAGTCTGCCTGTTTCTAGAAGTTCACCCCCAAGTTCTGGCCTCCTGCAGCCAACATTCCCACAGCCCCCTCTCCACATGAGGCTGATCCCACAGAAGCTGTTTCGGGTACAGTGGTTTGGTCCAACTGCAGAATTTGAAATTGGTGGCTCATGGACTATGTCAAGGCTCCCACGTGGTGAGGTTTTTGGCTTTTCAGTTTTTGCTGCTTTTAACTTATACAATGTTGACTTTTTAGAAATTCATTTATCAATGTCAAAACAGAAAAAAAGAAAGATCTGCCCTCCCTCCCGCCCCCCCACCCACACCGGGACCTACATTTCCAAATGGCAACCATAAGCTAAAGCCAAGTAACGGCTGGTCTTGGGACGAGGCACAGACTCCTGAGTTGGCCCAGGGCCCACCCTTCCTCAGCTCACCCACCAGCGCACTTACTCTCTTTACCTGCCTGGCCCCTGGGGGCCGGTCAGTCCACGATCTCTCGTCTGTATCAGGACACCGACGAGCAGATCCTGGGAGCACAGTAATGGCCATCCCACACCCCCAGGGCGGCTAGTCTGAACCTATGTTTCCAAAAGAGCTGCCGCTAACTGCACGTGACTACCGAGCACCTGATATGTGGTTAACATGACCACAACAGACTTTACAATGTTTTTATTTAATTTTTCATAATTGTTTAATAGCATAAAGTTCTACTGGACAGTGCTGGTCTAGACCAAGAGAGATCCTAAGACTGAAAGATTCTGTCCGCCATGGGCACATGTCAGTCTGTGACTTTCCGTGGGGTCAGAGCAGGCATCTTCATTCTGGGGGCTCCTGCCTTAGCGCCTCTCCCAAAGGGCTCCCCTCCTCTGAACAGAGAAGCCAAGCAGGCCCAAGGACTGAGTCCCAGGCTCTCGTCCTGTCTCTCCCGCTCCCATGGAGCAGCGTGCAGAAAGTCACTAGTGTGCCCTTCACGTGCTGAATAGAATAGATATAAGACGGAAATCCAAGTCTCCTGACTCCAAATGCTGTGTTTATGTATGTAGAAGACAACACTATCCAACAAACCAGCTATCCTCTTGTAAAACACGGGGCCGTTTCTGAAAGCAAACACCACGGAAGCTAAAGGGATGGATTCTAAGGTGCTCTCCAGCATGCTAGTGTTTTGAAAGGCAGGTTTGGTCCATGTGACTTGAGTTTCGGTTTCAGAGGTATTCTTCCCGTCCCTTAAAACATTCCAACTTCCAGGCTGAAAATTCACATGTAAGAAGTTCATCGATGCAGAGAAGCGTCCTTTAATTCCTGGTTCTTGTCACAGCCCACATCCCCATATGCTAAGGACCCCTTGCCATATGTGTGGCAAGTGTGCCATGGATTATAACTTCTTTTCTGAGGATTTCCATGCAATTTCCTGACTCTAAGACTTGTGAGACATTGGAAATTGCCAGAGGAATCTGTGGAATTTTGTTCAGTGGAAATAGAATTACAGAATCTTAAGGCTAAAAGAAAGCTTCCAAGTCCATACCTGCCAGAGGCTGGGCCAAAGCTAAGCCTCCTCTAATAGATACGCACCTGCGAACGTGCTACCCCTTCCCATCCTGGGTCTTTCATGTGCCAAGCGTTTTTTCTTTACTCAATTTACTTCTTCATCTTTTCGTTGTATTATTTATTTTCCTTTCAGAAACAGTAACTATGCCGTAACAGGTTTCCTAAGTAGATTTCACCTTGTCTTTGCCAAATCAAGAAAAGAAGTCACTATGATGTGACTGAGAATGTGGGTGTGGGGGAAGGTGGCGAGGACTCAGCCCAGCCGCCTTGCTGCCTCCCACACCTCTGCCTCCCATCTCCCCAGAACCCAGAGAACACAGCACCTCCAAGCCTGAGGGGGAAACCACGCTCTGGGGCAGCGACAGCAACTCCCATTGCCTTTGAATCGATTGCTCACACTGCAGGGGGCCTTGGCCAGAAGTGGCAAGGACCGTGGGAGCAAGACAGAATTTGAAAGAGAACGGGTTTGGATAAAATCTTTGTGCATGCCCTCTTTCCTTGCCCTCCCCGGAGGATCAGATGGGCAGGTGGCTTCCAGAGAGCAAACAAAAGACATTGTTGCAAATCATTGTGTGTATCAAAAAAGGTGAGAGCCATGGGAAGTAACTACTCTTAGTCTTGGCTGTCTATGGGCAATTAAGGATCGATGGAGGAGCATGAAGTGTTGGTATGGATGTGGCCCCCCATAGGTTGGGGGACAAGGCCCCCATAAGGCCAACAGGGTGGTGATGGCTACAATTAGCAAGGGGGTCTCGGGGAGAAACGCACCAGCAATGGAATCAGCATCCAGCGCAGGGAGACTCCAGAGCCCTGGGAGAACGTGGAGTGGATTTCACTGGGCGTGTCCACGGGTTTCCCAACATGTGAATTTCCTCATGTGAAAAGAAAAGTAGATCTTTCCCTTTTAGCTCTCAAAGTATCAAGTGAGGGTGACCTTCTGGAGCAACAAACTACAGCTCAATGTATGGAGAGTCACTTGAAAACTTCCTGACTTCTAAAAATGGGATTGTTGGTCTCAGGAAATCACAGTGATCTCCCCTGGCTTCCACGTTCAAACACAAAGCAGATCCCACAGGCAGGTGAGAGAAGGGACTCTTGGATCCAGTGTCGCTTTCACAGGTCGGCCCACAGGGTTCTTACGAAAGAGAAACAGAGCAGGAAAAGTGCATTTTAGGAAGTCATCCTTTGAGACAGGCTGTTCTAAAACTTTGGTGCACTTTTTCTTAACAACTCCACTTCTGTGTTTCTCTTTACCTAGCTCAAAGGCATTTCTCATCCCTACCCTGCTCGCCAAACCCCATGCCAAATCGGCCAGCCTTGAAGAAAAACCTTAACAAGTAAAAGGAAAGACAGACCCCGTGGGGAGCTGGTTCTTGCATTCATGTCCAGAAGCCAATCGTATCTTCAATAGGAACTTGCTTGTTGATTGACAGCAAAAAGAGACGAGGCTTCATAAAATTTTTTCAAAGTTCATGTCATATAAGGTTTTAGGTGACAGGCTTAGCCTCTGGAAATCTTAAAGACAAAATTTTCTGTTTTAGTCTGTTGAAAACTAGTAATACACTAGCATGACTATAACCAAAGCAGAGTCCTTATTTGCCTTGGTCACTGTGATTTCCGTAGCATCTAGAACAGTGCCTGGCATATATTAGACTCAATGAAGGATAAGGAATGAACGAATGAATGAATGAACTGGGGGGTTCATTAGGTAGGCAAGAGTGGGAAAGGAAATGAAGGAAGGTTGAAAAAATCCTGAACAGGAGGGCAAGAAAGGAGCAAGAAAAGTATCTGTTTAAGTTCTCCTCATCTCATTTCTCTATTTTAATTTTCATAAATTAATCATGATCATCTCAATAGAAAACATTTTAGTTATTAGATCTTAGTTTCTTTCCGCATCTTTTCCTGTTGGAGAACGTGTTGAATAATGTAACTTGATACCAAATGGGATACCACTGTGAAAATTTATAGCATGTTGTGAACTTTATTACTTTACCGTTTTCATTTCCAATCTCTTAATTCAGTAGCAAATACTATTGAGAGGGTAGAAATTTAGTTTGATAAAGACTTTGGACTCTTCAATAATTTTTTTAGAATCATTTATTTCATCAAACTTATGAGGTAAGAATTGTCTTTATTTTGTATATTTTTTTTCTTCTAATAATACTGAGTTCCAATAATAGGATTATAACGTAAAAATTACATATTCAATAAGCAGGTGCCATTTTATCATTTTCCTACTTTGTTTCCATTTTTTGTTTTTATTTGGCTTGGTTGGCTTTTCATTGAGTGTTGAAATGTTTTACCCAACATCTGATTGTAACTTTGCTACCACCTTCTGGCAAAATAATGAACATCTTACGATCTTTGACTAGAATGAGTATCCACAATTTTGTTTAATCCATGTTGTCTACATATTACTTCCCCTGCATCTCTTGAAGTTAAAAACCAAAGCAGGAAGTGTTGCCATAGCTCATCCAGAGCAATAAGTTGAGTCAGGGGACTGAGCTTATGCCCACTGGGGTAGGACACACCAACAGCTGTGTGAAATGCACCCCAGACAGAACATTTTAATGGCTCAGAAGAGAATGAAAGACCAGGATCCCCACCAATGGCTGCACTTGGTGCCAAAAGACCTGACTTTGTCCTGCACAAGGAAAACACACTGCTGGTATACAGAAAAAGGAAGGGAAAGAATACCCAGCCATTCAACTGTCATTCGAAGGAAGCAAGATAAATAGATCCTAAACAAGATGGGCAAACGTCAAGGAAGATTTACCCACACTGTACATATAAGAGGAAATAGGTTTAGACAGAACTGCCCATGTTAAATATCAACAGTATGCAGAGATGGCACGCAGAATACCAACACAATGAAAGTGAGCCATCTAGAACCATACATCACAGCATGGACGGATCTCACAGGCCAAATGCTGAGGGAGAGACGTCTGATGCAAAAGGATGCATCCTGTGTAATGCTATTCACAGGTCATTAAAGCCCCACGGGCAAATCCAGACTCTGCTGTGAGAAGTCAGAGACTACCCTGTAGGGAGCAGGCATGTCTGTCTCTGGTGAACAGCTCGTCCCGCCCCCCAACTCCTGACATTTTCACCCAAGGTTTTGTACCCTTCTTACTGACATTAAAATAAATATATACATAAATTATATTTACATACACCATATTATATATACATATATTTTATGTTTATATTATATATGATATATATACATATAAAATCTTGGTGTATATGTGTATCAATTCTGTAACAAAATCTTTACCTACTGAAAATACAATATGGAATCATATTATTCATTACTCACTATAACAAAGACTTCATTGTGCAGCATAAACAGTGTTGGTTCTGCAGAAAGTCATGTGCAGGGACAGCTAGAGTAATTGTACTGGTCAGCTTGGGTTGCTATAACAAAATCCCATAGACTGGGGGGCGTTAAAGCACAGACATTTCTTTCTCACAGTTCTGGAGGCTGGAAAGTCCAAGATCAAGGTGTTAGGAAGGCAGGTTTCATTCCTAGACCACTCCTTCTAGCTTATATCTCTCTCTGCGCTCACATGACCTCTTCTCTGTGAAAGAAAGAGAGAGAGAGAGAGCACTCAAGCTCGAGGGTGCTCTGGTGCCTCTTCTTATAAGGACACCAATCCTATTGGATCAAGGGCCCACCCTGATGACCTCATTTAACCTGACATACTTCCTTAGAAGTTCCATCTTCATATACAGCCACCCTGGGGGTTAGGGCTTGGACATCTGAATACTGGGGGGACACATTCCGCTCATAACAGTAGTGAGGTCAGCTCCTGGGCGGAGTCTCATGGTCTCCAGTCTGTGAATTTGCTAGATGCTACCTCTCAATCCCCTTTGGCTGTGGTCCCGCGTGGAGAACCTCCGTGAAGCCGGACCCACGCGCAGGTGCCTGCGTCCTGCACCTGCCGCGGAGCACTGTCCCCACCTCCCCACTTGCAGGGGAGACGTGTGCTGCGCAAGCTTCGTAGTGCCGGGCAGCAGAATCCGGCCCCCTCGGTTTAGGTAGAAAGCGATTTGTCTGTGGGCCTGTATCTCAGAATCACTGAGGGGGCTAAAGAAGCAGCTTCTTCTGGGCTGAGCTGCCGGGAACGAGTGCCAAGCCACACGGCAGGGCTGCCGCACCGCGCGAGCGCCTTCGCGCCGCATCCGGAGGCGCAGACCGCTGGCCGCCGCGGGGCTGGAGCGGGCTGGCGGCGGTGCGGGGCGCGGGCGGGGGACAGCAGCAATGCCGGCGATGCGGGCGCCGTTGCTCCCCGTCCGCTGCGACAGTGCTCTTTAAGAGGTTTACAAACCCCTCGGACGTCTCGTGAAAACTGGCGATTCTGCTCCTCAGTGCCTGAAGTTGGGCCCGAATTCCACAATTCCGATGGGCTCTCGAGTCACGTGGCCACGAGCCTGAGCCCACCAAGTCCCACAGGCCTTGTCCCCTGAGCCACCGCCGGCAGGCCGAGCCCCCAGGCCGCCTGTCATCACGGTGTCTTACTCCCCAGGCGGCTCTGCACTTGGCCCCATCTTACCCAATTTCCCACCCTTCTCGAGGCCCTCTGGAATCAGCTTCTGTCAGCAAATCCCTCTCCTCCCAGCATTCCCTTCACGCCCCTGTTTGAACAGGAACGAGACACCTTCTGAGGACGCTACCCCGCGGCCTTCTTCACTGATGCTGGGGCTTCCCTCACTTGCAGGGGGGCTTGGAGGCACGAGGCAGGGTGGAGGCCTCCGTGCTCCTTCCAAAGTGTGCTCCTTGTCTCCCCCATATTATTCCTCCTTCCCCTGGGGAAACGACACGGGAGACCTCTAGCAGACACCCCCTTAAACCAAACTGTCAAAGTTATCACCAATAATGGGACAAATAAACATCATGTACCTCCGGATAAGATGTACTAAAAAGGCTGCATCCTTGCCAAAAACGCAGAGCCTGAATTTAATCATCAACGCACATTAGACAACCCAAATTGAGAGATACCCTACAAAGGAACAGGCCAGTATGTTTCCCAAATGTCAAGGTCAAGAAGGACTGAGTAAGTGCTTCAAATTAGAGGAAACAAGACAGGCCGAGAAAATGGAGTGTGTGATCCTGGACTGGAACCTGGACCAAAAATAAGGACATTGGTGGGACAATGGTGAAATTTGAGTCATGTCTGTAAGACTATGTATTATATTGTATTGATGTTAGTTTCCTGATTTTGACAATTATATTGTGATTTGACAATTATATTAACACTGTAAGAATCTGAGTGAGGTGCTTACAGCAATCCTTTGTGCTATTTTTGTAACTTCTTAAAGTCTGAAATTATTTCAGAAACAAAAGTTTTTTAAACTACAGATGATTTTGAAGTCTGTTGAGCCCTCACTAAGCCTCTGCGTTAGTGTCAGTCACTTACTGACCTTCTGGTCACCCTTTCTTCACGCATCAAAGACGACTTCATCCATTCAATATCCTCTTCCCTCCTTTCCCCAGCCCACTCATCTCAGACAAATTTTCCTCCACCTCTCCTCAGCCACCTTGTAAATCTTGAACTGAAGTATCCAAACTATAGCTTATTGACCCCAAGTCCCACTCCAAACATTCTTTGAGTTCACTGAGACCTCCAACTTACTGGCATGACCATTTTCCCAATATCCATCACCCACCCTCACCCTCAGCACCGTATACTGTCTGCCTCCCTCAGCCACCTTCTATCCCACGTCCAACACTTAAAATGCTCTCTTGCAAACATTCAACTCCCTTGGCCACCTCACCCTCTGTTCCACTCACCTGCAAAACTCGATGTCACATAAACTCATGATCCACCCAAACAGCTCAATGTTGCTAGGGAAAAAAAATTTATACAAACATGCTGATTGGTCCCACAAGTGGGCACTAATATTCAAGTGGTCACTAACACTCCTAGACAAGACTTCTTCGTGTCCCTGGGAAACGTGCAACCCCACTGTTAAAGAAACCAACTTTGGGTTGTGTTTAGATCAGTACTTTCAAGAGACTTCATTGCTGGCATTCCGATGACTGCTGGGAGAAAGTGAAAGTTGGGCACACAGTGTCTTTGTGATTCATTTCCTTTTTCATCTGGATAATTGTATTGTCATGATGCAAACGGAACAACAAAAAATCACCAGGACTTTGTAAAATGAATTCCAAAAGTTTTAGGTTAACTCTTGTCTTTATTCTCATGCACCAACCAGTCTTCCTTAGCAATCCTAACGTTGCTGTGCTCCGAGATCAAGTCCCAAATTCAGAAAAGACTTGAAAAACAACAGAATGTCTGTGACATAAGAAATACATATTTGGTGTCTGTCTCATTTCCTGGCACCTGGAATCTCTGAAATAGTGTCTTTTTTTTTTAAGATTTTATTTTTTTATTTGACAGAGAGAGACACAGCGAGAGAGGGAACACAAGCAGGGAGAGTGGGAGAGGGAGAAGCAGACTCCCCGCTGAGCAAGGAGCCGGATGCGGGGGTTGATCCCACGACCCTGGGATCATGACCTGAGCCAAAGGCAGACGCTTAACCAAAACTGAGCCACACAGGTGCCCTGAAGTAGTGTCTTTTTTAATGCTCATGGGATGACTGGTGGCTGGGGGCTCCTGGAGAGCCTCAGGACAGGGGCTGGCTGCCAGGGGAACCGAGCACGTAATGAGAAGGTTAGAATTTTCTGCCCTACCCCCTTACCCCCACCCCCCTCCTGGGAGGGGAGAGGAGAGAAGTTAAGATAATCACTAATGGCCAATGACTTAATCAATCAAGCCTACAGTAATGAAGTCTCCATAAAAAAACCCCAACTACCCTAACTGCAGGGGTTTGGAGAGTTTCCAGGACGGTGAATACGTGGAGATGCGGGGAGGGCGGTATGTCTGGAGAGGGCATGGAGCTCCCATTCCCCACACCTTGCCCTACACAGCTCTTCCATCCAGTTGTTCCCGAGTTGTTATATCCTTGCATAATAAACTGGTAATCTAGTACCTACACTGCTCTCCTGAGGTCTGTGAGCCATTCTGGCAAATTACAGAAACTGTCAGAAGCACAGGTGACAACTTAAACTTGCAGCATCTGAAGTAGGGAGGGGCTCGGTCCTGTGGGACTGAGCCCTTGCCCTGCGGGGTCTGATGCTAATTCCAGGTAGTATCAGAACTGAACTTCATCGGAGGACACCTAGCTGTTGTCCAGAGAACGGAGAATCACTTGGGAAGCCCCACATACTTGGAGACCAGAAATGTGAGTGTGGTGTGTAGAGAAGGAAAACAGAAGACTTTTTCCTTACAGTGTCCCTCACACCAGTGTGTGGTCCACAGTTCATTGGCCCAAAATGAATTAATTACAGAAATTGAAAGGAGGTGCCAGGAAACCAAAAGTAACTTGACATGGGTGCCACATGCAAGCACTGGGTCTGTGACAAAGGGCATGGAGCATTCGGGGGCTGTCCCACTCCCTGGCGAGCTGTGTGCCAGAGCTGAGTTGGAGTCCTGAGCAGCGGGGACCGTATTAGAGGACGTACCATCTGACACTGTAAACTAAAGCATGTGCAGTTCTGAGAAAACGTAAGCGTTTCTTCTGACAACTTGTAATCTTAACAATAATTTTAATTTTTAGTCAAGTTAACTTTCTTCTGAATTTATGGTTCATACTACTAGATAAATTAGGAAGTAATTTATCTTGTTTATTAAGTCATTTATTTTTACCTTTCTGAAGGATTTAATAATACCGCAATCATGAAGTAGACAGAAGATTTTGGCAATTTGGTTACTTCCCAGTCCAATAATCATCTTTTTCTTTTTCTTTTTCTTTCTTTCTTTCTTTCTTTTTTTTTTAGTTTGAAATAATTTCAACTTTTCAGAAGAGTTGCAAGAATAGTACAAAGAATTTCCTCATACCCTTTACCCAGATTCACCAATTTTTAACATTTTGCCCCTTTGCTTTATAATTTTCTGTGTCTGTGTGTGCGTTTGTGTGTGTGTGTGTGTGTGTGTGTGTGTGTATGTTGCTGTTGTTTTTCCCCTAAATCCCTGGAGTTCAATCGCCCTTTACCCCTTACCCTATTATAGTTCCCCTTTACATCTTGCTATAGTAAAAAAAAAAAAAAACAGATAATCCTAATAGGATGTTTATTACATAGAAAAATTGTGAATGACATAAAAGCTAATGCTTTGACATGATAAATTCTCTATTATGTGATAATATAAAAGCTGATCATAAACAATTATTATCTCTTGCTGAAATCAGTGGTTACTCAAGAGGGGAATTTTACTGACAATGTTTGAACTCAGGAACAAATTCTTAGTTTTAAAAAAAAAGTTGGTTCCTACTTTTTAAAGATATGACTTGAACAGCCTTATTTACTTATTTGCCTGGTAACATCAGTACTTTTAATGAGTTTAATAGTTTTATGCAACATGGTCTCCAGTTGCAAATAAGATCTAAGGGCAAAAGCGAAAGTTGTAATTTGGAAAGACAAAATTTACACAGACTATAATAACATTTACCATAATTTAACAATAATTACCAATACTTCAGATACTGGAGAGAATGTTTTGAATTTTATTTTCCATCAAAATATGGAAATGGATCTTGAATTCATTTCTTTCATCAAAAGATAATTTAATTTTAACTATAGCTATACAGGAAATATTGTTAGAATTGACTACTTGTGAAGGATTGGTGATGACTTTTTAAAATATAACTTGTTTCACTTGTTTCAATCTGCATAAAAGTGAGAACTTAGCACCTCAAACTAGCCCCTGTGAGCTGGTTTTCCTACTATGTATGTTATTAAAAAACAAAACATAGAAACGGCTTAATATACATTATTCCCAGTGAGTAACTAGTTAACTAGACTAGATAAGTTTTAACAAGTGATCAGATAAATCTAGATTAGATAAATTTTCAATCTAGATTAGAGTTTGAACAAGTGAGAAAACAAGTTCATTTATCACACTAAAAATTTAATTTTTATACAGAGCAAATATTGGTACATGTTTATACCAAATATTTGGTGCAAAACTAAAATACTGGTACCTATGGCATTTGTTCAAAACCCCACTTAGGCATTTAACACAGGGAGACAGCTATCCCACCCTAACGTTCTGTTTAGTTTTGTTTACATTTACAGTAAATGATGGATACTTTTTATTTTCTCCTTACTTTTTGTTCTGATTATCTTTATTAAAATGTTATTCTTTGTTGAATCTACTAATTAAAAATTGTAACTTGTGTTTTTATATAACTTTTCCAATAATTTTTTGTTGTATTTTACGAAAGTATTGGTCCACAACCAATTGGAGATGACACGTCTTTCACCACAGATTAATTTGAGCAGTCCCTAGATGGCCACTAGGTGGTGCCCAAGGATCTTCTCACCAAGGGCTTCTGTGACCTTTGGAATGGCACCTCCAATTGAGAAGGAATAAGCACTTTGTATGCTACGAACTTTTCCAGTGTCGTCTGGCAGAATTGTCAAGCCCACAGAGAAGGCAATTCGGTCTCCCTTGTATGGGACATTTGTAAACGTTGAGGTGGGCACAAATGAAGATATATATTTTCATATAAATACATTGTGCTAGTTGTTGCTAAGAAGCTTCCTGCATGAATTGAAGCAAATCTATACACCAGAGCTGTTAGAACAACTGTCATCAAGAAGGTTCTATTTGAGATTTCTTTGTCTGATAATAACAGGCGCCAACTACATCCAAGTCAGATTACAAAGGATGTCTCTAAAGCCTTTTCAGTGTTCACAGCTCCCAGAATCAGCAGGGCAGTGGAATAGTGGAAGAGAATTCTGGAAAATAACTAGCTAAAATTGGTCCATAGAACAGACCCGAGGCCAGATGCCTTGCATGTAGCTCTCACAAATATGAGATCCACAGCCAACAGAAAGACAATCTCCCCACATTAATAGATGGCCCATGACATTTGCTGCTGTCCCCTCAGGAGCCACTCACAACAGAATATTCCTATATTTAAAGATGTGCCAGGTTCTATTAAAAACACAAGTGAAATATGCAAAGCTTTCCATTCACAGGTATGGGAATCCAACCCTGATGGGCCCGGCCATAACCCATGACCTATATCAAAGTTCACCAAAGCCATCCATGCCTTCAGCCACACTGGCAGGGTCATAACAAAGACCTGCTTATCACCAACACTTTTATAAATTGCCAACTCCCTTAGCTTTCAATACATTCCTTCCCTGTAGAAAGATTTGCACCAGTGGGGCAGACAGCAAGGAGAAGAAAAAGCTGTCTATGGCAAAAGCTGATACCTCACATGATGAATTGTCAAGGCTTCCAGGCCTGCCACTTGGGACTACAAGTCTGATGTCCAACTTGTATACCTGCCTTGACAATTTGGCCATTTTTCCAAGGCAGCCAACATCTCCCACCACCTTTCAAGTACAGGATTCCCCTGCTAAGGAGAACACTCCTATGAAAACTTTCGTAAGCCAAAATGGTGTAAAGCAAAGAACGGAAAAAATGTGGAGCATTAATTTATAATGGAAAAAGTGTGAAGCATTCCCAGACCCAAAAAATAACCTCTTAGGCTTTTCTGATGCCTCAGTACACATCTTGCCAACAGATGCACAAAATCTATCAAGCTAAAGCACAGGTGCTCACAGACACAGTTTGGAGCTCTGGCTGCTTGACGCTGAGGTGTTGCATGTAGTTCCCAGGGAAGGCGCTGGGTGGCGGCACCCTCACTGCTCCGGGTGCTCACTGCCTCTGTGAGAGCTGCTGCAAAACGAACACTGAGCACTGTTTTTGCTTTTTGTCTTTTTTCATAAAAGTGAAAATCCTCTTTGAACTTCTTTGAGTTAGCAAAAACGGGTAGTAAGGAGGTCTTTTGTAAAAGCGAAGTGGCGTCATGTGACCTTTCAAAAAGCCGGAGATACCTGTCCTCAGAAACATCCTCCTCTCCCTCTGTTTGCCTGAGCCACAGGAAACAGTTGCGGAAGCCGGGCGTGCTGGGAACCGCTTCCGCGTGAAGGAAAGTGCGCAGTGCAGTAGCAGGCGGCTGATAATCGTTTATGCACAGCAACGTGAGCATGCCACTACTCTCATGTCCCTCCTCACAGCCTTGGCTCTCGGGAACTGAGATGGTGAAAACTTGTGGCCCGGGTAGAGGAGTTTGCCTAATTATATCGGTGGACCCAACTTTGAAAAACTTTTCTTCCTTAGGAAATTGGTGATTTTTAGTTGATGATTTTAGCAGTTGTTTTTGGTCAGTGATATGACAGTTTTTAGAGGCCACTCATCGCCCAGAGAACAAACACAGCAAAAATAACTGAACAAAGTTCTTTGCAAGGCCAAAGGCAAAAGTTTGAAGACATTCCCCTGATCTTCCTTTGACTTTAATCCAGAGGACCAAGCAACAGAGCTTTCCCCCCAATACTAGTTCTCGCTGCTAATCCTATTTACCTGTTATCAGTCAGGTTCCCAATTTGAAAAGACACACAAAAATTAAGCTAATTCAAGGAGTGTGTTTATTAAAATAGATTATTTATAAAGGCATGGGCAAAGTCACAGGAAAACCAAAGGTCACCATGCTCTAACACTGGACTAGTAACAATGGAGGAACTGTTACCGTCCACAGCCAAAACGTGGGGGAAAGAGCAGTTACTGGAACCCAAAAGAAGAAACCCACATAGAAGTCACCTCGAGAGGGGCAGTGATGAGAAACCTAGTCAGCCTGAAGTGACCCCCTTCCACCCCATTTTCCTTTCATGATGGACCAAACCCAACCAGACACTAGAGAGGATGGATGACCTATTGATGTGACCCATACATATCAACCTCCCAGGACATAGAATAAGGTACAATGGATCTGGAAGGACAGATGGAACATATAACACGCACACACACTTTATCATCCTCTCTGGTCCTTCATCTGCTGGGAAGACTAAGCCCCCATCACAGAATGGGCAAGAAGTTCTATCAACTACCATGTCATTGCAAGTCAATACTGATTTTTCTCATACTCCCACCTAAACCTTAAACTTTAGCCAACGTCGGTGTTATCCATATAACTTATTTCAGAGAAAAGGCCTGAAACTAATAATATTACACTGTATGTTAACTAACTGGAATTTAAATTAAAACTTGAAACAAAAAAAAAGAGAGAGAGAGAGGAAGAGAGAAAGAGAAGGGAGACAAGAAACAACTGAGTCACGCGGAACACAGTTGCGACACTCCTGACCTCTGTGAGGCCCGTGTAGGGTCCCACTGTCCACTCCGTGTGCCCCTTGACCTCTCCCAGCATGCAGTTTTCATTCACCAGGACAACTGGTCAAGGGGGTATAAAAGGTTACCAATAAATCGCCTGGTTTCCATAGTTCCCCCCAGCCCAGCTTCCTCTACACAATCAAGATCAGTCAACTCAGCCAACACAGAAAGTCCATTGGTTTAGTGGCATGATAATTCCAAGATGGCCACAATCTCCACCACCAATTCACTGGAATCGTCCTCCTTCCCACACGAAGTCCCCCAAACTTACATGCTTCTCAAAGAATTAAATTAAAAGGGTGGGGGAAGATATCTTTAAAATGAAAGATCTGGCAATTAACTAACCTAGTGATCAGAAGGAAGCAACCTGGCCTGATGGGCTTTAGGGCGTGTTGCGATACATACAGAACCTCACCTATGTAGTTGTCTTGCCAAAGACATTTCACCTGAATGGAGCCACGAGGAAATGAAGAGATAAATCCAGAATGTGGACATACTACAAGACACTTGGCTTGGTGGCGCCTGGGTGGCTCAGTCGTTAAGCGTCTGCCTTCGGCTCAGGTCATGATCCCAGGGTCCTGGGATCGAGCCCCACATCGGGCTCCCTGCTCAGCGGGAAGCCTGCTTCTCCCTCTCCCACTGCCCCTGCTTGTGTTCCCTCTCTCTGTCAAATAAATAAATAAAATCTTAAAAAAAAAAAAAAAGACACTTGGCTTGTACTGTTTAAAAAAACTAATCAATGTTATGGAAAACAGAAATAGTAGGTAATTATTCTAGATTAAGAGACTAGTAACCAACTGAAGGGCATGAACCTTGACCAGACACTGACCGCATCAGGGGAAGAAACAAAGAACATTTTGGGGAACAATTGGAGAAATTTAAATATAAACTGAATACTGAATAAAATTAGTGAAATTTCCCAAGTCGTGGTAATAGATAGTGAAGTTAAGCAGAAGAATATATTTTTATTCTTAGGAGATGCATATTGAAGTTCAATGGCTGTCTCAAGGAAAAGCATAAACACAACCGTTTAGATTATGAACCAAAACTGTTGTTTTCTTCCATGGAGCACCATTTTTACTTGCAAGAATGACTGCCAAACTATGATTATTCAGACTTGTGGATTTGGCAGACATTTCTCAAATATGAATAAACTGAGCCTCTCACTTCAAGGAAAACAACTGAGAGCATTTGTTGCCAATAGTAGAATTAAAGCTTTTTTTTTTTTTAAGATTTTATTTATTTGAGAGAAAGAATGAGAGAGAGAGAGAGAGCATGGGGGGGGAGGGTCAGAGGGAGAAGCAGACTCCCCGCTGAGCTGGGAGCCCAATGAGGGACTCGATCCCGGGATTCCAGGATTATGACGAAGCCGAAGGCAGATGCTTAACCATCTGAGCCACCCAGGCGCCCAGAATTCAAGCTTTCAAGCAAAAATCACATAGTGCAACTAACCCTTAAGAAACTACCATTGTCAAGTTTTGTGGCTCTTATGAAACATTATCTACAGTTATCTGAAAAGGCTATTAAAATACTCCTCTCTTTTCCAACTACGTATTTCTGTGAGGCTGGATTTTCTTCACATACTTCAAACCAATGTATCACAAAAGATTATCTGCGGAAGCAGGTAGGAAAAGTCCCACTATCTTCTATTAAAGAGAAGGGTAATAGGTAAAATAATGTGACCCTTCTCATTTTTTGTTTTGGAAAATGTGGTTATTTTTCTTTTATCAATTTTTTATTTAAATTCAATTAGCCAACATAGAGTACATCATTAGTTTCAGATGTAGTGTCCAGTAATTCATCAGCTGTGTATAATACCCAGGGCTGTTACTTGTGTTTAGCATGTCTTTATTTCTAAGAAATGCATACTGAAGTACCGAAATAATAGGGTATCTATGGTTCACTTCAAATAGTCCATCCAAAGAGTTGTACATGATGGATATGAGTATGTGTTTGTACACATATGTATTTATATATGTTATGTATCTGCAATTTACTTTCAAACAGTTCAGCAAAAAAAAAAAAGCAAAATAATAGGTAAAGGATATAAGGATGTTCCTTTTACTGTTCCTTCCACTATTCTGTAGGTCTGAAAATTCCCCAAATAAAAATGTGCGTTTGTTGGGTGGGGGGATCAAGTCCAGGGTCACTGGGATGAACCGCAAACACTCTTCTGGTGGTTACTAGATGCGAGAGTGAGAGGGACCACTCCCATCTAGGCCTCTTTGGTCTAACATGCTTAGGAGCTCCTCCCACAGATGCTAAGCCCGGCCTTCGTTTGTGTATAGGCTCTGCTCCCCAAGCAGGCCCTGTGACTCTAACAGGGAGCTAGAAGCAATAGGGCATGCTGTGGTCGCCTCTGCAAGCAACGGAGGTCCAGGGAAATTTGGAGGTTCGAAGTCCTCAGCACAAAGGCCATCTCCTCTCCCCATTAGCGCCCTTAAGAGATCTAGCAGGACTGAGCATGGGACTGGTGCCCACAGCGGGGCAGCCTGGCAGCCAGTCCTGGCTCGTCCCAGAACTGCTCTGCCCCCACAGCCGAGGCCCCTCCAGGGCTGCCATGGGGCCTCTCTAGCTCGTATCTTATTTTATGTTCATTGCTTTCACTTTTTCTTTGCCCGTGTCCCTTCTCAGGGCTGCCAGAAGTAAGGCGTCTGCAACATGGTCACGGCCCCACTTGCCCTAACGAAGAAGCGCCCCAGCCGCTGGGTCTATGGCGGTCTTGCCCTCCAACTGTGCCTCCACGTGACCGCCGTCCACCGTGCCGAATGCGCCTCACTCCGGTCTCGCTGCCCCCACACTCCCGTTCGCCCTGTCCTCTCCGGGTAGATGTGCCCCGTGTTTCCTGGGGCCGTTTCACTCGGTGCGCACATGGCACACGCCCATCAACATGAGGAGGGTTGAATAGAGACCATTTGCAAACATGAGTCGGCTATAGGAAAACCACAGGGGACAAGGTAAGGGGGTGACTTACTGGAAATCAGGAGAGCAGTGGGTAAAGGTCCCTTGAGAGGTTGCCTTTAGTTGAGGGACACAGCCAGCCCAAGAGGACCTGGGAGGGAGGGAGGAAGCCAGAGAACAGCTCCCCGAGCCCTGTTCGTCCGCCTCTCCAATGTCCTAGCGAGGCTCTGCACTGACCAAAGCCAGCCAGCAGCTAGAGAGCAGGGGAGCCCGCAGCTGTGGCCGTCCAGGCCAGCCTGCAGGGTCGGAGCGTGGAGGGATTTAGAGGCGCACCACAAGACAGCCCACACAGTGTAGAGAGGCTCCATGGCCAATTTCATTAGACCCATTAAAAAGAGCTTGGGAAGAGGGCAGAGAAAACAAGTCCAAATCTCATGTAACCCTCTTTTCCCCAGTATTATCATTACTGGGTAAGTTTTTCCTACATTATCACAAGGCCCACGGTGCCTGGAAGTTAGTAGCGACCAGGCCAAAAGGAAATCCTAGTCCCTAGACACAATAATTCAACCTGGGGCGCCTGACTGGCTGTTGGTGGAGCACGGGGCTCTTGATCTCAGGGTTCTGAGTTCAAGCCCCATGTTGGGTGCAGGGATTCCTTAAAAATAAAATCCTTAAAAAAATAAATAAATAAAGACTAATTCAACCTGCTTGTATTTAGGAGTTCTGGCCAGGGGTAAAACCTAACCAGTGCAAACCAACACAGACTTTTGAGGACTTCAGCCTTGACTAAAGGGTTCAGCAAAGTCAACCTAACCCTAGCTACTAAGTGCTGGGGGGCAAGTGTGAGCAGCTGCCCTTCCTAATGCTGCTGGGAATGTGGTTTGAAGAAAATGAAAAAGGTTCCCCTGGTCAGACACTGATCCAAGCTTAGGATACCAGTGAAGATCAGGGTAGAGTCCATTGCAAAATCAATGAACCGAGAGAGAATTCAGCCACTGGCGGAAGGCCTACCCCACAGGAACACATACAGTCTCAGGTTTTGGAGTTAGCCAGATGCGGATTCCCGTTCTGCTTCTGCCACTTTCTGCGTTGCTTTGACCAAGTCAACTGTTCTCTGGAAACCTCAATTTCCACTTGTAAAGTACGGAAGAAGAA
The DNA here is from genome assembly GCF_004348235.1 of Phoca vitulina. Lineage (NCBI taxonomy): Eukaryota > Metazoa > Chordata > Mammalia > Carnivora > Phocidae > Phoca > Phoca vitulina. The sequence goes on along the minus strand of NW_022589720.1, from coordinate 25,411,771 downwards.
GAGTACCTTCTCATGGAATGACGAATATTAAATGGGAAAATGAATAAAATACCCACCACTGGGCACCTGGGTAGCTCAGTTGGTTGAGCAACTGCCTTCAGCTCAGGTCATGATCCTGGAGTCCCGGGATCGAGTCCCACATCGGGCTCCCTGCTCAGCAGGGAGTCTGCTTCTCCCTCTGACCCTCCCCCCTCTCATGTGCTCTCTCTCTCCTCTCATCCTCTCTCTCAAATAAATAAATAAAATCTTTTAAAAAATAAAATAAAATAAAATACCCACCACTGACCACACTTCTCCCCCGGGCACTCAACGAATGGGAGTTGTTACTACTCCACTGGGCAGTTTACAGGCAGGGATGGTGTACATGAACTTGGGAGTTAAACATAGTATTTCTGCCTTTCCTACGATAAAAAATTTCTGAATAGGAGTCTAACCCACATTCTTTTCAATACTTACAGGAAAGAATTGTAAGTACTCTCGTTTCTTTTCTCCCCCTGGAGATTGCTGGAGTTGAAAAGGTTACAGACCCAGACTTCAATGCATTTTTAAGTTTCTTTCCAAGTTTTCACACCCGTTGACCTTCTGGAGGCAGTTTTCTAATGGAAATGGCTTGTGACAACACTGCTCTGAACATCGCTTTACAGCAAGTTAATAGCTTCTTTTCTATTTAAAAATTTAAGAATCACTGTTACAGGATTCTAATGCGTTGAAAATGTTCTCAACTGTTTCTGAGAGCTTTCTCTGCCTACCAGTTAATGACTCTATACTGAGCAAGAAGCATTTCCCCATAGTTGGGGGGGGGCAGGTAGTCCTAGATCAAAAAGAGATTTGAGTGCTTGGATGCCAAAAAACCTTTGTTTCCAAATAAAGAATTTTAAGGAAAACCATAAAGCTTCTGAAATTACTTCCCAATTAATATAAAGTGTTGGTCTTCAAACCTGACCACGAGGAGATACTCTTGACTCTGGATTGAGGCTGGAACCCTCAAATTCCTCAAGATCTTCAGATTTCTACTATATACCTTCTCACTACCCTTTCATCGTTTTGTATCACTCAAGCATGAATACATGAAAACGTTCTTTGTCCTCTTCATCTTCCAAGGCCAACAGTGAATAGAGGAAACAGAGCTCTTGCCTAAAAACAATAAACGAGAGAGGCTCATGACCGGCTCATGCACCAAGCATGACTGCACAGTGCCCACATGCATGCTGGGCAAGTCCACTCTCTGAACTTGAGCAGCTGAACTGGAGGAGCAAAAAGTGAGAGCCAAATGGTCATAGTCACATTAAAACGGAGTAGGTATAAATTTTTTCTTTAAAATCATTTAGTACTCACAGTTCAAGTGGCACTTAGGAAGAAATCACCGGAAAACCAAAGTGGGAAATTGAAACTGTAGATGACACGCGAAGGTCAATTTCAACAAGCACTGAACGCAGCCATACCCAGATGGGGCACTGTTCCGACCACAAACAGCCTTGCCCTGATCCCACATCCTCCGGCAGCACCCCTCCTTGCTCCTCCCCCCTCACAGCCAAGCTGCTGAGTCTCCACTCCTCCTCGTTCAGCCTGCCTCTGCCTTCCCCACCCTTGTCAACACCACCAGCGGCCTACAAATGACCAGAACTGCAGAAATGGCGAGGCTGCAAAAGTCAAGGAAAACCTAAAGAAGCGTGTCAGAATGAAGACTAAAGAGACACAACTCTCAAATGGGTTGGAAGCTTTTGCTATAAAGACATTATTGGAACAATCAGCGGAATATGAACGGGGCCTCTGGGTGAAGGAATAAGTGGTCCCATGGAGAGAATACATATACGTATGTACCATTCTTAAAACAACTTCGTATTTGGGGGTGGGGGAAGTCAGAGTAGGAGCTATTAGAAGACTCGGCTAACTTAGAAGAGGGCCAAACTGGAACTTCACATCGCTTTCCAAGACACATGAGCCACGACATGCACAATTTTAGTGAAGGTCGGCATGGCTGGTGGGAGAAGCACTTTGCACACAGTGTTTCTGTTACCCTGGGACATAGGATCCAACTGCTCAGATTCAGAACAAGTGTTTTTCCTGGTAGAGCTGGAGTAAGAAAGTGCCCTAAAATTATTTCCAAGCTAAAATAAGTCACCCAAGAAGAAAGATAAACTATTTAAACTCGATCAAGAGCACAAGAGTGAAAGGAGAGGAGTGTTTCCCTTTCCTCAGAAACACGTCATTGTTAATCTAGGGCTGAAATGGCTGTAAAAGCAGGTCCAGGATGGTCTAAGCTCTGTAAAGGACTTAGGTAAAGTGAGTTGGGGAAAAAGTCCTGTGAGGCGAGATTTTGTACTAAGACGGACTAAGTCTTGGATGAACTGTTACACGGTAAATCCATATAATTTCTTAATGTTTCATGCTTTAAAAAAAAAAACCATTTTTTCATCCCACAACTCCTTTGAGCCATACTACAAAACTCTAAGTCAGTGACTATGTAAATTCCAAGTACTGTATTTTTCTTCTTGACTGCATTGAGTCAGTATGCTCTAACAAACTTACAGTTGATTAGGTGGGGCAAGAAGAGTCATGGGTAGTCTTCTATGGGTCTTTCTATCCCTGTATTAAGTTTCCCTGAACAGAAATCTGAACAATGAGATCTCAAAATATAACAAAGCAAAAGTACTAAGAAGGAAAAAACAGACACCTTCTAAATGAAAATGTAAGTTTAAAATACTCAACAGAGTCCAGCATTCAATATGGTTAAGTATACCAAGGAATAATCAGACTGCAAAACATTAATAAGGTTAAAAAAAGAGAGAGAGAGAAGAGATTCTGTACACCTATTTGCATTTTTCCATCTGGATCAGGTAGATGGGAAAAACAGGCCCACACCACCCCCAAGTTGCCTGTCCCACCCCACCCTGGCCCATCTAGTCCAGTCCCATTCAGTCCAGTCCAGTCTGGTTCCAGAGGTCCTCAGAAGATTTAACATGCTAAGGCGAATTCACATTCCAAAAGCATTCACACAGGAAGGCATTCTGTTTGTTAACAAAACCCATTCAACAGATAACTAAGCCATTCATTTTTAGGTCTGTGAAACTGGGATGACACATAGGGCACATTTATTTTTATTTCAACATTTAAAATATTCACAGATGGAGTATTATATTCATTGACATCTCCATGGAAGATGTACCAAACAAAGCATACAGGTTATTCCACAATTACAGAATTACATATTTGTGACTATGTGAATGTTTACCCCTAGACTTTATCTGGAAAATACTTTAAAAAAAAAAAAAAACTTCTAAGTGCTTCACTGGATTAATTTCCATAAAAAGTAAATAGCAAAGAATTTCAGGAGATACCTAAATATTAGCCAGCGCTTTTTAAAAATTTCAAGCTTTTACAGTGCTCTTTCTGACATCCCTGTCAGGAACACTTAAATAACACTCAATTCTTTCTCTTTTCCCCTCAATAGCCAAGCCAGGATGTACGTACTTCTTTTTCCGTAAGTCTTTTTTCCTATGTAGAAATAGGTCCATCATCACAGCAACTTGACTAGCTAATGAGGTAGGAGTATTCTTCAAAAGCATTTATAAAGTAAAAGCATAAGAGAATAATCAAATTATAAAGAGGTTTTTTTGTTTTTTGTTTTTTTAGTGGTTGTTCTTTAAGTAAAATGCCAAGGGCACTGGAAATTGGTCAAAACTACCCATACTTGAAAAGACAAAGAGGAAAACTCCCTTGGAAAAACCCTGCTACAAGTTCACTCAGGGCTGGCATTAATTAAATGCATTCTGGCATTACCAAGTAAGAAACTGCTGCCTTAAAATGCCAAGCTTTCTTCCTGGAAGAAATCTTACCAAGAAGGTAATTTTAAACAGAAAACCTCAGTTCCCTATCTTCTCTTCTCAGTACAATTAACTGGTCTCTTCTTTTAAACCCAGTTCTCATCATTTCCTATACCCAAAAACAGATCAGTGATTTCTGTATATTGTATATCCAGTAACAGATTTAAATGAATTTAGCAGTCAACTTATCAAATTCTGCCAGGGAAACACTCCTTATATGAAGATTTTAATGACAGAATGTTATACAGCTAGAAAATGCCTAGGTAACAGATTTCAGCACCATCTCTGTATTAGCAGATAGTTTCAAAATGCACATGAACCCTGAATTCATATATACCTAGGAAACTTTCCCATTATTCCCTCTTCAACTACGCCAAAATCAAAGTTCTGTGTTCTAACTACCCTTTCTGTATTTATTAAGGAATACTTTACAAATCCACCCAATTAAGTTAATAGAACACATGTATGTTCCCAAATAAGGGTAAAGCCACCAGTCAAGTATGATTTGTCTAAAATACCATTTTGAACACTTTGGGTACCTATTATCTGATGGAAGCTAAAATACCAGAAGAGAAGATTTATTTCCCCAATTATGCACCTATTAGGGTTACTGCTAAAAACATTAGAAAAATCATTTAAAAAATGTAAAAACATACTTAAAACAGAATAGCTGCCAGAAAAAAATTTAGTAACTATGTGTTTCCTGGCAGCTAGTTTTGAAACCAAGTCCTTGACAATTCCACTATAAAACGTTTTAGACGCAGTAATCAAACCTGTGTAATAGTGCAACTCTCCGACATGGCAGTAAACCATTTAAGATTAGCTACCAAAAATAATTTGTTAACAAGAATTTTTTTTACATGTCTTTAAACCTTTCTTTTTACTATTCCATCTAGAATTGTGTCCTATCAATGTGCTCAAAATATCCTATGTCTCATTTAGTTTGAAGAGAATTCCTTCCTCTTCACGGCCACCTTCTTTCATTTCAGTTATAGTTCCTTAAATTCTCTTCCTAAGGCACACCCTGCCCTATTTATTGCTGCAAAGCCCCTGAAATCTGTGCCTCAATCTGGGTCTGCCTCATCACTACACTTTAATGAAAATCACTTCAGAGTACCTGCTAAAACTTAGTAACATTAAGTCTAGAATACTATTGTCCAGTAGATTAACTGCAAAAAAAAAAAAAGAACCAAGTCTACTAAGAGAAGGCCAAAAAACAGAAATATATGTTCTATATACTCTTTCTTCCAAAAACTAACCACATTACCTACTATAACAGTAAAGCTCAGTTATCTCTCTGGCTACATATAATCCATACTCAATGTTATAAAATAAAATGTTAGGCCAGTAAGCTTTCACAATTTTTATTAAATCCTAATCTAATATAACAGTATCTGATTTTATAGACATCATCCCATGGTGAACATGTTTAATAAGTGAAAGTAAATCAGACATCGAAGTCATTATTCTCTGCAGACTAAGCAGTAAGGTAACTACACAGAACACTACAGGTAACAACATACACTTACTTGCTCAGAGTTTTCATACAAGTCATGTTTTTTTTTATCAAACTATATCTCCTAATATTTAATACAGTAGAATTAGTGATTGTAGCTCTCATATAATATTTTAATTACAAGTACCTTATTGAGATAACTAACATTTTGACAGTTTCACTGACTTTCCAAATTAGTATAATATAGTCAAGAAAGAGAACAAAAAAGTGAAATGAAAACTGAACATGACATTAAAAGAAAACAAAGTAAAGAAAAAAAAGGGGAAAGTGAAATATCACTGGGGTAGAAAAATCCAACAAGTCTAGACACTGGGCTGGAAGAAAACAGATCAACTATGGATTTCACAAGTCAGAGTTTATAAATTCAATGCAATACAAATCCTTTGAATGTAAAAGCCAAGGTGAAACCAACAGGTCTATAAACTGTTACTTTTGGCCTTAAACAGTACCAACTCTTTTGATCAAAAAAGGCCACAACAGTTAAGATTGTATTACTTGATTTTATTTTACACTAGGTGGCGGGCACAAAGCAATCCTCCTTAATAAAGTTGACAATTAGCTTCACTCAGAACACTTTTAATAATGCACATAAAAAAAAAAGTATTCATCTTACAAATTGTTCTGCAATCCAAATATACAATAGCTTGGAAAACAACGTTTAGAAAACAAAAGCCAATGTAAAAAGACAGATTAAAACAACTAGAACAGTACAGGTTTCATGTGGCTCTGATTTTACAGCTTTCTTACTGCGTCATCAATGTCCGCAATCTGTTCCTTCAGCTGGCTCCATTGCTCGGGATTTAAAGAAATACCTAAAACAAAGTTTTAAAAATTGAAAGTTGGAAATCCCTTTAAGCTCTGATGATTTCATACTTCCAACTAAAAAACTGCTTTATCGACAACTGCCACTTTGACCGGCACAATGTTACCATATTGAGAGTCCAATCTCTTGTTTATTACAGATTCATCACAATTACCTGAGCAGACCAGTCTTACACCCAGTTTTACTTCCAACACTGTATCCTGCACAATACTTAATATAGCCTGTGAGAACAAATGATGATGTGAAGATGTATCTCACAAAACCTTGCAAACTAGCAGGCTAAGTGGCCAGGTCCAGATTTCTTATGTGACACTCCATTTCTACATCCAGTTGGTTCCAACATTTGCTCAAAATTTCTATAGGAACTCAAGGTGAACAACTTTGTGCTGAGTTCTTCCAGAAGCATTCATTTCACTTTGGAAAAATTCCTGGGACGTGACCCATACAGGACTTCTCAGAATGTACACAGTGGTTAAAAATGCATTGTGGAGTCCTGCTGTCAAGGTTCAAATCCCAGCCTCCCTATCGCTAACTGTATGACCTTTAAAAAAAAAAAAAAATCTCTAAGCCTCAGTCTCCTCACCAGTAAAATGGTATTTACATCTCAAAGCGGTATTGTGAATCAATAAGTTAGCTAATGTGAGGAAAAGCTGAGTGTATCACCTGACACATAAGTAAACACTTAAAATGTTAGCTAATAATATGTCTTTCTTATTTAAGAAGTAAAAATGTGAAGAGAAAGTACTTTGCACTTGGAACTTCTGATGTTCTAATACTTGACCCATATAAAAAGAAAAATAAGCTAGAATTATAAGAATTAGTGTATTTCTCAGAAAACTACTGGGAGGCCATGAACTTGAGAGGAAGGCAGAAGAACATACTGGGTCAACACCTTGGACGGGCTTTAAAACTGATTAAATTGTTTTAATAAACGCTTGCAGGAACAAGAGAAGAAATCTGGCATTGGCCACAATGAAACAACTAAATGAGCAGTCCAGAAGTGGCCTTGAACGAGAAAATGTTAAAGGGTACGAAAACAGAGAGGTTAGGTTTAATAAAGTAAGAACTGCATGAAGCAAACAAGTGGTACCTTCAAGATGACAGGCAGAGTAGAAGATAAGGAGGCATATTTTTATCTAAGAATCAACCTAAAGCAGCTAACTACCCCAATATATGAATTTATGTTAGTACATATGTTCTCTAGGTATATAACGAATAAATAAAGCATGCTTCTATGATGCTGATATGCTTGGGACTGGGTGAAGCACAAACGGGAAGAAGGACAAAGACCCACTTTGGATGCCCCCTCCCAAAGGATATCCTTTAGATGAACCAAAAGGAAAACACTATAAGCCAGAATTTTTCATTCCCAATTTTACAACTTCCCAGATCGTGCCTGCTCTACTTAAGAATTCACGTCAATTTTTTTTTTTCTAAAGTTACATCCAAGCAAATTAGCAGCCAAATGAAGTGATATTAGGGTTATTATTTTTTCTGGGTTTTATTCCAACAGCTATTCAAAACATGTCATTAAAATAAGTTAAATATCATGTCTAAAAGACTCCATACAGAAAACAAAGAATCAACTGAATGAGGATGTTCCAAATGCACTGCCAACATTATTTCAATTTTAAATAAGGTGGGTTACTTTTTAGTTTAGTTCTAATCATCAGGACCAAATTCAGGAAATTAAATCTCACCTTTTCTTCCAGGCTTCATTTCACCTTCTGGATCCATCCAATATTCTCTAATATCAATTAGGACTTTCCCTTTAAAGTCCCGAACACTGACGTACCTCATTTTCCCAATCTGCAAAAGAAACAAAAACATAGAAAGGTATTCACTTCAACAGTGATGTCCCTATTTATATTCACAACTTGCTGCACACTCTCTCTACTTTTAATCAAAGTAACTATTCTCAATATCAAAACTACAACCAAAGGAAATGTCACTGTTAAGAAGAAATCTTTCTTAAAAAAAAAAAAAAGAAATCTTTTTTTAAAAACATGGAAAAAACAAAGTACATCTCACACTTCCAATTATTTTTACATTAAAGAAATCATTAGTAAAACAGAGCAACACTGGAACTGGAAAACAGTTCCTCAAAAAATTAAAAATAGAATATCTGATCCAGCAGCCCCACTTCTGGGTATGAACCTAAAAGAAATGAAAGCAAGGTCTCATTTATACACCCATGTTCACAGCAGCATTACTCACAACAGCCCACAGATGGAAACAGCCCACATGTCCGTCGTGAGATGAATGGATAAACAAAATGTGATATATATACATACCGTGGAGTACTATTCAGGCTTTAAAAAGGAAATCCTGTCACATGCTACAACATGGATGAACCTTACTGACATGTACTAAGTGAAATACACCACTCACAAAAAGATGCATACTGGGGCACCTGGGTGGCTCAGTCGGTTAAGCGTCCAACTCTTGATTTCAGCTCAGGTCATGAGGGTCATGAGATCGAGCCCCACATGGGGCTCTGCACTAGGTGGGTCTACTTGAGATTCTCCCTCTGCCCCTGCCCTTCCCCCACACTCAAGCTCCCACTCTAAAATAAATAAATCTTTAAAAAAAAAAAGATGCATACTGCATGATTCCACTTATACAAGTGCCTACACTAGTCAGACTCAGAGAGACCGAAAGCAGAACGGTAGTTATCAGGGGCCGGGAGAAGAAGGAGAGGGGAGTTTAAGTTTTGCTAAAAGAAAGAGTTTTGGAGATCTGTTTCACAATAATATGAACATACTTAACACTACTGCTTAAAAATGGTTAAGATGGTAAATTTTATGTTGTGTTTTTTACCACAAAAATCATTAGAAAGCAAACTTTTGCAGTACAAACTACAACCAGTAGGAATCCACAGACCCCACTACCTATGTACCATTCTAAAAATCCAGAGATCCAGTCAATAGAACATGAGAAAGCTTTTCCTTTTAGACATTCATTTTAAGTAACATCTTTAATACACTTCACCATAGTCTCAAATTAAGAACTTAAAACTACCCACAGAAAACCATTTTTCAAAAACTTTATACTGTGCTTTAACAAACTACAAATTCCCCAGAGAAGGAAAAGGCTCTACTCAACAAAGTGTCTGTAAGCACGTTCCAGGAGGTCTTACGCTGTAAGACACCGTCTAAACTGTCTAGCACTTCAACTAACACCTCATACTTTCTGATCACAACTTTTAACGCCTGTACCGATCTCTTACTCATTCTAAAACTCTTCAAACCTACTGACTAAAAACTGGCCATGATTTTTGTGCTTAGAACATCTCAACATGTAAAGATTCTGGGTGTGGCTATGTTCCTTTCCCTTCCAACCTGGGTCCCTTGATTATTAAACAATCCTTTTAATTAAGATACTAAGTATTACTGTAGCAGAATCACAGCTGTGCTGACCCAGTACTTATTAATGGCTGACCCAGTACTTATTAATGGTTTCCATCTTGCGTATGTCCTCTTAGACTGCTTTTTCTTGTCTCAGCCAGGTCTGGTTCATTTTCCTTTAGTTTTCTATCCTTAAGTTTCTGATCCTGCTGGTGTGCCCCTACTTCCAGGGTATACCCCATGCTTTATGGAGAAAATGAAGTCCACTCAATATGGGTAAGTGCCTTCAAATCTTTCTTCTCTGTACTCACAACACCATCAATTCTTAACTTTTTACTTTTTCTATCCCATTTCTTACTTATGCATTCTTTCCCTTTCCAATGGCTTATCTACCATTTCCTAACATGCTCATTCCCCTCTTTCTATAAAGCATTTTCCCTAATCTGCAGTATTTTATAACTTTCTCCATGTTTCCTTCTTCCTTTTATTGCTAAATTTTGAAAGGATAAAAAATACCGCTTCTACTAATTGAATTCCCACTGCCTACTCTAAAGTCACCAGTGATCTTATGGTCAGTTTTAATGGCTTATTTTTTCATCAGTCTTCTTTGTACCCCCCTAGGGCCTATCATACACTAGGTTCCCAGGAAACTGTTTTAATGGATAAATTAAATAAGATCAAAATAATTATCACAAAGAAACTGTTAATTGTAATTTATAATACTGATTTAATAATGCTAAGAAATGTATAAGTATCTTAAGCAGCCAACCAAAGAACTGAACATTGTTTCATTTTGGTTTTTAGTAAGCCCTCTAGCTAGTAAGCCCATGAGCTAACAAGACCATGAGCTAGCTGAGTATATAATATTAAAATGTACTGAAAACCTACTAAAGTGATATTGATTAGGTTAAGTACGAGTTCAGTGTTGACTTGAGCATGTGGAAGAGACCTTAGGTATTAGGATCTAACCTTGAAATATGACAGCCTATTAAGTAAGTAAAAGAGAAAAAAAATGACAAGGACATAGAAGGGACTAAGCAGAAAGATTCAACACTGCTGAGACTCAAGGACAGGCTGACTAGATGGAGCTATACTGAAGAGGACTTGAAAAACCGGAAGAGATTCTGGAGCCTTTATAGGTTCTTGGACTAAGGACCAAAACAAAACACAGAAGCAGAAAAAATACTACTACTACTCTCTTCTGCAAGGCTTGTATTCCTGACAATCTAAAAATCTGAAAACAGGGTTAAAACTTTAAAATCACACTAGAGGGACGCCTGGGTGGCTCAGTTGGTTAAGTGTCTGCCTTCGGCTCAGGTCACAATCAGCGGGGAGCCTGCTTCTCCCTCTGCCTGATGCTCCCCCCTGCTTGTGTGCGCTCTCTGACAAATAAATGAAATCTTTAAAAATAATAAAAAAAATAAAATCGCACTAGAAAAAGAATTAAAATCAAGACTGAAAGCAAATCTTTTTTTAAAAAAGAGAGACAAGCATGTTGTAAGTATATTAATAGCATTTTACCAGTCTTAAATTAGTACTAACAACTATTCAATTATTTTATCATAAAGAACATAGAACAGGGCGCCTGGGTGGCTCAGTCGTTAAGTGTCTGCCTTCGGCTCAGGTCATGATCCCTGGGTCCTGGGATCGAGCCCCGCATCAGACTCCCTGCTCCGCGGGAAGCCTGCCTCTCTCTCTCTCCCACTCCCCCTGCTTGCGTACCCTCTCTCGCTGTGTCTTTCTGTCAAATAAATAAAATCTTTAAAAAAAAAAAAAAAGAACATTGAACAATACAATAAACACACAACAAATGGTTAGCTAGGTACTTTAATTTCTACTCTTGCTCCCTAGAAACTATTCAGAAGCTCCTTTATCCATGATTTCAATGAGGTGTGCTATAAATATTTTTGTTTGCCACAGATTAACAGAAGAGGCATTTTCTTCCTCCCAAATATGGCTGAACCATCCACATATCCAAAACTTTGTGAATGTACAATCTGAAGTCCCTAATCACTTTTCAAGTGACTTTATTTGATGTACAGTAAATAAGAAATTATTCAAAGTGAGGAAAAGGTACAGATGAGTAAAATGATACTCTAGAATTTGCTAACAACATTTCAGAGAACAGCAGCACCAAAGAGCTGTGGGGTTGGAATGAAGGGCAACTGTGGGAACACCCACTCACACTGTTCTATCCAAATGAGTCTCTGATTATAATCTGAAACTTACTATGCATTTTGTAGCTCATCCCCAGTGTATGTGTTCATTTTAACATAAAAGGTTTTAATGAAAATCTCCCAAGAGGGGCCCTACAGAAAAATGCACCACGTTTATCCCTGTGACTTCATTCTCCAATACCAAAGCAGCAAAACCATAGCAGTACGTACATTCACTCCAGAGTTTAAGCAATAGTGGATGGCATCAGAGGAAGGAGAAAGTTAGAAGGATGCTTTGCCCCTAAGATCAGGAACAAGGCATGGATGTCTACTCTCATCACTTGTTTTCAATATACTAGAAATACTAGCAATAAAGCAAGAAAAAGAATTAAAACGATGATGTAAAACAGACAAAATCAACACCACCACAGAAAGTTCTAAGAAGTCTCTAAAAAGTACATATGCAACCTATTATAAATACATAGTACACATGTATTCATATTAGTGATACTGTAACATCTTTTCTAGCAATGAACTGGAAAATCAAGTTAAGAGAGCAGAGATTTCTGATAGAACCAAAAAACATAAAATACCAGGGGTGCCTGGGTGGCTCAGTCTGTTAAGCTTCTGACTCTTGGTTTCAGCTTAGGTCGTGATCTCAGGGTCATGAGATGGAGCCCCTCCTCGAGCTCCATGCTCATAAGGGAGTCGGCTTCTCTCCCTTTGCCCCTCCCCGCCCTCGCATGCACGCTGTCTCTCTCAAATCTTTAAAAAATATATATAAAATACTTAATGAATTTAACAAAGATGTGCAAGACCTCTATAATGAAATTCACAAGAACAGACAAATTTAAGAAGATCTAAATAAATGCAGAGAGACACCATGTTCGTGAACTAGAAGACTCAGTACTGCCAAGCTGCCTATTCTCCCCAAACTGATCTTCAGCCTGACCCAATCCCAATCAAAACCCAGTAGGCTTTTCAGTAAAAACTGACAAGCCTGATTCTATAATGTGTATGGAAATACAAAATACGCAGAAGAGCAAAATCAGTTAAAGGACTTTCACTACCTGATTTCAAGACTCACTATAAAAGCGCAGTAGTTGTGACTTGTGATACTGAAGTAAAAACTATTCAATGGAATAAAACAGAGATCAGAAATAGACATGTATTTTATATATTCATGGATTTTCATTAAAAAGATCCAACGTGAGTCAATGGAAAAAAGTCTTTTCAACAAATGGTACAGAACAACTGGATCTCTCTGTGGGAAGAGAAATTAGTTCAACGTCTATTTCACACCACACACAGAGAAACTAAACTAATTCTACGTGGATCACACACCTAAACATGAAAGTTATTAACTATAAAAATTCTAGGGAAAAAAACAGTGGCAAAATTTGTGTGTGGCCTTGGGGTAGGTAATGTCATTAAAAAGCATTAACCATAAAAGGAAAAAAATTTATAAAAATGGACTTAATCAAAATTAAAGCTTTCTAAAAATGCTTAAGAAAGTTAAGAGGCTCTTTAAAAAAAAGCACGCCTGGGTGGCTCGGTTGGTTGAGCATTTGCCTTCAAGCTCAGGTCATGATCCCGGGGGTCCTGGGATGGAGTCCCGCATCGAGCTCGTTGCTCAGCGAGGAACCCACTTCTCCCTCTGCCTGCCACTCCCCCTGCCTGCGCGCACTGACAAATGACTAAAATTTTCTTTAAAAAAAAATAAAATAACAGATGGGGAACCTGGGTGGCTCAGTTGGTTAAGCGACTGCCTTCGGCTCAGGTCATGATCCCAGTGCCCTGGGATTGAGCCCCACACGGGCTCCCTGCTCAGCGGGAAGCCTGCTTCTCTCTCCCTCTGTCTGCCTGCCACTCCCCCTGCTTGTGCTCTCTCTAATAAATAAATAAAATCTTTAAAAAAAAAAAAAAAAGAAAGAAAATTAACAGGCAAACCACGGACCTAAAGAAAATATCCACTATACTTATAGCTGACAAAGAACTTGTACCTAAAATACATAAAGAACTCTTTCAACTCAATAAATCAAATGTCCTCTATTTTTTTAATGAGCAAAAAAGACTTGAACAAAGCGCGAAGTAAACTACAATGAGCTCCTACTACACATCCATTAACTTACGTGAATAGCATTAAATACTGACAAAACCCAGTGAGGATATGAAGCAACTGGAATCTCTCACATTGCTGGTGGGTGCATAAAATGGTACAGCTACTAGAGAAAACAGTTTGACATTTTCTTATGAAGCTAAACATACACTTAGCCTATGACACAGCAAATGCATCTGATGTTGATCCAAAGAGGAAAAAAAAATTCAAAGACTTTTACAAGAATGTTCCCATCAGCTTTATTCCTAACAGCCCAAGACTAGATAGAAACAACCCAAATGTCTATCCCTAGTGAATGGGTAACAAATTGTTGTATAATCTTACAGTGGAATACCACTCAGCAATAAAAAGGAACAAACTACCAGTAAGAACTGACCCCAAGATGTTACACTGAGCAAAAGAAGCCAGACACAAAACAATACAAACCAAACAATTCCATTTATATGAGGTTCTAGAACAGGAAAAATAAATATATAGTGACAGAAATCAGATCAGTAGTTACCTCAGGCAGAGGGAATGACTGCAAAGGGAGGCCAAGACGGAACTTTCTGGGGTAATGGAAACTGCCTCACTATAAGAGAACCATGTCTACTTGGCTCATCACTGCACACCCAGAATTCAGTAAGGCCTGATGAAATACGGTCTTTCGAGACCATCAGAAAATTAAAAATATGTATCAATTTTATACATAACTATGCATTTTATATATATGTACGTGTATATACATATATATGCACTAGCCTTTTCCAGCCAAATGTTTGCAGCCTCATTCCAACATTTTGGCTTCAACTAATAATTATGCCCCCTTCTTGAAACACTTCCCTTGCTATAACTCGATCTTCAATCTTATTCCCCACTATATAGAGGGCCAATTTCAGCAAATCCACCTGCCTCTCCTGTTCTTTTTTAAAGATTTATTTATTTTAGAGAGAAAGCAAGCGAGCATTGGGGGGGAGGGGTGCACCAGAGAGAGAAGGAGAGAATCTCAAGCAGATGCCCTGCTGAGGGCGGAGCCCAACACAGGCTCAATCTCAAAACGCTGAGCAGAAATCAAGAGTCCCACACTTAACCAACTGAGCCACCTAGGCGCCCCTCACCTCTCCTATTCTTATCAAGCCCAAACTTTGCAGGCCATACTGCTGCTTCTTCTCCAATAATACCCCATCCATATTTCACAGCCCAATACTAGACCTATCTCCTCCAAACTGCTTCCTAAATGTGCTGTTTTCAATCTTTTTTATCTATCACTTTTAAATTGTTTAACACTTAGCCAAACTACAGGTTTCTAGACTTTAACAATAATCTAGCACCTTATAAATGACTTTCATTTCAATGAACCTGCTCCTATATTTCAATGACTATCCTTATATTAAATTAAGGTACTTTCAACATTTGTCAGATCAAGCCAGACACTAATCCTCAGGATCTTGGACACTACCTGAAACATGTTATCATCTCTGCTGCTGCTCTGCTTAGAGGACGACAGGGCTCTTGAAGTTTCACCAGTCTTTTGCTTCTTCACAGGTTTTTCTGGAGTAACTTGCTTTTTCCTCTTTAACTTGAAAGAAAAACAAGCATAATGGTTAAAATGTGCACACATAAGAATAAGACACACCTCAAGTTCAAACACTTCATTACTTTTTAAGACTTAAAGGCTCAAAATACTACATTTATTAAGAAAAAAATCATAAACATATACACAGGCAAGTTTCACTTGCCAACAGAACTATGGAGCTAACCTAGTATCTAACACAGTGTTTTCAAAATGTGTTCTCAGAAACCCAAAAAACACTTCAGGCATCATACTGGTAATAACCAGAGAAACAATTCTTTTCTAGACCAGGATCCCACATCCAATTTCTTTGGGGGGGTGGGGAAGTGATGGGGGGGCCTGCTGCTTTTGAATAAATTTTGGAAACCCCAAGTCTACTAAAGTTAGTCAGCAACTTATATTTTTACAAAGGATATATATTAATTAGGAAGCATACAGCCAACTTATTCCAATCCAGGATATGTTATTTATTCCCTGCCTATTCCAAAAGGGACTTAAATTGACTTTGAAAATTTTTGAGTATGCAAAGCTAAGAAAGCTATTTTATACTGGGCACTAGAAGTCAACAACTCAAGAATTTCATCACAAAAACCACTGAAGGTGGACAGCAATGTGTTAGATTAGCATCCAAAATCAAGACAATGTCTTAAATAAAGCAACATTATTGTAAAAACTTTTTATATAGCCTCATTCTTAAAATGACCTAACAGCCTATGAAAACTAGTAGAGTTCCCAACCTAAACAGCAGAGGGCAGTCATGTTCCTTAGTGGAAAGTATAAACTAATATGTTAATGTCTTACTAAATTAGATGAAGTTAGGTAAAATAGAATGTACACATGTATATAAACTGAAAAAGTGAATGTTACTGTGTTTACAGGATTAATGTACTATTAATAGCAAAACAGCAGAGGGCAGTCATGTTCCTTAGTGGAAAATATAAACTAATATGTTAATGTCTTACTAAATTAGATGAAGTTAGGTAAAATAGAATGTACACATGTATATAAACTGAAAAAGTGAATGTATTACTGTGTTTACAGGATTAATGTACTATTAATAGCAAAAATAGCAAAAATCACCTCAGCTCAAAAGTAGAAAGTGACTGATTATTCTTTATATAGGGGCTGGATATTCTCCATGGACTGACACATAAAAGTTCAGTAAAAATTTGTTTTCAAATTCAAAGGCCATACCAGGTGTGAATAAAAAACCTAAGAGATATTTCCTTCTGGAGTATAGCTATGTATGTTGAGGCCTTATTTCAACCTTTAGGTTCTATATTCTGTATTTCCCTATACAGGTCCATCTTCTCCAAGATTCTCCCATAAGCTCTCTTAACTAACACTGCCAACTAAACTCAGAGACATAATTATGTAAGCTCCTAGGAATTAAAAACAGTCCTGCACAGCAGCTCTGACTACAGTGTGAGCGGCTCAGTTAAGCGGAATACACCACTCCCAGCACAGTTGTCATCTAACGTAGAAAAAGGCTATTGTCAAAATGGGGAATTTCATGTTAGCTTTGCTGGGTGTTGATTTAACTAAAAGGAGGGGACCAGAGTAAATAACATTCTAACTTAAAATGTACCAAGCCTACATTTTAAGTAATCCTAGTGGGCTGGATAAAAATCAACGGCTGAGAAGGCAGTCAAAACTGACATCTGCATTCAAAGAGTTCAGGTAATTTAACTCAACTACAACACACAATACCTAGAGATTAGGCAGATTCCTAAATAACGGCAAATAGCAGCTTTGGCCTCATTCTAATGCTATTCCCCAGAGGGAATAAGGCGGTGGTTCTGTAGCTTTGGGGCTCCTATAAGACTTGCTCAAGCCTGATTCAGGGGCTGGAAGTGTGCATGTACAACAAGTACCCCAGGCCCTTTGGTCAAGTGGTCCAGGAGCCTTCTGCACTTTGAGAAACACCCACCTAGGCGCTCATTTTACCATTCTGATATGCCTTGCTGTCCTTCAGAACTGGATGTGGGCAATACTGCTGAATTAAGTATCACAGAAATGACTTGCATTAATAGTCACCTTTTTGTCAACCTCACTGTCAGAATCACTGCCAGAAGAGCTTGAAGAAACAAGTTCCTTTGATTTAGGCATTCTGAAAGAAAAATACATTATACACAATAATTTACAAACTGTTCCACTACCTTCAACTTGACTCTTTCCCAAGCAAAAATTCAAGAAGTTCCATGGTTCTACCATTTTGTGGTACTGGAGTTGTTACGCTGAGCACAACGCTAGAAGTTATACTCTTAATTTATACTCTTCCAAGTTGAAAATAACACCCAGAACCCAGCAAGGAGAAAGAACTAAATGTCACACACATCTCACACTCCTACACCTCTTTCTCAAAGCCATTGGGTCTTTTTATACTTCATTTTAGAGGAGTTAGATGTTTATAGGTAGAATAAATTGTAAGAAGGCAGCTGACAGCAATCTCTGTTAAAACAGGAATAGGAATATTCTCAGTACTGCTTTATATTTCTCACTGATGAGACCTAATAGAAGTATTCGCTGCAGGAACTGACCCCAACATTCACACAACATGGGGAACAGCTGCACTATACAGATGGAATTCATTTGCCAGTATAACCCTATTTTTTCTTACTTTGTAAATGTTCTTAATTTTCTTTGGCTTTTTGAGCATGCCATCAAAATGACAAGCACTAATTCAGAGTTCACAAAGTTAAACATAATTTTTACGGTTCATTACATTTTACACTGATTTTCTACTCTGAAATGTAACTACATTTTGAAGAATCTGCTTATGGGAGGGGCAAAACCTTTTCTCAAATTCCACTATGACCCTCACTCCCCCCAAACAGAGGTACATAACCCAATATCTTGCTTTCAGGTGGATCTTTACTGAGTGCCTGAGCACAGCAAGACAGAGAGCCTTGTGCATCTACTTTTGCAGAGATTAAAAAAAAAAAAAAAAAGCTAAAGCCCAAATTTCAAGGAATTCCAAGGCACTCTTTTCAAGGCACTTAACAATACCAGGTGGTAAGCCACTTATTATTAAAGTATCTTCAGCTCTCCCCGTCTCCAGAAAGACTGAGTCTTATTAATTTTTGTATGCCCTAAAGGGCCCAATATGTACAACACACAGTCTGTAAATGTTCAATAAAGGAAAAAAGACTTCATTTCCTCCTCAAAAAATCCTAAGTAATCCAGCTCTCTAGACTAAACTTGCCTTGGCACTAACACTAAATGTGTCCCACATTAGGAGGTCAAGGTAAAAGAAGTGGGCCATCCATCCCAATTCTAGCCACTAATTTCAAAAAGCTCAAACATGCACAACCAGCCATGTTGATTTTAACTGGTAATTTCTTGAGAAGAGTAAATTCTGAGGGGACCAGAAACGTTCAGAACCAGATTTTATGTACTATTCCTGTTACTGCTCCATTTTACAACCTAAACTCCAAAAGCAATTTAGGTTTTTTAATGCTAGCAGCTAATAATGCCAAGAAACATTTTTTAAAAGGTAATTAAATTGGACATAACCTATTTTCTCACTTTGAAACAGTCAAGCATAACTATAGGTCTATTAATAATAGCTGCGGGGGGGGGGCTGCCTAAGATCATTTCAAAGAACGACCTCGTAATTAACCCAAATTAGAAGATCATTCAACAACAAAAAAGATAATGGTAACTAAAACCACTTTGAACTTTTGACAGATTTTAACTTTTACTTAATGAATCTTTACTGTTCGAAGGAGGCAGGCCAGTAATTCAGGAAGGTGATACTAAAACGCTAGTGAAGAATATATACAAAATGCAACTGAAATAATGAATTTCGGTCTGTGATGATGGCGTGGAAGGAAGATTAGAAAAGACGAGGTGAAAATTAAACCTGGACTAAAGGGCACAGGAATTCGGTACAACACGAGGGTGACGAGCACCAAGACGGGGAAGGGGGTCGCGCGGTGCCAGGAAGCTGCTGGAACCCTGGGGCTGGCAACGGCTGAGGCAGGGGGAGACAGGTTGGTCGGAGGGGGCGTGGGAGGCGGCGAAGTGCGGAGGAGACCGTATGGGAAGAGGAGGGACTTGCACCAAGCGCCATTTTCTTCTCTCGAAGCGCTAGCTACCCCAGCACACCAGCCATCCTTCCCCCAACCCCCCCCAGCCCTCCTCCGACGGGGTCCGCTCTCTCCCTCCCCTAGAAAGCGCCCCCCCAACCCCGGATGCCGGGGTTTGAGTTCCAGCCAGGGCTGGGGGAGAAGCAGGCTCCGCACGCGCCCCCGCCGTGGCCCGGGCCGCCGCGGCATTGTCCCGGGGGTGCCCGGGCCCCCTCCGCGCGGCTCCTCGCCTCCGCCCGGCCGCGCCCCGCCGCCAGGGGCCGCCGCACTCGCTGCGCCGGGGCCATTCCCGGGAGCCAGCTTCTGGCGCGGAGAGGCCTGTAGGGCATGGGGCGCGGGTCGGCGACGGAGGAGGAGGTCCAGGGAGGCCGAGGCGGGGAGGTCTGGCAACGCCGCCATTTCCCCCGGCCGTCGCCTGCGAGCGGGGTAGAGGCCGCAAGCGGCTCGCGGCCCGGCTGGGAGGGTGGGGGCCGGACAGGCAGGGGTTCGAGGGGTGGGGGCGGGGTCCCCAGCACTCACGCTCCACTCTCGCAGCCGAACCTTCTTCTGCTCGCTCGCTTGCAACTGACAGAGAACCGGAAGTGACGGAAGCCCAGAGACGCCGGCCCCGCCCCTCGGGGGGGGGGACTGCGCACACGTGATGGGGCGTGGCCTCCCTGCCCAAACCAACACCGAGACCCTTTCCAGGGCCTTAAAGGGGCCGGCCCTCGTCCTCAGCCAGTCCCTTGAAAGTGAAATACATCAAAGTTTAAGTATGACCTGTGAGTGAATGAGGGCACGAAGAAAACATGAAGGAGAAACATCGAGCTTTGCACTTGTTCCATAAATGTTTCTTGTACTAAAGTGAATTGTTCATACTGAAAAAGCCCATTTTCTCAGAAATGGTCCTTAACTCCCATTCCCAATATTTGACTCTGGCTGGTAAAATCCAAAGGAAGGAAGCCAAAGTCACATGTTTAATTCCAGAAAGTGCAAGAAGTCTTTACAGAAGTCCTTGGCCACACACACCCTTATCCTTAAACTGAAGTCCTGGGGGTAGTTCACAGAAGAGAAATCTATAGTACAAGCAGGAACATGACCAATAGAGTATTTGAGTGTATATTTAATGAATGCCTACTATAGCCAAGAATATATATAAAGTTTTATTTATCCAACACACATTTATCAAGCACCCACTATGCGCCAGGCACTGCATGAGGTACTTTGCCATTATCATTCATCCTAAAAAGCACTTTCCAAAGTAGGAATAATTATTCTATTTTATAATGAAGAATTATAGGGTCAACAAGGTTGAATAAGCTGCTGGAAGTTATGGGAGTGAGTCACCATTCAAACCCTGCACGGCCTGCCTGACTCAGACTGCTGCAGGCTGGGGAAGAATGCAAAAGTTCTTACCCCTCTCCTGTTCATGCAGCATCAGGCTAGATGACCACTTTTCAAAAATGAAACACTTACTGTATAATTCCTTTTATATGATGTTCCAAAACAGGGAAAAAAAAAAATCTATGGGGATCTAGGTCAGGTTACCCTTGGGGAATATCACTTGGGAGCAAGTATGAAGGAATCTGCTAGGATGCTGAATATGTCTTGGTCTGGAGGTGGTTACACAGGTGTACACAGATGTATGATTTCACTTAGTATTTGTGCATTTCACAGTACATAAAATACACTTCAATGGGAACAATGAAAAAGTAAAAAATATTTAAATTAATTTGTTTAAAAAAAAAAAAGGAAAGTACTCACCAACCACTCTTCCAGCATGGTTGCTTGCTAGCCTAGAGCTTGTACACCCAAAGGAAGTTTGGGGAGCTCCCCCACCAACACTATGGCCAGTTGACCAAAGTTCCCCTGAGGCCAATGGGTGCCCTACGGCATTGTGGGGGGTATCTGGTTGTACTGAACTCATATAACTGGGGTAACTAGAGGATCACTGGGCTGCCCCGGCCCTGAGAGCCATGAATGTGGCTCTCCCTGGAAATCCGGTGCTGGCTGAGAAGAGATGGGGTTCAGAGCACTGGTTGTAGCCATCTGACTCCCAACCTCCCCTCTTCCTTCTCCACAATAGAGTTACAACTCTCTTTACTCAAATGCAAGACACTACCCAAAGGTCCTTTCCTAGTTTATTCACTCATTCAATAAACATGTGTCCAGCACCTACTATATGATGGCACTACTCTGAGCGCTGGGAATTCAGGAATAAACAAGATTGATAGGGCCGCTGTAAACACATGAAACAGACCATAAATAAGCAAAGAGTTAGATAGAGATGATAATTTCAGATAAGAAAAACAGGATGATGCCATACAGAGTGTTGGGTGAGGTTAATTTAGATATGATTAGGGATGAAATGGAACTATTTAGACAGGGACCTGAATGAAAAGGGACAGCTGGGCTAAAAATTCTGGTGCTGGAGGTTTCTTTCTTTTTTTTTTTTTTTAAGATTTATTTATTTATTCGAGAGAGAGAGAATGCATGTAGGAGCATGAGCCCAGGAGTCAGAGGGGCAGAGGGAGAGGGAAAGAGAATCTCAAGCAGTCTCCACACTGAGCATAGAGCCAGATGCAGGGCTCAATCTCATGACCTTGAGATCATGACCTGAGCCAAAACCAGGAGTCAGGCCGCTCAACTGACTGAGACACCCAGGCACCCCGGTGCTGGGAGTTTCAAGCAGACCAAAGGCCCTAAGGTCCAGATGAGTCTGAAGATCAAAACGTTCTCTTGATGTAGAAGTCCATCAGAGACAAGGGCCTACAACAGGTATGGCCCGGCCAGCAGCTCCCCAGGCTCGGTGCCAGGGCTGCCCCAGTCCTAGGACAGGCTGGCTCTGCAGAGCTGCCGGGGCCCGGTTGTCGCCTTTCTCCAAGATCCAAGACAGCACCTCTGCCTTTTCCTCCTTCCTCATCACTGCTAATCAACACCAAGGAATCCCACAGCTTCCCTCCAGCGGTGTGTGTGTGCAGAGAAATGGATCTGTGTTAGCCAGGGGTTTGTTTTTTGAGGTACCAATCTACATGAAAGAGTGCAAGGCTCTGTACAACCATCAAATGACGGCTACCACCACAAATACTATAAAATCCCGCAGATAGCTGGGCCTCCGGATTGGAATAAACTGGGAACATTTTGAAGAGAAAGACAGCCTTAGCAGGGATGAGAAAGAACATATGGACTGGGAAAAGAGGAACACTCTGCAAGGTGGGACCACAAAAGGAGTAATGCACATTGAGAAGCTATGAGTGTCAATCCTATTGGAGTAGAGTTGGCACAGAGGAAGAGTAAGCAATTCTTTGGAAAAGTAGGATGAAGCCAGATGGTAAAGGGCCCTAAATGAAGTCCAAGGAGTTTGGATTGTCCCATATGAAAAAGAAGACAGTGAAGTGTGGAAGATTTTTGAGCCAGGGCAGTTAAAATGGGAATGTCGGGGGTGATATGAACATGGGGCTAAAGAAGGAAGAAAGAAGAGCTAGAGGCTGGAAACACTGTAGAGGAGGTTTCTCTGATTGCTAAAATAAGAAGTGATACATTTCTAGAATATCAAAGTGACTGTCATATGGACTCGGCCCCAGCTGAGCTCTCTGTGCACATGTCTGGGTCCAACAGAGAGACCACTAGGAGTAATAAGGAGAAGAAAGATCCGTTCTGAACTTAAACCCACTGGGTCCAAGCAACTCTGTTGTAAAACCCATTTGCCTGCATTACATGCAGAGGAAACACAGTCGACTTTCCTTCTTTGCCGCTGATTACGGCACCACTGTGGAATTGTGTGGGCTCAAGGTGACCACCAAAAATAAACTCCTAGGCCTCAATGTACAACAAGAGAGGACACAGTACCCAGGAGAGAGAGGAGGCCACGACCCCAGCAGAGCAACGCTTGGTGAGAAACAGTACTCCGCAGAGACCACCAGGCCCTGGGTCGATCTTACTCCCTGTAAGTAGGAGAACAGAGACGTGCATTCTCATGGCCGCCATAGCAGAGAACAGAGATGGTGCAGAATCCCAAAATATGAAGAAGAACAGCAGGTAGAAGAATGGTAAGGGAATTGGCAAAGTAGATGCGGAATCCTACAGAAGCTCAGAATTGCAGGCCTAAGATGCCATGGAAGGGTCGGGGGTGCAGGATGGAAATGAGAAAAGTGGGGAATGGTGGGGACTCTATATGGAGCAAGATCAGTGGTTCCCACCCACCCCGTCTCACAGGAGGGAGTCATATCTTCTCTGGAGAAACTGGAGGGAGGACGGCATGTGTGCAAGCCTTGAGGAACAAACTGAATTGAGAAGCTGCGTCGAAGTCTGAACACTCATGCATAACAACCCTCCCCAGACCCTTCCCCTTCTAGGATTATTTGACTTTTAAAAGATTAAATGTAGACAAAAACACAAGTTAATTCCTTAAAATATATATTTTGTGGGGCACCTGGGTGGCTCAGTGGGTTAAGTGTCCGACTCTTGATTTCAGCTCAGGTCGTGAGATCGAGCCCCACATGGGGCTCACTGCTGCGCGTGGAGCCTGCTTAAGATTCTCTCTCTCCCTCTGCCCTTCCCCTACCCCTCATAAACATGTGTGCATGTGCTTTCTCAAAATAAAATAAAAATAAATAAGTATATAAATAAATAAATCACTATATACATATATAGTGTATATATATACATATATATGTATACATATATATATATTGTGTGTGTGTGTTTGCATGTGTATGAAACTCTAATCATAATGAAATAAAAGTAGCTATGTAAATAAACACTGACACAGCCCACTGACCCGGGGAGGGTGGGTGGTCACTTGTTCCCCTCTCTCTCACATGCACCTACCTAACAAAATTGTAGGAGAGGCAAGAGTTCACCTCCACCCTCTTGGGGTCTTCACTGACTCTGAGAATTAAACTGGCAGAAGACAGATGAAGAGGAGAAAAGCGTACAAATGTATTTAATGTAAGTTTTGCATGGCACGGCAGCTCTCATAAGGAAATGAAGACTCAAAGTAATTGCAAAACCTCCAGGCCTTTCTATTAGGTTGAAGTAGACGTAACTGCGGAAAAGTAACTCCGTTAAGTGGGGAGGCTAAAGAAAGATAAGAATTATTTGAACAAGGCCTATTTGTACAGAATTCTCTCAGTCTCAACTTCCTGTCTTGATGATAAGAACGTTACTTTCCTTCTGGTTTGGGAAAGACATCTTCCATATGGGGGGTTTTATCTTCTGCATTTAGGAAGAAAAAGGGGATAGTCAGAGTGCCCTTCTTGTACCGGCTCGGTTTTTTTTTTAAGTGCTTTTAGCTCAAAATAATTTTGATGTCAATTCCGAGGCATATTTTGGGATGACATAGTTTGGTCTCCTTCAAAATCGTGCTTAATATTCTAGGTAAACCAACCACCAATAAATAAATACAGCGTCCTCTGCGTCTCCATCCTCTCCCCCTTTAACAAAAGTTTTCATTCAGTTTTTGTGTCACTGAGGGAACTGGGCAATACGCCTGCAACGGGTTTGGGTTTCGATTCTCTGAGTTTTGGGAGGAGGAGAACTGTGAAAGAAGTATGAATTTTTAGAAGCAGGGAAATGTGAGGCTTTGCATGCAAATGCAGTTGGCTGTTTTGTTGGGTTTTGATATTTGGGGAAACTGTTAGCAAATCCTTGAAAATAAGTGATTTCCATCCTTTAAAAAATATATATATAATTCAAAAAGTTAACAAAAATAAGTGTTTACATTTAAGTGGAAGAGGAGGGAAGTTTTTTTGTTTTAATTTACAGCAATACAAGACTGCAGTTGCTTTCAAATAATAGGAGGGAGGTGAATTCATGTGCCTTTGTACAGGATAGGGTGGGGAATTGCTCCTTTTTAAAAAAAATTTATTTATTTTAAGTAATCTCTATATCCAACGTGGGGCTCAAACTCACAATCCCCGAGATCAAGAGTCACAAGCTCGTCCGACTGAGACAGCCAGGCGCCCTGGGAATTGCTCCTTTTATAGGAAAAATCCTAGAGGGAACCTTTGGATGTGAATGGACCCCATTCCCTACTCCAGGTCTTGCTCTGGAAGAAGCAGATGATACAAAATGAGCTTTTGGAGTGTCTGTAGGTAGACCAGAAAGGGACATGGTTTGGGGAGCAGACATAGAAGAGAAGAGAAAGAGTGAGGGAAACAGTTCGGTTGCGCTGGATGACCAGAGCTTGAGGAAGAGACAGGTAGGGAGAAAAACCTAGAGCCCTGGAGGGCTGGGGAGGACTGTTCAGTGGTTCCCTGCATGCACTGCACTGCGAACACCTCCAGGTTCTTCCAAAACTTCAGAAAAAGATATGTTCGGGCAGCAGGATATAATTTTGAAATGCTACCCAGTACAGTTCCTGTTCCCAGCACTTCCCACTTTCTGACCCTTATCGTTTCCCTGACTTCCCACTTTCCCAGCTACAGCATTCCACCAGGAGAAGGATGTTAGAGCAGAGCACAGGGCTCGCGTTCTTGGCTTTTGACTTTTAAAATCTTAGTAATCCAAGCATAAATTATAGATTTAAAACAATATGTCATGAGTCAAATCCTGTTCTTTCTGTCCCTACCCAAACCCCTGGAGATGTTCTCCAGACTAGGGAAAGGGAGAGTCAGAGAGGAATGAGATAAAAGTTCTCTTTAGTGTCTTTGAGAAGTTCCCCTGTGCCCTGTCCTCAGACCAGCCCTGGGGGATGATCTCCAGAGAGTTTGAGGATCTGAGGGCGAAGCAAACCAGTGACTAGCTAGCCAGGTGGGCAAGCTTCCAGAGGTCCTCTGTACCCCACAGGGTATAGATAAAGATGTCTGTGTGCCGAGGATGGCAGCCTCACTCATTTCTGGGACCCACCAAGGTGCCGCAGGACTCCTTGCCAAGAGTAGCCCAGATGTGGCGCTGGCAACCAGCAGATCTGGGCTTGCAGTCAAGGCAAGGAGATCTCATCAGCCATGATCTGGATAGACTGGACAGAACAAAGGACATCTCAACAAATACCAGTGTGAAGAAGCAAGAAAGACAAGAACCGGACATGACCAACTCTTAACCGAAGACCTGCATGGGCTGAAGAGGGGAAATAGGCTAGAACCCCCACCACCACCCTTGATGCTCTGACAGCATATAAGCCCACCCCACCTGTGCCCAGAATTTAGAATGGGAGAAAGAAGGAAGGGGAGAAATCATGAGTTTAACCTAAAATTGGCTAAGATGAAGTTTCTGCCACTAGACGGAACAAATGGTGATTGTTAAATACAATGATAGAAAGATCAAGAAAGTCACATTTCTCCTGAGCCTGAGTTTGTAGCACAAGAGCTGTACCTGTAACATACAAAGAAGAGGGGACAAGAAATAAAGGAAGAGGAGCAGAGTCACGTGCCAGGGACAGGGTGCGCACCGAGGGAGGTCCAGAGCCCCTGGTCAAGAGCATCTAGGCTGAAATAGGGAAGCAGACCGGAATGATTAGACCATAATTCTCTCCAGAAGATTTTTGGACAACTTAGCGAGACTACTGGAGATCCTCCAGCAAATAAAGTGACAGCAACCACCATTCCATTTGCATATTAAAGTGTCAGTGGTTTGGGGCACCTAGAGGTCTTGGAAACACCTAGCAGAGGGCATCTGATGAGAAAAGAAGTGCAAGCAAGCCCGGGGATGCTGGAGAGTTGGGAAGGGAGACGGTGCAATGTAACGGGGTGGTGCACCCTCTCCTTACGAGGAGACACTGGAAGCATCTATCCTCGCAGGATATGAGCCACATCCCTCAGACGTCGAGAAGTGAGAAAAAGCTAAGGGAGAGAAGTCATGCTTCACAGGCTTTGAGGAAGATGGAGAAAGTAGTTTCTCTTCTCCCTTTCCCACCCTGCTAAGAGTCTGGAAAGTTAGGTCTAAGGACAGAGAGGGAAGGAACCAGTCAGAATATTCACTCAGTGTTATGTGAGCCTGGCTTCAGTGAGAAGTAACATCAGATCAAAGAGCCAACAGCAATCAAAAGCAAAGAGCAAAATTCCTCTGTGGACAGCTGGAGACCAAAGTGGACAAACTGATAGGAATGTGGGGAGAGAGGGAGGGTTGTGTTTGCTCCTGAATGTGCAGGGCTATGCCCTACTCACCAGAATTTTCTTCTACCAAACAAGCTGCAACAGGCTTTTTTTTTTTTTCTATTTATCTGCTGAAATTAGCTTTCATAGTAGAACATTAAAAAGTTAATAATTTATAGTTCCCAAAGTTTAATACTTCTTCTCACTCAAGTAATTATAAATAAATATGAATTATATGTAAGGTCATATGCAATGAGTAACAGGAGTGTATTTAAGGAGGCTATTTAAATACAAACTACTAAACATTTTTCCCCTAGGGTGACTTTTCTGAACTTGGTAGTAGAGCTATTCTTAGATCAAACTTTCATTAGAAATTCTATGTCACCTTTTATAGAAGAATGCATTTTATAATAGCAAAAATATACATGCCATTTTTACTAGGTGAATAGCATAACTCCTCTTACTATCTATACCTGGCTTATTGAATGCTCTGTAAAATAGTGTGATTAGTTTCTAGTAAATATGCCATAACTTACGTCCGAATGAATGCTTTTCCCTTCAGAAGTCATCTTCTTAGAAGCTGTACGATTATCACAAAGACTCTGACATTGGTCAGAGTTAACTTCCAGAACTCCATTTTAAGAATAGCTGTCAGAGCTTAAAGCACAGTCTTTTATATGTCCCTGGTAACAGGAAATACTTAGCTTTTGAGGTCAATTTCTATTTGTAAAGAGCAAAAGAAGTCTCAGGTCCATGATTATATGAGTCATTAAAACATTCATAAAATGATATCTTTATATGGATCACTCACTAGCCCTGGTGGCAACTCAAAAAGAAAAAGAAGAAGAAGAAGAAGAAAAAGAATTGGAGTGTAAATGTGGTATTGCTGTATGAACAAGTACATAACCTCCCAAGGAGACTACCGTGGAGGACAGTCCATTTAGGTGTTGTATTGCTTAGTCAAACTTCTGGAGTGCTCTATACTTAACATGCATCCTATGTTGCTAGGTCTGTGATAATCAATGAAACCAATATGAAAATCCAATCCAAGCATTCTCCTCTTTAGCTGGGGCCCAACAATAAGCTTTACTTAGCTGGCTGACCATCACACCCCCAGGGAGACTGTGCACAGCATGAGCTCTATCAGGCAACAGGGTAGGCATAGTGATTGAACAGACAATCAAATACCGTCATGGTCTCTGCTGAAGCAAGAGCCCCACCTGCCAACAGCCCTACAAAGCCACTTAAACAGAGACCACAGGGCTGAGTGATGCCTGCATTGAGAAACCCAAATAATCCAATGCGGTAATACCTCAGTACTGGAGTTCAAGATAGCTATGAAGCTATCCAGGATAGCTATGTAGGATAGGGACCATCACAGAAACCTACAGACCAGGGGCAACATGACAATGCCACTTTATCTCATTCAGAACTATGATCTTTTCACATCACTCTATCTTTAGTAATTACATGTTGTTCAAAGCAGTTTCTTACTTTCAGTTTCAAACACGTAACTATGATTGAGGAACCAACACAGGTATATAGATTCTGGTATCTCTCTCTGTTTGTTGAAAGATCTACTTTTTGGTAACACCTTATGTGGACATCCTTGTCCCTCAGTGGCTTCTGCTAGGTTGTCAGGCCTGGACTGCAAGCATTAAGTAGTTCTGTTCTTTCACGGTGGTGAAAGACTTTATATTCCTTAATATGACAATGCTGAATTTAGAAAGTCACTTAGAAGTATATCTAACTATGTCAGACTGGGACAAAGAGCCAAATCGGGGCACCTGGCTGGCTCAGTCAATAGAGCATGCAACTCTTGATCCCCAGGTTGTGGGTTCAAGCCCCACGTCAGGTGTAGAGATTGCTGAAAAATAAAATCTTAAAAAAAAAAAAAAAAAGAACCAAATAAGGAAAACAGGGACCTAAACACAGAGGGACATAGCAAGGTGAAGAAATCAGCACCATCGTCTTTATTTTAATTATTTTTAATGAAAAACATGAATGAATAATTTTAAACGATTTAAAATTTAAATGATTTAAAAGTCATTGGTAAGTGATTTCTTCCCAAATATTTTTTTTCAACTTATTCTCTAAAAGAACTTCAACTCTTATAACCATTAAGCAAATTCAACAACTCTGCTGTTTTACTTCTCTGCTTTTTCTTGTTTTTTAGCCGTTGCTCAAAATTTACCTTTAAAGAAACTTCTGGAGACCCCTTATCCCATTATATTCTGCAAAAGTATATTCTCAGATTACTAATGTCTCTGCTCGAAAGATCTAGATCTTTTTTTAAAACAAGATATGTCTGGGGCACCTGGGTAGCTCAGTGGGTTAAGCGTCCGCCTTCAGCTCAGGTCATGATCCCAGCGTTCTGGAATCGAGCCCCGCATCGGGCTCCCTGCTCAGTGGGGAGTCTGCTTCTCCCTCTCCTGCTCCCCTTGCTTGTGCTCTCTCTCTCTGAAATAAGTAAACAAAAATCTTTTTAAAAAATTTTAAAAATAAAATGAGATATGTCTTCTATGAAATCAAACGTCTTCTCCAGTATAGTTTTGTAATAAAACTTGCCTGTTTTAAACACTCTACACAAATTTACATTTATTCAGGTCATTTATGTAATTTTTATCAATTCTTTGGTATTCTGACCCAAGGCTGGTTTAGTGGTTTACTCCTAGTACCTGTGAATGTGCCCTCATTTGGAAATAGGGTCTTTGCACAAATAATCAAGTTAAGATGAGATCATACTAAATTAGAGTGGGCTGTAAATGCAATAACTGGTGTCTTTCTAAGAGGAAAGAGATTTGGCTACAGAGACATGGAGAAGAGAGCCATGTGACGACCTAGGCAGAGACTGGAATGAAGTGTCTCCAAGCCAACGGCCACCACCTCGCTGGAAGGCCCAGAAGCTAGGAAAGGGTGAGGAGCTATTCTTCCGTGAAGCCGTCAGAGGTAGCACGATGCCTCTGACACCTTGATTTTGGACTTCTGGTTTCAGAACTGTGAGAGAATAAATTTCAGTTGCTTCAAGCCAGCCAGTCATTTGTTAAGGCAACCTGGGGACGCCAGCCTCACAGAGCTGGTGAGTAGAGGTGCTGGAGTTTGATTTCAGTTGCCTGCATCCCAAATATCAAGCATAACCCATAGTCCATGCTTTCAGCAGTGGTTTTGGTGGCCATCTGACTCCCCAACCTACTCAGGCTTGCTCCAGACTTCACAAGCCAATAGAAGTGTTAGGCCGGCTGAATTCAAGGTAAGAGCTACAGGTCCCCAAACTCTGTGTTATTGTCACTCAGGATTGATACATGGGGAGCTGTACAGAGTAATAGAAAGAATGCTAAAGAGTCAAGTCCAGAGACCAACAGTGATATCAACCAGAACAGTGCTGGGGCAAGTCATTTCACCTCTCTGGGCCTCAGGTTCCTGCTCTGCCAGCAGTCCAACTAAATATTCCCTGTGATTCCAGACAACTGTGTAACCAGCTGGCGGGACCCACCACAGGCTATTTTGATATTTTGATTTCACTTTTGTTGCTTTGTTTAGTCTGCAAGTTTTATCTTGATTATTCATTTTTTTTAAATGCTTTGGTCACATTCACATTTAAAAGTTTCTCTCTTGTATCTGTCTGTTCATTCCTAGGCATCAGAAATTAAAATAATGAAACTATTTTGATTTTATCCCAGTGGCACAGCATTTCTTGTTCCTTCTGAGGTGACAGCTCATAACTTTTAAGGAAGGACCCGAGCCGGAACAATGCGCTGGTAA
Source organism: Phoca vitulina (assembly GCF_004348235.1). Taxonomy (NCBI): domain Eukaryota; kingdom Metazoa; phylum Chordata; class Mammalia; order Carnivora; family Phocidae; genus Phoca; species Phoca vitulina. Next base: position 25,380,569 of record NW_022589720.1, on the reverse strand, counting down.
CCACAGCAGGTGCAACGGCAGGGCTGTTTCGAAATCAGAGCAATGAACCGTCTCCAAAATAAATATAGTATAGTGATTAGCTATTGAAACCATCCACCATGCCGAGGAATGTAAATACTGAAGTGGGTTGTTTTCCAGGATGACCTTTCTTTAAGAATGTAAAGCAGGCAAAAATGCATCTGCTTCTACAGCTGTGCCCGCCCCGAATCAGGCAAACTCTCCTGGTGACACGTCCTGTCCAATCTGACAGGTGTGGAACATAGACATTCTTAGCTACGAAGGACTATTTTCACTTTGACTTGCCCTTCGTTGTGTGTGCCCAAAAGAGTGCTATTTATAAAATGCTCTGGGGGCACCTGGGTGGCTCAGTCGTTAAGCATCTGCCTTCAGCTCAGGTCATGATCCCAGGGTCCTGGGATCGAACCCTACATCAGGCTCCCTGCTCCGCGGGAAGCCTGCTTCTCCCTCTCCCATTCCCCGTGCTTATGTTCCCTCTCTCGCTGTGTCTCTCTCTGTCAAATAAATAAATTTAAATAAATAAATAATAAATAAATAAATAAATAAATAAAATGCTCTGAAATAAAAGATTAAATACAATTGAGCTTTCGAGGCACCCTCCTAAACACTGGTTCTGTTTCTTCTCTTGAGGCTCCAGGAGCTGCAGTGGCTGCCACCGGGAAGACGAAGAAGAAGGTTATTGCCTGGGAGAAGAACACAGCAACCCGCGCTCTTCCTTCTAGTCTCCCCCGTGATTCTCTCCCAGACCTGGACGTGGAGGTCCCCATAGGCTCACAGCCTCACAAAGTCTTCCTTATGTCTTCCTAAATACACAGCCAGGATTGTTACCAACATTAGATTGTTGTTCTTACTTCCATCTTTTTTATTATTCTGGTGTGGGAGAATCTGATTTCCTGAGCTTCAGCGTGAGATGTCTGTGATTACATGTAACACACAAATGCGCACGCACATTAAATTGGGTTATCGATTGTCGTTGAATAAACAAGGAATGTTTCTTTAACTCTATAGGACATGCCAATAAAATTAATAAATACTGAGTGAGTCCTCTCAGCAAGGTAGTCTCAACAAAGTTTATTCTTTCAAAAGATAATTGATTCCAATTATGAAATGAATAAAGTCACAGGGATAAAAGGCACAGCATAGGGACACAGTCAGTGGTATTCTAATAGCCTTGTATGGTGACAGATGGGAGCTACACCTGTGTTGAGCATAGCATAGGATCTAGAGTTATCGAATCACTATGTTGTACACCTGAAACTAATGTGACATTGTGCGTCCACTACACTTCAATTAAAAGCAAGTAAATAAATAATAATATTAAAGAAAAAAGATGACTGATTCCAGAGCTAGCACTTAAAAGATGATTAAAGTGACTGCTAATTGGATATGAGGTTTCTTTTGGGGTGGTGAAAATGTTCTGGAATTAGTGGTGATTGTTGTACAACTTTGTGAATACACTAAATCCCACTGACCCACTGAATGGTACACTTTAAAAGGGGGAGTTTTAAAAAAGAAATTTTTTTTTGGCGCCTGGATGGCTGAGTCAGTTAAGCATCTGACTTCAGCTCAGGTCACGATCTCAGGGTCCTGGGATCGAGTCCTGTGTCGGGCTCTCTGCTCTGCGGGGAGTCTGCTTCTCCCTCTCCCTCTGTGTGCTCTCTCTCTTTCAAATAAATAAATAAAATCTTCTAAAAAATAAATAAATAAAAATAAATTTTTTAATTTAAATTCAATTAGCCAACATATAGTACTCATTAGTTTCAGATGTAATGTTCAATAATTTATCAGTTGCATATAAAACCCAGTGCTCATCATATCACATACCCTACTTAATGTCCATCACCCAGTTACCCCATCCCACCTCCCCTCCAGCAACCCTGTTTGTTTCCTATAGTTAGGAGTCTCTCATGGCTTTTCTCCCTCTCTGACGTCCCATTTAGTTTTCCCTCCCTTCCCCTCTGGTCCTCTGTGCTGTTTCTTAAATTCCACATATAAGCGAAACCATATGATAATTGTCTTTCTCTGATTGACTTATTTCACTTAGCATAATCCCCTCCAGTTCCAACCACGTCAATGTAAATGTAAGTTTCATTAAAAGGGTGAATTTTATGGTATGTGAATTGTATCTCAATTTCTTTAAAGATAGTTAAAGAGTAGCTAGTATGTGCCAGAGATCCTGCGCTAGGCACTAGCCCTTTGAGCCACCTACTACGTGTTAGAGCCTTTCCTGAGTCCTTTGCATCCATCCTCTTATTTAATCTGGATAACCTCCCTAGAGAGAGGAAGTATTAGTACCCCATTTTGCAGCTGAGGAAATGGATTTAGAGTCTCTTGCTTAAAATCACACATGTAAAACTGAGAGTTGCTGGGGGGGAGGAGCCTGGGGGGAGAGGGTAACTGGGTGATGGACATTAAGGAGGGCACGTGATGTAATGAGCACTGGGTGGTATATAGGACTGATGAATCACTGACCTCTACCTCTGAAACCAATAATACATTATACGTTAATCGAATTTAAATAAAAATTTAAAAAATAAAATAAAATAAAATCACACATGTAAAATTAGGCAGAATCATATGAAACTGCCATTTTGTAGGCTATTTTTGTGTTCAAACATCATCAGTTTCTTACAGCTCAATCTGATGAGTAGCTATATCTGCCCAAGTTCTTTTTTTTTTTTTTTTTTAAAGATTTTATTTATTTATTTGTCAGAGAGACAGAACACAAGCAGGGCGAGAGGCAGGCAGAGGGAGAAGCAGGCTCCCCGCCGAGCAAGGAGCCCGATGCGGGACTCGATCCCAGGACCCTGGGATCATGACCTGAGCCGAAGGCAGCCGCTTAACCGACTGAGCCACCCAGGCGTCCCTCTGCCCAAGTTCTTAACTGTGCACATGGGAAAACCACTCCGGGGAGACTAGGCAGTAAAGAACTATGAGATGGTGAGAGCCTAGTTCCCTGAATGACAATGCACACCAGAAAGGGCTTCCTGTGAACAACAAATAAGCTTCTATTGCACAAAGCCACAGCGAACTTGAGTTTTGTCTGCTATAACACTGGCACCACTCATCCTAACAAATATCCCAGGGCTGTGGAACGCCAGAGACTGTGTTCCTACCCGCTGGTAATTTGCCTCCTTCAAGAAGTTTAGAGCCTGGTTATAGATATGTGTTCAATGGACTAGAATATACCAGAATCAAAGATAGAAATGGCTAAGTTCCACAGAGTGGAACAAATGATAAATCACAGGGTTAATGTAACAGAGGACTCAAGAAACCAGTGGCTTAGCCTTTCAGCCAGATCCGCCATCTTCCAGGAATGCCCCAAGATGACCAACAAGAAGAAAAGAGGAAGGGTTCCGGCTATATGTTCTCTAGGCCTTCTGGAAAACATCGAGTTGTTCCTCTAGCCACATACATGCAAATTTATGAGAAAGGTGATATTGTGGACATCAAGGGAATGAGCACTGTTCAAAAAGGAATGCCCCACAAACGTTACCATGGCAAAACTGGAAGAGTCTACAATGGTTCCCAGCGTGCTGTTGGCATTGCTGTAAACAAACAAGTGAAGGGCAGGAGCCTTGCCAAGAGAATTGATGTACGTAGTGAGCATATTAAGCACTCTAAGAGCAAAGAGAGTTTGCTGAAGCGTCTGAAGGAAAATGAACAGAAAAAGAAGGAAGCCAAAGAGAAGGTACTTGGGTTCAACTGAAGGGCCAGGCTGCTCCACCCAAGAAGTAGGCTCTGTGAGAAGCAACAGAAAGGAGCCTGAGCTGCTGGAACACATTCCCTATGAATTTATGGCATGATTAGTGCAAAAAAATAAATAAATAAAAGACCTCTAGACTGTAAAATATTTCCCTTATTTGAGAAATGTGGTGCCTCCTCCCCCAAAGAAATATTTAAAGCAAGAACAAACAAAAAACAGTGGCTTCCCCAAATAAAGGGCTTATTCGTCCCACAAAGTAAGAAGCCCGGAAGTGTGCAGAGCAGGGCTGGAACCCTGTTTCCGGGATTCCGTTAGGGACCCCAGATATGCCTACCTTTCCATTCCACCATCCTTAGCATGTGGGCTTCTGAGAAAAAAGGGTAAGTCAAAAGACGAAGAAGGTGCATGCCAGTCAGAATTAATCTCCTTTTAAAGAGCTTCCTCTGAAGCCCCTCCCAGAAATGACCACAAGGCAGGAACTGTCAGTGGCTACGGTAGCTTCAGAGGAGAGCGTGAAATGTGAGTAAGATCGTCACACTTACCCCCGTACAAAATCGGAGTTCTGTTGGTAATGGAAAGTGGAAAAAGAACATTAGGTCACACGGTCTGCCTCACACAGGAAGAAAGGTCAAAAAACCTGAGCAGACAAAACATTGGCAAATGTCCACTACAAGGGGCAGCCAGAATTTGGACCCAGGTTTGATTGCCCCAGAGCCATGACTCTTAATCCCAAACCACGCTGACTCCTTTGTAGACATACAGTCTGGAAAAACATGCATACTATTTACCAGAATACAAGGGGAGCTCACTAGTTACCTATTGCTGCTATAACAAATAACCCCAAACTAGGTGACACAGCAACACAGATTTATTCTCTTACAGTTCTGGAGGCCACGAGTCTGAAATCATTCCCACTGAGCTTCAGTGCAAGGTGTTGGCAGGTATCTTTCCTTTTGGAGGTTTGGAAAGGAGAATATGTTTCCTGGTCGTACTAGCCTCCAGCTTCGGAAGGCCGCCCACGGTGCTTGGCCCCTGGCCCCCTCCTCGAGTCCCTGCAGTATCACATCTCCTGCTATAATCAATTCTGTAAGGATCCTTGTGATCCCATTTGCAGCCCATCTGGATAATCCAGGAAAACCTCCCCATTTCCAGATCCCAAGCTGAATCACAATGGCAAAGTCCTTCTTGCCATGTGAGGTACATTCACAGGTTCCAGGGATTAGGAGGTGGATATCCTTAGTGGCCATTATTCAGCCTGCCAGGAATGGTAAGTTATAAATTAATAAGTGCAAGAAAAAAAGGATGACAGCATTGGCAAGTGCCTTGAATAAAGAGCAAAATTAATATGTAGAATCTAAAAAAAAAGAAACAAAACAAACGAACAAACCAAAAACAAACAGACTCTTAAATACAGAGAACAAGCCAGTCTCGCCACAGGAAGGGGGGGTAGGTAAAATAGATGAAGAGGATTAAGAGGTACAAGCTTCTGGTTGAAAATAAATAAGTCATGAAGATGAAAAGTACAGCATAGAGAATATAGTCAATAATATTTTCATGACATTGCATGGTAACAGATGGAGATGACACTTATTGTGTGTGTAGAATTGTTGAATCAGTACGTTGTACACCCAAAACTAATATAACATTGTATGTCAAGTATACTTCAACAACAAATTGTTCTTAATTAAAAAAAAATTTTGGGCGCCTGGGTGGCTCAGTTGGTTAAGCGACTGCCTTCGGCTCAGGTCATGATCCTGGAGTCCCTGGATCGAGTCCCGCATCGGGCTCCCTGCTCGGCAGGGAGCCTGCTTCTCCCTATGACCCTCACCCCTCTCATGTGCTCTCTCTCTCTCTCTCTCATTCTCTCTGTCTCAAATAAATAAATAAAATCTTTAAAAAAAAAAAAAAAAATTTTAAGAGAGCACACGAAGAACCATAGGAATTTAGGTCAAAGAGAGATACTGCTTGGATAGTCAGAGAGAGGAGCATAGGGGCGCCTGGGTGGCTCAGTGGGTTGGGTGTCTGCCTTCAGCTCAGGTCATGGTCCCGGGGTCCTGGGATTGAGTCCGAGTGGAGTCAGGCTCCCTGCTCAGTGGGGAGCCTGCTTGTTCCTCTGCCTCTGCCCCTCCCCCACTCCCCCCACCCAACCCACTCACCCCCCCAGAACGTGTGTGCTTTCCCTTGCTCTCGCTCTATCTCTTTTGAATGAATAAATAAAATCTTAAAAAAAAAAAGAAATAGGAGCATAAGCGATTTGGAAATGAAAAAATAATACGGACATTTTAGGGAACCAAGTAAAATAATCTGGACTAAGAATAGGCTGGGTCAGAACTAGAAGGAAGAATCTGAGACCAAGAGACTTTGTTGGGGTTTATCTCCAAAGCTGGACAAAAGGAGATTCAAGATCACTCAGGCCCCTGGGGATGTCTGCTTACTAGCATTTTGTACCTGCTACACCCTTTTCAGCAGCAGCAGCAGCTCCAGCCCCTCTGAAGGCAGGGGACCCAGAGGCCAGGACTAGGAGGAGGCAGGAGAAGAAGCTGGAACACTCTCAAGTCGGTCCTGCTGTGCCCCTGAACTCACAGGACCCGAGAGGGAGTGCCTCAGTGGATTTGGTGCCCTAGGCCCCTTGCCTTCTCCTCCCCTAAACCCAGGCCTGGGGAGCTTCTAGATAAGCAAGGCTTGCTTAGGCCTTGAGGGGTACACCTAAACAAGGTCAAGTAGGACCTTTTAAGCTGTATACTTTATCAGCCTTCCTCCTACCGTGGCCCCTTACAAACACTTTAATTTCTGAGTCTAGACAATTGTGCTGAAGCAAGGCATTCCTTCACGCAGGGGAGCCCTCAAACAGAAGCTGAAAGGCTCCCACCATTTGCTTTAGGTTAACTTCCCTCAAAGTTCAAGTCCCTTAAAAATGCAAAAGGAGGCCCCTGCCTGCAGGATCCCTTCCTGCACCAGGGCCTGCCTGGCCTCAAGCAGGTTTCTTTGGGGACCAAGGGAGGTGTGTCGGAGGCCGGGCCCTCACACCTCTGTGTGACCTTCATCGTGTGGGCTGCCCCTGCATGCCTCACCTGTTAACGTGCTGGTAAAACAAAGCAAGTCGAAGAAGAAATAAGGGTTGACATTATCCAAGTCTACACAGGACTGTTTGTTTTCATTACTTTTAAGAACATGTAGCTTCTCCTGAGGAGGCTATCCCAGAGAAAGGACAAAGGGGTCCAAAAACGCAGGAGAAAGACAGAAGCCAGCGATGTTCCTGTTGCCCACAAAGATTGAGAAGAGGGGCCGGTCTGAAGGATTGCTGATTGGCCCTTGGGCAGAGTTTCTCAACCCCAACCCTACAGCCTACGGGGTGGAGTAATTCTCTGTGGTGGGGCTCTTCTGTGCATTGTAAAAGGCTTAGCAGCATCCCTGGCCTCTGCTGGATGCCAAGGACACCCCTCCCCCAGTCATGACAACCGAAAAACAGCTCCAAAGGTTGCCCAATATCCTCCAGGAGGCAGAACAGTCCCCATCTGAGAACTGCTGCTTTGGGGGGCTGTCAGTGCGTCAGCTGACTTAATCAAAGCAACTTTCCCATCGCAGGACATTCATTCCCCTGAATTCTGAATAAGAAGATGACATATCACAGTAACTCATTATTCTAGTCAACCTAAAATTATATCCAAAAGTATATTACAATGATATATTTTATATGTTATGTGGGAGCCCTGAGGCTGTGTAGGAGGAGGGAGCTAGGGGCCCTGCTATGCCCCTCACAGAGACTTCCGAGCACCACACACATCTCCATCCACAAAACTCACCTACAAATGTTCCCTCCTCCTTCCCTCTTGTCTGAAAATGATGCCAATGGCTACAACTAATAACCTTTTTTTTTTTTAAAGATTTTATTTATTTATTTGAGAGAGAGAGAAAAAACACAAGGTGGGGGCAGGGGGCAGAGGGAGAAGCAGGGGAGCCCGATGCCAGACTCAATCCCAGGATCCTTCGACTTGAGTTGAAGGTAGACGCTTAACCTACTGAGCCACCCAGGCGCCCCAACTAATAACCTTTTAAAATTTATAATGCAGGGAATTTATATATATAATTATAAATATTTATCTATCTATAGAGAAGCAAATAGAGAGCTAATATATGTCTTATTCCATTTGGCACAGCAATCTGGCTATAGCTCGCTTTCTCCAGGTACCAAAGGTCATCGTAAAATGGGTGTTGCTGGTACAGCTGCAGGTGCTTCCGCACACAGCATCTCTCAGGATGCCCACAGCAAGGCAGGAGAGTGATTAGTGTCATTTCTCGTGTGTCTGGCACCCATGATGGCCCCAGGGATAATAGGCCCCGCACTACCTCCGTCACGGGAGGGGATGTGCAGGACGCCTGGAGAGAAATCGCCAGTCAGGATCGCCCCCCTCTGCAGCTCCTGCACTCTGTGTCCTGGACTTTAAGGGCAGGGCATCGCTGAAAGGAGGCCAGGCTTTCCAGGCCCGTCTTCTCTCCTGCTTCGAGCCCCTGCCTTCCCCTACTGCTTCTGCCTGCAGCTGCCTCTGCAGCTCTCTCCTCCCAGAACTTCCATTTCAACTGCTTCAAGCCGGCCTCTGAGCATCCGTAAAGTACCTTCCCTGTGCCTTCCCTGTTGTCTTCCGTACAGCTGGTGGGGTGATGAGCTCTGCTAAAGAACAGAGATGGACCTTGCCTGGACTGTCCCCCCACGAATAAGCCTGGGGACAGGACTGCTATCTTGCAGACTCCTCACCAGAGTGGGAAAAACAAACTGCATCAGAAAGATAAATAGACAAAAAGCTATAATGAGAAAAAAGAGCATGATTTTGATTTAATAAAAGGTTCTTTCAAAACAAGCTGCTTTAAGGATTCTGTGTACTGTTTAAATTGGGCTGTCAATGTGCATTGTATTTCCTTCTGTGCCTCCTGTTGGTTTTTCCTACAGCCTCATCCCCAGTAAGATGGGGCCTGAAAGCTGAGCTACCCCCACCAGCTGTAAATTCCACCCTAACACCAAATTATAGGAGCACAGAGCCATATATCTTTGGACATTGAGTTAGTTCTATTAGTCAAAGTTCTCCAAAAAAAACACAACCAATAGGATGTGTGTGTGTGTGTGCACGCACATGTATGCATGCACGCACACACAGCAAGAGATAGAGAGAGTGAGAGAGAGAGAGATTTTAAGGAATTGGCTCACATGATTGTGGAGGCTACAAAGTCTGAAATCGGCAAGGCAGGCTGGAGATCCAGGGAAGAGCTCATGTTGCAGTCTTGAGTGCAAAGGCAGATGGGAGGCAGAATTCCCTCTTCCTTGGGGAACCTCTGTTTTTTGCTCTTAAGGCTTTCAACTGATTGGATGAGGCCCACCCATATTATGGAGGGTAATCTGCTTTACTCAAAGTCTACTTAGTGAAATGTTAATCACATCTGAAAATGCCTTCACAGCAACATCTAGACTGGTGTTTAACACAGTCATAAGCTAGCCGGGCTAATACATAAAACTGATCATCACTGTAGTCTTAAATTCCCACCTAGTGGAATAGAACTGGATTCAATAGGGCTTGAATCAGAGCGGAGGTTTAGGCAACTGCCTTCAGGGAGCCCCTCTGCAATGGTGTAGACTTGGAGAACCCAACTGGATAAATGGTAGATTCTGCCTGCCACATGCCTTCCCCATTCTCATCTTGTTCATGTTTGTTCTAAAACTATAACTCCCAGGGCACCTGGATGGCTCAGTCAGTTAAACGTCTGCCTTCGGCTTGGGTCATGATCTGAGGGTCCTGGGATCGAGCCCTACATCAGGTTCCCTGTTCAGTGGGGAGTCTGCTTGTCCCTCTCCCTCTGATCCTTCTTCCTGTTTGTGCTCTTTCTCTGTCTCAAATAAATAAAAATAGATAAATAAAACTATAACTCCTCCTGGAGTCCACAATTTCCTTCCCCTCTATGAGGGCTTGCTGGGTTTTGTCACTAATTCAAAGTTAGGAGTGTTGGCTAGACCCCTCAAATGGGTCTAGGACAAAAATTATTTCAGTGGCAATGTGAGGAACCTGGAGATGATAGATGATAGATAGATAGATAGATAGATAGATAGATAGATAGATAGATAGATGATAGATAGATAGATAGATATTCAGTATAGGCACTAAACAACAATACAATCCTAGAATAAACATGAATCAGACTTGTCAATAGGCCAGCATTCAGGTCCTGTTATCCCACCTCTCCTGCCATATCCATCTATATGACATCAGTTAAGCTAGAGGCCTTGGAGGCCCTTTTCCCTCCTCTGTAAAAATACCAATGGAGAGGACAGAGGACATCTGTAGGTGGATTCTCTATCCCTTCCACTTACAAACAAATTCTGTTCTAGTTCTAGACAGTGAGAAAAAGCGTATTACAACCGATGACGAACATTTCCAATGTAAGCCTAGCACCACCTATCCCTGCCTCTACAGGCCACACCAGATTCTCCAGCCCTGCGAGACTGGGCTGACAAGATCAAGCTAACCTCATCCTCTGATTTAGAAAGAGAGCACAGGTTTCGGAGTGAGAGGTGGCTCATCTAGGCTTTCACTCTGACCTGGAGACAGCTGACAAAGCACTGGGATGTCCCAGGTTCCTGTCCTCCAAGATGGCGGCAATCCTACCTACCACACAGGCTGCCGAAAGTGTTCTGAATTAGGGAAGCATTTAGCACAGTGCCTGGAACATAGTGATTGCTTTAAAAATGTTAAAGTTAAGGGATGCCTGGGTGGCTCAGCTGGTTGAGCGTCTGTCTTTGGCTCAGGTCATGGTCCTGGGGTCCTGGGATCAAGCCCCACATAGGGCTCCTTGCTCAGAGGGGAGCTTGCTTTTCCCTCTGCCTGCCGCTCCCCTTGCTTGTGCTCACTCTCTCTCTCTCTGAGAAAGAAATAAATAAAATCTTTTTTAAAAAATGTTAAAGTTAAAATTATGTTCTTACTTCCCTAATTGAATTTTAAGAATGAAACAAGGATTATGTCTATCATCTTGTTTATATTTTTCCCTTACTGACAGCCCCTCTTCCCACCCACCTAGCACTGAGAATGAAGGAGTGCCACCCCACACACCCCCCCCCAGGATAGCTACTGTCAAAAAAATGATAACAGAAAAATATCAAATGTTGGAGACATATAGGAGAAATTGAAACCCTTGTCTACTGTTGGCAGGAATGTAGAATGGTACACCGCCATGGAAAACAGTAGGGGAGCTCCTCAATTAGCTAAAAACAGAACTATCCTATGATCCAGCTGTTCCATTTCTGAGTATTTACCCCAAAGAACTGAAAGCAGCGACCCATGTTCAGAACAGCATTATCCACGATAGCCAAAAGATGGAAGCAACCCAAGTGTCCATCAACACAGAAGAGTGTATAAACGAAATGTGATTTGTATATTACGCACAAGTGCGTGTGCACACACACACACACACAGGAATATTATTCAGCCCTAAAAAGGAAGGAAATTCTCACACATGCTACAATGTGAATGACCCTTGAGGATGTTATGCTAAGTTAAATAAGTCAGTCACAAAAAGACAGATACTATATGGTTCCACACATATGAGGCGCCTAGAATCGTCAGATTCATAGATTCAGAGAGTAGAATGGGGGCTGCCAGGAGCTAGGAGGAGCAGGGAATGAGGGGTTGTTGTTTAATGGGCATAGATTTTCGGTTTTGCAAGTTGAAAAGAGTTTTGGAGATGGGTTGCACAACAATGTGAACATACTTAACACTACTGATCTGTAGACCTAAAAATGGTTAAGATGATAAATTTTATGTTACGTGGGTTTTATCACAATTAAAAAACTTTTAAGTGAATGAATGTACTGATACATGTTTCAACATGAATGAACCTTGTAAACATTAGTTTAATTGAAAGAAGTCCGTAACAACAGACCACATACTGTATGATTCTGTTTATATAAAATGTCCAGAAGAGGCAAATTCATGGAGACAGAAAGTAGACGAGTGGTTTACAGAGGCCAGAAGAGGAGGGGGGAATGAGAGGGAACAGTGAGTGCATGAGAGCTAACAGGCACAAGGTTTCTGTTTGGGGTGATGAAAATGTTCTAAAATTCAAGAGGAGAGATTCTAACTCGGTGAATACACTAAAAACTACTGAATTGTACACTTTAAAAGAGTGACTTTTATGATATGTAAATTATATCTCAATAAAAGCTGTTGTTAAAAAATGCATGAACAAATGAGGTTCTAATTACATCCAGATCATTGGGATCGTTTTAATTCAGTGTCAATTCCAGGAGAAGGGAGGTTTGTCATGAATAATTTGGATCAAAAATACGGGTAACAAGAGGTTCAGATGGGTCTTCTTGGCAAACCTCAGTCTTGGTGTGCCATCTACATTTGAGATTTGTTGGCTAATGGCCTGAGGATTGCTAGAAGCCCTAAGTTTTGGCAACATGACCAGGGGGCCCTCATCTCCCTAAAGCCATTGGTTTGTCTAACTATGGAGTCTCTTTAGGGCACTAGGACTAGAAAGAGTACATCTATTCTCCCAGAAACACCCTACTGAGAATTCCATTTATACTTGCCATTATAATGATGTAATTGCCGGGCACCTGGGTGGCTCAGTCGGTTAAGCAGCTGCCTTCGGCTCAGGTCATGATCCCAGGGTCCTGGGATCGAGCCCTGCATCGGGCTCCCTGCTCAGCAGAGAGCCTACTTCTCCCTTTCCCTCTGCCTGCCACTCTGCCTACTTGTGCTATCTCTCTGTCAAATAAAGAAATTAAAAAATAATAATAATAATAATGTAATTGCATGCTACTCATTGATAATGTGCAAAACAATCTCCTAGAGACCATAAACAAACAGCTGGTGAGCCTGCAAAATGCTAAAGGCAAATTCAAAAGATTTTTGTTAATGGGTTTTGCAAACCTTCCGCAGTAACCCCAGATGTGCAGCAGAGCAAATGTGGCAGCTCAGAAGCAAGAGTGACAAATTCTGTAACATGGCACATTGTCAGAACCAGTCAAGGGAGAAAACCCAAAGGCAGTGATGAGCCAGAAAGTGGAACTGCGATTCACTGGCAGGCCTTTTCTCCCATCGATGATCCAAACGTTTCATGCTTAAAAACACCTTCTGTCCCCCGAAGGCATTTTCATACAGCATGTAAATTCCAAGTTGCTTCTCCTCAAAATACTTTCCTCACCCACCCAACAGGAGCCTGTGAGACTCAATCAAGGAGATGTATGCGATCAAGGCCTGTGTACCTGTTGTCTGGCGGGCTTCCGTGGAGAGTTACGTCTAGTCCCCAAGACCACCGACCTGCACGGTACCAGGACCTGGCACCGAATTTCTGACAACCGGAATGGGCTTCTGGAACTGGGTCTTTGAAAAAATAGCAAAATGAATTAAGTATTTGAAAATTAACATACCATTCCTATGGCTTGAATACAAACATATATAAACAATGTAGGCCCAGAAACAAGAATTATTTTAAGTGTAACAGGCATACTTTGGTTCATCGCCAATCCCTCTTGTCTGAGAGATTGATACACTCTTCAAACCCCGGCAAAGAAAGGCAATCCTGGGCCTGGCCAAGTTTGTCATCTGAACCCTGGGTCCCCTTCTGTGGCCACCTGTGAGTCCTAGCTGAGGCACAAAGGGCTCTGAGCTTTGTCTTAGTTCTTAGACACAGAACATGGGCTGGCTTTTTTTTTTTTTAAGATTTTATTTAATAATTTGACAGAGAGAGACACAGCGAGAGAGGGAACACAAGCAGGGGGAGTGGGAGAGGGAGAAGCAGGCTTCCCGCGGAGCAGGGAGCCCGATGCGGGGCTCGATCCCAGAACCCTGGGATCATGACCTGAGCCGAAGGCAGATGCTTAACAACTGAGCCACCCAGGCGCCCCATGGGCTGGCTTTATTGTCTGTGGTTGCTTCTTTTTAAAAAAAAATTTTTAGGGGGTGCCTGGGCGGCTCAGTGGGTTAAGCAGCTGCCTTCAGCTCAGGTCATGATCCCAGGTCCTGGGATCGAGCCCTGCGTCCTGTTTCAGCGGGGAATCTGCTTCTCCCTCTGCCCCTCCCCCCTGCTGGTGCACTCTCTCTCTCTTTCTCAAAAATAAACAAATAAAATCTTTAAAAAAAAAATTTAGATTGAGATATAATTTACATGTCCTAAAATTCACCTTTTTAAAGTGTACAATTCAGTGGGTCTTAGTATATTCACAAAATTGTGTTGCTGAAACACTATCTGGTTTCAGAACATCAGCGTCACCCCAAAAGAAACCCCTTGCCCATCAGCAGTCACTCCCTACTCCCTCCCCCAGTCCCTGGCCACCACTAATCTACTTTCTGTTTCTATAGATTTTCTTATTCTGAACTTTTTTTTTTAAGGTTTTATTTATTTATTTGAGAGAGAGCACGAGCAGGGGGAGCAGCAGGCAGAGGGAGAGGGAGAAGCAGACTCCCCGCTGAGTAAGGAGGCCAATGTAGGGCTCAATCCCAGGACACCCTGATATCATGACCTGAGCCGAAGGCAGACGCTTAACTGACTAAGCCACCCAGGCGTCCCTGAACATTTCATATAAATATTTAAAATTCCTGAAAAATTCACTCCTCATTTTTATCTGTTTCATATTTTGAAGCTCTGCAAATACATCACCAGTCTTACTCACCACTGCTTGCCCAGGACTTAGAACAATACATGACACGTAACAGTGGCTCAGTAAGTACCTAATGAATGAATCTTTCTGCTAAAAATTTGGCAAATCGAGTACTAAGGCATTGGTTCCTAAACCTGACTGTATGTATAAACTGCCTTAACGAGTGTTTTTTAAAATATAGTTCAGTGGGCCCTGCTGAATCAGCCTCTCTGGGGCCAGCATTGGAACTGCTGTTACTCAGTTGCCCTGGGTGACGCTGACGGAGCTTTCCGCAGACCCTTGCCTGGTGCACTGCCCTGAGAAGTGTTGTCTTTGGACACAGGGCCAATGACTTCCATGGTTATCCTCCCAGGCCTAGGGGATCTCACTCTGGTCTGGAGGTACATGGTCAGGGCTCTCCTTCTGGATCCATCGGCATTCCAGTCCACTGATCATTACTGGCTTCACTCCAACCATAGACCTTTCAATGTGACCAATGATTCTCCATGTCTGGAGCGCACCACAGGTCAGTTTTTCCCTATTCCTCTACCTTAGGCCTGCTTCCTTATTTTAGGTAACAGAGATTGAAGCCATGCTAGTTTGAACAACAGAAGCTCTCCGTGGATGCAGAAAAGAATCTCGCCACTTCTTACATTCTATGACTGTCCTCCCTACTCCCCAAGGACTTGAGGGAGAAGCACATGCCATGCAAGAAAGTTTAAGGTTCCTCTTTACCCTCCACCTCCCAGAAAGGGGCAGGAGTTCCCACAGACTCAGACTCAGCTCATCTTTCAAAGTCAAGGCTAGTGTCAGTAGTTGTAATTTCTTTCCCACTGAGGATGGACCTAAAGAGAAAGAACTCCTGACTCACCTTTATTTGCTTGCTCAAATTTTACTTCCCCTTTTCTTACAGAAAGGACTTTGTCATATCGGCAAATTTAAAGATTCTCTAGAGACTTCCAGCTATTTATCTATAGTCAGAGGAGGCCCAGAGGGTGAGGAAGACCGGGGCATGGTAGTGGGTTTGCCCCTTAGGGCAGAGCGGGCGTAGCAGAGTGGGGGTGGGAGTAGGAGTCAGTAAGGGGAGGGAAGTGGGGGACAGGGAGGCAGAGCGAGGCTAGATGACCACAAGGTAGAGCCCAGTCAACAAAGCACGGTATCCATGAATGTACAGCAATTTCCAATCCCAGTTCAAGGAAACCGCGGCACCAGGGACTTGCGAAGTCTCAGGACAGACAGCTTCACAGGCCTGCAAAGCATAGCAACATAGACTCTGCAGCACTCTGCCACTCAAAATGTGGTCCTCCACCAGCAGCAGCATTTGTTAGAAATGGAGAATCTCAGGTCCCACCACGCAACTTAACAAGATCCCTGCGTGATTTGAACACGCACTGAAGTGCTCAGAACCAGCTTGGGAACAAGCACAACTCGATGTTAAAACCCGGTAGATGACTTGACTGAGGCTGGGACTAGGACACTCTCAAGTTGTAGTGCACAGGAGAATTGCCTGGAAGGCTTCTGATTCAGCAGACTTTGGGTGGGGGACAGGATTCTATAGTTTCAGCAAGCACACGGGTGATTCTGACTCCAGATGTACAAACTGGTTTAGTTCTGGGCAGATGACATGAGGTTCCCACCTATGTGTGTGCAGAATAATATTTTGAACCCTTAACTAATTTTTTCCATTTTTCTCTCTTTTCTCCTTTACCCATTTCCAGCACATAAATCTATTTCATGCCTCTTGCCATTTGGGAGGGCAAAAGCAAAAGAGAATGAGGGGGACAGACAGGCAGACTTCTTCCTGACTGTGGCTTCTAGATGCCTAAAGCCCAGAGTGGTACTGAGAAGAGTCAGGCAGGGCCAGATGTTTGGAAGTGGGATTGGAGGAGGGGCACTTCTCCACTCCAGAAAAAATTGCTTTGTGCTGGGTAAAAAGAGGGATGGACAACCAGTATCCTCAGATGTCACTGAGGCCCAGGGCCTGGGGCTCTGTGCCCTAATTGCTGCAGAGAAGTTCATGTCTCAGGGGGATTCCACTGCCCTCAAGACTAAGAATGGAGTAACACGGGAAAGGCCGTGGGACTTGCAGGAACCAAGTGGACAGGAATGAGGGGCATCCCAGGAGCAACCTGAATCAGCTGGTATGTTGGAGGGACAGTCCTGGCAGACACCTACGTGGACAGATGACCTGAAGATCAAATGGACCCTCCCTGCCCCCATCGCCACACTTCCGCGTTCATAAGCCCTACAGATGCAGATTTAAACTCAAATAAATGCCCGGGGTACTGAGTGTGAAGCCCCAGTGGATTAGGCACTTGGAATTCGGTTGTTATAGAAAATAAAGAAAGCCAGAATGTGGAGTGAAAATTGCACAAGGCACAGAGGAAAGCTGGGGCGACTTCAACTCAAGAACAGCTTCCAAATGACCCTCCTCTGGGGGCCCTCCTATGGCACCTCTAGGGCAGCAGAACCTCTCACCACTGCCTCCACCTTTTCTCCTCAGAATCCCCAGCTTCTCCCCCTCAAACATCCTATTTTCTTTATGCATTCTTCATTTTCTTTCTTCTCCTCAAAATTGCCTCTAATGGGCCAGGAGGAAAAAAACTCCCTGACCCTTCAAAACTAGAGTCTCAAGAACAACGAAGAAGCAGCCATTCTCTTTTTGACCCACTTTCTCCTGGGAAAGGAGAAGCCACTTTTCAAAACATTGCTTCACCTTCCCTCCCTGGAGGGGAGTGTGAACCCCGTGAAGGCCTGTCCCTGTGAGGTATTCCTGGGGCCGCAGAAAAGGGCAAAATGCTCTGTATTCAAACAAGATGAGCCTTTGCATCTCCTACCCAAGTATTCTTACCAATGTTGTTTTTAATTTGAGGTCAAGATGAAAAATGTGTTAGCTTTTGAGGAAAATGCCCGCTAATAACGGCTAAGATAGGGTCCCCGTTTCCACCCCTTCCTTCCCCAGTGAGGAAGGGCAGCTTCCCTCAAGATTCCAGGTCTTTGTGTGACCAGAAATGTCTACCCCAGAAAGACGATTTCATACTCACAGCATTTGCCCAGTAATTGTTTACGGAAGTGGAAGTGTCAAAGGAATTCCAGGACTAGGAGTGGCCTGCCAGGGGCAACAGCACCCCAACTTCCCCTTCCTGAGGTGAGACCAGCATGGAGGGAGAGACCCGCTGAGCACAAGAAGGAAATCCCACAGACATTCGCCAGCTCTGTTATTTCTGGGCAAGAACTTTTCCTACTTAATCCCAAAAACAACAGGGGCTGGCCTTGTGCCAGCCGCACCTCCCCGCACCTGCCTCGAGCCTCTCCAAGGCTGCCTCAGGGCTCCCTGGGGACGGCAGTGGGCTGCTCCCCCCTCCTCCAAACCCAGCATGATTTTTGTTCACTCTTTTCCAGGCTCAAAGAAGTGGAACAAGCTGTCTGAAAGTGGGTACAGACCGTTAACATAAGTGACTCCAATTACAAGCACCACCTCAAATTACAGCCTGCCCCGCACTTCCTCATTCTTTTCATCATCTCGCAGAGGTACGTACTGGGGTCTCCTGCACTTACAGCCCTCCTAGCATGGCTACAGCCACACTATGTCACGCTGTGACCTCGCCACACCTCGGTGGGACAGGCAACTGCGGGGGAGCCCATCGGTTGTAGGGCGTCTGACTGCAGTCACGCAGGCAGAGAGGAGAAAGAGAGAAGGTACGGAGGGAAGAAACTATGAGCTAGGAAAGTGAGAGACCACCGGCCAGTTCTGGCTCCTGATACTTCCCGTCTTGCTTCCATAAAACTTGACAGCCACTGGGTTTCATAAAGCACCCCTGTGCGTCACCCCAGCATCTTATGTCTCCCTCAGAGCGACACTGTGTCTTCACTAGATCGTCTCTCTCGTGATTATCCCGGATCTCTTTGACACCAGAGACTTTTTTTACTCATATTTGTAACTTCAGCCCTTGATGGAGAAGTCTGTCACAGAAAACATGAGTCAGGTGTCAGTTGAATGAAGGAAAGACAACTCGATTATCCCACATTATCCTTAAAGAGCTCATGTCTCGTGCCCATAGTCGTTCAACATTATGTTTGATGATTTTGTGTGTTATGTGCACGCACGCACACACACACACACACAAGTTAAACATCTTTTCTTCCATCCATGCCATCACATTTGCCTTTGTGGCAGCCTGGCAACATAGGGCTCCTCAGTGGTACTCACGCCTGGGGAATCCACAGCAAGACGTTCCAGAGTGAGGTCCCACCTCGCAGTCATTCTCCCTCTCGGCATCGGCCCCCCACGTCCTGCTGCAGAGACTAGCAAATTACCAGCCTTGTTTGGGGCTCGAGCACAGGCAGGTGACCCAGTCCTTGCTCCTGGGACTTGCCGTGGCTTCTGTTGAAAACCTCTGGGAAACCAGGTCCTCCTTGATAAATGAAGAGACAGGCTGGGAACACTCCTCTCTTCTTGCTGGAGACAAGGCCTCATGAGGATGTGATGCTTGGAGCCCCAAAGTGATTTTAAAACCCTGAAGGGAGAGCCGAATCACTATATTGTACACCTGAAACTAATAGAACATGGTATGTCAACCCTGCTGGAATTTTAAAATTAATTAATTAATTTTTTAAAATCCTGAAGGGAGATGTCACCAAAATATTGAGAGTGGCAGAGCAGGAAAACAGAAAGAGCCTGGGCGCTTAACAACTGTCCTCGAAGGTATCCATGTTCTCATCCCCGAAACCTGCAAATCTTACTTTATTTAACAAAAGGGACTTTGCAGGTGCAATTAAGTTAAGAGTCTTCAAATAAGAGGTTATCCTGAATTTTCTGGGTGGGCCCTAACTGTCACCACAAGGGTCCTTAGGACAGGGAGGCCGAGAGGGGTTTGACTGCAGGAGATGGGATGTTGCAGCATCTCAAGGAGGGGGCCGCGGGCCAGGGAATGTGGGCAGCCTTCAGAAGCTAACAGAGGCAAAGAAATAGATTCTTCCCTAGAGCTTCCAGAAAATACCAGCCCTGCCAACTGACACTAGTCCAGTGAAACTGATTGCAGACTTCTGGCCTCCACAACTGTAAGAGAATAAATTTGTGTTGGGTTTTTTTTTTCAAGATTTTGTTTGTTTGTTTGTTTGTTTAGAGAGAGTGTGAGTGGGGGGGAGGGGCAGAGTGAGAGGGAGAGAATCTCAGGCAGACCCCCCACTAAGCAAGGAGCCCAACACTGGGCTTGATCTCATGACCCTGAGATCATGACCTGAGCTGAAATCAAGAGTCCAGACGCTTAACTGACTGAGCCACCCAGGTGCCCCTGAAGTGACATCATTTTTTTAATGCCTATGTTTTAAAACTGTTTTCAGTAGGCTTGTTGTTACTTGTACCCCAAAGCATCCTAAATAACACTTTTAGCATGACTTTTAGCATGATGGGTGTGGGGGTATCATAGGATGTTGATTCAGCTGTTAATAAAGAATTAAAAAAAAAAAATAGAGCAGAGGACACCTGGGTGGCTTAGTCAGTTTAGCATCCAACTCTTGATCTCAGCTTAGGATCTTGATCTCAGGGTTGTGAGTTCAAGCCCTGTGTTGGGCTCCATGCTGGGTGTGGAGCCTACGTAAGGAAAAAAAAAAAAAATAGAGGGCTAGTAGGGCAGTTCAGGTTCAAGAGCTTCATTCAGAACCAGGCTTCATGTATCTAGCATACTGAGTACTTCCTACCTTATTTTTTTAGTACTGGTAAAATAAGTAGCAATATTTGTGAATGATCAAAAAAGTGTACCTTCTGCTCTGCCATTCCTGTGGTGGGGCCCTCATCCTCATGGCCCACGGGGGTTTGTCACACTATAAGCAGGCGAAGGGAAGAGGAGAAGGCCCGGGAGAGGGCACATCAGGGAAGCGGCACGTCTACTCAGTGGAACAGGCCTTACATGTCTGAGGCCCATGCCTACCTGTCAGGGAAGCTGGAGGTCTGTATTCCCAGGTGCCCAACTGGAAACGCAGAAAAAGAAGAGGAAAGCACATATTCAGGGAGAACGGATGGTCGTTTGAGGAGTCCTGTGTTGCCGAGTACATGAACATTCAGGTTAAAATCAAGGAAGCCTCCGCATCTCAGTGGTCACCCAGGACCCCTCCTGGTCCACTGCCGCGGCTGACAATTGATGTACTATTAATTGGTAGCAGCAGAACCTGCAGTATATAAGAAAGATAGTCGGGGCACCTGGGTGACTCAGTGGGTTGGGCGTCTGCCTTGGGCTCAGGTGGTGATCTCCAGGTCCTGGGATCGAACCCCCCATCGGGGCTCCCTGCTCAGCGGGGAGCCTGCTTCTCCTTCTCTCTCTGCCCCCTCCCCCGGTCGTGCTCTCTGTCTCTCTCTTAAATAAATAAAGCCATAAAAAAAAAAAAAAAGGAAAGAAAGAAAGATAGCTGCGGAGGTGCCCTTCCCCCTTACCTTCCCCTCACCGCCTAGGGCACCTCTTTGGGACGTCAGTGTTCAGGGAACACATTTTGAAACAATGCATCGGTCTAAGAGGAAGCAAAACCATATACTGCCAGACATAGTCATTCTCGGGGATTCCCGAGGCTTGGAGTCTATTTCTCTTGCTGGAACCACACGCACTCACACGCACAGACACCCCACGCCCAACCTTTGGTAAAGAAGCTGCACTAGGCAGGGCTCGGTATACTTTAGAGCCACTCACTCCAGGGGAAACAGAGGCCGGAGCACTCTGCTCAGCAAGGGAGAAGCCATTTTTAATTACCCTCCGAAGCCCGAAGCCTGGGGCCCGTCTGGGGCCAGCGTGAATGCTGGTTGCCATGGCACTGCCTCGAATGACGTCTGCAACGGCCCATCACGTGCCGCTCCCGCACGCGGGCCACGTCTCTCTTCCTACTGTTTGTTGATTGATGCTCGAGCTCTGCACCAGGAATAGAGTTCAATCGGCAGGAAAGCAAAGCCGCGTGTCGCCACGTCTCCTGCTTAGCTGATACATAAGCGACCAGGGATTGGAAATACTTGAACGAGAGATCCAGGTTCTGTTCACAGTTCTCCACTGTGTGGCTTGGGGCAAATCCTTTCATTTCTCTGTGCCTCGGATTCCTCGGCTGCGCAATCAAAGAGATGGACTAGAATGTCTCCAGGGTCTCCTGATCTCCTGATCTCCTGATGTAACCGTCTCTGATTCCTGCGTGCTGTTGTGAAGCCGCAGAGATGAGCAGAGAGATCTGCAGAGGATGAGCCTCCAAGTGGGAGTGAGGCAATTCCTGTCAACTGTTGCACTGTCCTCCCAGCGCGGACTGTTTCTGAAACTCCCCTCCAGCACCTCCGGGCTGCTACAGATTTGCTTAGAGTCGATTCGCTGGCAAGATGCCACTTGCCTAAAGGTCCCCTCTGATATACTAAGGGGACTGTTTTCAGCTTGAGTTGAGTCTTTATTCGCCTTGAAATGATTTCTTCTTGGAATAGTCCGTGGTTCGATGCTCAGGACTTTGGTCCCAGAGATTGTTATCCCCCCGAATAAATTCTAAAACTAGAGAAAGATACCCGGGGGAGGCTGGCCTCTTGACCTGTTGCAGAATAGTATCTCATGGGATCCAGAGAGCAGTGAAGAAATAGCTCTGATATTTGTCTGACCAGTGTGCCGCTGATTTCACCAGCCATAATACAAACGAGGTCCTCTTTATATTTCTGATTACTTTGTCCTGACCCCTCGGCCTCACTTGCCGATTGCAGGGATGGGGGATCTCACCCTCCAAGTCTCCTCCCTACCCCACCTCAGTTATTTCTGGGAATCCCCAGGGGACGTCTCGTGTATATCCACAGAACAAAAATATGGCCTGGGAAGCAAAGGGATACAACAGGAGTAAGGTGTCTTGGCATAAGGCAGGGCTACACACGTCTCGGGGAAAAAATCTAGGGCTTGGATAACTTCACTGTCTCAATAACGAGGTTGAATCCCTCAGTTTGCCTGACCAGGGGTGAGCGGAAGCTCGAGGCAGACTTCCCAGAGAAGGTGACACATGGGCTGACTCCTGAAGGAGATGCTAAGTCAAATGATGCTGGTCAAAGGCAAATCAAATTCAAAGCAGGTAGCTGCTGCCTTGCTCCCTGACTCATTGAACACCCCCCTTTCAATTGGAAATTTTCAATTTGTTCATTCATTCTGTTTTTGTTTTTTTTTTAATTGTCCAATACTTAGAATTAAGGCAAAAAGATGATTCCATGTCCTTCCAATGTCATGTTGGAGCATTGCCCAGCAGACCTACCCAAGCATTATTCCTCTAAAGAATGTACCTTTGTTTGACTTATTACTTATTATCATTGGGGCCCAGCTTCTGTGAAGTTACCTGTTAATTTGTAGGGTTTTGTCCATTAGAGATGCAAATGATTCAGAAGAGAAGGTAACTCCAAATGTTACAGTTTCTTGCCCTTTAGGACATTAACCAGATTTACCTCTAACCAAGCTAACTTATCTCATCATGCCTCCTGACTCTGTTCCTAGAATTCTCCTTAGACCAGCTGTATTATCTTGCTGGCTCCTTCATTAAATGGATTAAGCAAATATTTGACACATGCTCACTATATGTTTGATGAGCATCATGTTTTCA
This sequence comes from Phoca vitulina, assembly GCF_004348235.1. Lineage (NCBI taxonomy): Eukaryota > Metazoa > Chordata > Mammalia > Carnivora > Phocidae > Phoca > Phoca vitulina. The sequence goes on along the minus strand of NW_022589720.1, from coordinate 25,357,632 downwards.
ACTCTTGGAAAATTACCCTTTGACATTCCCTTAACAGATATGTGTTGAGTAATTCTTACAGGCAAAGCACTGTGTTCAGGGCAGGCGATAGAACAGAGAACAAGACAGACAAGGTCTCTGCCCTCATGGAGCAAACATTCTGGAGGAGAGAAAATCTGTAAATAAATCAATACATTACGGATTGTGATGATGTGTAATGAAGAAAAATACCAAAGATGCTGTGACAGATCGATGGGAGACCTGGTCAAGACAGGCCTCTCCTTCCTTGAAAGACATTAAGCTGAGATTTGAAGGAGGGAAGCCAGCCCTGCAAAGAAGCAGGGGAAAGAGCTGAGAGGTAAAAGAAATGACAAGCTCAAGACCCTGAAGGGGAGGTTGGTGTCCCGGGAACTAGAAGGCCCAGGCTAGAGTGAAATGAATCAAAGGAAAGATGGCATGGGATAAGATCATAGAAGTAGTGTGGAACTTAGAATTTAATGTCAGTACTTGTCATTTACTAAGAACTAAGGAAGGAAGAAGGGGAGGGTTCACCAGTCAGAAGCTGGGTGGCCCTCACACCTTAGTAATTTTAATATGTCAAATTATTTATAGGAGTTCTTTTAGCTTTCTTAATGTTAACATCTTTCATACCATGGCACATTTCTCAAAAATAAGAAATTAATATTGTACAGTACTATTAACTACAGTTTATTTGGATTTCTCCAGTTTTACCACTAAATGATTCCTTCTATTCCAGGACCTAATCCAGGATTAGGAAATTCAGGATTTCCTTTTTGGCTGGAGAAGCAGCACCATTCTTGGCCTTGGGGACTGTGGGATTTGCACTCCGACTCCCAGCTTTTGTTTTCCTGTGGGCCTCACCACCTTGGCTCTTGTCACTTGTCGTGTCTCCTTCATCTCCTCCGGGCTATGAAAGTTTCTCGGTCTTTTCGTATTTCTCTTGAAGAGTGCCAGGTATTTTGTAGAATGTTTCTGAGTTTGGGTTTGTCTGATGTTTTCTCAGGATTAAACTGAAGGTATAGATTTGGGGAAAAAAAACAACAGAGACGATGTGACAGGTTTTCTTTTAACATAGATACACTCAAGAACCTGGCTGAGAATTGTCCTGTGACATTTAGGGGAGGAGAGATTTTGTGACATTCAGGAAAAGAAGGGGAAGGGTCATGAAACTGAGGTCAGGGAGAAGGATGTCATGTTATTACACAGAGGAAGGGAAATATGATTATAAGTTAGCAAATTCAAAAGGCTGGCTTCAGTGACAGGTAATGGATGCATTACCTATCGATGGAACACACTGGTAAAAACTTACAGAGCCGGGACTTTCTCAAGATTTCAGCTTTTCCTCTAATTGGCAGTTGAGGTAACATGAAACTTCCTTATGGGGGGTTGGTTTTCTTTATCAAGAATCAAGGTTATGGTCATACATGATCATGTTTGAATTTTATTCTAAGACCAAAAGGAAGTTGACGAAGGGTTTTAGGCTGGAGACTGGTACTCCAAGCTGAGAAAACAGCACAGGGAAAGGCATGAGGGGTGAGGGGGCACTTGGCACATTGGAGTAAACGGATTGCCTGAAGGGTAAGGTAAACAGAAAGGAACTCTGAAAAACAAGGTTGAAAAGGAATCAGTAGGGATGCCTGGGTGGTTAGGTCAGTTAAGCATCTGCCTTCAGCTCAGGTCATGATCCCAGCGTCCTGGGATCGAGCCCCTCATCGGGCTCCCTGCTCAGTGGGGAGCCTGCTTCTCCCTCTCCTCCCTGCTCATGCTCTCTCTCACTATCTCTGTCATTATTTCTGTCTCTGTCTCTCTCTCTCAAATAAATAAAATCTTAAAAAAGAAAGAAAAAGAAAAAGAATCAGTAGTCAGAGCAGGAGGGGCCTTTTATCCCATGTGAAAGCATTTTGGATCTGATAAATGATCCAGAAGTCAACAGTTGACTTCATTCTGGACCTTGGTCCAAAAACCACTCTATCTAATTATTTTGCAGGGTCAAGTCACTGATTTTAAGGAATCACTGGGCAAAAGAGCAGGTGGGATTCTACAAGTTCATCCATTGCTCAAATGCCACATCTTATCACTGGGTCAAGTGTGTTAGCTGATGTGCTATGAAGAACAGCACATTATGACTATTAGATCAGTCATCACCAGTATTTAACTTGTTTGCACTATTGAAGGAGAGCTTGTATGGCTCTGACATCCTCCCTCACTCCCTATGTAAGGGGTGTGGTTACCATGTGCTCTTTTCCTTTTTTTTTATTTTTTAAATTTTTTTAAGTTTTAATTTTTTAATTTTAATTTTAATTTTTTAATTTTTTTTAACTTTTTAATTTTATTTTTAAGTAATCTCTCACCCAATGTGGGGCTCAAACCCACAATCCCAAGATCAAGAGTCACATGCTACGGCATCTGGGTTGGCTCAGTCGGTTAAGCGTCTGAGGTCATGGGATCCCAGGGTCCTGGGATCAAGCCCTGCATCAGTCTCCTTGCTCGAGGGGAACCTGCTTCTCCCTCTCCTCCCAGCTCAGTGCTCTGTCTCTCTCTAATAAATAAATAAAATCTTAAAAAATATTTTTTTTTTTTTGCACAGAAGGCTAGAGAACTTTGAGAAAAATTGAAGATAACCTAAATAAATGGAAGTATGTACATTGCTCATGGATTAGACGTTTCAGTGTTGTAAATACGTCAATCTCACCAAATCAATTTATAGACTCAATGCAATCCCAATGAAAATCCCAATAGGTGTATTTGCAGAAAATAGTAACCTGATTCTAAAATGTATATGGAAATGCTAAGGGCCAAAAATAGCCAAACACTCTTAAAAAGTACATGGTGGGAGCACATATTCTATCATTACTAAGTTTTATTACAAGACTATAGTATAATATGGTATGGCATTGGTGTAGTAACTAAATTAAAAAAATTTTAAACCTCCTACAAATTAAAAAAGAAAAGACTGTTAACTCAATACAAAGATGGACACTTGACTAGACACTTTATAGGAAAGGACATCCAAATAGCCATAAGAAAAGGTATGCAGCCTCATTCCTTAGAAAAATGCAATACGATATACTACACATCCACATTTAAAAGAATGATTGAGCCAGCCAGGTGCCCCTCTCTTTCCTTTACCCTTTCTACTGGCTCCTTTGCAGTAGCTTTGGTACCTTCTGCTAACTGTTAAATGTTGGCTCCTCAAGCCTTTTCTCGCCCTGTGCTCTTTTTCTCTGCAGGATTTTATCTAGCCTTGTTTCCCCTGCATTCCGTGTCCTGAAAACTCCAAAATCCATACTGTCTGAGTTGTCACCTGAGATCCAGACGATTTCCAACTGTTTCCTGGGTTCTGGCCTTCCTGGGAAACGTGCACCTCAAACTCAGTCCAAAACAAAACTTTTTTCTTCCTCTCCCCATCCAATTCTGCTCCTCTTTTTGTGTTCCTCATTTCAGGTATTGGGACCATCATCCACCTAATCCCCCAAATTAGAAAACTTAGAGCCATCTTTGACTTTTCCTTCTTTATCACTTCTCACACCTAATCTGCTACTAAATCATGTCCATTTTTACTTTTTTTTAAGATTTTATTTATTTATCTGAGAGAGAGTGCACGTGAAGGTCAGGAGAGGAGCAGAGGGAGAGGGAGAATCTCAAGCAGACTCTGCCCTGAGCGCAGAGCCCAACACAGGGCTCGATCCCATGACCCTGAGATCATAACCTGAGTGGAAACCAAGAGTCAGACACTTGGCCGGCTGTGCCACCCAGGCACCCCAAATGATGTCCATTTCATTTTAAATATTTTATTTATTTATTTGACACAAGAGAGAGACAGAGGACAAGCAGGGGGAGCAGCAGAGGGAGAGGGAGAAGCAGGCTCTCTGCTAAGCAGGGAGCTGAATGCGGGGCTCGATCCCAGGACGCAGGGATCATGACCTGAGCCAAAGGCAGACGCTTAACCGACTGAGCCACCCAGGCACCCCATCATGTCCTTTTTTAAAGCAATTTTCTCCATTTTCCCCAAATACCTTATTTCTTATCTTCATCATCTCTCATGTGAACTATTATTATTCGTCATAGCACTTATCACTCCCTGAAGTCATTTATTAGGGTAACTTCTATGTTGAACAACAGGAACCACATGGTCTGTGGGGCTAATTCTTGCTAACTGTTTGTCCAGAATGAAACCTGGGCAAACTAGTTTACCACTTACTCTAAGAAAAGAAAAACATTTTCTGATTGCTTTCAGCCACAAGAAAAATCTAATTTTAGAAATTAATCTCTTGTCAGGTGTAATAATTAGAACCCCCAGCTTAGTATAAACTTGAAGCATCTTTCTTCCCTCCGCAGTGGGTCTAAGGCGCCTATGTCCTGGGACCAAAGGTGAATCCTGATTTACAGTTTTCTGAAGGGTTTTAATGGGCATTATTTTACATCATTTCAAAAGCTATGTTTGTTGCTGAAAAAGAGAAAAGCCAAACTCTCCTGTCCATGCTAGCATTTAACTGCACCCTTTTCCCTAAATTCAGCCCAAACTAAAACTGTATCCCATCATGCTTGTTTAAGCATCCTCAAATCCATTCTCAGATAGGTCATCAGGACTTTTCTAAGTAAATAAGCAATGGGTTACAGATGTGTGGAGCTACTGGTCCACCTGTCCTTGTGGTCGTTGGGTGGGGCTGGGTGAAGGGAGCCCCAGGACCGGTCACCCCCAGCTGTAAGCAGTCTCCTCTGTTTAACCTAGCGTGCTGTACAAATGATCATCTTCTATGATTTCCTGACTCATTTTACACCCTGCTCTGCTCCACCCCAGGCCATGTTGTATTTAGATTTTGGTTACCAGGCATTGTAAAATGACAAGTAGGGCATGAAACAAAGAAACAATTCCCCCTCCAAGGGAGGGACTGGCTCAGTAGGGGGTGGGGCTGGCCTCAGGGGGAGGCCCCCCTCCCCTCTACCCCTTCCCCTTTCCCCTCTCCCCACCCCCCACCAGAGGCAGGGAAGTCTCAGGGGCTTGGGTTTCAGAAGCCTTTGAGAGTTGGGATAGTCCTTTTTTTTTTTTTTTGGTTGATTTAAGTGACATCCTTGATTTTTGCTTTCTAATTTTATCTAATCCGATGCTCTCCAACTTTTTTCATATCATGGCACAATCCAACTTGTACGGCCTCTAGGTCACCATATCAGAGCGTGTGCTCTTACCCAGAAACACCAAGCTCTGTCCTGTCTGTGCCATTTCCTCTGGATGATGTGTTCTTTTTTTTTTTTTTTAAGATTTTATTTATTTGACAGAGAGAGAGAGAGAGCGAGAGAGGGAACACAAGCCGGGGACGGGTGGGGATGGGGGGGGGGCAGTGAGAGAGGGAGAAGCAGGCTCCCCGCCGAGCAGAGAGCCCGATGCGGGCCTCGATCCCAGGACCCTGGGATCATGACCTGAGCCGAAGGCAGATGCTTAACAACTGAGCCACCCAGGCGCCCCTGGTTGATGTGTTCTTAAAATCACGTAAGCCCTACAAACATATGAGTACATACTACACACTAGACTCTAGCACTATACGTTTCCTCCACCTGGCATCAGCTGTCAATTGGCATGGCCCAAAGGTCACCTCCTACATAAATTTTTCCTTGACTCTATCACAGGTAGACTGAATGCTTTCCTCATTCTCTGTTCCCACACAGTTTTTTATATGTGAAGTAAAACCTTGGCATTGATAAATTTCACCTTCCTCCTTTAGGCAGTTCAAAAGTAACTCTGTAAAATAGTGAGTCTATAAAGTGTAATCATTTGTCATTTTGCCAAAGCACAAATGGGAGCCATTCTTCCTGAAGCACTGGGAAATAAGAGTGATTCACCTCCTCCTGGAAGTCTTTCCTGATACTCCATCCCACTCAGTCTCAGATCAGTGGCCCTCGGAATCAGTTGGAATATTTCCAGCTCTAAATGAAAATGGGAATATCATTTAATTATTTCACACAGCTGAGTCTGAAGGTGGGTGGTTCCAGACCATGTCAGGGCTCTGGGTCAAGATTTTTTCAAGTCTCCCGGCCATGTCCACACAGTCAGAACATGCAAACCGCATCTCCTCACGTAACTCCAAAGTTGGATGAAAGGGCAGGCCTCCTTTCAACTCACTTTTTCCCAGGAAGTAAACATTCTTCCTGGAATTTCTCCATAGGCTTTCCCTTTCACTTTGTTAGGAGTTAGTTGGACACTTAGGTAGTCAGGGTCAGGGACCCCAACAAGAAACTATGGAGTCAGGACAGCTAAGATAAAACAGCACTAACATCCTGTTTTGGAGCTTAGACAGGAGCGCACTAGCATTCTGCTTTGCAACCTGTGCAGAAATGACTAATGCAAAATGTCCTAAAATAAGACAATTAACCACAAAGCATCCATCACTATCACCGGCAAGGGGCAGTTAAGACATAAGCCCCCAGATGTCAGCAAAAAGACCCTCAGCACGTAGACAGTAACCTAATAGGTAGACGGATACGTGACCAAAGCCCTGATTGGCACGACTCAGCACAGCCTGATTGCTGAAGATAGTTCTGCAAAAGAGCTCATAGAAACCCCTAAACTTAGAAACTCTGGTGGCAACCCCCTCGGGCCCCCTCCCTCTCCGGGAGCTTTGTACTATCACTCAGTAAGCTCTGCTTTGCTGCCCACCACTCTTCGTCTGGTCTACCCCTTCATTCTCTGAAGCGCCGTGACCAAGAACCGCGGGCACTAAAGGCAGAGGATTCCTGCTACTTCATTGGCCAGAACGTGGACGTGTGCCCCACCCTAACCCAAAGCCCAGAACAGTCCAACCAGGCGACCATGCTTGATCTCGATGACCGGGACTCGGGCCAGCAGTAGCAGCATCACCTGGAATTCGTTGGAAATACAAATTCTTGGGCCTCGCCTAGACCTAGTGACTCAGAAACCCAAGGTGAGTCTTGGAATTCTGTGTTTGAAAAGCTCCCCCAGGGTGATTCTGATGCCTACCAAAATCGCTGGCTTGGGTCTATCATGGTTCATCCCGAGCCTGGGGAGGGGCCCACCTACCTGAGCATCTTGCCTCCTCGAATAAAATCAGGATTCTATGAATTAAGGAAGAAGCAATGGGCACCGTTGGTTGGGCATCACCTTCTTATTATTTCCATTATTTCCATTTGAAGTATCACTAATTACATTTCTGCATCAATTTTCGGGCCTGATTCCCTGGCCTACCTGCAAGCTTCTTGAGAGCCCGAACTCTGTCTTTTATTAGTGTTTCTATCCGTAGCATGATAGAAGGCACTCAATCAATGTTTGCTGGACAAACAAATTAATACTAAAGTATTTCCCATTGCCCCTACCCTTCACAGCTGCTGCCTTCCACTCAAGGAACATTTTCACATCAGCTCTTGTCAGTGAGCCAAGAGCTGTCTCTCCCAGGGGGTCTGAGAACAAATTTTTTTTTTCACGTGGGTGCACGTGGAACTGGGGCTTTCTGAACTCATGTCAGACCCTTATTATGTGCATTCATTTTCGTTCATGGGTGTCCTTGGCAGACAATAGCACGGAACTGAGCATGTGGATCGTTTGGCTGAGTTTTGGATGCTAACTCCTGGCCGGCAGGCTTTCTCCGAGGCAGCTGTGCACTCTGAGTCCAGCAGGCCCTGGAAAGCAACCTGCAAGCTTCCTCCACCACAAGAGCAGCGTCAGAGGCCAAGGCAGAGCCGCCCTCATTTTTGTTCTGCCCAACACGGCAACCACGACGAACCTGCTGAGCTTTCTGGAGCCACGTGGACTAGGTAGGACCCTTTCCGTTGCTAGTGACAAGAGACTCAAATGCAAAATGGTGTAGATCAAGGGAAGGAGGGAAGACTTCAGGGCGCACATTAGGAAAAGTCCTGGGGCAGTACCAGTTTCAGCTGCAGCTGGATGCAGACACTCAGACGACGTTCTCAGGAACCTTCTCTCTTCATCACACAACTGGATGTCTTGTACGGGCCTTCATTCTCCAGCAAGCTTTCACAGAGGAAGCCAGGAGCCGCTCCAGACTTATATTCCATCCATTCAGCACCCACAGCAGAAGGCAAGCCCCACTTTCACACAGTGACAGCAAAGTTCTGGGGCTGACTCTCATCATCCCAAACTTAAGTCACACAGACACCCCAGTACATTCACTGTGACAGACGGCATATGTCGATGTAAGCGCCAGCTTGGAATTGGGGCGGGTCAGGTGGGGTTCAGTCTCACTGATTATGGAAACTGAGAGCGAAGAACGGTGTTCCCCACACAAATCGTAGGGCTGTTGCCAGAGGAGGGGGAAATGGCTGCAGAAGAGGCTAAATCCATGGGATGCCTGGGTGGCTCGGACGGTTAAGCGTCCGACTCTTGATTTCAGCTCAGGTCATGATCTCAGGGTCCTGGGATCGAGCCCCGCATGGGGCTCTGCTCTGAGCATGGAGCCTGCTTGAGATTCTCTCTCTCCCTCTGCTCCTTCCTCCCCCCTCCTAGCTCATTCATGTGTGCTCTCTCTCTCTCTCTAGATAAATAAGTAAAATCTTAAAAAAAAGAGAGAGAGAGAGAGAGACAAAATGCACACATGCCCAGTCCAGCACTATTCCGTATTTTGAATCTCCGAGTAACACTTCATAAAAAAGGCACCCACATACATGCAGAGGTGGGTATCATTTTCCAAAACAAGGAATAAAATAAAGTGCCTCCTAAAGGCAAATAGTGCAGACTCTCTCTTTCCCACGGACTTGAAATAGCTGCCAGCCCTACTGAGCAGGGCGGGGGAATGGCACCGACAACCTCACTCTCTGTAATTTAATCCTCCAGAGCATCTGCCCTCAACAGTCAGTTCGGCAAACCCCCTCCCCCCAACAGCTTCTTGGCCTGCTTTACTGTCTTTGTAATCATCAGCTAACATCTGCAATATTTTATATGTGGCAGGAAAGGGTTTTTTTTTTCCTCCTGTGCCCTTCCTCCTCCTGGGTTGAACACAAAATAGATTAGAATAACAGAAGGAGATAGCCATACTTCTTAACATAATCACCTAAAGATTCATTAAACTGGGAAGTGCCAAAGGTTTAGATACCTTCCTCTGCCACTTCCCGAGGTCAGTCCCTCCCAGAGGCCTCTCTTGCCCTCTTGCCCAGCACCCTCCTGGCCCAAAGCCCCAGATCTATCCAGAAAGAACCAGATGAGGCTGGGGTACTGAATTCAAACTGAGGAAGAGGGCAAAAGGGGTAAGGGAAGGAAGAGCCATGGTGGAGAAGCAGAGGAGATAAGAAATCCAAGGAGGCAGGGACGCCTGGGTGGCGCAGTCAGTTGAATGTCCAACTCTTGGTTTTGGCTCAGGTCATGATCTCACGGGTCGTGGGATTGAGCCCTTGGGAAGTCTGCTTGAAGATTCTCTCCCTCTGCCCCTCCCCCCACGTGTGTGTGTGTGTGTGTGTGTGTGTGTGTGTGTGTGTGTGTGTGTGTTGCTCACTCTCTCTCTCAAATAAATAAATAAATGTTTTAAAAAAAGAAAGAAATCCAAGGGGGCAGAAAATGAGGGCAAGGGGTCTCTTTGCTATCTTTTAGGGGCCCATATGTCTTCCGTCTGCAAGTAGAAGACACAGCTAAGAGTGGAGATACAATGTTCACGCTGATGACAAAATCAAAGACCTGGCCCTTCCTCCACCTCGCTTTGACCTGAAATAAGATAACTAAAAGGTGGATAGCAAGGGAAGAAGAAGCAATCTGGCTCAAATAGTTCTAAGCTGAGATTTTCCACACCAGTGAGGAAAACCAGGAGGGGAGCTGATGAAACAGGACAGATCTCCAGCAGCCCCCACCCTCAGCCCGGTGAACCTTCTAATGGACATCCTTCCAGACTTGGTGTCTGGGCTTCATCAGCATACCAGTTCGTGGCGGGGATCGGACAGCTACTTCCTTTCCAACACAGGGGTAACCAGTGGGATAATATGTTTATTTATGTCAAAATCACTCAACTAGTACCCTGCAAAGTGTAAGGCATCATATAAAGGGATAGTTTGCTGATTTAAAAATATCTAGCACATTCATTTTTTCAAATAAATGTATTTTCTCTCCTCTATTGAACCTATAACCCTCCCCTATATATGTAGATTACGAGTCCTTTTCAAGGAAGTCACCCTGTCTTCCTAGCAGCTAAGGGGAAGATCATGTCTCTCTTCCCGAGACCTTCTTTTCCTCCCTGCAGACCCAAAGACTCACGTTGTTTTGCCGCTCTCTGCCTCACTGCTGCTACCTTCGCTGTTTTCTGTCTGTATTGATCAGAGTTGTGAGTTGCTGACAAGAACCCCCTCTAGTTAGTTTAGGCAGAAAGGGATTAATTAAAGGTATCAGGTAGCCTGATGCTTTTCCCAGAGGACTATGGAGGGAAGCGGCGTCGGATTAGGGAAGCATCCTCGCAAGCTAACAAGAACCTTGCTGTTAACCACTGCAGACCACATAGCATCACAGTCAGGATTCTCTTTATAACCCCAGGGCGTGTGCTATTCACTTGGTAGGCGTATTAGATCATTGATTACAATTCCAACAGATGGTGTCTTATTCTAAGGCATCAGTATCCTAATGACAATTTTTTAAAAGATTTTATCTATTATTTGAGGGAGCGCGCGCACACAAGAGAGAGAGAGAGAGAGAGCACAAGCAGGGGGAGGGGCAGAGGGGGAAGCAGGTTCCCCGCTGAGCAGGGAGCACAACACAGGGCTCGATCCCAGGACCCTGGGATCACAACCTGAGCAGAAAGCAGATGCTTAACTGACTGAGCCACCCAGGCGCCCCCTAATGACAATTTTTTGACAGTTGGAATTAAAGTGCTTTAGGCTGCATTAGGTATCGTTCTCTAGTTAATACAAAGATGCTGTATAACTTAGCAGTAACCATGCGATGACATCAGATATTAAACAATAGAAACCCCATCACTGTTGTTCCAGAAGAGTCAAAACCTCCACTATGATGCTTTCTGGAAAACACAGTCTCCTAGCCCTCAGCCAGGGCCTCATTTGTACCCTGAAGACTCACTGGATGAGTGCTCTGAGGAGCCCTAGCTGCACAGGAGTCTGGTAACTGAAGGCTTCTCCAGCCCCTGGGAACAGGAATGTCTGAACGGTGTTCTGGAAAACAATCCACAGATTTGCAGTGGAGGGCATCTTGTCTCCCCTGCCTCGCTTTCTTCACGCTGCTGAAAAATACCATTCAGCCTCTCGTCTTCAAAATGTTCTGCTGAGGGGCGCCTGGGTGGCTCAGTCGTTAAGCATCTGCCTTCGGCTCAGTTCATGATCCCGGGGTCCTGGGATCGAGCCCTGCATCGGGCTCCCTGCTCCGCAGGAAACCTGCTTCTCCCTCTCCCAACCCACCCCCCACCCCGCTTGTGTTCCCTCTCTCGTTGTGTCTCTCTCTGTCAAATAAATAAATAAAATCTTTAAAAAAAAAAAAAAGGTTCTGCTGATCCCTGTGGTGAAAATCTGAGGAGCCATGCAAAAAAGAGAGATTTTGCAATCAGCAAAAATATGCCTTTTCATCATTCAATATGCTTTGCAATTTACTAGTTGAATGTTGTGTGATTCGAGGCTCCTGAAAATCTCAAAAAGACCTCTCTGTATTATTTCTTCCGTCTACATTGAATTGCAAATGGAGTTTCTGGTCCAACTAGGTAATCAGCACACGCATTAATAATCTATTGCTGACCACACCCAACACCTCCGCTGACTGACGGTAAAGGAGGAGAACGGAAGGGAGGCACGGCAGCAAAGGGATTCGGAGGCAGGCGTGAGAACGGAGGAAGCCACTGCCTTGAATACACAGGGAAGGTCTAACTCCCGGGAAGAAGCCTGAAGCCCCTCTGAGGGTCTGCAGCAAGTGGTCAAGCTGTCCCTAAACAGCAATGACTCTGCAGCTGCTGTGTCTACTGACTTCTTTTTTTAAAGATTGTATTTATTTATTTGACACTGAGAGAGAGAGAGCACAAGCAGGGGGAGTGGCAGGCAGAGGGAGAAGCAGACGCCCCGCTGAGCAGGGAGCACTACACGGGGCTCGATCCCAGGGTCCCAGGATCATGACCTGAGCCAAAGGCAGACGCCTAACCGATTGAGCCACCCAGGCGCCCCCAGGTCTACTGACTTGCCACACGGTCATTGACAGTAAGGGAACAACCAGCCCCAGCAGACGTAGTTTATTACTCACAGCATGGCAGGCAGCATGAGCCCCAAGTTTGCATCTGACCTGCCTGCCCCCAAGCCTCCCGAGGGTGCCGTGGAGCCTGCTGGGGTGAATAGTGCCCACACAGAGATCCATGTCACAGCTGAGAAACCCCCAATCTTATAAAGGAACTACTAGCAAACCTTCCCCCCCACCCCTACCCCATGTCCCAGAGGAAGACAGTATCTTCATTATATCGGTCAGGAAACAAAACTGACTTCTGACGCAGAGAGAGACCTTATCTCTAGCGTCCAAGAATGTTTGCTATGCAAATAACAGACCAAAGCTGTCATAAAATGTGTAGAAATGCCATGGAGAATTGCCTCCCAACATTCTGTGGATATGACAGAGGCAGATGGAGAAGTGAGGAGGAAAGCGGGGTGTCTACTAAAGGCCTGTAGGAGGGGTGAGGACGGGTAACCACTGCTCCAGCCTGGGGGTGGTTGGATGCGGAGTCTTGAGCTGGGTCCCTTGGCAGCCCCTCAAACCTCAGGACCAGCGTAGAGGATTGCTCCTAAGGAGATTTAAGGCTCCTTTTGTGTGGGTTTATTGATGTCTCAGGATGTTATATTTTGAGGATTAGCCATATATATATATATGGTAAGACAAATGGGGGCCGAGCAAAGGTGGGGGGATGGACAGACGTCACCCAGCTGCCATGACACTGGGTGAGGTGCTGGCTACTACTGAGAAGTTCTCGAAGCACAGCTGCCCTAGCTCCTGAGCGCGGGGAACGATAGGTAATAACTAAGCTGCCACTCACTTCCGGAGGCCTCAAATAAAGCCCCTTATCCCATCTGGGCGGCCTTTTCGGGTCAGGCTTTGTGTCAGGGGCCCTCCCAAATCACTCTCCTCATTCCTCTCCTCCCCCGGAGACTTTGATCTTTTAGAATCAAGCTGGACAGACAAAGTTTGGAACAACAAATTATGGTTTCGAGACAGAATGTAAACCTTACCAGGCTGGACAATGTGAAAACAAACGACAGATGTCAGAAATTGGGAAAGAGAGCATGGAGAGAGGAGTTTAAGAGAAAGGCAAGCTTTTTGGACTTTTAATAAAGTCACGAAGATACTACCTAAAATCTTTGGAACGAGAAAGAGACATGTATGTCCATTATTTAATGTCAAAACAGTAACCACTAGAAGAACTAAAAATGACAATATACATCTACTGGGAGAGGAGCATGAGCAGCCTAAATCCTTATCGTTCACAACAGGAAGTCAAGAGATAGTGTCTAAAGTTGATAAACCAGGGCGTCTGGGTGGCTCAGTCGTTAAGCGTCTGCCTTCGGCTCGGGTCATGATCCCAGGGTCCTGGGATCGAGCCCCGCATCGGGCTCCCTGCTCAGCGGGAAGCCTGCTTCTCCTTCTCCCACTCCCCCTGCTTATGTTCCCCCTCTCACTGTGTCTCTTTCTGTCAAATAAATAAATAAAATCTTAAAAAAATAATAATAATAAAATTAAATTAAAAAATAAAGTTGATCAACCAAGAAACACCACCGTGAGCATAATAGACACATGGAGGAAATCACCTAAAAACTGAACCTGAGGGGCACCTGGGTCGCTCAGTCGTTAAGCATCTGCCTTTCGCTCAGGTCATGATCCCAGGGTCCTGGGATCGAGCCCCGCATCGGGATCCCTGCTCAGTGGGAAGCCTGCTTCTCCCTCTCCCTCTGTCCTTGCTTGTGTTCCCTCTCTCACTGTGTCTCTCTGTCAAATAAATAAAATCTTTAAAAAAAAAAAAAAACTGAACCGGAGAGGCTGCCTCTGGGTAGCAGAGTATATTCTTGGTGCACAAGAGGAGGTATACAACACTGTAGAATTTAACTTAAAAAAAAAATCACGCGCCTCTATTACTTTGTTTAATACATTCAATAATTTAAAGAAATATAAATGGAATTAGGGGGGCGCCTGGGTGGCTCAGTCGGTTAAGCGTCTGCCTTCGGCTCAGGTCATGATCCCAAGGTCCTGGGATCGAGCCCCACGACCAGCCCCCTGCTCAGCGGAGAGCCTGCTTCTCCCTCTCCCTCTGCCTGCCATTCTGCCTACTTGTGCTCTCTCTCTATCTCTCTGTCAAATAAATAAATAAAATCTTTAAAAAATAAAATAAGATAAATGGAATTAGGCTTGTCTCCTCTCTCCTCCTGTATGGTTGCATGAATAAAACAGTCTCCTCAGCTTCTTCTTTTCTTGTTGGTAAGACTCATAAATGAAACTCCTGGGCGCCTGGGTGGCTCAGTTGGTTGAGCGACTGCCTTCGGCTCAGGTCATGATCCTGGAGTCCCTGGATCGAGTCCCACATCGGGCTCTCTGCTCAGCAGGGAGTCTGCTTTCCCTCTGACCCTCCCCCCTCTCATGTGCTCTCTCTCTCTCTCATTCCCTCTCTCAAAAAAATAAATAAAACCTTTAAAATAAATAAATAAATGAAACTCCTTCTTCCCAGGTCTACAAGCATTGACTTAAAGATGTTCATTGTATCAAGCACATTTAAGGTAGAATCGAATGCCGGACACCCAAATGAGAAATTTTCCTCTAATTTATTTACTTATTCTGTATTCATCCATTTAATTAATATATATTCTGTGACCGTGTTAATATGGGCTAGACACTGGGGATATAATGGTGGAAGCACTTGTGGAGATGAGTTCTTCAGCCTGGGTCCCTAAGTGACAAGAGCACGTAGAGTTCCTTTGCTGACCCAGACAGGTGACATAAAGAAGAAACAAGCCTCCATTGTGGTAAGCCCCTGAGATTTGGAGGCTGTTGTCATAACATAACCTAGTCAATAGATAGGTACATGGAGGCAAAATAGAAACTGGGGTGACATCGGATGCCTGGGTGGCTCAGTTGGTTAAGCGACTCCCTTCGGCTCAGGTCGTGATCCTGGAGTCCCGGGATCGAGTCCCACATCAGGGTCCCTGCTCAGCGGAGGGTCTGCTTCTCCCTCTGACCCTCTTCCCTCTTGTGCTCTCTGTCTCTCATTCTCTCTCTCTCAAATAAATAAAATCTTTAAAAAAAAAAAGAAACTGGGGTGACATAGAAACATCATGAAAGTTCTATGTCTTCCATTCTGGAGCTTGCAGACTAAGATTTCAGTCCTGCTGCAAGTACTCACTATTTCTTATTTCTTCTGGCCAGGATTATCCTAGGGCTTGAAGCCCTATAAGGACCAGAAGCAGCCCTTGCACTTTTCCCTGCTTCGAATGTCCCTGGAATCAATGATCTCTTCCCCTTCTTCCATCTTCATTCAAATTTCCCCAGCTCTAAAATTACCTCTTTCTCTCAATTCAATAAAGATGTTTCTTTTCCTTCTCAGTGTGAGAGATCACAACTATGCAACAAGAAGTAATAAGGAAATTCCCTCCAGCGTGTGAATAGAAGTTTCATTACCCCAAGAGGATTTGCACTTGAAAAGAAGATTTAAAAACAAAACACAAATCCCACACAAATGAAGTTATACTTGGTGAAATTCCAGGAAGTGTGATCAAACGAGAGTTCCTGAAGGAAGGGATATCCCTGGGGGGCAAGAGAAGCTTGTCTCAGGTACTCTGCAGTTGATACCAATATTGTTGGGTATTGTGTTTGGGATTACTGGGGGCTTCTGAGTGGCGGAGAACAAGGAGTCCTCAGGGATGCTTTAGGGCGACTTCCTGTGGTGTCCAATAATCCCCAGTCTCCTTCCAGATGGCTCCCAGTGACACACCATTCTATCTCCTACAGCCTCACAGCCTTTCCTGTCCATCCTCAGGCCCAGCTTCCTGCCACTTTGCTTTACACAGGGCAGCTTCCTGGGACATGTGACCTTAACCTCAGGGTAAGGTCCTTGAAACCTGACAGAGAAATATCCCTGCTGCCACATCTCCTCTCTTACTTCACCCCAGGAGGCTTACCTCATATCTCAAAAGTAATGTATATTCATTCATAAGAAATCAACTAGGCAACTTATTTAAAAGGCGAATTCCGAGATCCTGATTCTGATTCCGTCGGTTGGGATGCAGCCCAGAAAGCCGCATTTTTATAAACCCTCCTTCCCCCAGGTGGTTCAGATGCAATAAGCAGACTATACTTAGAAAAATAGTGCCCCAGGGAGATGGGTTGAGCTATTAGCGCAGCCTGCCCTCCAGAATCTCCAGCTAACTCTTTTCTAGTAAGCTCTGACTTCATGTGTTATTGATGTAGCGAGGCCATCTGCTCACAACCTTAAAACTAAACAAAAGAGACAAACAAAAGATGGAACGTTGCCTCTTAGAATTCTGTGCTGTTTTTCTCCTTTCTTTCTATTTACCGGGAAATGGCTCTTTTTTTTGTGATTTAGTCTTTGATGACAAAAACGAGGACAACAGGTCGTCTCCTCTCTCACTAAATTTTTGCCATATTTGCAAAGGGCCTAAACACATAAGAAAGAAGAAGCAACCAGCTGGGAGAGTTCTCAAATGAACACTGGGATAATCAAGAGTTAAATGAAATTTGTTAACTCGGTGTCTTTCTTAACCTGATTTAGAGCCAGTAATCATAGGGTAGAACCAATAGTCAAAAAGACATAATCCATTTGGACAATTGAAGGGTTAATTTCTATGGCCTCCAGAAGAGGCTGCAGAGTCCTCCACACCTGGAGGTAATTATCCCCCTTGGCTCCTGCCCAGCCCCAAACCAGGTCGCTGACCGAAATGCGTTCGCCCCCTGGTGGTTAAAAGGTAAACTACAATTTACCTTAGAAGAAAATCAGTTTTAATATTCTTGCGTTTCACTACTTAACACCCACGCAGATCTTTTTCAGGGACAGAGCTGCAGGCACAGAGTCCTCTTCAAAGATACATCAGGACCGTTTTATAGGTAAGGATATCAGCTCTGGTGATAGCCACACAATTTATTGCACACACCTGGAATATCTGGGTACTTTGATACTTTACAAATGCAGATATGTAGCAGCCCTTAAATGCACATTTCTTGCCTAGAGGAACTCAATACACTGAACCAGGCCAACCTACAAGTGTATATCACAGAAAGCACCAGTTAAAAATTAAGTCCCAAGTTCAGTGTGGGCCTTTCACTCCACCAGCTCCCACTTTAATTCCAGGCCTGCCTGCCCAGCTTCCCCCTTCCTTGGTGGTGTCTGGACCTCTCATTATGGACCCCAGAATCTGCTCTTAGGGACAGAGCTTGCATTCACCCTGTGGCCCCTGGGCTCCATCTGGCTTGCAGGTCCACTCCATCCCCACCACCCTAATTAGGGAAAACCTCACAACTCCTAACTGGAAAGTAATAGAAAAAAGGCCTTTGAACCTTCAAAACAAGCTGGTCTTTAGCCAGACATTCTACTCACATACAAGAATTTTTTTTCAACTATTAATTACACAGATATATTCTATTGTAAAAAAAAAAAAAATCAAGGATACCATACAGAACCCATTGTTATTAGTTTGGAGTATGTCCTTCCAGAACTTTCTATATGTATTTACATATATAAATATACATAGAGAAATACAGAGATTCGTGAGCCTGTGGAGCCTTTTCAAAAAAACAAATAGGATCATATTGTACCTATCTTCTTTTGCAGCTTGGTTTTTTAAATTAACAATAAGACTATTATCGGGGCACCTGGATGGCTCAGTTGGTGGAGCGTACGACTCTTGATCTCAGGGTTATGAGTAGTTTGAGCCCTTTATTGGGTATAGAGATAGCTATCTTGCCAGGGTATAGAGATTATTTAAAAATAGAAAATCTTTAGGGGCGGGGCACGTGGGTGGCTCAGTCAGTTAAGCAGCTGCCTTCAGCTCAGGTCATGATTCCAGGGTCCTGGGATCAAGCCCTATGTCGGGCTCCCTGCTCAGTGGGGAGTCTGCTTCTCTCTCTGTCCTTCCTCCTGTTCATTCTCTCTCTCTCTCAAATAAATAAATAAATAAAATCTTCTTAAAAAAATCTTTAGGGGTGCCTGGCTGGCTCAGTCAGAAGATCATGTGACATAATTAATCTCAGGGTTGTGGGTTCACACCCTATGCTGGGCATAGAGATTACTTAAAAATAAAATCTTTTAAAAATTGAATAAAATTAAAATTAAAAATTAAAAATATTTTTAAAAGACTTCTTTTATCAATACATCTTTCCATTTGTATATATATATGGAGCCATTTAGTTCTTTTTAACTGCTACATACTATTCCATAGTATTGAGAGTTTAGAAAGCCAAAATAATACTCCTTTCTTTCTCTCCTAAGTCTATGATCAATGGAGAAAGACAGATATAAATCGAAAACTTATAGAAGTCAAAACACCTGTGTTGTTAACATGCTGATTGGAAAACATGGTTTACAGGTGCATCTAGAGGGACTTGCATTTCACCCCTGAATGATTGTGGGGTCACAGGCATCCTTGGATATCCACATGTCCTCAGGCTTCAGAGCTTACTACAAAGCAGGGCACTGCCCTCCAGGCAGACACCTTGGAAAATGGGAGCAAAAGGGCTGAGCTAAGATGCCCAGCCCCTTCTACCGAACTCCCAAACAGGCAAACCTGTCCTCTCCTCATAGGAATGCATAAGTGGATGAGGGAAAGGAAGGAGGACAGGAGTGTAACCTAGAATCTAACTGAGGCCAGGGAAATGGAGATTCCCCTGATCATTTTCCAGCTTTTTGTTCTTGTAACTCTTTTAGACCAAAATGCACAGGGGCATGGTTGACTCCCCGTTTCTCCCTGGAGCAGAGGACAAGCATTTATCAGAAGGTTCCTGGCTTCTGCCTTCATGAATCCATTCCCTCAATACCAGTCACTACTCCTTTATAGATCTGTCTTGTGAACATTTGAATTTTACATTATGAAGTTTACAATTTAGCCTCAGAAGACTCTAACGTGGGTTAGGACAGCCCTTTTATTAAATTGACTCCTAGACCTTGATGTTATCTAAACAAAAATGTGCTCCATATTTTGTTTCCCATCACAAATATGCCCACATTGTCCAGTGTAACTCACCAAAGGTTATACAGCAAAAAGATACTTCTTTTGAAAATGCAATATCTAACATAATAAAGATCATATATTAAAAACCCAGAGCTAACATCATACCGAACAGTGAAAGACTGAAAACTTTTCTCGAAGATCAAGAACAAGACAAGGATACATGCTTTCACCACTTCTGTTCAACATAATATTCCAAGTCCTAGGCAGGGCAATTAGGAAAGTAAAAGAAATAAGAGGCATCCAAATTGGAGAGGAAGAAGTACAATTACCACTATTTGCAGATAACATGGTATTATATATATCATATATAATTGTCTTTAGGGTTAAAGACTCCACCAAAAAACTGTTTGAACTGATAAACAAATTCAGTAAAGTAGCAGGATACAAAATCAATATACAGAAATATGTTGCATTTCTATGTATTAATAATGAACTATCAGAAAGAGAAATTAAGAAAAAAATCCCATTTACAGTTGCACTGAAAAGAATAAAATACCTAGGAATAAATTTAACCCTGTACACTGAAAACTATAAGATATTGATAAAAGAAACTAAAGAAGACACAAATAAATAGGTATTCCATGCTCATGGATTAGAATAATTAATACTATGAAAATGTCCATGCTACACAAAGTGATCTGCAGATTCAGTGCGACCCCTATCAAAATTCCAAGGGCATTTTTCACAGAAATAGAACAATCCTAAAATTTGTATGGAATCACAAAACACCCGAAATAGCCAAAACAATCTTGAGAAAGAAGAACAGAGCTGGAGGCATCACTCTCCCTGTTTTCAAACTATATTACAAAGCCATAGTGATTTAAAAACCATAGATATCAGGCGCCTGGGTGGCTCAGTTGGTTAAGCAGACTAGACTGCCTTCAGCTCAGGCCATGATCCCGGGGTCCTGAGATCGAGTCCCGCATCAGGCTCCCCCTGCTGAGTGGGGAGCCTGCTTCTCCCTCCCCCTCTGCCTGCCACTCCCCCTGCTTGTGCTCTCTCTCGCTGTCAAATAAATAAATAAAATCTTTTTAAAAAACCCATAGAAATCAAAACAGTATGGTATTGGCATAAAAACAGACACATAGATCAGTTGAACAGAATAAAAAGCCCAGAAAAAAACCGCACATATTTTTTGTCAATTAATTTACAACAAAGGAGCCAAGAAAATACAATGGGGAAAGGACAGTCTCTTCAGTAAATGGTGTTGGGAAAACTGGACAGCCAATTATGAAAGAATGAAACTGGACCACTAACTTACACCAGACACAAAAAACAGCTCAAAATGGATTAAAGACTTGAATGTAAGACCTGAAACCATAAAACTCCTAGAAGAAAACAGTAGGCAGTTAGCTCCTTGATGTCCTTCTTGACAAATATTTTTTGGATTTGACACAGAAATCAAAGGCAACAAAAGCAAAAATAAACAAGTGGAATTATGTCAAACTAATAAGCTTCTGCACAGCAAATGAAACCAAGGCAACTTACCTAATGGGAGAAAATATTTGTAACTTACATATTCATAAGGAATTACTATCCAAAGTATATAAGAACTCATACAACTCCATAACAAAAACAACAAATCCATTTTTAAAAATGGGCAGAGGAACTGAATAGACATTTTTCCAAAGACATACAAATGGCCAACAGACTCATAATCATCAGGAAAATACAAATTGAAACCACAATAAGATATCATACCTCACACCAGTCAGAATAGCTGTCATCAAAAAGACAAGAAATAACAAGCGTTGACAGGGATGTGGAGTAAAAGGAACCCTTGTGCACCTTTGGTGGGAATGTAAATTGGTGCAGCCACTATGGAAAAGAGTATGAAAGTTCCTCAAAAATTAAAAATAGAACTACCATATGATCCAGCAATGCCACTTCTGGGTATACATCCAATGGAAATGAAAACAGGATATTGAAGAGATAGTTGCACTCTTGAGTTCATTGCAGAATTATTCATAATATCCAGATGTGGAAACAACTGAAGTATCCATCAACAGAGGAATGGAGATCGATCGATCGATCGATTGATCTATCATTTATCTATACACACATATACATATACTATATATGCATTACATATATATACATACATACACATTATATAGACACACATACACACACACACATATATATAATGTTATTCGGTCATGAGAAAGAAGGAAATCCTGAGATCTATAACAACATGGGTGGACTTTGAAGGCATTATAGTAAGTGAAATAAGCCAAACAAAGAAAGACAAACACTGTATCACTTATGTGTGGAATATTAAAAAAAAATCAAACATATAAACAGAGAATAGAAATGTTGTTGCCAGGACTAGGGAATGGGAGAAAGGGAGAGGTTGGCAAAAGGGCACAGACTTTCAGCTATAAGATTAATAAGTCCAAGGATCTAATGTAAAACAGGGGACTATAGTTGGTAACACTGTATTGCAAAACTGAAATTTGCAAAGAGAGTAGAACTTAAATGTTCTCACCAATGAAAGATAAACGTGAGGTGATGGATGTGTTCATTAACTAGATGGGGAGAATCATTTCAAATGTATACATATATCAAATCACCATGATGTACACTTAAATATCTTACAATTATATATGTCAATTATACCTCAATAAAGCTGAAATTTTTTAAAAAAGAACTTACTGCAGGGGCGCCTGGGTGGCTCAGTCATTAAGCGTCTGCCTTCGGCTCAGGTCATGATCCCAGGGTCCTGGGATCGAGTCCCACATCGGGCTCCTTGCTCAGCAGGGAGCCTGCTTCTCCCTCTGCCACTCCCTGCCACTCTGCCTACTTGTGATTCCTCTCTGTGTGTGTGTGTGTCAAACAAATAAATAAAATCTTTTTTTTTTTTTTTTTTTTTAAAGATTTTATTTATTTATTTATTTGACAGAGAGAGACACAGCCAGAGAGGGAACACAAGCAGGGGGAGTGGGAGAGGGAGAAGCAGGCTTCCCGCCGAGCAGGGAACCCAATGCGGGGCTCGATCCCAGGACCCCGGGATCATGACCCGAGCCGAAGGCAGACGCCCAACGACTGAGCCACCCAGGAGCCCCAATAAATAAAATCTTTAAAAAAATAAATAAAAATTAAAAAAATAAAAAATAAAAAAAACTTACTGCAAAGCTACAGTAATCAAAACTCTGTGGTATTGGCATAAAGACAGTCATACAGACCAATGGAATAGAATACAGCACCCAGAAATAAGTCCTCAGATATATGGTCAAATGATTTTCAACAAGGATGTCAAAACCTTTCAATGGGGAAGGAGCATGTTTTCAACAAATGGTACTGGGAAAATTGAATATCCACATGCAAAGGAATGAAATTGCACCATATACAAAAATTAACTCAAAATGGATCAAAGACCTAAATATGAGAGCTAAAACTATAACACTCTTAGCAGAAAACACAGGGAAAAACTTTATGACATTGGATTTGGCAATAATTTCTTGGATATGACACCAAAACACAGGCAACAACAAAAATGAAAATAGATAAATTAGACTTCATCAGAATTTAAACCATTTGTGCATCAAAGGACACTATCACAGAGTGAAAAGCAATCCATGGAATGAAAGAAAATTTTTGTAAATCATGTATCTGATAAGGGATTAATATTCAGAATATTCAGGGAACCCCTACAACTCAACAACAACAAAAACAAACAACCCAATTAAAAATGGGCAAAGGACTTTGAGATGGTTAATGTTATGAATCAACTTGATTTCAATCAGTACACTAAATAAGGTAGATCAGTCCTTACCAGTGCAAGCTGACATCATCCAATTCTTTTAGGGCCTGAATAGAACAAAAAGGTGGAGGAAGGGAGACTTTCCTCTTTCTCTTTTTGAGTAGGGATATCTATTTTCTCCTGCCATCAAACCTCAGCACTCCTCATTCTCCAGCCTTCAGTCTTGGACTAGGAGTTCCACCATCATCTCCCCTGGTTCTCAAGTCTTCAGACCTTCAGACTCCAATTAAATTGTACCCTGGCTTTCCTGGTTCTCCAGCTTGCAGGTGGCAGATCATGAAACTTCTTTTTTTTTTTTTTTTTTAAAGATTTTATTTATTTATTTGACAGAGAGAGAGAGAGATAGCAAGGGCAGGAACACAAGCAGGGGGAGTGGGAGAGGGAGAAGCAGGCTTCCTGAGGAGCAGGGAGTCCGATGCAGGGCTCGATCCCAGGACCCTGGGATCATGACCTGAGCCGAAGGCAGACGCTTAATGACTGAGCCACCCAGGTGCCCCAGATCATGAAACTTCTTGAGCTCCATGACAGCATGAGCAAATTCCCATAATAAACCTCTGTCTATATGTAGGACATATATATCCTATTGTTTTTTTCTCTGGGGAACCCTCATACAGACTTGGATAGATATATTACTCCAAAGAAGATATATAAAAGGGCAATAAACACATGAAAAGATGATCAACATTACTAATCATTAGGGAAATACAGATCAAAACCACAATGAGTTACCACCCCACACCCATTAGGATAACTATTATCAAAAAACCCAAAAAATAAATATTGGTGAGGATGTGGAAAAAATGGAACTCTTTCACATTGCTGGTGGGAATATAAAATGGTGCAGCCATTGTGGAAAACAGCATGGGGCTCCTCAAAAAATTAAAAATAGAATTATCGTATGTTCCAGCAATTTCACTTCTGGGTATATACCCAAAAAAACTGAAAGTGGCAACTCAAACAGATTTGTACACCCAAATTCACAGCAGCATTATTTATAATAGCCAAAAGGTGGAAACAACCCTAATGTCCACTGATGGATGAACAGGAAACATGCATAAACATACAACAGAATATCATTCAGTATTAAAGAGGAAAGAAATTCTGACACAAGCTACAACATGGCTAAAACTTGAGGACACTATGCTGTAGAAGAGAAAAAATAATTTTGCCTCTACTCTTCTGAGTTCTTTGCTGAGATTCCTGTAATAAAAGACAGTTTAACACAAGAAAACCAAACAAATTTATTAACATGTATATTTCATATATATATATGAGATAATCAAGGCAAAATTAATAATTCTCCAAAGAGGCATTAGAATTCAAGATTAAGAAAGAAAAAAAGAAGAAGAAGAATGTAGCAGGAGGGGAAGAATGAAGGGGGGGAAATCGGAGGGGGAGAAGAACCATGAGAGACGATGGACTCTGAAAAACAAACTGAGGGTTCTAGAGGGGAGGGGGTTGGGAGGATGGGTTAGCCTGGTGATGGGTATTGAGGAGGGCACGTTCTGCATGGAGCACTGGGTGTTATGCACAAACAATGAATCATGGAACACTATATCTAAAACTAATGATGTAATGTATGGGGATTAACATAACAATAAAAAAATTAAAAAAAAAAGAATTCAAGATTAAATACCATCTTAATAGGGAAAGGCGAGAGTAAATGATTTTTAGACGAGATGAATGGGCTCTTAGAAGAATAGGTAGTAAATATGATAGTTTGTAAAAGAGTTTGTCTGGGGGTGGGGCTAACTTCTAATCTGCTCTCCTGTGATAAGAGTCAGTCCTCCCTAGTTGTTGAAACTCCACGGGAAGGGATTGATGACAATTGAGTTCCTTTGGATGACCTGTCTTTGGGAAGATATGGGGAGATAGGGAAAGCCTCTTCCTGCATTTGCGGTTTTTCAAGCGCCTACAGCTCAAAGTAATCAATATACTACAGCAGTGTATTTTGGGGTGGTATATTCTGCTACCCTTCAATGCTAAGTGAAAGAAGCCAGTCATGAAAGGACAGATACACTCTGACTCCACTTACATGAGGTACCTATGATAATCAAATTCATAGAGACAGAAAGTTGAATGATGGTATCTGCCGGGGGCTCGGGGCAGGGGAGAAATGGGGAGTTGTTGTTTTACGGTTATGGAGTTTCAATTTAGGAAGATCGAAAAGTTCTGGAGATGCATGGAAGTAATGGTTGCACAGTAATGTGCATGTACTTAATGCTACTAAACCATACACTTAAAATAGTTAAAACAGGGCGCCTGGGTGGCTCAGTCGTTAAGCGTCTGCCTTCGGCTCAGGTCGTGATCCCGGGGTCCTGGGATCGAGCCCCGCATCGGGCTCCCTGCACCGCGGGGAAGCCTGCTTCTCCCTCTCCCACTCCCCCTGCTTGTGTTCCCTCTCTCGCTATGTCTCTCTCTGTCAAATAAATAAATAAAATCTTTAAAAAAAAAAAAAATAGTTAAAACAGTAAATGTTATTTTATGTTATGTATATTTTGCCACAATAACCAAAAACACAACATCTGTAACATAGAGATTTGAATACGTTCTCCCTCCTATGATGGCTATCTCATAGAAAAATTAAAGTCCAGATATTGAATTCCCTTAACCTTGTAACTTAAAGTTTGCGGTTAAAATCCAAAATTCTTCCTCTCTGATTGACTTATTATGCTCAGTTTCTGCCTGAAGTTTCTCACACTGATGCCCAGTGGAGCGAAGCAAAATGCATTCCTATTGGTGTCCACTGGAATGAGTGTAGTTCTATTAAGCCTTCACACACTGAATGAGGTAAGACTCTAATGTAAGACTCTAATGTACCTCTCTCTTAGTGAGTCCAAAGAGTAAATAGGATTCACAAGACTGTCATAGCACCAGTCACATACCTACCATATTTTGGGAACTCAAGCAATTCCCAACACCCCATGATGGCTGTAAGTACATAAACCTAAATCTAGAAACTTATGATTACCAAAGACCAAGGCCATGGGATCTGAGAGAAGGAGACTAGTTGAAGAAATCTTTGTTTCCAGCCCTACCAGAAAGTAAATCATCCACATCAGCTATCTGGAGACGATAGCCTGAAAACAAACTGTGTAAAAAACAAAAACAAAAACAAAAACAAAAACAAAAAAACCAAGAGGTGAGTTAGAGAACCATACATTTAGTATACATAGAAGAAAAATGTCTCCTTTGGAGGATGGCATTTGAGACATTCCTGTCTTCTTGCAAAGTCACCATGTTTTATCTGAGGTTCTTTTCTTAGCCACCCAACTGACTTCCAACCTCTTAGTTCATATCTCCCCCTGTGTTCCTGGCCACTCCATGCTCTGTCTGGTGACAAAGCGTTCACACTCTCTCCTGAACATCCACAGCACATTCCTGGGCTCCTCTTGCTGTGGATACCCAGGCCTGTGCAGGGCTTAAATTCAGTAGAGATGCCCCAGGAAAGCTGTTCTCATTGTTCAGCACCAGCATTCCTTGGGACTTCAGGGCCTGTTTTCCCCAGTGCCCACTTTTGTTTCCGCTAGCCACCCCCAGCAGATTCGGAAGTCAAGCACTCTCCTAGAGGCCTGCAGAGGGCCCATACCTTTGCCATCTGTTCTCCATCAAGCCCTAGGCTTTCTTTGGCTTTGCATATTTTTGAGGTCCTATATTTGAATTTCAGGTCTTGAATTACTTCTTCTGCCCGGTCTTTTTCTGTGGCAGTGGGGTAAACCTCTGGAGTTCCATATCCCCTGTAGTTCCCATCCCCCTTCAGGAAGATTTTAAGCAGTTTAGCTAGTTATTTATGTCCGTTCACTCTCTTCTCTAACTCCTACGTGGCTGATATTGCTCACTGGGCCTGAGTGTCTTCATCCCCACCAGCCTTTTGCTTTCTGGCCCAGATATTGTTTTTCTAACATAATCACCTGCAATTCATCTTGTGGGGTCCCTGAAAAAGAGACATTAAATTAGTGAGTTCTGGGTTTCCTGAAAGCCTTCATTTTCAAACAAGCAAACAAATTCTAATATCATCTTCCTGAATCAAACAATTCCACCCGGGGGTAGGTATTGAAAAAAAAAATCCCTCTACCCTTTCCAAGTTCTTAGCTGAGACCCCTGTAATAAAAGACAGATTAACAAGAGAAAGACAAACAGAAGTCCATTAACATGTATTCCTCGTGTGTACATGGGAAATACCCAGGAGAAAATGACTAACTCCCAGAAGGGGCTTTAGAATTCAAGGTTAAATACTATCTTAATGGGGAAACGGGCAGAGGGATGTAGGCCTCCTGGGGAGAGTAAATGGTTGTGGGGAAAGATGAATGGGCCCTTAGAAGAACAGATGGGAGGTATGACAGTTCATGACAAAATTTGTCGTTTTCTCTTTCAAATCCATCTAGCCTATGCTCTAAGATAGTTCTCAATCTTTTAGCAGGCATCAGAATCTCCTGGAAGGCTTGTTGCTGGGCTCTGCCCCTGGAACTTTCATGAAATAGGTCTGGGGAAGGGCCAGAGTATTTGCATTTCTATCAAGTTCCCAGTGAGGTTCATGCTACTGCTCTGGGGACCACACATTGATTCCAAGGCTCTCAGATCTCAATCTTCTCTGAAGGGAATCTCTCTCTCCTTATTTTGCTTGTATTCTTCCACTGCTCTATTCTAAAGCAGATTTTTTTTAAGTAGGCTCCACGCCCAGCATGGGAGCCAACACAGAGCTAGAACTCACGACCCTGAGATCAAGACCAGAGCTGAGATCAAGAGTCAGACATTTAACTGACAGAGCCACCCAGGCACGCCTTAAAGCAGATTTTTCAAACCTAGTTTGAAACAACTAGTTCTTCCTTGACCCTCTGACTCCTAGATATAGGTCTTTTAATCACCTTCTTAGCCTTTGGCTTTATAGTAATCCTACTGAGGTGTCGTTCTACTTCAACCCAAGAGGTTGGCATAGTTGTTTACTAATAAGATACCCTTCTGTCTCTTGATCTGAGTGGTGGATATTGGTAGTGTTCACTTGAGTACATTTTTGCATGTATGTTATACTTTAATTTAAAAAAAATTTTTTTATTAAAGGGGCACCTGGGTGGCTCAGTCGGTGAAGCATCTGCCTTCGGCTCAGGTCATTGTCCCAGGGTCCTGGGTTTGAGCCCCGAATCGGGCTCCTTGCTCAGTGGGGAACCTATCTCTCCCTCTCCTACTCCCCCTGCTTGTGCTCTCTCTCTCTCTGTGTCAAATAAATAAATAAAATCTTTAAAAAAAAAAAAAAAAAGTCTATTAAACACATATGTGAATGCGTGCACGCATTCATTCTGATGATGGAGCTATATTTTTTGAGTCTCTAAAATCCAAAGTCATGGTCAGAGGTTATATAATTGGTCAGCATGGTGGATGTGACTTTTAACCTGTAGACAAGCCAAATGAATCTAAGAGGTTCGTTTCCTGCTTGACCCTAAAAGCTGCTATAAAAAGTGGCCACATTTCAAACCATATTTCAAACAGTCAAGGGCAAAAGGAACCCTGGCCCTGTCCTTCCTACGACGGCAGCAAAGCCTAATGCCAGCAGCTGGGGCTGTGCCAGGAGCATGATCTCTCCATGTGTTTTTTTCTGTTCTTAGGGCCAATCCCAGTCTACTGCTCAAGGTTCCAAGTTGTTGGGTTTTTAGAAGGTTACTATTTACAGTTCTTTATTCCAATCCCCAAACAGAAGCAACCGAAAAATAGACAGTAGACCACAGTGTCTGCTTTTTTACTGCTGAGCATTGGATAGAACATGGATTCAAATCTTTGGCTACAAGCAGTTCAGCCTATAATTAGATAGATGGGGTGGAGATAGATAGGCTTCCTCATTCATTTACTACCGTGTCAAGCAGTGGAAAACAGGTCAAAATGCAGTGTCCCTGAGGATCATCAAAAAAGAGAAAAAGGAAAGAACTTGGCTGAACATATCCAGTTCTTTCTTCCAAATTCATTAATCATAGACGTCCCCTCTTCCCATAGAGAGGTGTGAATGGGGGGGGGACGACTCTAATTTCCTCTCATTGGAAATATGAGACCAGAAAAGAAATGGAGGTTCCCCCAACATACAGTATGGGCTTACCAGAGTTTATTTAACACTCTCCCCACTGATGGATATTTAGATTGTTTCTAGTCTTTCACCCAATGAACAGGTGCCAGGGAAGATCCTATATGTTTCATAGTGCACACATGCAAGTTTCCTCAGGCAAGCCATCTGGAAGTGAATATCTAGGTTGAATGTATACACATTAAAAAATTTAATGAAGACTGACAATTTGCTTTCCAAAAAGGCTAGACATGATTTGCACTTAAGCCAGAAGGTGTGTAAATAACTGTTTCCCCACATCTTCATCAATGTTGGTTATAAGTGATCTTTTAAATTGTTGCCAATATGATAGGTAAAAAGGATCTCTTTGTTTTGGTTTGCTATATATGATTCTATCACAGGGGAGAATGAACATCTTTTTATGTTTTTGGCCATTTGTATTTCCTCTTCACGGAATTGTCTGTTCATTTCCTTTGCCCATACTTCTTTTAGGTTATCTTTTCCTTATTAATTTGTAGGCATTCTTTATATATTTTGGATGCTAATATTTTGCCTTTTATATTTGTGATAACTATTCTTTCTAGTCTTTTGCTTGCTTTGTAAGTTGAGTATGTATCTTTGGTAGTACAGAAATTTTATTTTTATCAGGTTGTCATAATTTACTTTTTTTTTTAATTTTTAAAAACATTTTTTGGGGCACCTGGGTGGCTCAGTCGTTAAGTGTCTGCCTTCGGCTCAGGTCATGATCCCAGAGTCCTGGGATCAAGCCCCGCATTGGGCTCCTTGCTCTGCGGGAAGCCTGCTTCTCCCTCTCCAACTCCCCTTGCTTGTGTTCCCTCTCTCACTGTGTCTCTCTTTGTCAAAAAATAAATAAAATCTTTAAAAAAATTTTTTTTAAATTTATTTTAAGTCATGTCTGCATCCAACGTGGGGCTCGAACTCACAACCCTAAGATCAAAAGTCATGTGCTCCTCCAACTGAGCCAGCCAGGTACCCCCATTATTTATTTATTTATTTATTTATTTATTTATTTATTTTTGAGTGAGAGCAGGGGGAGGGGCAAAGGGAAAGGAGGAGAGAGAGAGAGAGAATCCCAAGCAGGCTCCACGCTCAGTGCAGAGCCTGATGTGGGGCTCGATCTCAGGACCCTGAGATCACAACCTGAGCCAAAATCGAGTCAGATGCTTAACCCAGTGAACCACCCAGACACCCCAAATATCCTGAGTCTTTAAGAAAAGACTGAATTATGTTTAGGCCCCTTTGTTTTTTAAGACAGTTAGCAAGTTACATACTTTAAAGCAATTTCTGTTTTTTTAAAGTGGTTAAAATAAACACTGTTTTGGCACTTGAAGGGGCAAGTTTCCATTACATGGAAATATCAGTTGCATGGGACCTTGATTTTCACACAATGTCGGTACACCGAGTGTTGCTGTAATTCTTAGATACGAAAAGACGTCATGGCGGAAGCAAGCTCGTGAACACAGAGCAAGGAAGATCTTACCTGTCATTTTAAACAAACTTGAAAAAGACCCAAGAGCTTTATTTTTCCATGCCAGGCCTGGTTGCTGCATTTCGCTGCCTGAGCATACAGCTCCTTACATTACAAGTTGCAAGTTCTATGTGCTCAAGTTCTCAGCCTTGGTGCTTCCTGCCAGAGACAGAGATTCATGACCCTGTAATCTGAGCTTCCAGAGGCTCATATTTTAGCCTGGGGGCAAAAATCAAGTAGGTTCATATTTTAGCCTGGAGGGTAAAAATCAAGGAATATGTATCAAAGTAACAGTAACAAAGGAACAATCTTGGCTGCATGCCCCTACCGTTGAGATTTTACTCTTCTCACTCAAGATGTTTCCATGGTAACTCACTTGTGCCTCTAAACAGCCTTGATGGGCCCTGTAGGATATTGGGTTACTGCTCCTTCGCTTCCTCCCAGCAGAAAAAAAGAAACATCCACAGCCTTTTCGGTGTGACTTTGTAGGGTCTCCCAGTGCAGTACCTTTTCATGCCCCATTGATGTCGGGCTGGACTCTCTCTTTTGTTTGTCAATGGAATATTCATGAACGTCACCTAAGCAGAGGCTTTAAATGTGCTTGCAAGGTCTGGCGTGGCTTCTTGGACCTCAGCCATGTGCCATGAGAAGCTGCTGGTCCCAGCGTGAGAGACACGGGGAGTTGACCCGAAACCAGACTCACAGCCTGAAGCAGAACCACTCCAGCGACCTATGGTGAGAAGCATAGATGTGGTGGTGTTGCTATAAGCCTCTGAAATTTGAGTTTATTTGTTTAAACAAAATCATTGCAGGAAAACCTGACTGATCCAGCCCCCACTTTTTGTTTTTTCTTTTTCTTTTATTTTTTTAAAAGATTTTATTTATTTACTTGAGAGAGAGAGAGAGAGCACAGAGGGAGAGGGAAAAGCAGGCTCCCCACTGAGCAGGGAGCCGGAAGCGGGGATCATGACCTGAGCCAGAGGCAGACGCAATGACTGAGCCACTCAGGTGCCCCCAGCCCCTACTTTTTAAAAATAGAAATTGTGGGGCACCTGGGTGGCTCAGTCGTTAAGCGTCTGCCTTCAGCTCAGGTCATGATCCCGGGGTCCTGGGATGGAGCCCTGCATCGGGCTCCTTGCTCAGCGGGGAGCCTGCTACTCCCTCTCTGGCTCCCCCTGCTTGTGTTCCTGCTCTCGCTATCTCTCTGTCAAATAAATAAATAAAATCTTAAAATAAATAAATAAAAATAGAAATAGAAATTGTTCTAAGATATATAATTTATTACCTGTCTTAAAAATCAAAGGGCTCTAGGGATGCCTGGGTGGCTCGGTTCGTTGAGCATCTGACTCTTGATTTTGGCCCAGGTCATGATCTCAGGGTCGGGGAATCAAGCCCGATGCTGGGCTCCCCACTCAGTGGGAAGTTTGCTTGAGATTCTCTCTCCTTCTGCCCCTCCCCTCGCTTGCATGCTCTCTCTCTCTAAAATAAATAAATAAATCTTAAAAAAAAATTTTTTTAATCAAAGGGCTCTAGGGGTGCCTAGGTGATTCAGTCTTTTAAGCGTCTGCCTTCGGCTCAGGTCATGATCTCGGGGTCCTGGGATCGAGCCCCGCATCCAGCTCCTTGCTCAGCGGGGAGTCTGCTTCTCCCTCTTCCTCTGCCTCTCCCCTCTGCTCATGCTCTCTCTCTCAAATAAATAAATGAAATCTTTAAAAAAAAAAAATGAAAGGGCTCTAAACATAATTTAATCCAGCCCCTTGCTGGGCATATCCCCAGTTTTTACCGTGCACCTCGCCTGTCATTCAGATAGTCACTACTCACCAGACACACGCTGTGACTTGCTGCACAGGTCTTTACCCTCCCCACTATGGCTGGTGCCCCCACCATCCCCTATAATATCTCTCATGTCTCTGGGGTCACGGGTGAGGTACAACCCCCCTCAGTTCCAGCTGATATGAAACACTTACTTTCTTCCAACCTGGGTTAAACTGTATGAGGCCACAAAACAGAGCCACGCTGTGCTGCTTTCTACAGCTCTGAAGCTTAACTAATTCTTGCATTTTAGCACAAGAGTTCTCTCCCCAGGAGATAGTTACAAGACAGCTGGGCCTAAAGATGATTTGAGACTCTTATCGAGGCTGCATTCAAACCCTCTCTCCTCAGCAACCTAACCAGTGCTCACGGGCCAAGTATGAGTGCTCCTGTTGGGGTGAATTGCTTTCCTTTTAGAATACCAGCAGGAAGGTTAAGGTAAAGTTAATAATCTCTAATTGAATGTGGGTCCAGCTCTGGGGGCCAGGTGTCAGTCCCAATGTATCAGGTACCAGGCTCTTTTAAGAAAAGAATCCTGATAGCGCATGTAGAAATTCACATGAACTCCATAGCTCATGCCTGCACTCTGAGATTCTAAGTAGGATAACAAGCTGGTATTTTCATTTTCCCATTCTCTAGAGAAGATAAGTCTGTATCAGACTAGTCCTGGAAGATGCATTCATTCAATTCACTCAACAAATACTTATTCAATTACTGAGTTAAGCCCTAGAAATACAATGGTGAAACAAACAAAGTCCTTGCCCTCCTGAAGCCTACATTGGTGGGAGGAGGAGGGGAAGGAAACAGAAAATAAAGAAATAAACATAAATATATCATTTTCAGTGGCAATAAGTGTTATACAAAAAAAGAGGGTAAATGATAAGAGGTAGGGCTCTTTTGTATAGGGCAGAGAGAAGGCATTTCTTAGAACCTAACAATTAAGTAGGCACTTGAACCAAGGGAGGGAACAAGCCATAAGAAGTTTTAAGGAAGAACAAACTGGAATAGGAAGAGCAAATACTAGGACCTGAGGCTGGAGCAAACATCCAAAGAGCATAATCAAGTCCAGTGGCTAGAGGAGAATGAGCCAAAGGGAGTGGGAAACAGTGGGTAGGCAGGGTTCAGGTCGTCGAGGAGCCTGTCAGCCATGGAAGGAATTTGAATTTTGTTATAAGTAGAAAAGGAAGCCACTAGAGAGAGTTAAGAGGGAAGTAGGTGGGTGACTCATAATCTGATTAATCTCTTTAAAACCTAATCTTCATCAATACAAATGATAAGGCAAGAAGCAGCAAAACCAGTTGGAAGGTTACTGCAGTAACCCAGATGAGAGACACTAGTGATTTGGACCAAAAGGTAGCGCTAAAGTGGTGAGCAGGAGTCAGATTTGGGGAACAGTTTGAAGGTAGAGTCCCTAGGACTTAGTAAGCAGCTGGATGTGGACAGCAAAGAAAAGAGAAGCATCAGGAATGACTTCCCTGGAGGGGCAGAGGGGTGGCGGTGCGCCTTGAGGAAATGGCTGGAGCCCTGTTACACGGGAGCTGGAGAAGCGCCTTCGTCACAAAAACAGTCGAACATTCGAGCCGGCAATCAGGAGAGAGAGCAGGGCTGGAGGCGTGAACCTGGGAATCATCACCTTTTAGATGCGCGGAAAGCTGTGAAGCAGGATGAATTCTCGAAGGAGCAAGTGTAGTGAGAGAAGTGAGTTAAGGAGGATCCGATGTATCTGGAATCTCACACTCTGGAAGATGCCCTGAGAAATGTGGATGGTTCTCCATTTGGATGTAAGGTGGATTCATGTTCTTGAGGGCAGGGGCCCTGTCTTAATCATCTTGGTGACCCCTCTGGGTTTTGCCTAAGCCCTGGGGTCTGGCTCCTGTCTCTATAGCAGGAAAAGTCTCACCCGAGACTTCAGCTGGGAACCTGAAGGAACACAGCCAACTCAGGGCTGAGTTGCAGCCAGAAACCAGAAGTGAGCTGACAATTTACTTTGTGTTGTACGTGGTTTCACACGAGTTTGGTTCTGCAACCAGAATGACAATTATGTTGTGTGGGAGGAGGAAAATGGAGATGGAAATTTCTTAGCATCTGAAATTTTCAACTATCTTTTGAGTGAACCTCTAAATTTTTAAATAAGCCTTTCACAGTTGCTGGGGTAGAAATAATTACCTACAATTAAATTGTGCTGGACATATCATAATTTTTAAAATCTTTTTATTTATAGAGAATTTTCAACTTGCACAAAAGTGGACCAAATAGTATAATGAGCCCTCTATGTATCACTTAATCCGCAAAATTATCAACCATGACAATCGTGCCACATCCACACCCTTGTCCAATTTACTGTGAAGCAAATCTCAGACATAACATTATTTCATCCTTAAAATTTTGAGTATGTTTCTTTAAAAGTGTTTAAAATATAACCACAATACAATCATTACACTCAAAAAAAAAAAAAGTCTTAATAGGGTCAAATGTCCTTTAGATTTCCAATTGTCTCATAAATGCTATGAATTTTTCCATTTTCATTTTTTGGTTTTTTTTTTTAATGGGATCCAAATAATGTCCACATACTGCAAATGGTCGCTATGTTTTTAAAATCTCTTTTAATCATAGGTTTTCCTTCTACTTCTTTTTATAACACTTGCAATTTCTCTGTTGAAGAAACTGGGTTGTTTATCCTGAATAGTTCCCAATAGTCATGGGTTTTGCTTATTGTATCACATGGTTTATTAAACATGTTCCTTTTTCCTCTGCATTTTCTATAACTGGCAGTTGGAGTTGGATCATTTTTTTGAATGTACCATTTTTTAATATAGATCATTTGAAAACTTAACAAAAAAATTAAAAAGCACCCAAAAAAAGCACCCTTTATTCAAAGTTCCACTACTTACTTTTACCCCTCTTTTTGAACAGGAAAGAATAAAAATGGAAGTTGTCCCTTCTCCTCCTGGAATGACACCCTTTAGGAGTAACCATAGGTTACAATTTGGGACTTGGAGCATATAGTTCCAATTCAAAAATGAAGGAAGGTGTGATGGTTAAATTTTTTTAAAGATTTATTTATTCATTTGAGAGAGAGAGAGTGGGGAGGGCAGAGGGAGAGAATCCTCAAGCAGACTCCTCACTGAGCGTGGAGCCCAACTCAGGGTTCGATCCCACAACCCAGGAGATTACTACCTGAGCCAAAACCAAGAGTCAGACACTCAACCAAATGAGTCACCCAGGCACCCCTTGATGGTTAATTTTATGTGTCAACTTGACTGGGCCATCGGGTGCCCAGACATTTGGTCAAACCTTATTCTGGGTATGCTGTATGTTTTTGGATGAGATTAACATTTGAATCAATAGACTGGATGAAGCAGATGGCCCTCCTTCATGGAGATGGCCTTCATCGAATCAACAATAGAACAAAATAGACCGACCCTCTTTCAAGTAAAAAGGGACTCCTCTTGCCTGACTGCTTGAGTTGGGACGTTGGTCTTTTTTCCAGCCTTTGGACTCAAACTAGAACACTGACTCTTGAGCCTGTGGGCTTTTCACTGAAACCGACACCATCAAGTCTCCTGGTTCCCAGGCCTTTGGACTTGGTCTGGAATTACACATAAACTCTCCTGGCCCTCCAACTTGTCAACTGCAGATCTTGGGACTTCTTACCCTCTGTAACTGCATGAGCCATTTCCTGGCAATAAGCACATATATCACATATTATCCAAATGTGATATACATATATATCTCCTATTGGTTCTGTTTCTCGGCAAAACCTAATGCAGAAGGCTAAGTGGAGGGGATGGAACTTGAGCTAGGCCTTGAAGGATTGGTGGCATTTAAATGGTTAAAGACAAGGTGAAAGAGTATGCCAGCAAAGCAAAGTGGAAGAGTCTGGAATACAAATGTGTTATGTGGGGTTCAGAGTGGAGACTGGGCAGACTGCAGCTGAGATTTGGGGTTGTTGAATTATGCAGAGTTTTAGAGACCAGGGTTAGGAATAAGTACACTATCCTACAAGCAAATAAGAATCACTGTCTACACTTACCAAGATAAAAAGGCAGGTATTAAAGAAGTCCGATGCTGTATGCTCAAAGCAGTAGGATTTACTGGACAGCTTCCACTATGGAATTCTGAAGGAACCTAAGATTCTTACTATCAACCTAGTGTCAGAAGTCTCACATACATGTTAAGAAACACATTTGGAGGGCAGGGATGCCTGGTTGGTTCAGTTGGTAGAACATGCAATTCTTGATCTTGGGGAGTCAGTTCAAGCCCCATGTTGAGTGTAAGCGTTTACTTAAAAAATAAAATCCTAAGAAAAAAAAGAAAGAAAGGGGGGGTGCCTGGGTAGCTCAGCTGGTTAAGTGTCTGACTCTTGATTTCAGCTCAGGTGATGATCTCAGGGTCGTGAGATCTGAGCCCTCTGTTGGGCTCCGAGCTCAGTGTGGAGCCTGCTTGAGATTCTCTCTCTCTCCTCTGCCCCTCCCTGCTCCCCCTGCTCGCATTCTCTCTGCCTCTCTCAAATAAATAAATAAAATCTTAAAAAAAAAAAAAAGAAAGAAAGAAAGAAAGAAAGACATATGGGAGCCCTCCAAAGGGAGGTACAAGGTAAATGAGGGCTGTATGGAATTGTGCCTCAACACGGTCACACTCTCACACCCGGGCTCCATGACATTCCCTCTTGCTCTGCACCCCTTCTGGCTCTCTGGTTCTCAAACTTGGAATGCATCTCTATCAGTGTCTCCTTGCCTTCTGAGTCATTCTGGTTGCCAGTCCAAATAGTCTGCTTTGGGATCTATGTTTATCTGCCTGGCTTCCATGAGAGGCAATAGAAGGTACAGTGGCTAAGTATCTCTGGAACCATGTTGTCAACATTTAAATCCCAGCTCTGTCTCTTCACTCAGTCAACAGACTGCTTTACCCAGTCTACTGATTCAAATGTTAGCCTCCTCCCAAAACACCCTCCTAGCACACTCAGAATAAGGTTTGACCAAATGTCTGGGCACCCCTTGGCCCAGTCAAGTTGACACAGAGTGTGATCCAACACAAGTGCCTTAAACTTTCTGAGCCTCAGTTTCCTCATCTGTAAAATGAAGAGAGTGATAGTAACTTACACAACAGAGTTATCAGGAGGATTGAAAAGATGGTGCATGTGAGGTGCTTAGAACAGGTCTGGCACAATAGTCATAGTTGTTTTTCTTTATTTTTTAAAAAAGATTTTATTTATTTATGTGAGAGAGAGAGAGTAAGAAACAGTATGAGAGGGGAGAGGGTCAGAGGGAGAAGCAGGCTCCCCGCTGAGCCGGGAGCCCGATGTAGGACTCAATCCCAGGACCTGGGATCATGACCTGAGCCGAAGGCAGTTGCTTAACCAACTGAGCCACCCAGGCGCCCCTCATAGTTGTCTTTCATGAAAACATATGCAAAACATGTGGTCTCTGCTTCCGCTGCTCTATTCCACGGCTGAAGTAACCCGGGGCCCTGAATTTCAACCTCTCTGATCTCCGAGCTGTATGCTGCACTTTCTCAGAGAGCTTCCCTGAGAATGCTGGATTTCTGCACTTGCGAAGCTGGTTTCCTATCCTTTGCCCCCAGCTAATTGAACGCATTCACCGGGGGAAGAGATGCATGGTATCTGTCCCTGCTCAGCTGTGGGCCTTGAGGCCTTTTTCCAGCAGGCTGAGCTGACCCTTTCTAAGAATGAAGGGGTATTGGGAATACCAAAGCCACCACGGAAGGCATCTGGAATCAATCAGGCTGCCACAGCCTTGATCTGCTGTGCTTGCTTCTCAAACCCCTCAGCCACAAACATGCCCCCTCCAAACCTCTGGGGTCTGCCTGCACCTCCCATTCCTGGTCTAGATTAGGAGTCCTCCCCTAGACAAGCCTGGCTTGTATGTGACACCCTGCCCTGCCCTCTCTGGCCCAAAAGGGCTCTCCTCTGTTTTCCTCTAAAGGCTTTATTGATTTTTTCCTTTCACATTTAAATTTGCAGGCCATCTGAAATTGATCCTGCCTTTAGTTCAAATGTTCTGCAGAGAATTGAATTGAAAACGGTTGGCTTTCATTCATTAGACAATGGTGTCTGTCCAGGCTGTTCCTGCAGCTCCGGCTTCTTTACCTTCCAGAGCTGACTTTGTTTCTATCCAGTTCCGAGCGTGATCCTCCAGCCTTCCTGCTAAGCATCTGAGCTTTCTATAGCCTCTTCTAAAGTCCCCTGTGGATTTCATCAGCCAGGGTTGGTTTCTATTACTTGTAATCAAAGATCCCTAATTTTTATACCCACAGAGAAGTGAATGACTCAGGTCCAGCTTTCTGGGGTGAAGGTGGTGGAAATGAAGACATTTGAAGATATCAAGTGAGGAAGTATGTAGATTACTGTTGGTGAAATATTAATCTGTCATATTTACTTCCTTTATTCAGGAGACTAGAAATATCCATCCCCAGGCCTTGCCTCAAAATTGGGCAACGTGGATAACTATGAAGTTGTTTGTGGTGGAGACAGTGGACATAGGCAGACAAAGAGTACATGAGCAGGGAACTCAGGAAATTGCCAACAGTCTACTGCACATCGTCATAGATTCTAGACTCTTTGGGATAAACCAGGTCTTGTTATGACAGAAGCAACACCCACCCACACTCAGCCTGCCCTACGATGACTAAGATAATCAAGGACATTGTCTGTGGATAGAGCCCATTCACTAGGAGTCCCAAGCTCTGGAGGTCTGTGAAGGAGAATGTGAGAAAATGTATTAGGCCTGAGTGGCTAGAGAAACATGATTTCAGGGGCGCCTGGGTGGCTCAGTCGTTAAGCGTCTGCCTTCGGCTCAGGTCATGATCCCAGGGTCCTGGGATCGAGCCCCGCATCGGGCTCCCTGCTCTGCAGGAAGCCTGCTTCTCCCTCTCCCACTCCCCCTGCTTGTGTTCTCTCTCTCGCTGTGTCTCTCTCTGTCAAATAAAAAAAAAAGAAAAGAAAGAAACATGATTTCACTATTGCTGAGCGTACCATAACTGCATCTTTGATGTTGCCTGCAACCGACATATTCCCCAGACTGCTACCAAGCTGGGACCACCCAATCATCCCACAGAGAAGGAATGGCAGACACTATTTATTGCCTACTTGGCAGCTGTTATGAACAGGATGTTTGTGTCCCACCGCCACCCCCACCTTCCTATGTTGAAGCCCTAACCCACAACGTGATGATATTTGAAGATGAGGCCTTTGGGTGTAATTAGGGTTAATCGAGGTCATGAGGGTGGGACCCTCAAGATGGAATTAGTGCCTTTAGAAGAAGAGACATCAGAGACCTTGCTCTCTCTCTCTCCTAGCACACACCCTGAGGAAAGGGAGAGCATTCGAGAGCATAGCACACATGTTTCCAAACAGGACGAGAATACTTAACAGAAACTGGCCCCTGCTGGACCTTGATATTGGACTTTACAGCCTCCAGTTCGAGGTTGCAGAAACCACCCAGTCTCCCCAGCAGATGACTACAGCAGCCTTTCCCTTTCCTAACAGAACCCTTATTCTATAATGGGTGGAAACCTCTGGCAACAGAACCCCAGGGCATGAATAATGATTTGTGTAAGACAATCATTGAGGGGTGCCTGGGTGGCTCAGTCAGTTAAGCATCTGCCTTCCCCTCAGGTCATGATCCCGCATCGAGTCCCGCATGGAGTCCTGCATCCGGCTCCCCGGTCAACAGGGAATCTGCTTCTCCCTCTGTCCCTTCCTGCCCCACCCCCAGCCCAGCTCCTGCTCACTTGTGCGCTCTCTCTCTCTCTCGCTCTCTGTCTCTCTCGCGCGCGCGCACGCAAAAATAAATAAAATCTAAAAAAAGACAGCTCCACTAGCTCCACACTTGCTTGTTTAGACATTTAAATGTATTCTTCCCACCCCACCTTACACAGAATCTTGCCTGTGGGGCTTTGAGATGTGGCTACGAGAACCCGGGAAGGTAGGAGTGTGGCTACCTAGGCTTGGAGTCCTTTCTCAAGGTCCCGGAGGCTGACTGCTACTTCAGGTCCTTGCTGGCAAGGGCAGGAGAAACCTTGGCTGAGTCACATCCACACCCGGAGGCTCTGGGCCTCTGAGGCTCTGACTGTGTGTCTGAGGGAGAATGACAACTCCAAGGCCTTCCAGGCAGAGAAGGGGTCTCTCAGACGCTCCTGGCCTCCAGCTCAGCTGCGTGGCTGCAGTTAAGGCGAGACAGACCGCACAGGTGGAGTGTGGAGTGGGCAGAGGAAGGGGCGATGAGGGGGCCGTGTAACGGCTAAAAAGCAGATTCAAGGTAGGTGGGAGTGGGGGAGCCAGGGTACAAATGACTGTATTTCCAAGATGTATGCAAATCAGATGTACTTAGAACTGGGTTTTTCATTTAAAAATCAATTCATTATGCAAGGAAAACTTCAACCACCACAAAAGGGCAAATAAAGTCTCCTTCACCTCTTAGAAATTCTGGTCCTCCAGGCCCCTTCCCCAGAGAAAAGCAAGTCCTCTAGAAGCTACCTGATTATGCAAGCATAGACACAGAGGGGAAGGTGTAAGGAGCACAGTCCGGAGAGACCTAGCCTCTACTTTTCCTGGTTATTTCTGACATAAAGGAGAATAAGTGCACTTAATGTAAGTTTATTTTGCAAAGTTGGGGTTGCTATTATTCATACTAATCATTAGGAATAAATCTCTATGTTGAAATGAAACTGGCTTTGGAGTAGAAGTCAGATGTGTCTGGATGTGCCACCATGGTTCTGTGATCTTGGGCGAGTCACTTACCTCTCTAGACCTATTTCCTTACATATACAATGGAAGAATGGATTGGGTGGTATCTTATTTTACTGATTCTAAGATGTATGGTTTGTGGGTTGTTGTTGTTTTTCACATTTTAATATCTCTGAACTTGGAATGCATACATAATAATTATAATCAATGTTGTCTTACAATTATTATTGGCAGAGTTATTTTCTTTGCTGCTTTTACAATCTATGGCAGATTAGAACCAATGAAATGACTGAAATTTACTAAAAATTTACTTCTAGCCTGGGAGGCTTCTGGACCCGACACCAAGTACCTATGAGAACTGTCCATTATGAATTGGGTATTATCTTATCCACCAAACTGTAAAATTAAACACATATAGCAGCATTCCAAAATAGAAGTGGTATATGTATGAGACCAGGCTGGAGCAATCCAGAGGCACAAATACACCATCACAACCAGGCGGCCCAGGATTCTCCTGTAACTTACTCCTAGTACTTTGCCCTCTCTTCCTTCAGCCATCCTTAGCTTCACCAGGAATTCCCTATGATCAGTTAATGAAAGAGGCAAATGTGGAAGAATCATTGATCAATCTGCATGCTATACTGGTTCCAGCTAGAATTGGACGATTTTGTCCTACTGCCCCAGTCAGGGTAGCCCTGAAATATAGTGGTAAAGGAAAATCCTCCCAAAGGGCAGGATTTAGGGTGTATACCTTATTATCTACTTCATGTGTAAGTAAAGATAGACTGAGCATGGATCTATATTTATTAATGAGCACTGGCTAGTAACTTGGCCAGCTGAGCAGGGACTTGAGAAAGAACAAGCCTAGAAGATGGTGACAGGAAGATCCAGGGGAGAGATACCTGGATGGACCTTTCAGAATGGCCACTGAATGTGAAAATGTCCATATCCCATGTGTGGTAGACAGAATAATGGTCCCCAAATCTATGTTCTCTTACACAGCCAAACAAACTTGCAAGTGTGATTATGTTAAGGATCTTGAGATGAGGAGATTATCCTGGATTTTTCAGGTGGGCCTAATATAATCACAAGGGTCCTTAAAAGAGGAAGACAGGAGTGTCAGAGTCAGATAGAGATTTGAAGATGCTCTGCTGCTGGCTTTGAAGATGAAGGAAGGGGCCATGAGCCAGGTAATGTGGGTAACCTCTAGAAGCTGGAAAAGGCAAGGAAATGGAATCTCCTCTAGAGCCTTCTAAAGGTATGCATCCCTGTTGACACTTTCATTTTAGCCCAGTAAGTTTTCTGAACTACAGAATTGTAAGATGATGTGTGTGGTTGCAGGTCAAGAAGTTTGTAGTATTTGTTATAGTAGCAATAGGAAACTAATACACCATGTAAATGCCCACAAAAGGGTGTTCCCAGCAGAGGCAGCACTCTATTAATCAGGTGGACCAGATGACCCATTTTTTGTATGTCAGTTGACCTCTTTTCCAAGCCACCCCAGTGCTAGCTTGAAGTGTATATGTAGTCACTTAATCCTCACACCAAATTTATGACATGAGTCTTATTATTATTTTCCCCATTTTATAGATGAGGAGAGCAGGCACAAAGAGGTTGAATAAATTGGCCAGTCACAAAGTGGAGTCAGGATTTGAACCCAGGTCATCTGATTCTAGTGCTGTACTATCCAATATGGTAGTCATTAGCCATATATGGGTATTTATTTATTTATTTATTTATTTAATTTTTTAAATTTTTTTTTAAAGATTTTATTTATTTATTCATGAGAGACAGAGAGAGAGAGAGACAGAGGCAGAGGGAGAAGCAGGCTCCCCACAGAGCAGGGAGCCCAATGCAGGACTCAATCCCAGGACCCTGGGATCACGACCTGAGCCTAAGGCAGACGCTTAACCGACTGAGCCACCCAGGCGTCCCCATATATGGGTATTTAAATTAAACATTAAAAATTTAGTTTCTGTCACCAATATGCCCTTCAGCATCACTCGTTAATTTCATATCAATCTCTAAATGAGATCACAGCCTGGCTTAGAACTCTTCTCCAAGCCCCTAAATAGTTATTCTTCACGGCTATTTTGAATTCTGCATGTTCTCCCGATTCCTCAGAATGTGTTACTGACACAAAGAAACCCTTATAACACTGGTGCTGAGACTTGGCAGCAGATAACCTGTGCTAAAGTGTCAAGGGAGCTAGGAGGACTAAAACAGGTTGGCATTTTCTTATGTGCCTAGTACTGTGCCAGGTGGGAGTTGGAGGAGAGTGGAGGGAGATACCAAAGATACATATCATAAAGCCATTGTCCTCAAGAGATGAAGAACACAGAACTATTCTCGTTCATCCCACAAATAGCTATCAAGTGTCTACTATGTTCTTGCCATTGTCCTAGACATTGGGAATTTAACAGTGGATAAAACAGACATGGTTCCTGACTCTGTGGCACTTACTACATTCTCTCCTGGGGGAAAGAAAGACATTGAACAAGAAATGACAAGTCTGATGTATGTGAGGAAATGCAAAGTATGGGATGCTTCAGAGTAAATTAGAGAGTTGATAATACAAATACTCCAGGAATTTACGAATGAGATATAGCCATGTACAATAAGTAGTAGGCCATGTTTTTATTTTAGGCAAGTGGAAATCTTTGTAAGGTCCTCAGCAGGGTAGTGACGTGTTGGCCAGAGGTGTTTCAGGAAGGTGGTACGTCATAGAGGTTAGGCATTCTGGAATCAGGTTGGTGTTAGATTTAAATCATGCCTCTGGCATTTACCAGCTTTGTGAACTCAGTTTTATCTCTAAATGGGATAAGCATAATAGTCTCTAGCTCAGATTTTTAAAAATATTTTATTTATTTGTCAGAGAGAGAGAGAGAGAGCAAGCACAAGCAGGGGGAGCGGCAGGCAGAGGGAGGGAGAAGCAGGCTCCCCGCTGAGCAGGCAGCCTGATGCAGGACTTGATCCCAGGACCCTGGGATCATGACCTGAGCCGAAGGCAGGTGCTTAACCGACTGAGCCACCCAGGCATCCCTCTACCTCAGATTTTTTTTAAAAGAATGAATTATTGTAATGTACATAGTTGTTCTTACTATTATTACTGTTATTTTTTCAAACTTAGATCCTTTGATAATTATGTGGAGAATGGGATTGAGAGGATTAGATCCTTAGAAAGACCAATTAGTAGGCTGTTGAATGGCCTTGGCAAGAGACAAAACTAGGGCAGTGGCTGTGCAGAGAAAGAGAACTTGAGATATTTAGAAAGTTTTTTTTTGTGTGTGTATACCAGAAATTGTACTCAGGAGAACTGAAAACATGTCAATGCAAAATTTTGTATTAGTCAGGGTTCTCCAGAAAAACAGAACCAATATACAGTGATATATATAAGAGGATATTTATTATAAGAATTGGCTCACACTGTTATGGAGGCCAAGAAGTCTCTCGATCAGCTATCTG
Source organism: Phoca vitulina (assembly GCF_004348235.1). Classification (NCBI taxonomy): domain Eukaryota; kingdom Metazoa; phylum Chordata; class Mammalia; order Carnivora; family Phocidae; genus Phoca; species Phoca vitulina. The sequence goes on along the minus strand of NW_022589720.1, from coordinate 25,313,204 downwards.
CAAGCTAGAGAACCAGGAAAGCTGGTAATGAAATTTAGTCCAAGTCTGAAGGCCTGAGAATCAGAACCAATAGTGTAAGTCCCTGTTGGAGCTAAGAGGCCCAAGAACCAGGAGCTCTAAGTCCCAGGGCAAGAGAAGATGAATGTCTCAGCTCAAGCAGAGAGAACAGATTCCCCAGACCTCTGCCCTTTTGTTCTAGTCAGGGCCTTGACAGATTGGATGATGCCCACTCATATAAGTGAGGGCATCTTTATTTAGTCTACTGATTCAATGCTAATCTCTTCCAAAGACACCCTCACAGACACCCCCAGAAATAATGTTTTACCAGCTACCCTTGGCTCAGTCAAGTTGACACATAAAATTAGCCATCACAAATGTTCATAGTAGCATTGTTCTTAATAGGCAAACAGTGGAAACAACCCAAATGTCCATCAGCTTATGAATGATAAACAAGATGGGATATATCCAAACTATGGAATATTATTCAGTCATAACAAGGAATGAAGTACCAATACATGCTATAACATAAAGGAAACTTGAAAACATTAGACTAAGTGAAAGGAGCCAGATACAAAAAGCTATATGTTATATGATTCCATTTATATTAAATGTCCAGTATAGACAAATCCATAAAGACAGAAAACAGGTTAGTGGTTGCCAGGGACTCGGAGGAACAGGGCATGGGGAGCGACTGCTAATGGGTTCAGGATTTGTTAATGGGGTCATGAAAATGGTCTGATATTAGACAGTGGTGAGAGTTGCACAATTTTATGAATGTATTAAAAACCACTGAATTGAATGCTTTGAAAGGGTGAGTCTTATGGTAAATGAATTATATTTCAATTAAAAAATTTAATTGAAAAAATTTAGTGTAACAGGGTGACAGAGATCAGAGACTCTCTGTGCCAAGAGATTCTTTACTCCCGGAGACATTGCTAATATCTATTCAGTCTTTGCGGTAACCAAGAGGATTGCACTGAGCACTTGCTATGGGCCAAGCAATGTTCTAAGAACTTTATTTGTATTAATTCATTTAATGTCTATAGCAACCATAGGAACTAGGTGTTATGAGTTCCTGAAGAAACTGAGTCTCAGAGAGGCTATATAACTGGTCCTTGGCCTACACAACTGGTATATGGTGCAGGTAGGATTTGAATCCACAAAACCTACTCCTAGAAGAAACCACTGTATCACAAACGCTCTTACAGAGATGAAATACGTCATCTTTGTGCTAAACCCCCATTTGCACCAGTAGGTGTCACTGTGTTTATCAAGGATGCATTTTACCTCTGTGGATTACCCTAGTGTCTGACCTTGGACTATGGTTCTCAGTTTGCTACTTAATTCTTTCAAAGTCCTTCATGTCTCCATCCATTTATCCACCATCCACCATCCATTGGCCAAAAACTCAAGAAAGAACTTCAACTGGATTCTGAAGAATATCCTTACTACAGCACATCTCCTAGACTACACAGTTATTCCTCCGAGAGAAGGGAGGAGAGTAGAGGGGAAGGGAGAGAAGGAGAAAGGGAGGGGGGAACGGAAGAATTTAGAGGGGAATGCTTCCTGGTCTTTCACCATCACACCACCACCTGGAGTACATCCTTCAGTTAATGTTTTCTTTTCTTTTCTTTTAAGATTTTATTTATTTATTTGACAGAGAGAGACGTAACGAGAGAGGGAACACAAGCAGGGGGAGTGGAGGAGGGAGAAGCAGGCTTCCCACTGAGCAGGGAGCCCGATGCGGGGTTCGATCCCAGGATGCTGGGATCATTACCTGAGCTGAAGGCAGATGCTTAACCGACTGAGCCACCCAGGCGCCCCCAGTTAAAGTTTTCTTGATTAAAATCAGAACTTTCCCAGGGCGCCTGGGTGGCTCAGTCAGTTAAGCATCTGCCTTCGGCTCAGTTCATGATCCTGGGGTCCTGGGATTGAGCCCCACATCAGGCTCCCTGCTCAGTGGGGAGCCTGCTTCTGCCGCCCCCCCTGCTTGTGCTTGCGCTCTCTCTCTCTCTGTCAAATAAATAAAATCTTTAAAAAAAATAAAAATAAAATTAGAACTTTCCTTTTGAATCGTGAACATTGTCCTACCCATTTGGCCCTTAAGAGCCAGTGTGACAGCTAGGTCAGCTCCCTAGCCTGACTCTGTTGTCTTCCACACGCTGTCCCCTCCCAGCACCATCTGCCTATGTTGGTAAGGTCCCAGAATGCCTGGAGTCTCAGCCTGCCCGAGTCATGCCCAGAGCTAGAGCCTCATTTCCTGTTCTTTCTTTATTATCCCCAAATGCAATGACTGTAATTATCCTGGGAGACCATCACAGGTTCCAAGTGAGTTTCCTGGCCTTCATGCTCCCTCCCTGGGGTCTCAGGGAAATAATGACGCAGCAGCAGTTTGCCCCTTGCCTCCTCTTGCATGCGTCCCTATGATCCTCTGTGCCCCCTTCCCTATCCCAGTCCTGCCCATTCTGCGCCATTGTGGGCTTGATCTTCCCCTTCCCCTACCAAAAAACCCCAATCCATCCTTTGGCTTCATCTCTGGTTGCGCAAGAATGGGTGATGGTTAGAATAACCAACCAACATTCACAGTACTTGCAATGAACCCTGCATTGATCTAAGATCTTTACCTCTAGGAAGTTGTTAAAGCCCTACCAGTTAATGGGAGCTGAGATTTGAAGCCAAATGTCCAGCTTCAGAGACCAAGCCCTCATTCCCCATGTCCTATTCTCTTGGTATGTAGAGTAGCTAATATTGCCATCCTTTCTGGCTGACAGGTTTGCGTTTTAACAAGACCTTTCAGGATACCAGGTCTCGACTCAAAGGTATGACTAAAGGTGACTAGATGTATTTGGGGTGAGCTTAGGGACAGGCCTTCTCAGGCTAGCTCCACCTTGTGGTTAATGGGTCTGCCAATTAATGTTTTCTCATTTGCCCTCAGATGCTAATTGAAGTCTTAATGATGACCCTGAGGCATTACAGGTTCCTGAAACTGCCTTCTGAATCATCAAAGATTAAGCTGTGCACTGCCTGGTTCATTTATTCAGTAAGTACTTACTGGGTGCCTATCACCAGGCACCCGATATTGGCACCCTGCCTTCATCAAGCTGTAGTTTGATGGCAGAAATAATGTTAATCATTATTAACAGGGATGCCTGGGGCTCTGAGAGCATAAAAAGGGTCTGATGGATCAAGGGGTCAGGGAAGGCTGAGGAGCAATTGACTGAGTGGAGATCTTGAAGCATGAGGGTTAACTAGGTGAAGAGAGGAAGGAAGAACATTCTAGTCAGGCAGAACTTGCAAAGTCCTGTGGTGGGAGGGAGCATGGTAAATAAGAGGCCAAGGTGGCTGGAATGAAGGGAAGAAGGAGGAAGATGCTGGAAAAGGCTGGTAGGCCTGACTGCACAGGACTCTGTAAGCCATGTGAGTTTTGCTTTGTCCTAAGAGTGAGAGGAAGCATAGAAGAGTTTGATCAGATTTGCATTTTGAACCCATCACTCTAGCTGAAGTGTGGAGAATGACTGCTAAGTGTAATTTTTTGTATTCCAATGCCAACCATTTCTGGACATGAAGGATAATGGATGTTGTAATTGGCTTCCTCCAGTCAAGTCTCCCACCTGATTTTGGTCTAGAGGACTACATATTACCATGTTGGCTAGACTGGGTACACTCTGGGACATAAAACCTCCTAGGGCAGAGCCACCTACTTTTTGGTTTTAGGTGAGTGACTTGCACAGTGCATGCACTTACTAGAAGGTAGATTTTGAAAGGATTCACAATCATCCCACCTAGTTCTTTTTACATAAATACCCTGTGCTTGGCGTTGTTTTATAGAAATGCTACCTCATTTAACCCCCCACCATAGTCCTGTGAGGGAGATGTTATTATTATTCTTGTCATACAGGTTGAGAAAGATTAAATAATGTGTTCAGGCCATTCCACTACTAAATACCCAGGAAAAGGACCCAAGGCTTCTTGATTCAGCCCATCCCAAACTCCTTCCTTAAATAAACCCATGCCAAAGGTAAGTTGAGCCCTTCCTACAGATTCCCTCTTTGAAGAGTACACTGTTGTAAACAATTTTCACTATTGCCACACCTACTCTGAACTCTAGGAACAGTTACCAAAGAGAAGAGGCACACCTTCCTCTTTCTAGTTACCTGCTTGCTCACTGAGGTGTGCCGGCAGCCCTCTTCCATTCTCTAAAGGCCTGCCAAACAGCCAAGCATGAAACTGGCCTAAAAATAATCTTCCTAGGCAGGTGATTAACACTTGTCTTTTCTCCTCCAGTTTTATTCAAGTAGCCTAGTAACTAATAGTACAAGTTTATCAAAGCAGTTACAGTCAGTGCCTTAAAAGCTTTATTGCTCCATGAAGTTCAAGACAAATTACCTTTAAAATGTGGTTCTAATATCCTATGTGTAGGAGATACTTTTTCCTAGCAACACACTTGGACTGCAAATAACTTTTGCCTAGAGAAACATCAGTATTGGGGCGCCTGGGTGGCCCAGTCGTTAAGTGTCTGCCTTTGGCTCACGTCATGATCCCAGGGTCCTGAGATCGAGCCCCACATCAGGTTCCCTGCTCCACGGGAAGCCTGCTTCTCCCTCTCCCACTCCCCCTGCTTGTGTTCCCTCTCTCGCTGTGTCTCTCTCTGTCAAATAAATAAATAAAATCTTAAAAAAAAAAAAAATCAGTATTGTCAAAAACAATGACATTGATTTTTTTTCCCCCAATGTTCTACATTTTCTCTTTTTTGAAAAAGAGGATAAATCAGACAGGTTCTTAGAACTCGTACCTTTGTAGGAGGTGTGGGGGAGCCAGGTTGGCACAAGTAAGAATTGCGGTATTGTTTCTGCTGCGGCATAAGAAGGTGGGATAAAGCCCTAAACTTCATGAGTGAGTTCTGATTCACCCTTTGCATTTCTTTTTAATGCTCATGTTAAATATTAGGAGGGGCATCTGGCTGGCTCAGTTGGAGGAACGTGTGGTTCTTGATCTTGGGGTCATGAGTTCAAGCCCCACATTGGATGTAGAGATTACTTAAATAAACTTTTTAAAAAACGGTTAGATTATTTTTTTAAAATAAATAAGTAAATAAATAAACATTGAGGAGAGACCAGTAGCAGAGGGTCTGGGGCATGGGCATGGAGAAGATGAGGAGGAGGTGAAACGGAGCACTTATGCATTGATGGGAGGTAAGGTGGAAGGAAGCAGTCAACAAGAGGAGGGACTGTAAGAGGAAAGAGAGTGGTTGGAAATGAACTGGGAAAGTAAAGAGAGAACAGCGAGAAAGCAGAGGGAAGAAAGAAATGCTTGCATGAGGGAGAGTATTCTTGTGTCCTTACCATGAAAGATCTGGCATCCTTACCAGGGACCTTTCTGAAGATCCTGTCTCCTTATCACTCAACTCCAGCAGCACTAACTTCCTTGCTGCTCTTGAGCACTCCGGCTTTAGGGCCCTCTATTTGCTGTCCTTCCTCCAGGTATCTACCAGGTATTCCCTCACTTCCTTTAAGGCTCAGCTCAGGTGATTGCTGTATCCACACCCTACATAAAACAGCACCTCCCTCCTCTCTATCTTTACTAGGCTTTATTCTTAAAGCTGCAATCACCAGCCCCTATACTATTTGGTCATTATCTGACACCCTCCTTCTTCCTCCCCAGAAGGTAAATTCCATGTGTGCAAGGGACTTCATTTTCTTCGTTGATATATCTCCAAGACCTAGCCTGACACTGCCGGGGGGTGGGGGTGGGGGGTTGCTCAACACACGTTGAGGGACTCGAGGAGTGGGTGCAGGTGGGGGAGAGGGTGTTCGGGAGGGGTGTTTGGGGGTGTGCTTCCAGCCCAACAGACTAGCATTCTTTTTCTCTCTTCCCCTGTCTTTCCCTCCCCAATTATGAGACTAGAAACAAGAAGCAGGAATGAGGCAAATAAGGAAGCATGCAAATTAGTCCAGCTCAAATTCTAATTAAAAGTGCACAAGAGAGAAGGACTGAAAGGTAGAGAACATTGCACACGCAAAAGTGAGAGTGAAAAGTAAGAGAAGGCTAACAGACGTCACTCTCTCTGGTCATTCTCCCTGATCCCCCCAAGGCAGGGCGAGGCGCTCCTGGCACTCTCCTCTATAGCCCCTGTTGCGGCCCCTTGTCACTACCACGTTGAAGGCGTCCAGGCCCGCCTCGGCCGAGGCCCGGCACGCGCCAGCCGGAGCCGCGAAGGGGGCCGGGACTACAGCTCCCAGGGTGCCGAGCGCGAGGGGCGCGTGCGCAGTGCGGCGGGAGGCGGCGGTCTGTTCTCCGCTGAGGAGGAGCGGGGCAGAGGAGGGAGGCAGTGGGTGAGAGTTCAGAGTTCAGCAGCAGCAGCCCGAGCCCATGATTCCCATATGCCCTGTAGTTTCTTTCACCTATGGTGAGTATAATGTACCCCGCTGAGGTCCCTGCCCGGCCCCTTCCCCGACCCGGGGCCGCGGGGAGGCGCGGGGGTTGGGGCTGGCTCCGGGGAGGAGGCGGCGGCCGCCACCGGGGCGTGCGAGTGAGTGAGGGAGTGCGAGGCGGGAGGGGGAGGCGGCGCGGCCGCGGCCCCGGTCCCGGCCCGGCGAGGGCGGCTTCTCACAGCACCTCTCTCTCTCCCCTTCCCTCCCTCCCTCGGCGTCTCTGCCCCACCGCACCTCTCCTCCCGCCATGGGACCCGACTCTCCATGCCCGCCGCAGTGCCCAGCCGGCTGGGGGAAGATGCCAAAATGGCGACCGGCAACTACTTTGGATTCACCCACAGCGGGGCGGCGGCGGCGGCGGCTGCGGCCCAGTATAGGTAACGGCTCCCCGCCCTCTCCCTTCTTTCCCCCTGCTCGCTCTTCCGCCCGGATCCCGTCGACACGACGCCCCCGCGCCGGCCCCCGCCCGGCGGCCCCGAGCCCCGGCCCGAGGCGGGCCGGGCCCCGCGGCCTCTCCCGCCCCGCCCCGCCCGGCCCCGCGGCGGGCAGCGGCCCCCGGTGGGGGCGGGAGCGGGGGACGGCCGAGGTGTCGGGACGTGGAGGGCCGCCCGGGCTTTCGGCGGCCCCGCAGCTAAAATGGCCTCCCGCGGCCTCGGAGCCCAGCCGCCACCCCCGCCCGGCCGGCTGAGGGAGGGAGCCGAGGCCGAGGCTCCGATCTCCCCCCCAGTCTCCGCCCCGCCTGTCCAGTCCCCACCTCTAATCGCCCTCCCACTTGGGGAATGGAGAGGGTGGGCGAAGGGGAGTGCCGAAGCGCGCTGCCCACCGGCCTCTTCCGCGACGCCTCCCGTGCGCCAGTCTTCGCCCGGTGCTGCGGCCCCCAGAGCCCAGATAACGTGTCGTTTTCTCGGGTACTTCTCCTTCGGCTCCTCCTGTCCCTCCGCTCGAATCCTGCAAACAAACTGCGGGTGTCACTACATTCATTGGGTTCCTTTAGTTTTTTTTCCTCCGGGGAGAGATGTAAACATACCAACCACCTGTGAATTTGTAGTTTGTAGACTGGAGAAGATGTGCGAAGTTTCTAGTACTGATAAATGAATCCACGGCCTTGTTCTAACTATTGAGTTTAGGCTGGGGGTGATGGGGGCGGTAATAATTCCCCTTGGCGGGTCTTTCTCCTGGGGCGTGGGGGTGGGGGGAGGTGCAAGTGAGATTATACTGATTTACTGTGATGCATCCTATGAAATCTCTACGTTAAGGGAAGCTCTAATTTCTGAAGTGTCTGTAGCTCATTATACATCTTATCAAAAGAGAAAAACACGCTAGATTTTTTTTTTTTTTTTTTTGTGGTCGTTGTTTTTGAGTCAGAGACATTCTCTTCAGATTCAGAGCATAAACCTACAGGGTTCCTAAGTGACAAGTTTTTTATAGAGAGGGAGATTATATTAGGTATCTGTGTGTTAACTATTTGGTTAAACCCAGGTAATTTTTTCATCTCATTAACTTCAAGCGTTGGGTTGTGTAATGGAAAGGGCATCATCACTGGGAATCAGAAGACCTGGCTTCCCTGTCTTTTTTGCTCTTGATTTTATGACGTTGGGGACATACTTATTTGGGCTTTCATTTTCCTCATTTGTAAAATGAGATATTGGGCTATCTTGGGTAAAAGCCTGTAATTCTGAGAAAGTTGCCGTATTTCATGGATTTTTGAGATGCCATTTATTTGTAAAGGGTGACGTTATTTTATGTATCATTAAAAAAAATTGCTGCCAATTAAAATATACAATGCTTAAGACCCCATTGATTTTAAGAGCTGTTAAAATGTGTGTGCATTATATTTACGAAATTGGTATTAAATTTTTATAATTGTTTTAAATGTCTTGAATGCATGTGGCATTTTTTACATCTGTTTTATCTTGAGACATATTCCAGAAAAAGGACTGAGATGACAAATTATTGGGGCAAAATCTTGGGGCTTTTCAGATATTAACAAATTCTTTGCTTATAAGTTGTGATAATTAAACTAACAAAGTATCAGTTACTTTGATAAAACCTTTTAGAGCCAATAATTTTTGTGGGGAGAGAAAAAAAATCAAGCCATTTTCTTTTTCTGGGAAACAAGATAGCTAATCAGCATCTGTGCTATAAATCCTGTGCTACCAAGTACTATGTGTTCTGGACAAAGCTGTATTTAACCATTAAAAATGTGACTTGTTTCACACAGTATTTTTTGTTGTTACTGTGGGCAGAGTGATAAATTTTAGGATTATTTACTTAAAATATAGTGGGTGCTTTGGCAGTTTTGAAGTATTTTTTCTAGTGCATAGCTACAGACAAAAAGGGGGGAGGAAATGCCAACTTAAAGATACTTCATTTTTTTGACAAAATAGTTGCATGTATGTAATTTATTCTAGTATAGAAAACTAGTACAGAATTTCTGTATCTAATTTCTTCTTCGGCTTTGAATCTCCTCAAGTTTCAGTAAACTGTAACAACCATCCAAATCCCTAAATTGCTTTTTATGTGTATGTCTAATGAGGAAAGACTAGTCTTTGGACTATACTTATTTATGCATAGGTATGTCAGCAAAATTAATTGTTAATATGCTCTGTCCTTTTGTATAGATACAGTACATGGAAAGTTATTTGCTTTTAATGGGAAGAAATCAGGACCAATAATGCTAATACTTTGGCTCAAGGAAGATAAGTAGCAATAATAAAAGGATATGCAAAGAATGCAGTGATGATGCTTATTTTTCTTCTGTCTAGAAATCTCTATAGTGTAACTTTTAGATGGAAGACCAAGGCTTACTTTGCAAGTTTTTTGTTGCTGTTTGTGGGGTTTTTTTGTTTAATTTAAAGGATGCAAACTTGGGGAAATTTTAAGCATTTACAAGTGGATGATTAGAGTGGTTGCTACACCTGTCGTTGAATACAGATAACTGAAAGTAACCTAAATCTTCATTGCATTCTGGTTCTTACTTTTCTTGGTTATAGCTATGTAAAGCTATAAATTCTGCTACTTCTAACTGCTAACCTCTAAATAAACTAAGTTTTTCATTTGTATAATGCATATTAAATATTTTTGTGATAAGCATTTACTTAGTCTTTGTGCTGCACGTTCCATCAGCTACTGAATATTTTTCTTCCTTTTTGTATGTTTTTAAGTCAAGTAAATAAACCTACTGTGCCCATTTACCACTCTAGCAAATGCAATCTTTTCATTTTCTGACCTTTCATGTGCTTTTTCCCCTTGGAAATGAGGAAATCAAAATATTTTAAAGTATTTGTGTGTGTTTATGTGTGTTTTGTGGTAGAATTAATTTGTGGGGCACAGAATGGAGCAGATCTCAAGTATAGTGAAAAAATAGGATGGCTTCGCAGCAGAAAGGGGACTTGGTTGGGTAGGTAACCTACTTTAGTAGAGTTACCTTTTTTGTTTGAGAAGATAGGCTTATGGATAAATCTAATTTTGTAAACTTGGGAAAAAATATTTCAACTTGGGGTAGCAAAGAATGTGGGGACAGATAATCCTCAGAAAAAAAGCTTTCTGATAGTTTCATAGGCTCAAAATCATTTTTTTTTCACTCCTTCATTGGAGGTGATACAGAAGTTCTCATAGGTATTTACTTGTAGAAAGGAATTTGTGGCAGACACAAATATATGTATATGTAATATAAATATAAAGTAATCCATTATATTCCACTATTAATAGGACATAAACATTTCTTTGAGTTTTAAACAGCCAGTTTCCCTTTGATTGTTACTTAGAAAAGCCTTGGACATATCCATTTCTTGTCATCTATCTAATCAAGCTTCTTGTCTGTTACCTGGATAACCTAAATCTTTAGATTGTGCTTAATTAAACTAATTTTCTTTGTCCTATATATAACTTAGTGTATCATTGAATAACTTCAATAAAGTTAGCTATTTGAAAAAATCATTTGGCAACTTTTTTTTAACCCTTCTTATATCTAGTATTTATTGAATTCAAAGGCTTTAGGGTAGAGATTGTATAAAGATGCAAAATAATTACATTACCCCCATATTCTTAAGAGTCTTAGCAAGTATTGTTAAATGGTAAATACTTAAGTGGATCGTGGCCGTTTGCTGGACATTAGTTTAAGCATCTGCTAGGAAGGCATCTCATCCAGTGATTCTTGAGATATCTTTAGTATGTCTGTTCCTAAAGGATAATTACCTCTTCACATCACTGAGTTAAATAACTTGGGTAGGATGATTAGCTGGTGAATTTTCCTTTTTCTCCTTCTCTTCCTTTTTTGCTTTATTTTGAATGTAGTGTTAAGAAAACTATGTCTTGAGGAAAGAATAAGAGTAACGCTAGTAAGGTAGAAAAGGAGTAATCACTAACTGAGAAGGTGAAAAACCAGGTGAACAGGTTGTTGAAACCAATCATGGTGATGGAAATTTACTGGCTCTACAAAAAAATTCTGCAACTGCTAATTATATCAGCTTTCATTGTTGAATCAGAGATCTTGGGATTCATATTGCATGAATGAGTTTGAAATAATGAAAATGTTCTAAAAGGATTGCTGCTGTTACATTGATGATATTTCCTGTCTATGTTATTAATAGCCTTAAGAGTAGTTGTGAGCCAAAATATTCCTGTATAGAATGTTTAAGGTGTATGTTCATGGTTTCGTAAACGGCTTTACAATATACTGTCGGGAAGAGCATAGATTTGGAGCTTGTTAGACTTAGATTTGAATCCCAGCTCTATTCCATCAGTCACTTGGCCAAATCACTTCATTTTTCTGAGACTGTTCTCTCGATTAACTTTCCTTCAGGTAAAGATTATATAAAACCTTCTGCCCTACTGATTTTTCAGTAGGCATTTTACCAATGTTAGTTTTCTATAAAGTATAGGTATTTGAATAATACTGTAAGGATTTTAAAGGAACTCCTTAATTGATGTCTTTCATATACTTTATATAGAGAACTTCCTAATCTCAAAGTAAAATGTTTTAAAAGTAGGTACTTGAGTATCAATTGATAGGTCTCAATTTCCGTGTCAGTTTAATGGGGAAGGAAGGAAATTTTTTATTTGCAAGCAACAGACAAAAATATGAGAAATAATAAGTATTCAGCAAACTTTCTGGATCTAAGATCCGGCAAAAATTGGTAACATTACTGTTTCAGCAATATTGAGTTAATAAAATTTCAAATTAAATCTTGTTTTTATATAGCCACAAAACCTATTAAGTAGAAATAAAACTAATGAGATATGCAGAATGCTTAAGGAAAAAATACATTAGGATATAAAGCCCATAAAAGAAGACATAAATAAATGAGGATGGGCTGGGTTTGTGGAGTGAAAAAAATCGATACCATCAGGTTATCAATTTTCTCCTAAGTAATCTATATATTTAATGTAATTCCAATAAAAATCACAACAGGTTTTTTGGGATAACTGGATCAAAAGAGATTCTAATGTTGGTAATGAAGATAGTATTTGCCCAAAAGTAAGACTTGTCCAAAAGACTTGTAAGATATGACAAGGAAGGTCTTGTGTTATCACATACCCAAACTTTGTTCAACAGGAGAATGTGGTATTGTACAGGGATAGACAAACAGATCACTGGATTAAAATAGAGATCCCAGGGTTCTGGGATCGAGCCCCACATCCGGCTCCCTGCTCTCGATGGGAAGCCTGCTTCTCCCTCTCCCACTCCCCCCTGCTTGTGTTCCCTCTCTCGCTGTGTCTGTCTCTGTCAAATAAATAAATAAAATCTTTAAAAAAAAGAGAGATTCCAGAGATAGAATTATGCTTATGAGCAGTTGCATTATAATGTATAGCTGTTTAAAATAGAGATATTTGTAAAACCAGCCAAATTATTTTTCAGAAGTACACCATCAGGTTAGCCAGAAGACAAAGCCTTGAGTTTGTAAGTGTAGTAGTAATTGACAGAGTATGTTAGAATTACTTAGATACATGATTAAAGGTGTGGAGTGCACCTACTGTGCTCAGTCATAAATTGTCCTTTTTATCTCATAATTAGGGTCACTGTTTGGAGTATAGCATTTCTGAGTGTTGTGTGAAAGCTGTGTGCAGTACAGCTCTTTAATTCATGCTTGTAGAGGACAAATTTGTGAAATAAAGATTACATTGGGCTTTTTTGTTTTAATATAAGTCTTCTCATATATAATATGTATGATAAAATACATTTTTAGGGAGTAACACATGATATTTAATGAGCATCTACAATATGTGCAGTCCCTGCGCTCAGGAGTTTACACTTCTGTGAGATGGGAGTGGGGACAGATATACCTGCAAATAACCATGCCATGATAATGATCATACCTGAATTTTAATGAAATACTAAAATGGGGAATTGGAGGATTCTGACTATGGAGTTTGAGGTACGCTTCATGGTCTTTCACTCTGAAAATTGAGAGAAGATCATTTTATTATTTTTTTAAGCATTTTATTTTATTTATTTTTTAAGATTTTATTTATTGGAGAGAGCATAAGCATGGGGAGCAGCAGTGGGAAAGGAAGAAAGCAGGCTCCCTGATGATCAGGAAACCCGACATGGGGCTCCATCCCTGGGATCATAACCTGAGCCAAAGGCAGACGCTTAACAGACTGAGCCACCCAGGTGCCCCTGAGAGAAGATCATTTTAGACAAAGGAAATGTGTTGAGCCAGGACAGAAATGTATGATGCTTGATATGATTGAGAGTGGATGGGCTTTGAAGTCAGACTACCTGAGCTGAATCCTGGTTCCCTATATACTACTTGCCATTTGACAGTGGGGAAACAGTCTCTTGAGTTTCTTCATCTTTAATCTGGAGATAATACTGTTCCTTACCTCATAGGATTGAGATTTTTAAAAAATTCTCTCTTAAAGTATAATATATATAAAAAGAACTGCACATATAATAGTACAGCTTGATGAAATGTCATATACTGAATATACCTGTATAACCAGCACCCAGATTAAAAACAAAAACAGTATTTTCAGCATCCTGGGAGGCTTCTACATTCTCCATTGTGGTTTGAGAATTCAATGACATAGTATTTGCAAAGTGCTGGGAACAGTCCCTGCCTGGCATATATTACATCCCCATCAGTGTTAGCTATTAAATTCAGTAGACTATTTGGAAATGGAGCTTAGGAAACGGATACGGGTTGGTAGTATGAATCAGGATATCATTCATATGGTAATGATACCCCCATTGATGTATGTATGACATAGATCATTTAATAAACATTTTTGAATGAATGAAAGAAAAACAAAAAATAGAGCCATGGTTGCAAACTTGGGGGAGCATCTGTGTTTAAGGTAGGGCTAGAGAAAGAAATACAGGGTAGGCAGAGAGCTATGAGAATGTTATGTCATAAAAACCAGAAGAAGAGAGGTAGTAAGCAATGTTAGTTATCTAATTATAGGTATAATTTTAACGGGTAGCCATTATAGGAAAACTAAAATCTAATTACTTGGAACTACCGAAAGACTAGCGTAAAATTTTGCTTAAAATAAGTTTTGTGGTCTCCATTAGGGCACACACAACGTCCCTGAGGGGGAAGGCCTTCTCCCCGTTTCTCCAGCCTCACTGTGGGGTGGATAGTGTTAACTTCACTCCCTGTGTCCTAGATCCTTGTTAGAAACCTGCTTTTCTGTCCACGTACCTTGGACCTTCATCCTGGGGGCTCAAAAAAAAAAAAAAATTGTGGTCTAATTTAGTATTCATATAAACTCTTGAGAGTCCTACTGATCAAAGAGGCTTAAAGTATTGGGAAGCACTGTTCTTGAAGATGAATTAAATGAAAATAAAATTTTTAAATCATTTTTTTAATTTCTGGGAAAATACAGTGTATAAAATGCATTACATTGATATGGTAGTCAGCTTTAAGTGGGAAAGAATGTTCTCGAAAAGAAATTTGAAGAAATCTATTACTTTTTTGATAGGAAAAATAATACAGAAGCCTTTCTTTTTTTATTTTTTTAAAGATTTTATTAATTTATTTGACAGAGACACAGCGAGAGAGGGAACACAAGCCGGGGGGAGTGGGAGAGGGAGAAGCAGGCTTCCCGCGGAGCAGGGAGCCCGCGGGGATCGATCCCAGGACCCTGGGATCATGACCTGAGCCAAAGGCAGATGCTTAACGACTGAGCCACCCAGGCGCTGCTACAAAAGCCTTTTTAAACAATAATCATATAGATGAGGGCAAAGAATGCTGTGATTTGTGAAGATGGCTTTGTAGCTTCTCTCACTCCTACCCACCCCAAACCATTTTTTTTTTTTACTATAAACAGAATGCTCATCATAAAATGTAAATTCAGCACAACACTCTTCTGCTTAAAATCTTCACTGGCTATCCATTGCTTTCAGAATGTCTGGTTATCCTAGCTTTAAGAATTTCAGGATCTTATTTTACACATTTATAATTCCTTATCCACATTTATGAAATCAAAATACTTCTGAAAATACTCCTAGTAAGTTTGTAAAACATTTGACAATAAAAACTGACCTTAAGTGTCAGGAGGCTATTTTTAGTTTTGTTTTGTTTTTCATCTCACTTAGTGTGAGTGTTCATATCTTTCCTGGAGAAATTTTTCTTGAGTTCAGAAAGTTACAGGGCACTTTGGTTTAATTAACTTATGGTATTTATCAGCTTTTATTGTACCCAAACGTTTGTGAGTTTTTTGGTGTGTGATTTTTTTGTTTTTGTTTTTTGTGGGGTTTTTTTGAGCGGTTTTATTTACAAATAGTTAAAAGGATTGACCTTTCATGACTTTTTCTCAGAGGTCTTCCAAAGAAAATCTGCTTAATTTTTTAAAAGTGGAATAAAATTCATTTTATCTTGCAATTACTATATGGATCCATTGGATCCCTTTTATAAGTCTAAAATTTACCATAGGGATTTTATTTTTTCCTATCTTGAAACATTTTGCTATTTCATCTTCCTAGGAATTATTTCCTCCTGTCACTTACTGCCAACCACTCTAAAAAAGACTAATACAGGCGCCTGGGTGGCTCAGTCGTTAAGCATCTGCCTTTGTTAAGCATCTGCCTTCGGCTCAGGTCATGATCCCAGGGTCCTGGGATTGAGCCCCGCATCGGGCTCCCTGCTTGGCGGGAAGCCTGCTGCTTCTCCCTCTCCCACTCCCCCTGCTTATTCCTTCTCTCACTGTCTTTCTCTGTCAAATAAATAAATAAAATCTTTAAAAAAGAAAAAAAAACTAGGGCGCCTGGGTGGCTCAGTTGGTTAAGCGACTGCCTTCGGCCCAGGTCATGATCCTGGAGTCCCGGGATCGAGTCCCGCATCGGGCTCCCTGCTCAGCGGGGAGTCTGCTTCTCCCTCTGACCCTCCCCCCTCTCATGCTCTCTCTATCTCATTCTCTCTCTCAAATAAATAAATAAAATCTTTGAAAAAAAAAAAAAAACTAATACGATAGGAAAATTGAGGAATGTTGGAATCACCTAGAAGGGTGGTACAATAGTGAGATAATTGGAAGACATTGCATTGCCCAAATTTTTGCATCTTTTTTTTTTTTAAGATTTTATTTATTAGAGAGAGAGAGCAAGAGAGAGAGAGCACGAGCAGGGTGAGGGGCAGAGGGAGAAGCAGACTCCCCACCAAGCGGGAAGCCTGATGCTAGGCTCAATCCTGGGACTCCAGGATCATGACCTGAGCTGAAGGCAGATGCTTAACCAACTGAGCCACCCAGTCACCCAGTTTTTGCATCTTTGAAGATGGTATGAAAAAAAGTAGAGACACTGCCTTTATAATTAGCTTTTAGTTTTTTTCTTCAGCAAAGCTGAGGATTTCAAATTGTCCATACTCTGTCCATATTGGTAAAGAAGAAAACACGGGAAGATGTTTGACAATTATTAGATAAATAACATGAATGTAAATAACAGCATCACTCTAGACTCATGATGGTAGTGAAATTGATTGTAAAAGCAAAATCTCAGACTAAGAATCTTCAGATACAGTGTCCTAACTGATTTTTTTTTTTAACTCAGGAATCAGTGAGTGAAAGATAAAGTTTTTCTAAGGATAAGAAAGTAAATGTGGTATTTTTATCCAGTCAATCAATAGGAATGACTTCATTATGTAATAATATTCCATGACAAGATCTTGAACATCTCAATTTGCTAAAAGTGTATCTGGCAGCATTCTTTCCTCTTTTGTGATGTTTGTGCACCAAAATTTACTTCATATAATTCATTAGTGGACAGATGCTGAAGGCAGGTATGTATTCAAAGATAATTGGGAGGAAATCGATGGTGTAGAAAGGAAAAGATTGATTATATTGATCATTCCAAACTTAAAATTGAAAATGTTTTGCAATTACGGAGCAAAGAAGATGACTGTCTCTTAAAACCATCATGTTTTTTGTAGTTTTTTTCCTATTTATTTGACAGAGAGAGAGCGCGCGCAAGAGCACACAAGCGGGGAGAGGGAGAGAGAGAAGCTGAGCAGGGAGACTGATGCAGGGCTTGATCCCAGGACTCTGGGATCATGACCTGAGCTGGAAGGCAGACGCTTAACAACTGAGCCACCCAGCTGCCCCAAGCCATCAAATGTTTTTAAAAATTTTGTAAGCATTGCATTTTGACAGTTCAAGTGCAAAAAGAAGAACCAGAAGTAATGATAAGGTAGAACTCATTAGAGATATATTTGAAATCTGCAATCAGCATTTATGAGATAGAAATGTTCCAGGTTCGTGCATAAAAGTTGATTAGCAGTTCTGTTCAGAGAACATGGTTTGTTTTAAAACCAGGAGCATATGGAATAAAAATTTGGGTCTGCTGCTGCTTTTAAGATTTCTGATAATTTTTTTATTGTTATTATCCCTTATGCTTGTGCAAATAATTTGTCAAATGACATCAAAAATACAAAAGTGCAAAAGGTCCAGTGGACCCAGGTGTAAATGGTAATGGCTCTTTCTTGGTATACTGTGAGTTACGGATCCCAAGAAAACTAACAGTTTTCATATTACATTTAACCACCCCCTACCCCACTAGTAGGCTACTAGTGTAATGTGTTAGTAAAAGTTGTAGGATTGGTTATTTTCTTCTAAAATTCTATGATACAGTTATTTTAATAGTATTGTAAAGGTAGTGGGAGCATGATATATAATATCAAGTGTACAGAATAAAGATGGTTTGTCTTTGGGGTGATTCTGTGAGGAAGTTTAATTTTGCATCTTTGTCAACATTATGAAATATTAAATGTAATTTAAAGAAAATCTGTCTGTAATTTGGTAGATACACAAAATGCCATAATTTGACCTGGAAAATAGAAAAGTCCAACAATGTTGAACATTCAGTTTGGACTAATGAAAAGATCAAATTGTATTTTGTATGCCATGAAAAGGAAAAAAGTGTTTTGCCTATCAGTTACTTTGCCATTTTATCCAAAATTGAAAATAATGCACACACATAGAGAATATGTTTTCCAGGGGAGAAAAAACACATCCAATAATGTGAGTGACAGAAGCAGTCTACATTTTCTTGATTGAGACTTTTTCTCATTCTTTTTACAAGGTCAGAATGAAGATTCTGCTTCTGTTTTATAGTGGCTTCTCTAGAAATTTAGCATGAATATTTCATGCATTCTAAAGTTAATCATTATCTTTACTTTCCTAAACAATGTAAGGACTTAAAATGCTTTAACTTTGATCAGTCCTCTCCTGATTTTTGTGCTGTTATTTTACAGTATTTCAGATTTTAACCCCACAACCAGTCATTGTTGAATACCATTATTTTATATAGTCAGTGATTATTTAAGTTTACCATCATATTTACCACTTAACATGACATTTATTAATTCTGAGATCATTTTCATTCTTCCTAAAGGAAATCTTTAAGAATGTCCTTTAATATGGGTCTACCAGTAACAGTTTTTGTTTTTTGTTTTAATCTCACTTCCTTATTTTTGAGAAGTCCTCACTTAGTCTCTGTAGGCACTTTTTTTTTTTCCCCGCAGTGCTTCTCTTTGTCTTTGTTGGGGCTTTCAAATTAATCTTTCATTATTTGGGAAATCTCAGACATTTTTTTTAGATGTGTTTCCTCTATTCTTTTTCTCCATTTGCAACTCTACTTAGATGTAACTTACCACTTTTTATTCTATCGTCCTTGTCTTTTAATCTCTAATATTTTTCATCTCTTTGTCTCTGTGTGCATAATGAGTAATTGTGGAGATACTTTCGAGTTCACTAATTTTTTTGTCAGCCATGTCTAATCAGTTATGTAATGCCTTTCTAAGTTTCTGATTATAATTTTTATATACTGTATTTCATTTTTGGAAGGTGTGTTCTTATAAAAATCAAAATTCATCTGGTTGTTTTTTTTATCAACTTCTTGGTCCTTGGTCTTAAGTTCTGATAGTCTAATCTTTTACCTTTTTTTTTTCTTTAAGTAGGCTCCACACCCAGTGCAGAGCCCAATGCAGGGTTGAACTCAAAACCCCGAGATCAAGACCGGAGCTGAGGGTACCTGGGTGGCTCAGTCAGTTAAGCGTCCAACTATTGGTTTTGGCTCAGGTCATGATTTCAAGGTCATAAGATTGAGCCCCGCATGGGCTCCATGCTGAGGAGTCTGCTTGAGATCCTCTCCCTCTGCCCCTTCCTCTCTCTCTCTCAAATAAATAAGTAAAATCTTAAAAAAAAAAAAAAAAACTGAGCTAAGATTAAGAGTCAGACGCTTAATGGACTGAGCCACCCAGGCGTCCCTCTTTTACCTTTTTAAGTATACTTACTTTATATTTTATAGTCAATAATTCTAATACTTACAGTCTTTTCAAATTTTTTTTTATTCTGCAAACTCCTGCTTTTAGTAACTTGTTTCCTTATGGGATTTGTTGTGATGTTTTTATTGAGATCTCCTGTTTCTTAGAACATTGTAGCATTTAGAGAGGAAAATGTGTTTTATGGCATCTGAAAGCACTATCAGCTCAGAGATATATTAAACTACTTAGCTTGGAGTTCTCTTAGATAAGGTGAATTCCAGAACCCAAACCTAGGGGAAGGCTGGCTTGTCATAAAGAATTGTCAGGGGTTGGGTGCCTGGGTGGCTCAGTTGGTTGGGCGACTGCCTTCGGCTCAGGTCATGATCCCGGGGTCCTGGGATCAAATCCCATATTGGGCTCCCCCTGCTCTGCGGGGAGCCTGCTTCTTCCTCTGCCTGCCACTCCCCCTGCTTGTGCTCTCTCTCTCTCTCTGTCAGATAAATAAATAAAATCTTAAAAAAAAAAAAAAGTTGTCAGGGGAGGGGTGCCTGGGTGGGTCAGTCGGTTAAGCTTCTGCCTTTGGCTCAGGTCATGATCTCAGGGTCATGAGATGGAACCCCCTGATGGGCTCCATGCTGGGCATGGAGCCTGCTTAGGATTCTCTCCCTCTCTCCCTCTCTCTCTGCCCCCCCCCCCATGCCCACACACTGCTCTCTCACTCAAAAAAGAAAAAAAAAAAAGAATTATTAAAGGAGACTTCTCTCCCCTTTACCCAGAGCCAAGGCTGAGCTAGGAAAGTTTCTTCTACAGTTTTCCCTTACAAGGGAAAATGGACTTTTTTCTAATTCACCTTCTGTGCTGGTTTCTTGTGGGAGTCCCAGAGTTCTAGGCCATTGCTTCCTAATACCTTTCTTGTCTGCTATCACAGAAAATGATATTTGTGCACAGCACACTAGGTACAGTGGGAGATTTCGAGCCCTGGATTAGGGATATTGCAGTTGTAGGCAACAGACCTGGGGCTCTGACCATGTGCACTGCTCATTTTCCCTGAGAACTGTTTCACTGTTACAGAATGGAAGAAAATGTTTTTGTTTAAAGGTGTAAAGAGCAGGGAAATGAATGATGAATCAAAGTTAATGCTGTATATCATAAAATGGTAGCTCTTGAAGCTTATGGTTTTGGGACCCCTAAAGCAGTTATAATTATTGAAGACACCACAGAGCTGTTGTTTATGTTGGTTATATTAATATTTACTGTCTTAGAATTTTAAAAAAATTTATTAAATCATTTTAAAATAAAAATAAGATTACTACGTGTTAACCCCAAATTTCTTTATGGAGCTATAAAAAAATAACTATATTCCTGTCCTCCAATAATAGGGAGACAAGAGGCATTGTTTTATATCTTTACAAAGATTTTTATAAATCTTTTTAATATCTTAATTAAAATGGTTGGTTCTCAGTCTGCTTCTGCATTCAGTCTGTTGCAATAAATTGGATTGAATTATATGAAGGCAATCTGTAATTGAAAAAGGGATAACCTCCTGTATCCTAGCAGTCCTTGGATCATATTTTGAAAATCACTGCTGTATAGAAATTAAAAGAGGTATAGGAATGTTTTCCCTGTTACCAGATGCCACTTATATGGACAAGCCGTTGGTAATGCATAGTTTTTTTAATGCTGGTAGTGACTATAACTTTAGTATAATGTAAATCCAGGTCATATTAATGGAATTTGAAAGCACTAAAAATAGGCTTGGAGTTGGGTATAGGTTAGGGTCGAGACCAGAAATGTAGAAATTAGAATTGAGTTGGAATACCTAGACAGGAGTAATTTAAATTTGTGGTTGTTGGTCATTCAACTTGCCAGTTTGAAAATTGTTTTATGCTCCCCCCAGAATAATACATAATGTAATTAAAAATAGTATAGAAAGCATTCTTTTTTAGATTTTATTTATTTAAGAGAGAAAGAGCACGTGTGCACGTGCATGTGTAGTGGGGGAGGAGAGGGAGAGAATCTCAAGCAGACTCCGTCCGCACCGAGTGTGAAGCCTGATGCAGGGCTCAATCTCACAACCCTTATGAGATCATGACCTGCGCCAAAACCAAGAGTCAGACGCTTAACTGACTGAGCCATTCAGGCACCACTAGAAGGGCTTTTAATGAAAACAACGTTCCCTTATTTTCCTAATCCCTTCTCCCCAATTCCACTTTGTAGTGACTCCCACCTTTAATACGTTCTGGTTTTTTTTCTAACTCCGTATCATTAAATAATATGCTTCTGTTTTTTTTTTTTTTAAATTTTATTTATTTATTTGACAGAGAGATACAGTGAGAGAGGGAACACAAGCAGGGGGAGTGGGAGAGGGAGAAGCAGGCTTCCTGCCAAGCAGGGAGCCTGATGCGAGGCTCAATCCCAGGACCCTGGGATCATGACCTGAGCCGAAGGCAGATGCTTAACGACTGAGCCACCCAGGCACCCCTCTCTGTGTCTTAATTTATTGACTTTTTATGCATTATATTTTTATTTCCTACAATCACAGTTAAGATTTAGTACATACCCTCTCATGCTTCTTATTTCTCCTTCGAAGTTCAGTGATAGGGCTATTTCTCTTATTTTCAGACACTCCATTTCCAACAATGGTAGTCAGTATCTCAGTACTCTCTAGATTAGGAAAAGAATCTTGAAACTCTGGTGCTTTACTTTCCCTCTTTCCCCATCCCATCCCCCAACTTAGCTGTAGTTCTACTTGTGATTAACATTTACATTATATTCTGTAATCATAGTTTATCTTCTGTAATTTAGGTTGATTCTAAAACTTTAAGGCAGAAACTTACTAATATGACTGTAAATAGTACTTAACTGTGAATCCAAGTGGTGGTGTTCTATGATGATCATTCCTAATGTCTTCCATTTTTACAACCCCGTACCACTTAATAAAAGAATCTTCCTCAGTTCAAGTTCAAATGGATGTTTGCTTTTTTTTACACCCTACTGATTGCTTAACTGTGGTGTCTTTTACCAGGATCATGCCTTTCTTGAGCAATGTCCTATTTGCTGAAGTCTTTCATTACCTTTTTTTCCCCAAAATCTTTTTGGTGCCTTGATTATATCTTAATATTTTTCCAGGTTCCTGGTCTACTGTCTATTGTCCAATCCTTTATTTTCCTGGACATCTCTCTCCTGGAGGCTTCTGTCCTTTTTTAACTTCGAGTCCAAGCTTGCTGCCTCTTTGGGCCTGCTGCACAGCTGGTGACCTGGGCTCTCATCTCCCTCCTGGGTTTGGATCCACTATTTATAGGATCCCATGATTTCTTTCTTGGTTTATTTTTTGTTAAAGTACATCTTCATGTCACTTCCAAAGAAAAGGTATATAGGAGGTAAACTCTTTCAGTTCTTGAATGTCAAAAAAAAAAAAAAGAAAAAACCAACAACCACCACCTTTATTCTGTCTTAATGGTTTAGCTGGGTACAGAACTCTGTATTAATAACCATTTTCCCTCGAATTTTTTAAGACATTAGTCTACTCTATTCTAGCACTAGTGTTATCAGTAAAATTCTGGTTTTCGTGTAGTTGTATGCAGGTGACTTGTTTTTCCTCTCTGGAGACTTTGAAAAATATATATATATATAAAAATATATGTATATATATATATTTTTTAACCTTGAGATGTTGTGAAATGCTGTATGTCTCGAGGTGGTGTTCTTTCATTCTGTTTTGTACTCTGTAGGCCCTTTTTTTAAAAGAATTTATTCATTTATTAGAGAGAGGGAGAGAGCACATGCAGGGGGAGCAGCAGAGGGAGAAGGTGAAGCAGGCTCCCTACTGAGCAGGGGGAGCCTGATGGCGGAGCTCTATCCCAGGACCCTGGGATCATGACCTGAGCTGAAGGCAAATACTTAACGAACTGAGCCACCCAGGCACCCCTCTGTAGGCCCTTTAAATTGGAAAATACGTGCCTCCCTTCCAGAGTGGGAAATATTCTTTCTTAATTTCTTTTATTTGCTTTTTTTCTTTTCTTTCAGAATCCCTTCTAGTTGGATATTGGACTTCCTAGATTTATCTTCTCTTTTATAGTTTTTATATCCTGATCTTGTCTATATCCCTTAATTTTATCTTCTAACTGGTGTTAAGTTCTTATTTCATGGATACAAATTAGAGTCTGTGAAAATTCTTGTTTGTTACATTGAGATATCCATTTCCTGCAGGATCATTCCTGTTTCTTTTGCAGTTTATAGTAGGCTTTCTTCGGACTGGTGATTTTGGTCGGCTGTCTATTTTGGTAAGGACTCTGGCTGGTTTCACTTTCTGGTAAGCAAGGAGAGAGCTGGCCATTAATTAACCTCCAGGTTAAGTCCAAGAATATAAAAGTGTTATTGCTTTTTAATATAAATAATTCCCTAAATACTTTCTTTACCTTTTTCTCCCCCCCAGAGAAATACCCTTCCATTTTATGTATGATTCTTCAAGTATTTCTTAATCTTGTTCATCCCATATTTTTATGTTTGTTTTGTGATTTATTAGTTTGTCCTGGTTTAAAACTGATTTATTAGATTTAATTTATTCACAAAGGATATTATCTAAAGCTTCTTTTCTGCTGGATGAAAATGAAAGCCTTTGCATATTTCACAAATATGTTTTTATGGCACAAGATGTGGGTTTTTATTTACTTATCCTATTTTATTTTAAAAATCATTTAGTGACCATTAAGTCTTAAGTTTTATGTAGGGATATAATTTAATACCTTTTATTCTAACACTACAAACTAGGCAAAACCTTGGTTTAAAATATTTCAACCTAAGATTAATTTTGCTTAAACTAATTTGAACTTGATATGACCTGAATTTTTAAAAATTTACTTACTTTTTATTAGACTTAGCCACTAGATATTTAATTGAATTGGTATAACCCAGGCTGGTCAGATACATCACATAGAAGGCAATTTTCTAAGGATATTTCAGATTGAAAGAGAATTTCCCAGATGGGTTTAAGATGACAAACTAGAAAATCTTTATTCTGAACAGCAGACCACTGCCCTAGCCCTTAACCCGTGGGAATTGGAACTAAATCATTATTCTTCATGATGCTTTTGGTAGAGGATATGGTTCCAGCCATATCTGAGCAGATCTGACTATACAGATCAGAGTTAGGTTAGGCAGCCCTAGGCATGTAGTAAATGATAATTGCTAAGTGAACTGACATCTTGTTATATGGTTCCTGGGAAGGGAGATTATAAGATTTATTGTTCAAACTGAGACACATCGGTGTGGGAGCATACTGTTAATAATTATGGGGGGACAGTAGGCTTAAACCAGAGCATATCATCATCCCTTTTTTAGTCACATGGACCTTTAAGGATCAGAGGCAGTATAAATCAAATTGCTTGCCTAGTTGACTTGACATTCCTATTCTATTCCCACTTTGTTTTTTGTCCTATAGGACAAATTTTGGAGACCAGGAAGTGTGAACAGATATTCAATAAAGAGCAGTGGGATGAATGGAAACTGTATAGGAATCCAAGATTATCTGAATTTTTACATAACCAAACCCTTTTTATGCAGTGTAGTCTGAATGTGTGAAATTTTATCAGTAAATGTTAAATACAAGCTTCACAGAACTGGTATATTTATATTTTAAATATAATTCTTTTTCAGTTCTAGGAATTTTGAAGAAATATAATGTTATTGGCATTTTTTCTTAAGGATATGGAATTATCCATAGAAAATGTCAATCCCAAACCAATTTTTCCACTATTACAATTTAAATTTCCCTTTTCCTGTCTTTTAATTGTCATATATGTAGAAAATATTAGCTACTTTTAATATCAAAATGTGGAAAACCTCATCCAAATATAAATTATAAGAGTTTCTTTGGACTTTGTTCTAAGTTTTTGTTTTTTTTTCTTTTTCATATTGGGCTGAAATCTGCCACCCTTCCATCCATTGGTTCTAGTTCTGTTCTCTGGAGCAGCATGGAGTAAGTCTCTTCTATTAGAAGGCAGCTCTCATATCTTCCCCAGTCACCTCTTCTAGACTGAATGTTCCCAGGTCTTCCACTTTTTATGTGAAGTAATAGCCATACTTATAAGCTTCATATTGATTCCCTTTGAATACATTATAATTATCAGTGTTTTCCCTAATACAGTTAAAATGTGATGGCCCCAAATTTTAATTCTATGCCATATTTGTATGGTAGTGTGCACACCAGTGAAGAATATCCTGTACTATAACCCTTGAATCAGGTACTTATTAGAGCAGCTTCAGCTTATGTCAGGTATTTTTTTCTTAGCTATTCTTAACTGTTGGCTCATATTAAGACTTATGGTCATCTAAAACCTGTCAGCTAAATAACTGTTGGGGCTCTCCTTTTTTTAGAAGGCATTTCTGCCTTGGTAATAAAGCTTTAGCAAGTGTAATTGTGAGTGTTTTAGAAAACCTAGACCAACAAATATACTTTGATGTGCTTAACATCTGTAAGCCTTGGTTTTATGTGACATAGACTCTCAATTTAAAAGTTAAAATTTTTAAAAAGTTAAACATCACTCTGAGAACTTTACCTGGAAATTTTATTTGATTTACAGTTTTGGAAAATGTTTTTGCCTCTTTGAGTTTTAAATGGTTATGATTGCAAAGTATCTGGCTTAGGTCTCCTTTTGCAACATGTGCTACATTTTTGAGAGAAAAATAAATGTGTATAATGAAAGGCTGCCTGTAACTTGAGTAATTTACCTAAATTAATAGAGAGTCCATTGTAGGTTTTGTGCCCTAGAGCAAGATTTCTCAACCTCAGCACTGTTGACATTCTTTGGATAATTCTTTGTTGTGGGTAGCTGTCCTGTGCACTGTAGGATATGTAACAGCATCACTGGCTTCTACCCACTAGATGCCAGTAGCACGCATCACCACCACCTCCTCTGCAGTTTGACCATCAAAAATATCTCCAGACATGGCCAAATGTTCCTGGAGGGCAAAATCTCCCCCAGTTGAGAACTACTGCCCTAGAGTATCAGAAGTATTTAAGTCAACTGGGTAATAGTTTTCTACTTTAAATGTTTTCTACAATTGGAGTTAGAATTTAGTATTTTTAACATGATTTCTTTGTAGAGATTTTTTTTTAACTGTAGAACATAATAAAGAACTCTACAAGCAACAAATACTTTTTTAAAGATTTTTTTTTTTTTATTTATTTATTTGAGACAGAGAGAATGAGAGAGAGAGAGCACATGAGAGGGGGGAGGGGCAGAGGGAGAAGCAGACCCCCTGCCGAGCAGGGAGCCCGATGCGGGACTCGATCCCGGGACTCCAGGATCATGACCTGAGCCGAAGGCAGTCGCTTAACCAACTGAGCCACCCAGGCGCCCACAAATACTTTTTTTAAATTCCTAGTTTCATCAAGTTTTCCTTTCTTCCTAATACTGCATTTTATCCCAGTTTGTCGTCCCTGCTTTGTGATATGGTCCATGATCTTAAGCATAGTATGTGTGACTGTCTAATGTATTAAGATTAAGGAATAAAAATTATAACAGTAACAAATACGGTATTGACTAGGCTTATTGAGTTCAAATACTTGGTGTTTTGTAGTCCATGATTAAATTTCTTGAAAATGTGCTTTTTATTTTGTTAAACTCTTAGATTTTAAAATTAAATTGTATTATGTTTATTCTTCTACTCCGCAATATAGCCAGCAGCCAGCTTCGGGTGTAGCCTACTCTCATCCAACTACAGTTGCTAGCTACACTGTCCATCAGGCTCCAGTAGCTGCTCACACAGTTACTGCTGCCTATGCACCAGCGGCCGCCACAGTTGCAGTTGCCAGGCCTGCTCCAGTAGCTGTTGCAGCTGCTGCAACAGCTGCTGCTTATGGAGGCTACCCCACTGCACATACAGCAACTGACTATGGTTATACCCAGAGACAACAAGAAGCACCACCACCACCACCCCCAGCTACTACACAGAACTACCAGGTAAGAAAACTACTAGTTTCAATAGTCTTAACACGCAGGTTTCAGTGACCCCAGTGTATGATACAATGTCCAAGCCAGTGCTTATCATATTTGGGTCTTCCAAAATATAACTCTGATGATAGAAATGAATGTGTATTCTTAGGTAATTTAGGGGCATAGTCCAAGCATTAAGTTCCCTTGCAGTGAGTTTTTAGAAATAATTCCCCTGAGTCCATTCCAGTCCATTTTATATCTATGTCTGTTTTAATTAAAAATATTTTACATTAATTGTTAAATATTTAACCAAGGTTTTCAGAAAAATGAAGACATAGGGAAGATGCTCCTTGTTTGTACTATGGCAGTATTCCTCTGTCTCCTGTTTTGAGAACCATGAGCCTAAACTATATGGGCCAAACAATTACATAGTGTCGTCTTAGTACATAACAAGAGCAGAAATTCTGTTGCCTGTACATTCTTCCCTCAAAGTATTCTTTCTTAGTATGTAACAGAAATTGATGCTGCTCTTATATCCTGTAGTTGCTTTTGGTTAGTCTTATTTGGGACATGAAGCTCTAATTCCCTTTTATAGTACTGTGTTTATTATGGTACTAAATTACTACTTATTTAAATTTGGTTCTAATCTTTTATTTTTCTTATAAGATTTATTTATTTGTTTGAGAGAGAGCATGCAGGAACTGGGGAAGAGGGAGGGAGAGAATCTCAAGCAGACTCCCTCCTGAGTGCAGACCCTGATGCAGGGGTCAGTCTCATGACCCTGAGATCATGATCTGAGCCGAAATCAAGAGTCAGACACTTAACCGACGGAGCCACCTAGGCTCCCCTGGTTCTAATCCTTTAATAACCTGCTTTCTGTTTGTTTGCTTTAGGATCTTCTGAACTTTGCCTAGTTTTTCTATATTCTTTTTAAAGTATATGAATTTATTTTGTTAAGTAATGAGTTGACATATAAATTATAACAGTATTTTTTATTAATATTTGTCAAGTTACGGAGCACCTGGGTGGCCGAGTTGGTTGGGTCTAACTCTTGATTTCAGCTTGGGTTGTGATCTTGGGGTCATGGGATGAGCCCCACAGTGGACTCTGCTCTCAGTGGGGAGTCTGCTTGAGATTCTCTCTCCTTCTCCTTTGCCATGGCCCCCTGTGCTCTCTCTCTAAAATAAGTAAATAAATCTTTAATTAAAAGATATTTGCAAGTTACTAAACTCAGAGTTCCTTTTGCTATGTGTGATTATTTTCATTATGTCCAGAGATGAAATGTAATAAATTTCATTGTTTTTAATAAGGTGTGTGAAGCCCATAGTTTTCTGGGCCCTGCCTACTTCTTCAGCCTTTCCACCTGCATACCTTCCCATCCCTCCTCACTTTGTTTAGTGAATTCACCCAGCTCACCTTGATCTTCACTGCCTTGGAGATTTATATATAGTGTTCCTTCTCTCTAGAACCTGTGTTCCCCTTTCCTCTCCTCCACCCGGAAGCTTCTATTCATTATGTTAAAGATAGTGGTAAACAGGGGCACCTGGGTGGCTCAGTCAGTTAAGCGTCCCTCTTGATCTCAGCTTAGGTCTTGATCTCAGCTTAGGTCTTGATCTCAGCTCAGGTCTTGATCTCAGGGTTATGAGTTCAGGCCCTGCGTTGGGCTTTGTGCTGGGCATGGAGCCTATTTTTAAAAAATAAGTTGTTAATAATAATGGTAAATAAAAAAGAATGAAAAGAAAGCTGGAGTAATCACAAAGCTTAGGACATGCAAGTGGTCTTTACTATGAGATCCATTTTTAAAGCAAAACTTCTATGAATTTCTTAATAGATTTTTTTTTAAGATTTATTTATTTGAGTGTGAGAGAGTGAGGGAGCGAGCAGGGGGAAGGGAGAGTGAA
This sequence comes from Phoca vitulina, assembly GCF_004348235.1. Taxonomy (NCBI): domain Eukaryota; kingdom Metazoa; phylum Chordata; class Mammalia; order Carnivora; family Phocidae; genus Phoca; species Phoca vitulina. Next base: position 25,284,234 of record NW_022589720.1, on the reverse strand, counting down.
TCCTCAAGCAGATACCTCCCCCATCCCCTCCCCCCACCCCCACCCAAGGCACAACACCAGATTTGATCCCAGGACCCTGAGATCATGACCTGAGCCTAAATCAAGACTGCCGCTTAACTGATGGAGCCACCCAGGTGCCCCTTTCTTAATAGAATTTTAAAGATAAGCATTATTTTAAAATGTGTCGGTGATTTTTTTTTTCTGATGTAAAAGTTAAACATGCTGCTTGAAATGGTTTTGACCTTATTTTCAAAGTCCAAAATGAATGCCCTTTGTTTTGAATTTGACTGTTATACCTAGGTCAATAGTTAGGTTTTTTTTTCCTTTATTACACTTTTATATAGTAGAGTTAGGGATTTTTCCTGCCACTTACAGCAAGATTTTCTTCCATTCCCTTTCTCTAGGACTCGTACTCATATGTGAGATCCACCGCTCCTGCTGTAGCGTATGACAGTAAGCAGTACTACCAACAGCCAACGGCAACTGCTGCTGCTGTAGCAGCCGCTGCCCAGCCTCAGCCTTCTGTTGCTGAGACCTACTATCAGACAGGTGGGTTTGACTGGCATACACAGTGTCATGGAAAACTACTGAAATATATTATTCAGTGTGCTTAATGAAGATACCCTTTTGAGTCCACCTAAGCTATTGTGTTCTCTTACCTCAAGAAGCAGATTCTAGCCATGTCCTTCTCTTCTTCTGCTGCATACCTTTGAGTACCAGAGTGAGAGGGCTATGAGGGCAAATCGTAATCATGCCCTTCTCTCCCTGAAATGTATTTGATTTCTAGGAGTTGTGATAACTTCTGGCCATATCCTTACCTTCGCCAGAAATGCCCAGAACATACTGCTGATTGCCTTTGTGTAACCAGTGGAAACCCTTGGTGGGCCTGTATTTTTAATTCATCTTTCTCTGATCAGTAATGACAGTTGGTTCTGTTTCCAGCCTCTGATATTACAGTAAATGTAATGGTTCAAATACAGGAAATACTTTGTTTTCAAGGAAGCCTACGTATTTATAGTCTTTATTTCTTTTGTTTTTTTTTAAGATTATTTTATTTTTAAAGATTTTATTTATTTGAGAGAGAGAGCACATGAGAGGGGGGAGGGTCAGAGGGAGAAGCGGGCTCTCCACTAAGCAGGGATCCCAATGTGGGACTTGATCCCAGGACTCCAGGATCATGACCTGAGCCGAAGGCAGTCGCTTAACCAACTGAGCCACCCAGGTGCTCCTTATTTTATTTTTTTAAAGATTTTATTTATTTGACAGTGCGCACACTTGCACGTGCACAAGCAGGGGGAGTCACAGGAAGATGAAGAAGCAGGCTCCCCGCTGAGTAGGGAGCCCGATGTGGACCTCCATCGAGGACTCTGGGATCATGACCCAACCCAAAGGCAGATGCTTAACCCACTGAGCTACCCAGGCACCCCAAGATTTATTAAATTTTAAAGAGTGTGTGTGAGCAGGGGGAGGGACAGAGGGAAAGAATCTCAGTCAAGAATCAGATGCTTAACTGACTGAGCCACACAGGCACCCCTTGTAGATATTTTGATAGAGATTCAGCTGAAAACCTTTAAAACAAAGCTCTCTGAGTTCAGAAAAGTAGACAGTTCCTTTATTTTAGTTATTTTTGAAGGACCATAAGAGTGTGGGTAGAGCCTTGGATTAGGAAAGAGTAGGACTGGCTTCTAGTACTGGCCTTACCACTAATGTGGTTGAGTGATTTTTACCTCTTTTCATCTCTGTTCTCTTATTTGTAAATGAGGTAGTTGACCCAAATCTCTCTACGGTACTTTTAGTTCTAAGATTTCTGTGAGTCCCTTAAAAGTGGTATAAAAATATTTTGAATTATAATGACCAACTTTTCTTATAGTTTCTTCTCTAATAATATGTGGGTACACTGATCTGTAGTGAACTTCCTGGTTAATTATCAAAGTTAGATTGTGTTAAAGAGTCAGAAGAGTCTTGATTTAGTCTTAGCTCTGACATTGACTGTGTGCCTTGTAAGCCATTGAGCTCTTGGAACATTAGTTTCCTTTTGTAAAATGTCCTCATCTGTGTGTTGTGTGGGTCAAGTTTTATACTGCATGTAGATAACCATTTTATAAACTTTTAAGTGCTGTTTATTTAAGGTGCCTTAACTCAGCATAAAGTGAGTTTGGCCCCCTGATAACTGGGCCTTTATCAGGAATTACATTTGTATGCTTTAGTGATCATTAATAAAATTAATTATTAATTTAGGGCTTAATAATAAGGTTCATAAGATTCTTAAAGCGTACATTTATTTTGAATATGGTCAAAGGCAGCAGAAAGTTTAGCAGAAACATGAATGGTAGCCATTTAAAAACAGCTGCACTCAAGCTGTTGATATTTGAAGAATTAAAGCAGTTTTTTTTTTTTTTTTTTTTTTTAGATTTTATTTATTTATTTGACAGAGAGATACCACAAGTAGGCAGAGTGGCAGGCAGAGGGAGAGGGAGAAGCAGGCTCTCCACTGAGCAGGGAGCCACATGTGGGGCTTGATCCCAGGACCCCAGGATCATGACCCGAGCTGAAGGCAACCGCTTAACCGACTGAGCCACCCAGGTGCCCCGATATTTGAAGAATTAAGTCAGTGGCACCTTGTGAGTTGGAATTAGACTGAAGTTCACTACAGATAAATTAATAAAATATGAATGGTATATGAACAAGTTCGATATAATTAAACATTGAATGAAATTTTTACTGTGAATTGAAATCATATTTGAGGCTCTTTATTCTGTTCACAATATTAAGCACAACCCTCAGGTTAGACTGACTATCCTAAATACACACGCGCCTTTTCTGACAACTTTATTAGTACCTGTTTTAAGTAGTACTGCTATTTCAGTTGGTTGTTAATTTGGACAAAATGCCATTCTGGAAATACATAGAAAGCAACTGGGAAGGGATGGTAAATGAATTTTATGTAGATGTTATATTTTATTCAGTTGGTAATAAGAATTTCAACCCTTTTGCCAAGAAGAAATTGCTAGCATTAAATTTACAGTTGATGTTTACACTTTTTCTAATTTTCAAGAATATTGGTACAATAACTGTTGAGGTTCACCTTTCTAATTTTCTGAAATCTCTTTGCCATTTTAGCCCCCAAAGCGGGTTATAGCCAAGGTGCAACTCAGTATACACAAGCCCAGCAAACTCGACAAGTGACAGCCATAAAACCAGCCACACCAAGTCCGGCTACCACTACTTTCTCCATTTATCCGGTATCTTCCACCGTACAGCCAGTAGCAGCTGCAGCGACTGTGGTGCCGTCCTACACCCAGAGTGCTACTTACAGTACCACGGCAGTTACTTATTCTGGTAAGACGGATAAACTGTGTTTAAATGAGTAAGCAAATCAGAAACTTACTAGAAACTGTCTTGATGTTCTGTGGCATGATCTTATCCCAGTAGCAAGAATTGAATTAATTGATAGGTGTTGCTTTATGTATATAATGTGACAAATGGACCATACTCTAAGTTGTGTTTTTAGGGTTTTTGTTTTTTTAAGCCAGGAGATATTAACAATGTAAAATGCTCTTTGAGCATTTGAAAGCCAGTCATGCATGAGTCCTGGGCCTTGCATTGCAGTTAGAGAAAATAAGACCTAGTATTTTACAGGGTCATTTTTTTTCTGACTTTTCCAAATGAATTTGAAAACTTAAGGTTAACATTCAGGGACTACCACTGACAAATAGTATTGTTTATTTCAGCCACCAGGGAACTATTTCTTTATTCTCAGGAGTAAGTAATCTTGAAAATATTGGGTAGCCTTTGTAAATATCCATAAGATTGTTATATAACATGTGTCTTGGAAGGACAGAGTAGCTCTATTTTCCTTAAATAATCATATGTTTATTTTATTATCTTATTACGGAAATTATATATTTCCTTAATCGTTATATTAAGAGAAATATATTCACTAAAATCTCGCTATGTCCACTGCTTTTGCTAATTTCTAGCTAAGGTACTTTGCATTATTTCAGTGATTAAAATCACATGTTGCTTTTTTGTAGACATGTAACCTTGTACTACTATATGGTTTGTTCTGCATTTATTTCTCTCTCAATACCTTGTCTTGTTCTATGGATGATTTAAGACAATATGGGCAATTTCAGTTTTTGATAATTCATCGCAGTTTGGGTGTTAAAAGCCTAACTACTGAATTAAAAAATTTTTTTGTTGTTTTTCAGAGTTTGTTTTGAGAGAGAGTGCAGGGGCACGTGCTTAAGCAGGGGAGGAGGGGCAGAGGGAGAGGGAGAGAGAATCTTAAGCAGGCCCCACACCCAGCATGGAGCCCAAGTCAAGAGTCAGATGCTTAAGGGACTCAGCCACCCAGGTGCCCTGTTTTTCAGATATTTTTATTTCTTATCCTATGATAAATGTTTATGCTGGGTGCTGGGGATACGGTGGTGAATTAGGCAGACGTGGAGTGTTTAGGAACAAGTTTGTTGTGGCTGGAATACAGGATATATGGGGTAAATATCAGGAGATAAGGCTGGAAATGTCAGTGTGAAAAGCCTTGCAGGCTCTGTTATGATGTCTGTCTTTATCTTGTGGGCCAAAAGGGTGCCCAAAAGGAGCAATGGGAACAGATTTATAAGTTAACTGTGACAACCGTGCAGAAATGAATTGGGAGTGAGGAGAGGTTATTCCTAGATCTGTCATTCAGGATTGCCCAGATACAACTTTTCTGCGCCTCTTTATCTCTAATTAATTTTTATTTGTATCTGATTAATCAGTTATAACTATAAATGGAATTATTTCAGTCAGCTCTGACTGGACACATTTTTTTTTTTAATGTCCACATTCAACAAAATAAGGAGTACGATAGTATCCTTTCCTGTTATTGCTTCTGTCTTAAATGTTCTCCTCCTCCCTCTCTTTTCTGTCTCTCTTCCATTGTCTCCGTTGCTTGAATGTATCTTACACAGGATGAAGTTAATTATTTTTATTTACTGCTATATTACGTGAGTAATACATCATTTAAAATAGAAACTATAGATAAAAAAGAAAATATTAAATCACTGGACATGTACCCCTAGATACTAATTGCCATTAACATTTTGGTGCATGTCTTTCTCTAGTTTTCTTCATGGGAATATACATATGCAGTATATACATTTTGTTATAAAAATGAATTTGTCCAGTGCATACTGTTTTGTTAATCGCTTTTTTTCTCACTGTGAATGTTCTTTCATGTCACCAAGTATAAGATACATCATTCTTTTGATTTATATTTTTCCCCAACTTTTTATTTTAGGAAATTTTAATTCTGCAGGAAATTTGAAAAAATAGTGTAAAGTCTATATACCACTTACCTAGATTTACCAGTTATTAATATTTTATCATATTTGCTTTATCTCTTAAAACATTTCAAATGGGTCAGCATTATATTTATAAGTTGCAGATGACCTGGTGCTTTGCCTAGAATTCTTCAGCCTGTATTTCCTAAGAATAAGGGCATTCTCTTACATAACCACATGCAAATATCAATAAAAGGAATTGAACATGGATATTATCTAATTTCTTCAGTTGTCCACAAGTGTTTCTTATGGCTGAGCTTTCTGTTTGGTGTGTTTGTGCTTTGTTTTAAATTCAGGGTCTAATCAAGGATTGTGGATTGTACTTGGTTGTCATATCTTGTTAGTTTCAGTTTCCTTTAATGTAGAATAATCTCCTATTTTTACCTTGTCTCTCCTGACCTTGACATTTTTTAAGAGTTCAGGCCAGTTGTCCTATAAAATATCACAATCTGGATTTACCTGCTTTCCTTATGCTTAGATTTTGGCAGTTTTCTAGTCAGTAAAACTACCGAAGTGAACTTTTTGCATTTCATCACATCAGGAGCAGATAAGTAATGCTGTAAATTCCTTATTGATGATGCCAAGTATAATCACTGGTTGAAGTGGTGACTACCAGATCTCTCCATTTTAAGGATACCTTTTCCCCTTTGTAATTAACCAGGTAATCTATGGGCCTGTTACCCAATTACTTTTCCCTCTATGGTGTTAGATCCTTTGAAAGTCTCTTAACTGAATCAAGTTCTACAATGATGGATATAAAATCTTTTTACATTGATTCTTAGCACTCTTCTCTAAGGAAGCATCCCCTCTCCTCTTCTTTTCTAGTATTACTATAGACTCATTCTCTTTTGTTTAGTGTAGTATAATCCATTACTCTCATTTTTCTTTTTGAGGCACGTTTTCCCAAATTTGGCCAGTGAGAATCCTTTTCAAACTCGCTCCTGAGCTGTTTGGACTTGGCATCATTATTCTTTGAGCACTTTTTCCTTTTTTTCCTTCCACAGTAAGATATTACTGATACACTTCAAGCATTTCATGCCCAAGACTCACAATCAGCCATTTCACAAAGGAGCTGTGGTTTCTAATATGGTATTTAGAAATCAGAATCTATGCTTAGAAATATATAGTTTTTAATGGCTGCATAATACTTTATTGTATGGTTGTACTATATAGATTTTAAAGCTTCTTTCTTGCTTGGGATGCTAGGTTTCATATTAGGGAAAAACTAGAAATAACAGTGGGTAAAATAATCCTTGTATGAAAAGATTCGTGTATTTGCAAGTTGTTTCCCTAAGATAAATTCCTAGAAATTCCCATTATGTCAAAGGGTAAGCTCTTTAAAAAAAAAAAAAAAAATGTGATACACAATGTGAAATTGCCATCCAAAAAGATCATTGTTAGGACTTCTGAGTTCTATGTGTGCAATTTTATATCAGCTACAATTTAGGTCAGCTATATTTTTCATTTCATTAAACTTAGTTCTAGAATCTTGGTACCTGCTAAATGGTGGCTTGTAACGTGCTGAATTTACTACTGAAATGGTATGTTTTTGTTTCTGATATTGTACATTTAAAAATTATATTTTAATATGTAACTTACTAATTGATAAGCATTTTTAATTATTTTTTTTTCTAGAGGGGGAGGGGGGGAGAGGGGGAGGGAGAGAGAGAAACCCAAGCAGGCTCCACGCCCAGGGCATAGCCCAACATGGGGCTCAATCTCACAACTCTGAGATCATGACCTGAGCCTAAATCAGAAGTCGGATGCTTAACCAACTGAGTCACCCAGACGCTCCTGGTAAAAGTATTTTTTAAGTGAAACTGTTTTAGCCCTAAAAAATTGAACTTTTGCTTAGAGATTCAACCTTATATTTGTTTTCCCATAGTGCTTTTACAAGAAATGTACATTTGTTTGCTAGTAGTCATAGGAGATTAAGTAGTAAGCTATAGTTAAGCTCACCTTTTGTTAGTTTTAGACTACAGGTGTGCAAATGAAGGAGATTATTTTATAAATATTAAGCCTAGCCTGATGATTTTTGTGGTTTAAATAACTCAGTGTTTAAAGCACCTCACGATCTCTTAGCCTCAGTTTTCTCATCTGTCAAGTAAGGGTAATAATACTTGCCTAACAGGTCTGTTTTGAGACTTCACTGTGTCTGGAACACTGCCCCTCATACTGTGGATTCTCAATTTAAAAAAAAAAAGCTAAACTAAAAGTCCTGGTCATCCAGCATTGTAGGATGCTATTGCCCTTATGTTACTTTTTATTTTCTTGATACATTAATTCATGAGGTTACATTTAAGTGGCATTTTTGCAGTTTCTGTGCACAATAGCTAGTCATTTGGAAAATGTCTGTTTAAAAAATTTCATATAAAAATCATGGTCCTAGCCAGTTATCATTTAAAAATAGCTTTGTTTGTTTTAACTAGACAATTTATGGTGTTTTAAGAGTGAAATTTAAACTGTACATGTTTCTGCCTATCACTTTGAAGGTATTTGGTCTTCTGTCACATTTTTAAGTAACATATGATATTGGTAAGACTGACCAGAAGAGTTTATTGATCTGTAGTTTTTCCTTCGATCAGTTATACGAGTTGTTTTCTAATTGTTTTTTATCTGATCATAATGCTTATTATTGATATGCCTACCTGCTTCTTCCTATTTTTACTTTTAGATGTTTTCTTCTCTTACCATACTTTCTATCTTTATAAGCATTTATATAGTTTAATAGCCTGACATAAAAGTCTAGGAAGGCTTTTCATGCAAATTACTTGGTTGCATTGTTTTCTGGATATTTCTAGTTTCAGGTGCCTGTGATTCTCACTTACCATGCATCTTAAATCCTCACCTTTCCAATTCCTGTTTTCTTTCCTATGTGTGTAGACGCCTCAGAGCTAGTGGGTCATAAGTCTTTTCTTTTCAACATAGCAGTCTGCATTTGAGAGAGGTTCAGTTTTCCTTAAGTAGTTCTTCTGTGCCATCCTGGCAACTAGGAATATTTTGCTTGAGCCTTACGTGACTCTTGGCCCACTTAATTCCACTTCAGAAAAAAAGGAAGTTTTGCAGTGTGATCAATAGGGAGTCCACCAAATTTCCAGAGATCTTAGTTTAGAAAGGAGAGAAGTTTTCCAGTTTTGAGGTAGGCTTATGAATAAAACCCACAACTTTGTCAAATTTAAAACTTCTGTAGATTTTTAAGTCTATAAATCACTGAACATAAGCAACATGTATGTTATGTCTATGTCAGTAACTAGCTTGGTGTACTTTATCATTAGAGACTTTGAACAATGGAAATGGATAGAATCAAGCCATGCATTCAACCAGAAAATACAGTGCTCTTTTTCTTTTGGAGAATGAGAACCAATGTATTTGGTCCTTAATTCCAAAATTTTTTATCTGTTGTCCTGTATATTCATCTGAACTCCAGCTCCATATCACAGATGTCTGCTAAGGTTTCTTCACCTTGCTTCTCCAAACCAGCTTCTCTCAGCTCCTTGCTTTGATCAGTTGCACAACCCCATCAGTCAGTCACTAGAACTCAAAGTCTTGGTGTGTTTTCCTGTTCTTTTAAATCTTCTATCCTCTCAGGCATCAAGCATATACTTTCATGAGTTTCTTTTTTTCCTATCTAATATCCTAGTACAGACACTCCTTCAAATTCAACCCTTCCCAAATTGTGTGCAGAAGAATTCTTTTTGGGAAAATATTAACAGATTCTGTAACCGCGTACGTTTATCACTCTGTCGTATCCCACCAACTGAACTATAAGTTTCTCGAAGTCAGGGACCAAATCTTAGACTCTTTTATGCCTTTTTAACACCTGGCACGTGTGGAGTTAAAAACTTGTTGATTGACTTGTATAAAAAGAGGGTAAATAAGATTTTTCCAGGTTTTGTGAGATACTCATTATTTGTAAATATGCACATGTAAACCTACCTTTACTAGCAGAATTTATTGAATTTAAATTCATATCATTTAACTTGGCCTTTGGTAATTATATAACGTACTCTTTGTTTGATTTTATTTGTAAGGTACATCGTATTCAGGTTATGAAGCAGCAGTGTATTCAGCTGCATCCTCCTACTACCAGCAGCAGCAGCAGCAGCAGAAGCAGGCGGCAGCAGCGGCGGCAGCTGCCGCTGCAACAGCTGCCTGGACAGGGACCACCTTTACTAAAAAAGCACCATTCCAAAATAAACAACTGAAACCAAAACAGCCTCCCAAACCGCCCCAGATTCACTATTGTGATGTTTGTAAGATCAGCTGTGCTGGACCACAGGTACTTATGTTGTATGTTTTACCACGAGCCTTCAAGTTATTTTTGATAGTCAAGTATGGTTGATAGTCTCACACTTACAGAGGTTTACATTTTCTTTCCTGTTAGCTTTTAGCTAACACATACATATTTTGCTGAACAGTCTTTTTTTAAGAGGTATTTGTATTGAGACGTAAGAATTCTATTAAGAAAAAATTTTAAACATGATTATGTTAATGAAAAATGGGTAAATTATACTTTTTTCATGAAAGATACTTTGCTCCTTAAATAAAACTTAAATTTAACTTAAAAGTTGTAATTTCAAATTAATTGGGGTTGGGGGTAAGATTGACTTTTTATTTCTTTTAGCGTCCACAGCTTGCTTTATAAAGCCTTTATACAAAATTCTTCAGCTTAGCACAGTTGGCTGTTGATTTCCTTAGCTGTTCTTAGAGGTCCACGAGTATATGAATAGAATTTTACAGCTGAGAAAGGATGACCATAGAGATCATTCAGTTTTACATACCTGAATTAAAGATGAGAGGACTTTGTCAAATGTGTTATTTTTTGGAGCATTTAAATAGCAGAAGAGAATTATCTTTCTGGAATATTAAAAATCCTTAAAATAAGTTCTTTTAACAGTCTGTAGTTTACAGGATAACATTTCTAATAAGGCTAACTTTTGCATATGCTTTGTAGAATGTTCTTTCTGTGTAGTTTCCTTTGTGAGGGAATAGAAACTTTGGGAACAAGAAAGATGTGGGGAAGTGTCTTTTTCAAAAATGTCAACTAATGAAGCATGTAAAATATTTATCCCCCTTTTCCCCCAGGTTTTGTTTTTTTCCTGATTGTTACATATTAAAATGTATGATTTAGGCATGAGTCTTTATATAAAGTCTAATGTGTTCAACCCTTATCCTGACATTATTTGTTAATTTTTTTAAGAGTGTCTTTTTTTTTTTTTTTTAAGATTTTATTTATTTGACAGAGAGACGCAGCAAGAGAGGGAACACAAGCAGGGGGAGTGGGAGAGGGAGAAGCAGGCTTCCCGCGGAGCAGGGAGCCCAATGTGGGGCTCGATCCCAGGAACCTGGGATCATGACCTGAGCCACCCGGACGCCCCTTAAGAGTGTCTTTTTATATAAGAATTGACAAGCAGTTTGGCAGATAAAAGACATATTATTGGAAAGGGATAGTCTTTGACTCTGTAGTAGTTTCTTTCAGTTATATTGTCTCTGCCCCACCTATGTACATTCTTCTTAATTTATTAGATTAGTTCTATCTACTTTTTAATACTGATTTTTTAGATTATTTTCAATTATCAGATTTCCCTGAGTTACACAAATTAGGGAATAATTGTGGAATATTTAATATATGTGACTAGTTACATAAAACCTTCTTTCTCCCTATTTGAGTGTGATAGGAAATAGTCTCATTGTGATTACATGGTCAGGGGAGAGGGAGCAGGGGAAGAAGTATATATCCTACTCTGCGATGGCTATTGAGAGGGGATGATGCTATGAGTGGCAAATGTAGACCGAAAAGATGTGTTGAGTGTCTGTTACCCACATAAAATGATAGAACATGGGTCTAAGATCATTGGTGAAAAGTCGCATTTAGAATGATATATATAAGGCTGACCATTGGTTTGGAGTGTCTAGATTTTTATGAAAGAATAGGCCAGGGATACTTCTGCAACTCAGAGGCAGTGCCTTAAGGGGCTAATGAGCCTTAGAGAAAAGCATCATTGACTTTTTAAGTTCGAATCTAGGTGTGGACAAAGGAGGGAGGAGAGTAAGATTCAGGTTTAAGGGGCCATGGTCCCAGTCCTGGTTCTGCCACTGTGTGGCTTTGGACAAGTTGGAGACCTTCACTTCTTTGGGCTTTTGCTCCCTCGCTTATTAAGGACTTGCCCTAAGTAATTGAGTCTCAGACTGCTTCATGGAGCCACTTCAGGCCACTGCAGATAATGAGAGGAGAATCAGATGACTGGGTCTTAGGTCTCCCTCTTTTGTTCCAAAAACAGAGCAACTTTCCCTACTTCTGCATAAGATTTCATTTGGAGAAAGGATTATCTTGTTTAAAAATTAGAAAAGTTCCATCCAGCTCTGAAATTCTGTGATGAATATACAGTTTAATGCTAATGATACGTCTGTCTTAAAAACAATTTTAAAAATAAAACATGAAAGAGGAACTATTTGGCCCCACTCAAGAAAAAAGAGACAGCAGTCCTTATTAACCTCCTCATTTTAATAAATCTGCCTTCTTTAATTACCTGATTCCAGACAGTTTTTGTTGGTTTTTGGTTTTTTTTTTAAGGATTTTATTTATTTATTTGACAGCACACAAGCAGGAGCAGCAGCAAGCAGAGGGAGAGGGAGAAGCAGGCTCCCCCCTGAGCCGAGAGCCTGACATGGGGCTCAATCCCAGGACCCTGGGATCATGACCTGAGCCAAAGGCAGACGCTTAACTGACTGAGCCACTCAGGCATCCCCAGACAGTTTTTAATATACAGTTTCACTATTTTGTTGGCCAGTATTATAATAATATTGTTTTTCCTTACAAATACATGTAATTTTGAGTGTTACGTATTTTAAATAAGCTTTTGTTTCAGGATGGCATGGGTTCTTATGAAAACACATTCTGAGTTAGAAAAGTTAGTTTTATAAATAAATATACCTGTTCGTAAAATGTCTTCTTACCATTCAGCAACTTTTTTTTTTCATGATATAGCTACATTCCCTCCCTCCTCTTAGTTCTACAGTTAAATAATTTCTGGAATGGTCACTCTGTCCATCATTATACATAAGCAATAAAAGATTCAAATTCTTGGGCGCCTGGGTGGCTCAGTTGGTTAAGCGACTGCCTTCGGCTCAGGTCATGATCCCGGAGTCCTGGGATCGAGTCCCGCATCGGGCTCCCTGCTCAGCGAGGAGCCTGCTTCTCCCTCTGACCCTCCCCCCTCTCATGTACTCTCTCTCTCATTCTCGCTCTCTCAAATAAATCTTTAAAAAAAATAAAATAAAATAAAAGATTCAAATTCTTAAAACTGGAAGTGGTTACCTTATATTCTTAATATAGCTATGTATGAAAGTCCTTTGTAAATCAAAGTGTTAGATAAATGTATTCTTGGTAAGCAAAATACAGAGAACCACAGATATATCACGTATGTAGGGAATCCCACATGCTCTTGTTCAGTTGCTTTTATAGTTGTTTAGTGCTCATTATTAAATGAGTACTAGAGATTTGAGAATTGAATAATTTCAAATGATACAGATAGAAAATTAGCAAAGCAACATTTATCCTTTTTGTTTGAAACAGACTTATAAAGAACATTTAGAAGGACAGAAACATAAAAAAAAAGAAGCCGCATTGAAAGCCTCACAAAATACCAGCAGCAGCAACAACTCTACTCGTGGGACTCAAAATCAGCTACGTTGTGAGCTCTGCGATGTGTCTTGTACAGGAGCAGATGCATATGCTGCCCACATTCGTGGTGCTAAGCATCAGAAAGTAGGTGTTTTTTCCCACACACCCTTATGTCTTACTCTGTTTTCTTTTACTTTTTCAATGGGAGGGTTTAAATATAGGTGGCTTTAAAACTTGAGAGCTTTGAGTGGCTTATAGGCCTTGTTTATATGCTAAAATATACATAAAGGTAACATCAAATAGTCATTGCTTAAAGAGGGAAAGATTGGAGACTTTTTTTCTTTGAATTAAACTAGATCATTTATTCGTCCAATTGGAAATTTGTTGTATGATTATTTTCCTCTTGTCATGCTTAAGTATAGGTTGGTACGTATGTGGCCAAGTTGATTTCATCTTTCTTTGCCTTGGTTTCCTCACCTTGTGGTAAATGGAGTATGTATCGAAATCTGCTTCACAGAGATTGTTTTGAAAGTAATGAGTTTTGTGTATACAAATATATAAACAAAAATATAACAAAGAAAAATATAGCTCGGATTTTCGTTTTATAAAGTTTTTTATGCCAGCTCAGAGCAACCAAGGGTCGTCAAAGAGTCATCAAAAAAGGGCTGGATTTTGTTTAGTTTATGTTGTTTAAAGCAGAGAATGTATATGTATAAATATACTTTAAGGTTTTTATTTAAAATGATAAATATCCATTTCCTTGATTTCTAAAAAAAAAATAAACTCTTTTTAGAAAAAGTTAATCAGTGCTTTTTGGGTTTCCTCACAAATACGCTTTTATTTTGTAGGTGGTTAAATTACACACAAAACTTGGTAAACCCATTCCTTCAACAGAACCAAACGTTGTTAGCCAAGCTACTTCTTCAACAGCTGTGTCTGCTTCAAAACCGACTGCCTCTCCCTCAAGCATTGCAGCAAGCAATTGTACTGTGAATACTTCATCAATTGCAACTTCTTCAGTGAAAGGTCTTACAACTACAGGAAACTCGTCTCTTAATAGTACATCTAACACTAAAGTATCAGCAGTGCCTACAAATATGGCTGCCAAGAAAACATCTACACCCAAAATAAACTTTGTTGGCAAGTACTAAAGATTCTGTGTTCCTCCTAACTCTGTCAAAATGATGTTTGTCCTCCATTCCAGGACTAATCCTTCTGTTTTATGCTCTTGTACCCATCTCCCTTCTTCTCTGAGACCTTATTCGATCACATATCTGTTTTTTTCTCTTGAAATTTTAATCAGTCCTCCATCTTCTAATGGCTTCTTCCTTTTCCTTTTGGTCATACAGGTTTACCTATGTCTTCCATAATCTTTAAAAAAAATAAAAACAGACATTTTCTTACTACCATAATCCTCTCAAGCTGCAGCCTAATTCTTACTTTCTCTACTTTATACTTCTTATCCAGTCCTCAGTCTGTTCCAGTGTTTCCACCCTACTCTTCTGAAACTGCTTTCAGAAGTCACCAAAGATCTAATTGCCAAATCGAGTGACCAGTGTTCAGTCTCACTCTGGTTACCTCTCTAACATTTGACACAGTTGACTGTTGTACCTTAAAGCTTAAAGTCTCTCTTATATGTCTACCCACCCCATTCTCAGGTGTGTCTAGGTTCTCCTGCCTTCATGTTCATTAAATGGTGGTGCTACTAAGATTCTGATTCTGGTTCTCATCTCACTCTCCTCACCTAGTATTCACAAGTGGTCTCATTCATTCCAGTGCGCAGTAACTTTAAAATTTCTTGGGCAAACTCAAAACTCCCACCTTTTAGAGCTATATTATAGGAATTACCTGGTTATTTTCTGTATGGCTCTCTATGGCCAACCAGTGTCTGATTCTGTCACAAGAGTGTCATGAAATAATCTCGTCAAATTGCTGCGCTTTTTTTCACATGGAAAATTTTACTGACATTATTTATATTTGTTTATTGTCTCCTTCAGTTGTGTACATAGTCCTTTTGTTTCTGTCACTACAGTATTTCTACCAAAAAAATGCCTGTTTTTCTTCATAGCTACTGCCTTGTTTTTAGGCCTTCAAAGTCTTTTCCTCAGAGCTTTGTCTCTTACCACATTCAGTCTCTCCAAAGCTTATCAAAGTCATTTTGTTAAAATACGTGTCAAATTGTATTAGTCTCCTGCTTAAAAATTTTCAGTGGCCTCCTTGCATGTAGGAAAAAACTATATTCCTTAATTATGCCATCTGAGGCCTTCGTAATCTGAATGTGTCATCACGTCTGCCTACGTAGTAATTGATGCTGAGGTCTCCTTGAATTTACCATAGTCTTTTAAACTTCATGTTATCGTGTATGGTATTCTACTTAGACATCATTCTCTTCTCTCTGCTGGGCCAAGTTCATACTTGTTAACTCTTCTTTCAAAGCCCAACTCAAGTGACACACCCTTAGTGAAGCCTTTGCTAACTGGATCGTGTTAGAAGGTAGAGGCTCCCTTTTTTTTTTTAACTTTAAAAAAAAAAAAAATTCCCACCACACTGTGTTCCTGTTTACTGTAGCGCTTACTACATTGTATTATAATTATTTGTATCTTCCCTTAAATTGTTGGCACCTCAGAAGCAGCTACACTATCTTACTCTTATATTACCAGGACTTAGGACATTGCCCAGTTCCTTGGGAGGGAATTAGGGATACAAACGTGAATTGGGCTTAGGCCCTACCTTTTTAGGTACTTGCTATTGACTTTTAGGTATTTGCTGTTATGAGAGTCATGATGGGGACGGAGAGGGTCACTGGGTGTTGGAGAAGGAAAAAATCCAGATATGTATTTCATTAACAGGGTAAAAAGGCCAAATTGTTGATGTGTTATTCAAAATTCTGATGTATGTCAAGCAGGAGTTGGACTAATGGTGAAGAAATAAGAACTTTATCTGAAATTTTTCTTGTGTCAGATTATACATTTACAAAAAGAAAATGAAAATCACTATAAATCTTTTATGCTCTTCTAGGTGGGAATAAGCTGCAGTCAACAGGAAATAAAACGGAAGACTTAAAAGGAACCGAATGTGTTAAAAGCACTCCTGTCACCTCTGTACAGATTCCAGAAGTAAAGCCAGACACCGTGTCAGAAGCAGTCACACCTGCATCTCTTGCTGCTTTGCAGAGTGATGTGCAGCCAGTGGGCCATGATTATGTGGAGGAGGTATTGATTTGAGAATACCATCACTGTGAGATTAGTATAGGAAAGAAATGTGTCACATTGAGGATGCCTGGGTGGCTCAGTCGGTTAAGCATCCGACTCTTGGTTTGAGCTCAGGTCATGATCTCACGGTTGTGAGATTGAGCCCCATGTTGGTCTCTGTGCCGGGCATGGAGCATGCTTAAGAGTCTCTCCCTCTGCACAGATGCTTTATGCGTAAAATTAGATTTAGGTTACTTATAAAGGAATATCATAGGTATCTTTGTTAAAGTTTTTTAAAAAGCATGTCCTTGGGGCTCCTGGGTGGCTCAGTCGGTTGAGCGACTGACTCTTGGTTTTGGCTCAGGTCGTGATCTCAGCGGTCGTGAGATCAAGCCCTGTGGTGAGCTCCACACTCAGCAAGGAGTCCACTTGAAGATTCTCTCCCTCTCCCCCCACCTTCAAATAAGTAAATTTTTTTTAAAAAAAGCATGCTCTTTAGGCTTGCCTAAGTGACATCATAATTTTTTTTTTTAACTTTTTCCTTACCAACACCATCACTGTGATGTAAGGTAACTTTCTATTTGTTTGGTAGGCATTCTTGTATCCTTCAAGTATCCTGCATATAAAGAGTAAAAAAAAAATTGTGAGCTGCAAAATAATGACAGAGAGAGCCAGTATTTCTTTCTGAACAATCATGTAGTTTCATGTGTAAGATTAAAGTTGCTGATATATCAGATCATGTTTATTTGATTTCTCAAGCTGATTAGAAATCTTCCTGTCTTACAGGTAAACTCAGTAAATTGAGGAATGAGGGGCCTGATAAATATTTGCTATTAGCAAAAAGCCCAACATAGAGTGGTGTAGCACTATTTACTTTCACTGTATTATAGAACATACGTAAGTTCCCTGAGCTTCAGTGTCCTCATCTGTAAAACTTGGATATTTCCAAAGTTGTGAAGATTAAATAAAGTACCTAGAACAGTACCTAGCATATAGTAGATTTTTGGTAAATATCGCTTCATTTTTTTTCTCCCATCAAGAAAAATTACATATTATGTTGTCTTTGTTTACCAGATAGAAAACTGGATTATATTGTTTATAAGTAGTTCACAATTTAAAAATTATAGATCTTAAGAGAGTAAACGTTTGGTTATCTAAACGGCCAGGACACCTTAATCTTTAATGATACTGATTAATTAAGTAAGCCAAAACTTAAGAGAATTGGCATTCAGAGCCAGTCTTTAAAGCTTTCACAAATAATTTGAACCTAGTATCCATTATAGACATGTTAATAACTCTGTACTTCTCTACCTAACTGGTTGTGCATTTAGAAAAAAATTGACATTGATTTTCCATAAAGTTACATGTGTAAAATCTTGAGTTTTGTAGAACTTTGTATACCAAAATAATGTCTTTAATCCTCTTATTTCCATCTCCAAGAGCAGTACCTAGCCAGTAGCAGGTATTCACTATTTATTAGAGAACTCTTATCCAATTGCATTTAAATTGAAATGTTTAAACATAATTAAAGGTATTGAAATTAAAGTTAATATCAAATGCAAATACATGCAGATACACATCTTGCATGGTGCAGTTAAGAATTTTAACACTTATTTCGATTCTCTAGATTATCCTTTTAAAAAATTATAGGTATTGTCTCTTATTTTCCCCCTACTTCAGTATTAATTGTTTACATTTATTCATCACAGAATCTGTGAGGGTTTGTGAGTGAAATCTTCAACTATAATATTTTGTTATGATTCTTGAATTCTTTTTTCCCATGTCAAGGTACGAAATGATGAGGGAAAAGTAATTCGGTTCCATTGTAAATTATGTGAGTGCAGTTTTAATGATCCCAATGCTAAGGAGATGCACTTAAAAGGGCGAAGACACAGACTTCAATATAAAGTGAGTAAAATTTCAACTGTCGGGGCAAGGGCAGTTCAGTCGGTTAAATGTTTGACTCGATTTTAGCTCATGTCATGATCTCAGGGTTGTAGGATCAAGCACCATGTCAGGTGTGGAGCCTCCTTAAGAGCCTCTTTCCCTCTGCCCCTCCCCCCCTTTAAAAATTTTTCAGCTGTCTTTTTTTATTTTAACACAGCTTGGAACATTCTGCATAGAAAACACAACATTTAAACGTAACACAGTTCATGAACTCCATTCTAACATTAGCATGTCATGTCTCACTTGGATTCAGATGTTTGTTTTTTATTGATTAGTTTGTTATACTTGGCTAAGAACAGTATAACCATATTTCATCATTTTTAGTGACTATAACATTGCTTGGATCAAGTAATCGTATATATATAGATAATGGCTTCACATAAAGTATTTTGAAAGAAGTATTAGGTCTCCATTTATTTACCTTCTTGTCTTGGTAGAATTTCCACTAAAATGAATTTTAAGATGAGGAATTCATTGAAAACGCTTCAAATGTTAAGTTAAATCCAAATCATTTATTTATTTAAAGTTTTTAATTAGCCTAGACTAATGCATTAGATTCATGTGTTCCCTTCTAAACAAAGAGGTGGTAAAAATTAAAATAGTCTGTTTTTTAACCCTCACAGTCAGACATTTAGAATCTTCTACTTACAAACAAGTAAAGGAAAATTAAATATCCATTAGTTCACTAAGGATTTCTTCTATTGGTTAGCACTAAGTTACGTACTTTTTACGTACTAAGTATGTCATCGTAAACTTAGTTAAGAATTTGGGGGATGGGAGGGGAAGAAGAATGTTTATTAATGTATTCTGAATCTTTCCTCTAATACAACTTATTTTACTGATTTTACCCTTAAAATAAATTTGCAACTGAAAGCCTCTATGATGAAAGAATATGGGGGACTGTATGATTAATAATACGTCTAGATTGTTAGAGGGCGTGCTAATTTTTTAAGTGTCTGCATTAACAGAAAAAAGTAAATCCAGATTTGCAAGTTGAAGTAAAGCCCAGTATTCGAGCCAGAAAGATTCAAGAAGAGAAAATGAGGAAGCAAATGCAGAAAGAAGAGTATTGGCGAAGACGAGAAGAAGAAGAACGCTGGAGAATGGAAATGAGGTAGTATCTTTAACTTTTAGTAGCATGATAGAAAGTGGTTCAGCCTTTCTAAAAAACTTAGCTATTCTGAGTATGACTCCTATTCAAAGCAATCCAGATTTATTTAGTGTACTTTAATTTTCACTTTTCAGGAAGATCATAGGTACAGGAAAGAAATGCATTAAAACTAAGATATTGGCTATTCTAGTATTTGACCATGGCTTTGGTATTAGGAATTATGTGGTAAGTGGTATCTTACATATATTAAATATATGAAGAAATAGTTGAATTATATATAGATAGATTTTTTTTTTTTTAATTAAACTCTACTATACCCAGTGTGGGGCTTGAACTCAAAAACCCAAGGTCAAGAGTCACCTGCTTTAGTAATTGAGCCAGCTAGGTGCCCCAGAATAGTTTAATATTCTAAATAAATGCCTCAGTTTAAAACAAAATAGAACATTTTGTTACGTGATAAAAATATCCTGAGTATAAGATTTGGTAGATTCTAGACAATAATGTGTGCATTTTACAAAAGAAACGTCTATTATAGAAGCTTTAGAGGCTATAGGGAAGGAGAAAGGAGAAAACATATCTTCTAGAGATATATTAATATTTGGTTTTATTGATATAACTGAGTTTTTTTTTTGAGAGAGAGAGTGTGCGCACGGAGGAGAGGCATAGAGGGGAGAGAGAGTCTTAAGTAGGCTCCATGCCCAGTGCAGAGCCCAATGTGGGGCTTGATCTCACAACCCTGAGATCTCACAAACCTGAGCCCAAAACAAGAGTTAGGTGCTTAACCGACTGAGCCACCCAGGCACCCCAACATATCCTTAAATGATAAAATTCAGGGGCACTCGGCTGGCTCAGTCGGTAGAGCATGTTACTCTTGATTTCAGGGTCATGAGTTCAAGCCCCACATTGGGTGTAGAGGTTACTTGAAAAAATTAAATGGTACAGTTCAGTGGTTTTTAAGTAATACAGAGTTATACAGCCATCACCACAGTCAGTTTTAGAACTGTTTTTGTCACCCCCAAAAGAAACCACAAACCCATTGGCAGTCCCTGTTTTCCCACCAACCCCTACATCTACCCCTTTCTGTATAATATACAATATACTTCTGTCTATAGACTTACTCTGGGGGCGCCTGTGTTGCTCAGTTGGTTAAGCGTCTGCCTTCCGCTCAGGTCGTGATTACAGGGTCCTGGGATTAAGCCTTACATCGGGCTCCCTGCTCAGCAGGCAATCTGCTTCTCCCTGTCCCTCTGTGTGCTCTTTTTCTCTCTCTCTCTCAAATAAATAAATCTTTAGATTTATTCTGGAGATTTCGCATAAATGGAATCATACGATGTATGGTCTTTTTTGTCTGCCTACTTTTTTTTTTTTTTTTAAGATTTTATTCATTTGACAGAGAGAGACACAGCAAGAAAGGGAACACAAGCAGGGGGAGTGGGAGAGGGAGAAGCAGGCTTCCCGCAGAGCAGGGAGCCCGATGCAGGGCTCGATCCCAGGACCTTGGGACCACGACCTGAGCCGAAGGCAGACGCTTAACGACAGATCCACCCAGGCACCCCTGCCTACTTCCACTTAACATAATGTTTTCAAGGTTCATGCATGTTTTAGCATGTATCAGTACTTTGTTTCATGGCTGAATAGTATTCCATCATATGAATGTGTAACATTGTTCATTTATCAGTTGATGGACATTTGTGTTGTTTCCACTTTCAGGCTGTCATGAATACTGCTGCTAGGAGTATTTGTGTACAAGTTTTAAAACATAATTTCAGGGGCACCTGGTGGCTCAGGTGGTTAAGCGTCTGCCTTCAGCTCAGGTCATGATCACAGAGTCCTGGGATTGAGCCCCACCCGGCTCAGTGGGGAGCCTGCTTCTCCCTCTCCTACTCCCCCTGTTTGTGTGCATGTACTCTCTCTGTGTCAAATGAATAAACTCTTTAAAAAAAAAAATATATATATATATATATATATATATATATAATTTCAAAAAATAAGAACAGAAGCATAATGTACACTTTTTTTTTTTTAAGATTTTTTATTTATTTGACAGAGCACAAGCAGGGAGAGTGGGAAAGGGAGAAGCAGGCTCCCTGCTGGGCAGGGAGCCCGATGAGGGGTTCAATTCCAGGACCCTGGGATCATGACCTGAGCCGAAGGCAGACGCTTAACCGACTGAGCCACCCAGGCGCTCCTGTTCACATTTTATAATTCACTTTTTTCATTTATATGTCAACTTACAAATTAAGCTAGGATTATTTTTATTTTTCGTGACTGCATAGCATTCTCTTATAGATGTATAATTTTCTTTATAACTTGTCCCATATTGTTAGTTAGGTTGTTTCCAGCGTTTCTGTAACATAATTATTACATTGACCATCCTTGAGGCTGTATTATTGCATAAATCATGATTAGTTGCTAATAATAATATTTCCAGAATTGGAAATATTTGTTTGAAGGAGACCCGTACTTCTGTCTATACTGAATACTGTAACTTCAGTGGTTTTCAGATATTTTGGTCTCAGGACTCTATACTCAGTAATTATTGAAGACTCCAAAGAGCTTTTGCTTAATGTGGGTTATAGCTGTCAAGATTTCACTATATTAAAAATTAAAACTGAGAAGTTTAATATTTACGAATTCATTTTAAAATGACATTTTAACTATATTTGTTTAAAATATAAACATATTGACTATATTATATTGCATGTATTTAATAAATATGGTGAAAATTAACTCTAAAATAACTATTTGTTCACCAGAATAGTGAGAATGATACTGTTTTACATTTTTGCAAATCTCTTTAATGTCTTGCTTAAGAGAAGGCATCATGATTCTCATATATGCTTCTGTGTTCAATTTGTTGTGATACCACATTTTGCCTCTGGATAACCACTGTACATTCAAAAGAGAATCAGAACAGAAAAGGTAAATGATGTCTTAATATTAAGACATGGATCCCCTGACAGGGCCTCAGGGAACATCTGGAGTCCTTGGGCCACACTTTGAAAATTGCTGCTGTAACATTAAAGTCCCTGCCAATGAGAGAAATACGAAATCCTTTTTTGGTTGGTTGGTTTTTGTTTTCATATTTGAAATTTGGGGGTAGGAAGGGGAAATCTTTTCAAATTTGTTTCAGTTCAGTTTGAATTGTAATTATATTACTGGCAAAATTTCAAAAACTTCTTTTGAGTATAGTTGACACACAATACTACATTAGTTTTAGGTGTACAACATACTGATTCAGTAAGTTTATACTTCATGCTATGCTTACCACACGTGTAGCTACCATCTGTCCCCGGACAACACTGGTAATTCATTGACTATATTCCTTATGCTGTGCCTTTTATTCCTGTGACTTACTCATTTCATAACTGGAAGCCTGTATCTTCCACTCCCCTTCACCCATTTTGCCTGTCCCCTCACACCCCTTCCCTGTAGCAAACATTAGTTATCTATATTTATAGGTCTGATTTTGCTTTTTGTTTATTCATTTGTTTTTTTAGATTCCACATATCAGTGAAATCATGTATTTGTCTTTCTCAGTCTGACTTATTTCACTCAGCTTAATACCTTCTAGGTCCATCCATGTTGTTGCAAATGGCACGATCTCATCCTTTTTTCTGGCTGCATAATATTCCTATGTGTCCATCCACATCTTCCTTACCTGTTTGTGTATTAATGGACAGTTAGGTTGCTTCCATGTTTTGGCTATTGTAAATAATGCTGCAGTAAACATAGGGGTGCATGTATCTTCTCAAATTAGTGTTTTCATTTTCTTTGGGTAGTTACACAGTCGTTGAATTATTGGATCATAAGGTATTTCTATTTTTAATGTTTTCCACATTGGCTGCACCAATTTACATTCCCACAAACAGCATACAAGGGTTCCTTTTTCTCCACATCCTTGTCAGCCACTTTTTATTTCACAAATTGAATTTTATTTCATGTTTGACCATTTACATTTCTTCTGTAGTAAATTGCCTATTCATTTTTTATTTTTTTTTACTTACCTGTTGTTCTGTACAGACACTATATTGTAGCTATTGACCTATTATTAATGTGTTATATTCAGATAGTTTTTGCTGTTATATATTGATTTTTATTTTTTTAATATGTTTAAATATATCAGTCTCAATTTTTATGAATAATCTGCCTTTGTAATGCATTTGAAACTCTCTGTACTTAGATTATGGAACTTTTCTTCTTTTGCTGATATATCAAGTATTTATTAAGCACCTATGATGTGCTAGGAAATTGCATGTAGTGTGTTAGGCACTGAGTATGAATTGGTAAACAATGGATAAAAATCCCTGCCCTTATATAACTTAAACATTTGTGTTCAGTAATAACAATAAATTATTCAAAACTGGAATGAATGTAGTTTTCCAGAGCCGTCAACCTGTTCATTTTCTCTCAAGGCCTAAATAACAGAAAAGTATGTTTCTGTACTACTTCCAAGTTGGATGACCCAAAAAAAGCACACTTATTCCCAGCCTGAGGAAATTGGTAGTTTCTATAGAGCTACTTGAGAAGCATACTTGAGATTTTTTGTTTTGTTTGTTTTTGGAGAACCACACTTCTTTCTTTTATATTAAACAAATTTGTCTAGTAAACCTTATTACTATCAAAATTTGCTTTAGAGACATGATTTCCCTTGGGAGTTATCGGTACCTAGTTTGAAGCTAAAAGTAAAGACAGAAGTGAGAGTGAGGTAGTGAAAGAGAAATTAGATTCTGAAAATGACTGTTAAAGCAGAGGTTATACAATAGCTGCCCACAGTCCAAGGTCAGCCCATAGATGTTTTATTTGATAAACATAGTATTTTTAATCTGAACCAACATTAAAGATTTTGAAAAACTTTAAAATCCTGATGATCTTGGGATTGCAAACCTGTATTCCCTTATGGCAGTAATTAATTGGGGCTGAGTAGCAGCTGTTCTCTCTAGCCAGAACATGTACTTTCTTTTTATTTTTTCTTCAAATTTTTATTTAAATTCTAGTTAGTTAACAAACACGTGCTTTCTACTTGACCATAGTCCTCTCCAACCTTAATATGTCCCCAAAAATGAGACAGAAAATGAGTTGCCATTTATCACTGTCTTGCACTGTTGTTTTTCCTCATAGTAGACAAATTTGTGTATGCCTGTATCCTAAATGGGGAAATTAAAAGTAGTCTTCAGAGAGTCTCTCTAAGGAGAAAATAGGAGGGAACACATTTCTTTGGAGACAGCAAGATAATTCCTGAATGTGTGCTTCACGTCTTTGATTCATACACGTTATTGGTCTGGCCACTCTAGGTAGGCATTTAAGTTTACAATCTTTATCTTAAAGAGGGAGAGATTGAAAGGAACTCTGAGGTTTCTGGTGTTTGTTCCTTTGGCTTTGACATCAGGCCATGAAATTTTGTGTTGCTTTTCTCTTTGTTTTCTCACCTCTTTTCACTGATATTTGCATCCATTTACTTGTAGATGAAAGCAAGTAAAGGATATTAGATACAGTAGGGAAAAAGAAGGGTGTTAGCCAAGCTGATTTGGGACAATTTTTTAATTGCATTTTTTTGTCATTACTGATGTAACTTCTTGGGTTGTATTTTTCTTAAAGGCTTGTAATGTCATTCTCTATTTTCAGACGTTATGAAGAGGACATGTACTGGAGAAGAATGGAGGAAGAACAACACCATTGGGATGATCGCCGCCGAATGCCTGATGGAGGCTATCCTCATGGTCCCCCAGGCCCATTAGGCCTTCTGGGAGTCCGACCAGGCATGCCTCCTCAGCCACAGGGGCCTGCAGTGAGTGTCCACTTAATTTACATAGGGCGGTGAAAGTGTAAGATTGGTTCAGCATTAGAAGATAACAGTTTGGGGGGGCTAATTCTTAGATTTAATAGTCTCATAATCTCAATGTAAGTTTTTCATCTGATTTAGAATTTTCCCTCCTTTTATTATAGCTTCCTAACTCATGTCTTTATAAGGACTTCATAGAGTTTCCATGAATTTTTCTTACTTTCAGTAAAAGCTAAACAGGAGCAGAGCTTTTGTTCTGTCAAGTGTTCTTTAACATTAGAGATTTTCTTTGTTTTTCTTGACATTTGCAAGAACAACCAATTTTGAAGGCAGCTGCTTTGCCTTCAAAATTATTATGTTCCCACTACCTGTTGTTGAGAATCTTTTTTCCTTCTTCAAATCCCAACTATCTAAAACCTGCTACTGCTTCTGAATTGAGTGCAGGATAAAGGGGTATGTAATGGTTCAACCTGACTGAGCATCAAAACTATTGGAAAGATACGCATCTTAAGAGTTTGTGTTTCACAGAAGCTGTGTAGAAGAAGAGACACCAACTTACGAGGAACATTTCATAGAAGTTCAGACTACAAAACTAGAGGATTTTTGTTTGTTCTGTTTTCCAGAGAACATTTAGGAGAAAATAGCAAATTCCTCCTCTTTAACTTATTCTCTTTCTCATTTGTCTTTACACAGAACAAGCATTTGTAAGACCTGTTTTATCAAAGCCAAAAAAAGTTTCACAATCACTGGTCTTTAAAGTTGAGTAAAAAGTATTTTCATAACTTTATTAGATATGGTGTTCAGGCAAAGCATGTGTACATACAGAGATATGCATACATATACAAGCTTCCGACTCTTGACAGTATAACTTTCCAAAGTTTGCAGTTTTGTTTTTACTGAAGTAGAAAAAGGGAAGATAATTTTAAATGGACATTTTGCATAGTTGACTTTCTTACTAAAAAGGCATGAGAAACATATGTATAGTTGAAAAACAAGTTTACTTTTGCCCAGGAACCATTGCTTTTAAATGAAGTAACTTTTTTCTCTAGCCCTTACGTCGTCCTGACTCATCTGATGATCGTTATGTAATGACAAAACATGCAACCATTTATCCAACTGAAGAGGAATTACAGGCAGTTCAGAAAATTGTTTCTATCACTGAACGTGCTTTAAAACTTGTTTCGGACAGTTTGTCTGAACATGAGAAGAGCAAGAGCAAAGAGGGAGATGATAAGAAGGAGGGAGGTAAAGACAGGTGTGTTTTCAGAGTTACTTACTTTGCTTATTTTTGTTTTTCCTTCCATGGACTTCTTATACTTGAAATAAAAAGTTACAAAGACTAAAAACTCTGGTGTGAGTGTACATGTCTTACCTTATTTGAGTAGATATTTAATGTATTTAGCTGCTGTTTGCTAAAATGAGAAATACACAGTTCCCTTATAATCTCCAACCTTGTGATTTTACTAATTTTATTTTAATTTATATAAAACTATTTTGAGTCCTTTTTCAAAGCAGCTTTCATATTTGCATTCAGCTGTTCTTCAGTTTTTATTTGTTGTATCTGTCCCTGTTCAGTCCTTGTTTTAGCAACTTGTTTCCTTAATTTATTGACCATAAAGAATGAAGAAGCTTAAGCTTTGGTAACTTTTTTTTTTTTTTTTTTTAATGTAGGCTCCAGGCCCAGTGTGGAGCCCAACACAGGGCTTGAGCTCATGACCCTGAGATCAAGAGTTGGACACTTAACCAACTGAGCCACTCAGGCACCCCTAGAAACATCTTTCATATCAAGTTTTGCATTGTAATCTATAACTTCTCATTTTCCTTTTACCATTTGGAAATATTTTTATATTAAACATGACTCTTGGGGGGCCTGGGTGGCTCAGTCAGTTAAGTATCCAACTCTTGATCTTAGCTCAGGTCTCAGTCTCAGGGTCATGAGATTTAAAAAAAAAAAAAGAAGAACTATGACTCTTACTCTGATTTATAAAATGAGACACAGAAATGTTAATATTCTTTGAAATTGTCCCTGTGAGAACTTAGTTCTTGATTTATTTATCCATATTTCTTATCTAAATGAAGGATACTTCTAAAAAATACTAAATATTTTTTAACTAGTTGATGAAACTTTTAATAGTATAAAAGTTATTTAATTTACTATTATATATTTAGAGATTATCATGGGTCTGGTTGAGAAGAGAAATGTCATAATATAATTTGATTTCACTGCAGAGCTTTAAAAGGAGTTTTGCGAGTGGGAGTATTGGCAAAAGGATTACTTCTCCGAGGAGATAGAAATGTCAACCTTGTTTTGCTGTGCTCCGAGAAACCTTCAAAGACATTATTAAGCCGTATTGCAGAAAACCTACCCAAACAGCTTGCTGTAAGTATTATGGAAATGTTCATTTTTACCCCTTGTCTGGTTCAGAAGTTTTTGGCAGGACTAACTGTGCTTTCAGCCTAAACCTAAGCCAGCCTTTAAATTTTTGGCTTGACTTTCCATGTTGAGTTTTTTTTGCTTCGTTGTGCAAATCGGTAGGACTATTTTCTACTTTGTCTTTTTAGGTTTTATAGTGCTTGTATTTGACATGAAGCCATCTTGCTAATTTATTTAAAAATGTAAAATTGTAGCACATGTCCTCATCCTGTTTTTTCCCCAAGATTTGAAGCATAAGAGAGAAGGCAGTTGACAGAATATGGTTTTTCTTTCTTTTTTCTTTTTGGTTAAAGCCCCTGTGTAGCAAGCTTAAATTTTTAAAATCTGTGAACCTCTTGCCTATTTAGTTGAATACATGTTTTTAATAAAATATAGTAAGAAATAGTCTTTCCAATTTGAATTTCCCTGGTTTTGTTGTGATTTTTGTTTTGTTTTGTTTTTCTTTGTTTATAATGATAGGAATTCTCTGTCCAGCAAATCATGGCAATGCACAATTAGTAGAATATCCCCTTTTGGTCTTTCAAAAGCAAACTTTTTGTTTTAAGTTTGAATTCTAAAAAATTTTATACATTAATTTGTCAGAATCTCAGATTGAGGTTTAAATATTCCTTGGGATGCCTGGGTGGTGCAGTCAGTTAAACGTCCAGCTCTTGGTTTCGGTTCTGGTCATGAGATCGAGCCCCACGTTGGGCTTGGCTCTCAGCACAGAGTCTGTTTAAGACTCTCTCCCTCTCCTTCTGCCTTACCCACCCCCCACACACACACACTCACTCGCCCATTCATGCTCCCTCCCTCTCTCTCTCTCTAAATAAAATCTTAAAAAAAAAAAAAAAACTCCTTGAATAATTTAATGTATATAATTTATCTTAAAACCTTGCAGTTTAATTAGATATTCTAAATCCAAGGATTGACATTTCATTGGTAATGTGTATTCTACAGCAATGAGTCAGAATAAATAGTACCTGACCACAGCAGAGCAACTGGTAACAAAAGGGATAGTGAAGCACAGTGTTGAACTTAAGCTCTGACAACTCTGACACTTAATGTTGTTTGCTTTATGTTACCATTGTTCCAGAAATGAAGTTTCTTATTGTGGATGAGTCTTTTAAGTACTAGGAGCCAGCAGAATTGGCATTGTGTGTCTGCTGCTTATTCCTCTGTTGAGGCTGCTAGGGCAGTGGGGTGTGGTGGGGGGAGAGGAAAGGTTTGAGGACCTTGAGAGAATTATGTAATTTGCTAGAAATATCTTGATCTTAATTGTGATACTTAGTAAAACTACAAAGCGGGAAATACATCCTAAGGAAGTAATCAAGGAGTTAGACTAAAAACAAAATACCGTTTCCAAATCAGACTGTACTTACTATACAAGGGAATAAAAAAAAGTAGAATTAATGCTTCATCATTGTCATAGTTGACATTTATATAGTACTTAGTATGTATCAGGCACTGTTTTTTGTTTTTTGTTTTGTTTTTTTTCTTTTTTAAGATTTTATTTGAGAGAGAGCACACGAGCTGGGGGAGGGGCAGAGGGTTGGGAGAGAGAGAATCTCAAGCAGACTCCCCGCTGAGCACAAGCCCCCAGTGTGGGGCTCAATCCCAGGACCCCTAGATCATGACCTGAGCCGAAGTCAGACACTTAACTGACTGAGCCAACCAGGCACTGTTTTAAGGGCCTTATATAGTTAATTCACTTAGTTCTATAGGTTAGGTAAAGATTTCTGTCCCCATTTTACAGAAACAGGATAGGAGAGTTAAATAATTTGCCCATCTTCACAGCACTAGTAAAGTAACAGCTGGAATTTGAACTTACATACTATACTATAAACACTCAATGTAATTTCTGTGTAACGTCTTCATTCATTCATAGGAACTGGGGCTTATTATCTTTATCAAATTGTAGTGAATCCTGGTTTTTCTGGCTGTTAATCAAGACTTTTTGCTCTCTGATTATGAAATATAGATGTTGATTTCACAGTGTACAGTGGGAATGGTTGAATTCAAGAATCTATTTAGTTTCATTCAAATTCTGCAAATGTATGAGAACTTAACTACCCAGATGCTATTTGGAAGGTACAGTAGTAAATACAGCAGTATTTCTTTTATCCAAGAATTTATAATCTAATAGGGACATATACAAATAATCTCTCTGATACAAATAATGATAAATGTTCGGTCAACAAAGAATTCTAAAAGGAAAGTATAGTAAGAGATTAATGATATTTGCATTATTGTAAGGCTTCTTGGAGAGTAGTATATTATCTACTCCTTATAAAATGATTGAAGTAGGGGTGCCTGGCTGGTTTCGTCGATAGAGCACGTGACTCTTGATCTTCGGGTTGTTAAGTTTGAGCCCCATGTTGGGTGTAAAGATTACTTAAAAATTAATTAATTAATTAAATGTTTGAGGTAGTGAGAA
Organism: Phoca vitulina; assembly: GCF_004348235.1. Taxonomy (NCBI): domain Eukaryota; kingdom Metazoa; phylum Chordata; class Mammalia; order Carnivora; family Phocidae; genus Phoca; species Phoca vitulina. The sequence goes on along the minus strand of NW_022589720.1, from coordinate 25,254,405 downwards.
AATGAAAGAGCCATAATGAATCTGCTTTGTCTGATAATGTAAAAGTCCAACTAATTTTTTTGTACTCTTCATTACATAGGTTATAAGTCCTGAGAAGTATGATATAAAATGTGCTATGTCTGAAGCGGCAATAATTTTGAATTCATGTGTGGAACCCAAAATGCAAGTCACTATCACCCTGACATCTCCAATTATTAGAGAAGAGAACATGAGGGAAGGAGGTTGGAAAGCCATTAAACATTCTACTTTTCTATTAACTTTTTTTTTCATTTACCTACTCTTTAAGATGGCATTAAGCCCTAGAAGGCAACATGCTGGCATTACATATGAATTGGATAGATTTGACTTATGTAGCAACCAGTTTTGCTTAAGATCATTTCCCAGAAAGTAAATGCTCTTTTTAGTAATGTACTTTTATATAAAACACTCATGGTATTATTGACTTTCTTGATTTTTTTCTTTTCTTGCTAACCTCAGATTTCTGGAAAAAAAAAGTTCAAAATTATTCTTGCTGACTTAGTGGACACATGAAAAAATTAAATGTTGGTAGTAAGGGGCCACAAATTTAACTTCTATTAAGAAGTTTTTGTTCTTGTCTTTAAAAAAAAGACAAGAGAGTTTCAAATAAAATTGGTTATATACTTGTAATACTTACATTTTAAGAGGCATTGTTATATGTGTAATCATGGATTTGGCTTGTCCTGAGGTAAATATTTCTAGTTCTCTGAGGTTGCTCTTTTGTTTGGAGAGTTTTCATGAATGCAGAGCATCCTAATGCACGTAGATTTGGGCATTTGAACCCAATATAATTATACTAGAGATATTGAAAAATAAATGGTGTAGGTGTAGTTAGTAAGTTACAGTACAGTACAGGGTTTTTAAACTTACTTTACAATTGTAGAAGGTGAAATCCTGCTGGTGCCAGCAATGTTGCTTTAGGGACTGTTCTGTAACATTTTCAAAGCTTCAAAAGCTTTTAAGCCAAAAAGCATGGTCAGTGTCTGCCTTATGTTGGTTCTGTTGTTTTATGGGTCAGATAAAATTTACTTTGTTTCCTTTCATGTTGTTTTTGTACATCTTAACTTGTTGAGTATGGAGTTATATAGTCTACACTAATATTTCTTTGTGATACAGATAGAGGAGAAAAGAATACTGTATTGAATATTAAAATTGTCTAAAATAGCATCAGTAGGCTCTTAGTTACTGTCCCTTTAAATTTGTTTTCTTACAGCAAAGCAATTTTTTTTTAAGGCACTGGGCTTTCCACGACCCAGGAAGACAACACTTTTTTTAAAATGCGGTCATTGGGAGACATGTCTAATCTTGCATACTTCACATATACACCATATCAGGACTTGTATGTTGTATAAGCTTTGCATCTTAAAAATGAACGGGTTTTGTGTAAAGGATCTTTTATATGAACATGATTTTCCACTCAAAGTCTGACTGTGGATATTGCTGGAAAAACAGTTCCTGAGTCAATCTGGTCGATTCATATGCAACATATGACCCTTAGGATTTGAAAAAGAAATCTTCTAATATGATATAAATAAACGTTGTTATACTTAGGATGAAATTATACTCATATAACCATTTAATTTAACTATTTCAGAGCACATTTTATCCAATTCTATTTAGCCTTAGTTAAATTTGTACATTATTGAGTTATTTTGTTACATTGCAAAAGTCTAAAGTTCATATCGCATCTATAGTAGTCTTTGATAACCTATCCCTTCTAAAGGAAACAAAATTATATTTTTGTCTGACCCAGACTTGAGTTAGAATTACTGTTCTGGATTTCATAAATACTCTGGTGAGAGAAGTGATCAGTCCAAAATTGGAAGATTTTACTTCAAGACACTGAGCTGAAAAGTTGGATGTGCAAAAAGTGTAGAAACATTGATAGAGTGTTCCTTGCTGCAGATAACTGCAGTAAACTATGTCTTTAGCTTCATTATGAAGATTGCTTCTTTCTTGCTGCAGAATAACGGTATGTATTCTCTCTCACTGCAGCTCCCAATGCTCTGTGTCTTAAAATGACTTAAAGCCTATAGCTTGCTTTGGGGAGTTAGTACAGGGGGTAAGGAAGGCTTTGCCGGAAGAGCAATTACAAATCTTGAGACTTGAGACTTGCGACTTGCGCAGTGTGGTAGCTCTTTAATAAAGATGGTCCTGTTTAATACCAAAAATTATTTTTCAATTATTTAAAAGAAATTATTAAATTGCCCAAATAACTGTTAAACGCATGACAGATCTATTTTATAGTACTGTGTTTGACAGTTAAACACTAAGTTAACAGTTAATTGACTTGAAGCTTGAAATGTTGGTAATGCTCTAACCCTTGCTACAGAGTCTTTTCTGCAGCAAGTCAAGTATGTGTGTGTTTTTTTCCACCTGTAGCTTATCAGGCCCGGTCCAAAGCCTTCTAGCAGAGGGGATTGATTCCTGTCAGGGGTTGCTGCCAAGACATCGGAAGGATTTTTGACCAAGGTTTTCAAAAGCTCAGTGTCACACCTGCCATTTGATTAAGGAGGGATTTTGGATGCAGAGTCTGGCATTTATTGTCCTTTGTGTGGCTGTTTTGTTTGTTTTGTCTTTGTCTATTCTAGAATTGAGCAGTGTTCACACTAGTTTTTAAATGGTTGTGGGTGGATTATATATTTTACATAACCATGTTAATTTAAATTAATATATTCCCATTAACTTTTAATCATAAAATAGTGTGGACACAGCATGTCTTCTAACTGGTGATTAACCCCTTAAAATTGATGAAATTACATTTATGTAGGGTAAGAATTTGCTTTTTTTTTAATAAATTAAATGATTTTTGTTTTGTTAACTGGGTATTAGGCAACAAGTATGATTTTTTTGTTTTTAGCACAATATACCTAAGGGGTTAATCCACTTGAAATATAAAATGGGTGCAAAAATCCACACTCTAAATTTAACAGAAACTTTCTACTTACAGCTCTTAATTTGTTTTTAAATTGCAATAGGTGTCTTGGCATCTTTGAAATTGTATCATTAATTAAAATTTTCAAAGTTATAAATGCTTGTGTGCAAAAAGAAAAATTTTCTTACATATTGAAGGAAATTATAACGTCGTGAAAATAACATTAGAAATTCAGAAACTTTTTTAGAAAGAGATTGCACATTGTCACCTATTTGCATTCTAGCTTTAGCAGGTAATGTAAATAAGGGACATAGAAAGAGGGTCCTTCAGCAGTTCTGTAATCCTGCTTTGAAGAATGGTTTTTTATTTCATTTTTTTCTTTCTTTTTTTATTTCCTTAGTTAGCTGTGCTTTCCTTTTTCCTTTTCCTTATCTCAGAAGAGCCCCATCTCTTATGGTCGGTATGTTTCTGATTTTAGTAGTAGGTCTTGCAGGTTTTGAGATTGTCCACTATTTTTTAAAAATCACTAATATTTTGTCTTGATAGTTTCTTTTTAGTACCCACATTCTTCTTTCAGTCTTAATCTCAGAATGCTGCACAGTGTTCTTTGATTATCTGTAAATCGCCCTTCTAACATGTCTTCTTGAAAAATCTGGATCATCTGATTATTTGAAGAGCAAGAACTAAGAATAGAAAGCCCAGTGGATAGATTTCTTTATCATTTTTAGAATATGTTTCTTTATGTGTTACCTACTCAAAATAAGGACAACTGTCTTTTAAGATAACTGAATGCCCATACAAAATATATATAATTAAATAACTTGCCTGAAGTGGCAATAATACTCTTAAAATCATCTTTAACTTCTTTTATCATGTATTTCTTTTGTCCCTCATATTCATTTGGTACCCTCAATGATTTATTAAATTATATCTTAAATACCCCATAATTTTGGTACACTTTTGCCAGAAGACTTAAGTTCAATGGATTACTCACCTAGTGTGTAATTATGTTGTATTTAGAAAATATTTCTACTATTAAAATCATTAAGAGCTATAAATTAGATTTACTTAGTTGCTATTTTGAATAGTTTGATTAGCAAATATGCTGTTATTTTTATACACACTTTACAGATATGTTCAGATGAACATATAGCTGGCCCTCTATCATGAATGTAAAATTAACTTCTTGTCCTAGTTTAGGTTCAGACTTTCTCAAGTTTTTTAGATAGCTCCTTTATGTTTTAATACAATACTCTGATTTAAAATCCATTGTTATAATTTTAGACCATACATATTCTTTATCATCAAAGAGTTCTTACTGCATCTCTTCTTTTTCTATACTTATCCTATTTAACCATGTTAGTTCCTATTGCCCTTTTCCACTATACCCATTATTTCTCTCCAATTATCCTTTGGAATATTTTTTTTTTTAAGATTTTATTTATTTGACAGAGACAGCGAGAGAGGGAACACAAGCAGGGGGAGTGGGAGAGGGAGAAGCAGGCTTCCCGCAGAGCAGGGAGCCTGCTGTAGGGCTCGATCCAGGACCCTGGGATCATGACCTGAGCCGAAGGCAGACGCTTAACGACTGAGCCACCCAGCGCCCCATGGGAACTTTTTAAAAGAGCATTTCATACTCCCTTAAAGCTAAAATTTCCTGGTAGAAGAGAAAAACATTGACCTCTTAGAAATGCCTATTTTAGGCTCTTTGTTTTTTTCCATGATTATTACTGTATTGATCATTCCATATTTATTACTAGTTCTTTGCTATATGAGCCCCAGAATAACCTCTGACCATTTAGAATACTGAACAAACTTAATAGTTTATCGTGAACTCTCATTTATTAAGGTGGATTTTTGTGTTCCCTCTTGTGTTGTCTTTGTGCTGGTGCACTGTGTCCAGTAATCCTTCCTTTTGATTTTATTTTGGTGGGTAGGGTTGATTATTTGCAGAAATCACTTATATTTCTTAAGAGTTTAAATTCTCCTTTTGATTGTTACATTGGATTATATAAATTTGCTGAAAATAACTCTGGGTACGTTAAAGTGCTGGTAAACTCTCAAATGGCTCATGTGACACTGATGCTACTTTAAGGAAGTGTCTTGCTCACCTGGTCAAACACCCATTCCTCACTGCATTTTGCCAATTCAATCCATTTTAGATGTAACCTCGGGTATGGTGAAAGACCCACCGGACGTCTTGGACAGGCAAAAATGCCTTGACGCTCTGGCTGCTCTACGCCACGCTAAGTGGTTCCAGGTTCGGAACATCATTTTACTTTTTTCTTGTAGCCTTATGAGAGAGTAGTTCAGTACAACATGTTTAACTGTGTTTAAACATTTCAAAAGATTGCCCAAGCAATACTACTTTAAATTAAATCTCAGAAAATATGTTAACATAGAAAGCTGGGTATGAAGATCTGCATATTGCAGTTACTATTAATTTGACAATAACCGTAGGTTTGGGGGTGTTTTGTAGTTTGGGGTTTTTTATTTTTATTTTTAGTGGCTATATTTAAAGTTTACTTGTTTAGGAACATCACATGTTTGTGTATATATATTATATTCCATAAGGCTGCAGATTAACTTTTGCTTTAAATAATGGAATATGTGTTTAAAGCTTTGTGTATAGTTTTAAGATTTTTTCCCCCTCTTTCTCTAAGTTAATAAGTGTAGGGAGTGAAAGGTGAGGAAGCAGCTGTTTGGTTTAGTGACTTTGCAGTCATGCAAAGGCACAGAAGGGAAACCAAACAGATTTCCTTAACCTTTCAGTCCCTAGACAAACTTTTTAGCTCTTTACTTTTTCTTTTGTTTCTAATGTAGGCAGATTTTTTTTTTTTAAGTTTACTGTTTTAAATGAACACAGGTCAAGGTTCACAGGGGATCAAGAAATATTATTCTTGTATAATCTGTTTACTTTGACCTAAAATACCAGCTTTTAAATACTAACCCTGGCATAAAATACTGCTGTAAATGGCAGCTCATTGAATCCAATTTTAAGTGTGGTTATTTTTGTTTTATTTTTATCTGAGCTTCCATTGAACAGTGGTATTTTAACTTTTTTTCATCAAGGGATATTTTCAATATTTCTAAGATTAATTCACCTGGGTTTTTGTGTTGCTCTCAAGGCTAGAGCTAATGGTCTGCAGTCCTGCGTGATTATCATACGTATTCTCCGGGACCTCTGTCAGCGAGTTCCAACGTGGTCTGATTTTCCGAGCTGGGTGAGTAGTATGTAACTTTATGGTGTGAAAAATAAATATTGAGGAAATACTTCTGCAGTTTTTTATAATCTCCTCTTACATTTAATTGTCAACTTTTTTTCATTTCCTAAATGTAGTTTCTTTCCTCTTCTAGTGAGAAATCCTGGGGGTCATAGAGTGAAAATTTTTCTATGATTTTACTATTTAAAGAATTGCACTTGATGTTTCTTTTTGTATTGTCCTTTTTTTTTTTTTTTTTTTCTCTTCTTATGTTTTTTTTTTAAGATAACAACAATTGTTAGTTGGCTTTTACTTACATCAAGGTACAAAGACTAAAAATAAGCTATTAATCTCCTTATGCAGGGTTCTGTTGACAGGTTTTTCTTTTTAAATAATATGTAGGGGCACCTGGGTGGCTCAGTCAGTTAAACGTCTGATTTGGGCTCATGTTGTGATCTCAGGATCCTGGGAAGGAGTCCTGCATTGAGCTCCCAGCTGAGCAAGGAGTGTGCTTGTCCCTCTGCCCCTCCCCCAGCTTGTGCATGTGCATGTGCGTGCTCTCTCTCAAATAAATAAAATCTTTTTTTTTTAAATGTGTAAAAGTTTAAAAATTTAAGAATTCAGAAATAGAGGGGCACCTGGGTGGCTCATTTGGTTAAGTGACTGCCTTCGGCTCAGGTCATAACCCTGGAGTCCCAGGATTGAGTCCCGCATCGGGCTCCCTGCTCAGCAGGGAGTCTACTTCTCCCTCTGACCCTCCCCCCTCTCATGTGCTCTCTCTCTCTCTCTCTCTCTCATATAAATAATAAAATCTTTAAAAAAAAAAACAGAAATAGAGATTGTGAAATAAAATGTGAAGAAGAAAAAGAAATGTGTGAAGTTAGGAAATTCAAATAATGCAGAAAGGCACCAAAAAGTGAAAGTCTTCTCATTATTTAATGGCAAATTATCTTTAACAATTTGTTGTGATTACTTCCAGGAAAAAAGCACATGTATATACATCATATATATTCTTATTTTTATATATGTACTAGTATCCCTTTATGTTTGAGCCCTTTTGGTTCCTGAATAGCAAGAATTCAGATAGAGGAGGGGTTTATTCAAAAATATAATTGAACCTATTGATTTCAGAGTTAGTGAGAAGTGAATAGCCAGGTTACTTTAGTTCTTTAATTTTTTCTAAACACAGGGGTGTTCGTGCTATTTACATTATTTGCATTTTCTTAACAAAATACATCTTGGTGGCGCCTGGGTGGCTCAGATGATTGGGCGTCTGCCTTCGGCTTGGGTCATGATCCCAGGGTCCTGGGATCGAGCCCGGCATCGGGCTTCCTGCTCGGCAGGAGGCCTGCTTCTCCCTCTCCCACTCCCCCTGCTTGTGTTCCTGCTCTCACTGTTTGTCTCTCTGTTGAATAAATAAATAAAACCTTTAAAAAAAAAATACATCTTAGAGCTCTTTGAGAAGGGCATAGTCAAATCCACCTTATTCTTTGCATTAACTACGTGGTATGCCCTTTGTGTGGACATGCCATACTTTATTTAACTAGTATCCATTTGATGGACATTTTGGTTTTTTGCAGTGTTTTGCCATTAAGTCTTCATTATACTATTGTCAAGCTTTTGTATTATAATTCATGTAATAAATTGCTAGGGCCAGAATTCCAAGGTCAAAGAACATGTGCCAAGTATTTATCAGAAAGTTGGATCTTTGAAAACATCCAAAAACTGTTGGATTGATCAGTTCTTTTTTTTTTAAGATTTTATTTATTTAACAGAGAGCAACAGCGAGAGAGGGAACACAAGCAGGGGGAGTGAGAGAGGGAGAAGCAGGCTTCCCGCTGAACAGGGAGCCCAACACGGGGCTCGATCCCAGGACCCTGGGATCATGACCTGAGCCAAAGGCAGATGCTTAACAGCTGAGCCACCCAGGCGCCCCAGATTGATCATTTCTTTCACACCCTCACTAACTCTGGGATATCATCACATATATAATAAATATAAAATGGTGTCCCGTTTCTTACTTACATTTCTTTATTTGAGTGATTGCTGGCATTTAGAATGATTTTTCTCTTAACCAGCAGTTCCTTTGTTACTCAACATTTTCTTAATTATATTAAATCTTTTTATTATAAGAAATTAGTGCTTATCTGTAACAAAATTGATGTTTTCCAGCTTTTATCTGCTTTTTTTTTTTTAAGATTTTATTTATTTATTTAACTGACAGAGAGGGTACACAAGCAGGGGGTTTGGAGAGGGAGAAGCAGGCTTCCCGCCGAGCAGGGAGCCCGATACGGGGCTTGATCCCGGACCCTGGGATCATGACCTGAACCAAAGGCAGTCGCTTAACCAACTGAGCCACCCAGGCGCCCCTCCAGCTTTTCATCTGCTTTTTAGCTATATTATCATTTTTACTATATCAGATTTTTGTAAATTTTAATCCATTAATCTTTGATGACTTCTGTGTTTTGTATTCTACTCATAAAAATTCTCTTGTATTTTAGATTATAAATTAGTTCACACATGCTTTCTTCTGAAGCTTTTTTTCCCCATCAAATTTCTTTTTCTGCAAGTGCATATATATCTATATTTAATACATAACAGGGGCGCCTGGGTGGCTCAGTTGTTAAGCGTCTGCCTTCGGCTCAGGTCGTGATCCCAGGGTCCTGGGATCGAGCCCCGCATCAGGCTCCCTGCTCCGCGGGAAGCCTGCTTCTCCCTCTGCCACTCCCCCTGCTTGTGTTCCCTCTCTCGCTGTGTCTCTCTCTTCAAATAAATAAATAAAATCTTTAAAAAAAAAAAATACATAACAAAAGCTTTGAGAAGAATGTATTCCAACTTATAATGGGGATTGTCAAAAAATATATATATGTAATAGGTTGTCTCTGAGGAATAGGAGAAAGGGATGATTATGATAGAGATCTGTAATGTTTAGTTTTTACCAGGACAAAATATATATACATTATTTGTATAATTAAAAATAATTTTAAATTTAAAAAAAATTTTTAAATCATAAATGGATTTAGCTAAATGTTTTTTCAAACCAATTGCCAATTATTCTAGTACCATTGAATAATCTATTTAACAATGATATCTGTTCTCCCAACCTCCAGTTTGAAATACCACCATTATCATAAACCTGTGGTTCTCAACCAGGGGCAGTTTTGTCCCTCAGGAGACATTTGGCAATGTCTGGAGACATTTTTGGTTATCAGAACTGGTTATCAATAGCACTGAGGGGGCACCTGGATGGCTCAGTCGTTAAGCATCTGCCTTCGGCTCAGGTCATGATCCCAGGGTCCTGGGATCGAGCCCCGCATCAGGCTCCCTGCTCAGCGGGAAGCCTGCTTCTCCCTCTCCCACTCCCCCTGCTTGTGTTCCCTCTCTTGCTGTGTCTCTTTCTGTCAAATAAATAAATAAAATCTTTAAAGAAAAAAAAGTAGCACTGAGGTCGAAAAACCCTGTCCTAGACCAAAGTTCCTTTTTTGTGGGTCCATCTCGGCAGTTGTCTTTGATTCCTCAGTCTGTTTTCTTCTGTAGTACTAAACTCTTAACGATTGAAGCTTCAGAATTTTAAAATTCTGATTGTCCTCATCATCACATTCTTGCCTCCTTGTTCTTTGCCCCTTTTAAACACCATCTTGCACAGAAGAATTTTTTTGGCTTTTCTTTTTTTTTTTTTTTTAAAGATTTTATTTATTTATCTGACAGAGACACAGCGAGAGAGGGAACACAAGCAGGGGGAGTGGGAGAGGGAGAAGCAGGCTTCCCGCTGAGCAGGGAGCCCGATGGCGGGGCTCGAATCCAGGACGCTGGGATCATGACCTGAGCCGAAGGCAGACGCTTAACGACTGAGCCACCCAGGCGCCCCTTTTTTGGCTTTTCTTATGTTTGTTTTTCCAAATGAACTTGACTACAACTTTGTTCAGTTTCTCCAAAGTTCTTGTGATGTTTTTTTAAGTAGTACTGCATTGAATTAATAGATTCATTTGGAGAATTATCATCACTTTTATACTGACTCTTCTTAGCCAAGAGTATGTGATGTCCTGTTTACTGAAGTTAATTTTATGTACCTGCTTAGATTTGAATATGTTCTGTGCATGTTAAGTTTTGGTTTTGGTTGTTTGTACCTGGGTATTTTATCTTTTAGGGGCTTTTTTCCCCCCTTCACATCTATTTTCTGGTTCTTGTTTGTGTATATAGAAGCTGTTAACTTTGGATATTAATTTTGCAACCCCTACCACCTGACTGCATTCCTTTATTTGTAATAATTTTTTTCATATGATTCTCTTGGGTTTTCTAATCTTAGAATCATACCTATAAATGATATTTTGCCTTCTTTTTTCTAATTTAACTGATACTTCTAGAATAAATAGGAAATAAAAAATAATATACTTTACATGCATTCTATGTTCCTAATTGTATTGGAAATACTTCTAGGCAAAAAAAAAAAAAATGCTTCTAGGGTGTACAGTGTACTAAGCATGATGGTTAGCCTGTTATTTGAGATACTTCTTTGTCAGGTTAGAATTATCATTCTTTTCCTAGTTTGCTAAGTAATTTTGAATCAGGAATAGAGGGGCACCTGGCTGGCTCAGTAGGTAGAGCATATGACTCTTGATCTCAGGGTTGTGAGTTCAAGCCTTAAATTGGGTGTGGAGCTTACATTTAAAAAAAATTTTTTAAGGTTAAAAAAAATGAATCAGGAATGGAAATTGAACTTTATCAGATAGTCTTTCAAGGTTTATTGTCCTGAATGTATAGTTTTTTCCTTTCAACCTGTTCAATATTGTTCATTATACAAATAGATTTCCTCATACTGAGCTATCTTTGCATTGCATGAGTGATTCTCATATATAAGAATAATATTAATGAACTATAGTCTGTTTGCTGATAGTCTATTTAGGAATTTTCTTGGTGACATAAAAGAAAGTTTTATAGTTTTATTTTTGTTCTCTTTCAGATTCAGAATCAATAATGCGCTAGCTCTCTAAAAACAGTTTGAAGGCTTTTGTTCTTTATTTAAATTCTGAAACGCTTTTGGGTAGGATCAAACTACTACTGTCATTTGATGACATTATTTCCCAATCTCTCTTAATAAAGGGGGTAGCATTTTCTCAGTTTTTCCTGTTGTGATTAATTAGTCTAATTTTTCTCTCTCCTGCTTTAATTTTGGTAACTTCTATTATCCTAGAAAAATTGACCAATTCAGCTAGATATTCACATTTTTATAGGATAGAATTTTGCTCTTGGGGTCTTGGGAGTTTTTTGTTTTTGTTTTTTTGTTTGGGGTTCTTTGTTGTTTTTCTTTTTAGGTTTTTGGGCGGGGTGGGGTGTTAAGATTTATTTATTTATTTTAGAAAGCGCGTGCACATGAGCCAGGGGAGGGGCAGAGAGAGGGAGAATCTGAATCTGAAGCAAACTCCTGCCACCCCACCCCAATGCGGGGCTTGATCCCACGACCCTGAGATGACCTGAGCCGAAACCAAGAGCCAGCGGCTTAACCAACTGAGCGGCCCAGGTTGCCCCCTCAGGGTTTTTTAAGTACTTGCAGAATCTTTATTATTATTTTGTTTGTTTTTAATTTTTAGTTTGATTGATTAGACTAGCCAGCAGTAGTAGTTGCTGTATAGGAGCAAAATGACAAATGGGTGTTTCATTATTTGTATGTGGTCAGAATACACTAAATTCTTAATATATTTTAATATAAAAATGTGTTAAGCATTATCTAACTTCAAATTTTTTAATGTATAAAAATATAGGCACTATATATCATTTCTACTTTCTCCTTCCTTCAGCTTCAAAAAACAATCAAAACACACCAGAATGTTAGTATTTTGACATTTAAAAATGCTCCTAGTATTAGTCTTCTTTAGGCAGTGGCTTACTTTTTCATATTATTTTTTCCTTTCCCCAAAAAATCAGCTCCTTGGATTTATCTGCCAGATCTACCATTTTCCTCTTTAATCCTAATTTCATCTCTAATTTTCTGTTTTCCTTGAGTTTATTTTATTGTTCTCTAACCAACTTCTTGAGTTGGATACTTGTTTCATTCACTCTTTATTTCCAGTATAGTTATTAACATGCAGTATAATATTAGTTTCAGGTGTACAATATAGTGATTTAACACTTCCGTACATCCCCCAGTGCTCATCAAGACAAGGGTACACTCTTGGTTTGTTTTTTGTTTTTTGTAGGATTTATTTATTTATTTTGGAGTTGAGAGTGCACGCGCACGGGGGGAGGGATGGTGGGACAGAGGGAATCAGAAGCAGACTCCTTGCTGAGCACAGAGCTCAGTGCAGGGCTCTATCCCATGAGCCTGACATCATGACCTGAGCTAAAATCCTGAATCAGACACTTAACTGACTGAGCCACCCAGGTGCCCCCTTGAGGGAATTTTTAGATTCTGTGTGATTGAAAACGGGTTGCATTTGTTTCTGTAAATAATTTCTAGTTTTTATAGCATTATAATCTGATAAATGTATTCTATTTATAATTTTTGGAATTTAAAGTTTCTCTGTAGTTTAATATGTACAGTTTTTATGATCTATGGGCACTTTGTTTTTTCCTATGGTCACCTTTAAAGAGGTGTTCTCACATACACCTCTTAGTTCAGCTTTATCATCTTGTTCATATCTTCTGTATTTTTTCCTTACATATTTTTTGTCTACTTCATCCATCCATGGATTGATGAAAGTAAATTAAAATCTGCTATTTCTATTATGTTTCCATTTCTGTTCTATTTCCTATAGTTTGTGCTTTATTGTTTCGTTGCAGTGATAATTTTGGACATAAACACTTAATACAGTTACGTCATCATTGTGAATTTGGACCTTTGCCATTATAAAGGGTCCCTTGTTTAACAATTTCTGTCATGAGTTAATAAGCCTTGTCCATTGATTAATATTGAAACTCTAGCTTTCTTGTCATGAGCATTTGCCTGGTATGAGTGTATTTATGTTTCCTTTGTTTTCTTCTGTGCTTTATCATAATTCTTATTCTTTCCTTGTTCTTTTTGTGTGTGAATGTTTTTTCCTTGTGACAATTAGTTGTTGCCCTTCTGGTTTTATATGATGTTCTCATTCATCTATTAACAGTTTTATATAGTCTCTGTCAACTCTCACCCATAAAAGCTGAGAAAATTTTCACTTATATTTCCTCCCCTTCCCCAATCCTTCTTTGGGTTTCTTGTTATGTAATTCTTTCATTGGTTCCTTTTTTTTTTTTAAATATATTTAAACCTGTTTCTTATCTTAATATTTGCTGATTCCACTTAGAAAACAGCCATTTACACACTTAATGCTTTTTAAACCTTAAAAGTGTTAAAAATAACTATTTACCTTCTTTCTGTATTCATATTCTCTGTTTAATATTCTATATTTAAATGGTTCAGTGCAAACCACTAGGTCTTATACTGGGGCTTTTCCTTTTCATTTCCTTTGTATTTTATCATCAGATAATTTTTATCAAAAGATGTTTTGAAATTGTCATGTTTGAGAAGCGCTGCCAATTGCCATTACTTTAATGAGAAGTACATTGTTAGGTCACAGTTTTTCCCCCTCTCCATTTTTAGTTTCACTTCACTATCTTCCAGCATTGTGTATTGGTAAGTCTAAGTTCTGCCTAGTTTTTTGGCCCTGACTTTTTTTTATAGGCCATTGAAAGAATTCTTTATCTTTGCGTATCATTAACTTTAACCAAATATGTCTTGGAATCTGTTGTTTAATATCAGCATTTTATTGAAATTGTTGTCCTTTTGTCCTGCAGATTTGATTTTTCTTTCAGTTAGGGGAGAAAACAATCTTCCGTTATGTCTGATTAATAGGATTCTGTATTTTAGGGACACCATTATCCTTATGTTGGATTGCTTTTGTCCTGCATATCTTCTATCTTCGTAACTGTTTTATTTTTTTTTTTAAGATTTATTTGAGAGAGAGAGAGTGTGCGCATGGGGAGGGGGCAGAGGGAAAGAGAGTCTTAAGCAGTCTCCTCCCTGAGTTTGGAGCCCAACATGGGGCTTTATCTCACAACCCTGATATGACGACCTAAGCAAAAACCAAGAGTTGGCCGCTTAACGGATTGTGCCACCATGGCGCCCCTGTAATTGTTTTAAATCTTGTCTCCTTTCCTCTTGTGTCTCCTGTGATTATCTCTTTGGTAGTAACTTCGTTTTCAGCTATGTCCTAGTCTTCTTTGCTATTTATAATTTATTTATTCTCTAATAATGTTTTTATATTTCAATGTGCTTTGTTAGCTCTGTAATCTTTTCATCTCAACTTTGAGTTTTTAATTTATTGGTTTTTTGCTCATCAAGTTCTCTTATAACTCAGAATATTAGCAGATTGATTATATCTTTATTAGCTTAAACTAAGATCCTTCCAGAACATGTTTTTTAATTTATTTTTTAAATAGACATTATTTTTTTTAGAGGAGTTTTTGGATCTTCTACTCTCACACATGCACACCCTCTCCATCAACATTCCTCCCTAGAAAGGTACATTTGTTACAAGCAGTGAACATAGATCACTCATCATTATCACTCAAAGTCTGTAGAGAATTGATTTTTCATCTCTATTTTTCATGGTATGTTCCACCCAAATAGATATCATGCCTGGTTTCTTTTTGTTTTTTCATCTCATTAGTTGTCAGTTCCATTACAAAATCATCTTTTTGTGCTCTGACATTCAAACAAGAATTGTCTTTGAACCTATCCATGCTTTTTTATTTTTTTATTTTTTAAGATTTTATTTGTTTATTTGACAGAGAGAGACACAGCGAGAGAGGGAACACAAACAGGGGGAGTGGGAGAGGGAGAAGCAGGCTTCCTGCTGAGCAGGGAGCCTGGGCTCAGTCCCAGGACCCAGGGATCATGACCTGAGCCGAAGGCAGATGCTTAACGACTGAGCCACCCAGGTGCCCCATCCATGCTTTTTTAAAATAGCTCTCCTTTTTCTTCCCCTGTGAGCTCTGCTTTGAGGATTAAACAAAAGATGTATGGATTTGCTGCATCCAGCCTTGTTGCAGACATAAGCAGTGCTCTCTATTATGTATCGATTGAATGTGCTATGCTACTCTGTGAGGTAGATCCCATTGGCACACCTTCACGCTTTGGTTTTCAAACCCAGGGTGGGCACCTAGAGCCTTTGCCTATGCAGAATCTGCTCTCTCTCTTTTTTTTTTTTTTCCCTATTCACCATCCCCTTTTAGGAACAACTTCCATTTCCCTGAGCCAACAGTGTTTGGAATATGGGAAGCCACTTTGGGACACTTCTGTTGAGAATGCACAGTCATCCTTGGTAATACATTTTCCCTACCACTTCCTTCTTCGGCAGATCTTATCTTTTTTACTTTTCTTTTACCTACATATTAGCCAAATGTCTGTTTAGACATAATTAGATGTGGATAACTAGGATTCTTTTGTTCTTCTCTTCTTCCCTTCTGCAAGAGTCTTCAGGATAGTGAATTCTATTCTTTTCCTTTCTCTGGAGGGGAATGGTAGAAGGGGTATTTACATTTAGGAAAATTTCTTTTTCTGCCGCTGCCTTCAGTATGACTTGTTCTATCTATCTCTCTTAGTTGGGAAGTAATTGATGAAATTTTTTGGATTTTTTTCACTCAACTGCCAGCCCTACCCCCATCTTCCCTCTAGAGAACCAAGTTAGGAGCTCCATGGAGAAAGTTGCCTAAGGCACTCAATTCCTTGGAAAGATTCTTTCACTGACCTTTTCCTCTGTTTTTGGTTGAAACTGTTAAATTTTTGCTTGGGTGTGTTGTAACTGTTTATTAATTATGTGTTGGGGCAAGAAATCGTGAAATTAAGCTTTATACTATCACCTTTCGCAGAGATAACATTTGTGTTTTAAAGATTTAATTTACTTATTTATTTATTCATTTATTTATTTGTGTGAGAGAGAGAATGAGCGGCGGGGGGGGGGGGGGGGGGGGGCGGAGAGGGAGAAGCAGACTCCCCACTGAGCAGGAAGCCTGATGCAGGGCACGATCCTGGGACTCCAGGATCATGACCTGAGCCAAAGGTAGATGCATAACAGACTGAGCCACCCAGCAGCCCCAAGAGTAAAGTTTCTTGATTTTCATAAAAGAAATGTGAAATTCTTACGAACTTTATTATTTTCAGTTTTATTTAGCATTCAGATTATTTACTTTGAGTAAATAAGTAATGGTGCCTACTCTTAGGCTTTCCTTCACCACTGCAGTGAGTACTGAAAATGGTACTCTGCCCTCAAATTAGTTCTTTTGTCTTGAACCCATGGTAATGAAGTAAAGAAAATACAGGTAGAATTCTTGTCAAATTGGTCTAACATCAGAATTGCTACATAGTATCTAAACCTCCTTTGGAATGGTATACCTGCTATAATTTACAAAGGGTATATACTTAATTTTTTGATGTTCATTATATGTTTCATTTCTGAACAGTATAGAGTAAGGAATATTTTACAAAAAAGAATGATCTGTAACAACATGGACGAACCTCCAAAACATTACATTAAGAAAGCCAAACACAAAGGTCACATTATATGATTGCATTTGTGTGAAATATCCATAATAAATTCATACAGACAGAATGCAAATTGGTGGGTTGCCAGAGACTTGAGGAAAAGAGGGAATGGAAGAAACTTCTTAATGGGTTAAGGGGTTTTATTCTGGAATTATGGCAATGTTTTGAATTAGATAAGAAGTGGTCGTTGTACAACATAGTGAATGTACTAAATGCCACTGAATTATTCACTTTAAAGTACTTAATTTTATATTACGTGAATTTTACCTTGCTGTTTAAAAAAAGAATGATCTGTCAAATGTAAACGGACAGTTCTCAAAGAGGCTGAGAGAACTACCATAATTCTACTTTGTGCACAAATAGCTGTTGAAATATGTGATTCAGTATTTCTTCCTACATATTTCTTTTTTTTGTTTTTGTTTTTAAGAATATAAGTAATTTAGATTTTAATGATGGTAGCTTGTAGTAACAGAGTTCCTGTCACCTTTTTTTTTTTTTGGGGGGGGGGGTGGATAGTAATCTCTTTACCCAACATGGGGCTCGAACTCGAGACTCTGAGATCAAGAGTCTCATGCTCTACTGACTGAGCCAGCCAGGTGCCCCCTGTCTGTCACTTTTAGAACCAGTGAAGTTTTTAAATGATAGGACACTGACATTCAGGGCAAAGAACTAACCATTGTCTTAGCTTGCAAAAGAATCCACAAATTATACTTGAAGTGTATCCTCTCATTCACTTTAGCTTAAAAATAACATATGTGCAACACTTAGTTACCCCCAACAAAAAACATCTACTTAAAAGTTCACGCACTGGGGCGCCTGGGTGGCTCAGTCGTTAAGCGTCTGCCTTCGGCTCGGGTCATGGGCCCAGGGTCCTGGGATCGAGCCCTGCATCGGTCTCCCTGCTCCATGGGAAGCCTGCTTCTCCCTCTCCCACTCTGCCTGCTTGTGTTCCCTCTCTTGCTGTCTCTCTCTGTCAAATAAATAAATAAAATCTTTAAAAAAAAAAAAAAAAAAGTTCATGCACTTCTGAATCACCAAAAACTGTAAAAATCTTTTTCCCACAAGACGTGACAGTTTTTACCAAGAATTTTTGAGTATGAAATAAGGTGCTATGCATAAATATAATATAAAAATAGAACATCCTACACATGGACTTAGGAATGGAAGTCTGTCATACATGTATCAATATTAACCTATATCAGCTGGAATGTAGAAATGGTTTTTGTGTGTACAGTTGCTTATTGTAATGATATTCATAAAACCCTATTTTATTAATATAAATATCTTCATCTGTAAAATAGGAATAATAGTCATATCTGTCCTCAAAAGGTGATTGTGATGATTTAAATTGGTTAATGCTTAGTATATAATAAGCGCTCAGTATTAGCTATAATGAAGGGGATAATTACTATTATTTTTTATTATTTAACCAAACTTTCTAGTGTTAGATATCTTCTGTGCTTTAATTTTTTTAAGATTTTATTTATTTGTTTATTCATTTGTTTATTTATTTATTTATTCTTTGGAGAGAGAGGGCGTGCGAGTGAGCCAGGAGTGGGGGGGGAGGGGCAGAGGGAGAAGGAGAAGCAGACTCCCTGTTGAGCCAGGAGCCTGATGCAGGGCTCAGTCGCAGGACCCTGGGATCATGACCCTAGCCAAAGGCAGATGCTTAACTGACTGAGCCACGCAGGTGCCTCTTTTTGTGCTTTCATTAAGTATAATAACCCTATTGTAAATTTTTGAATTTGTCAGTTGTATGATAAAAAAGGTTTTACCTGTTTATACTGCCACCAAATGAAAGTATTTGTGTTACCACAGTCTCTTAAGGTGTATTTTTAGTCAGTGGGGCGCCTGGCTGGCTCAGTCAGTGGAGCACGCGACTCTTGATCTCATGTAGTGAGTTTGAGCCCCACGTTGGGTATAGAGATTACTTAAAAATAAAATCTTTTTTTTTTTTTTTTAAGATTTTATTTATTTATTTATTTATTTGACAGAGAGAGACAGAGCAGGAACACAAGCAGGGGGAGTGGGTGAGGGAGAAGCAGGCTTCCTGCCGAGCAGGGAGCCCGATGCGGGGCTTGATCCCATCATGACCCGAGCCAAAGAGAAGGCACCTAACAACTGAGCCACCCAGGCGCCCCTAAAAATAAAATCTTAAGGAAAAAAAAAAAAAAGAACTAATATGCAAGGTAACTAGTTATCAGTCTGGATCACCCATTGATAAGGGATATTTCTTGAAATACAGTTGTGGTTTTTTAAAAAATAAAAATAGATTTTAAATCAGACCTGGGTTCAAATCCCAGCCTAATTTTTACGTTTTAGCTGTATAACCTTGGACAACCTGTTTAAGTTGTTGCCCCCACCCCCCCATCCTTTAAAATTAGGGTATAATAGCATCCAGTTATGAGAATTAAATGAAATCATGCATTTAAAGTGCTTAGCATGTAGCTTGCCACATAGTAAGCATTTTTACTACTACTAGAGGTGAGAAGGAAAAACAGGCTTCATGAATGGTGGGGTAAGGAGGGCACAAATAATTTTTTTTTATTTATTTTTTTAACAAATACACCAAAGAATCATGCAATCCTGCCAGCACTGAATGAAATCCTGGGCCACAAGTCTGCACACCCTTTTGCAGCTGGTCCTGTGATAGCAGAACCTTTCATTTTGCCTTTATTGTTTATTATGACCCTTGCATAATTTTCAAAATAGAGATACACACCTTCTTTTCTCCTGTATGACGTACATTAATGAATTACCACTGCCCCAAGTACCTTCTTTCTGAGCTCTGGTTTGTCTTTCTTCACTGTAGCCATCACCGTTTCACCTACAGCAGCGGCAGGAAGTCTGTTCAGTCATCCCTTGGTCCCCTTCATAGGGGATACACAGATTTTTGGTTCCCATGTTACCAGCACAGTTGATCGTGGCTCCTACCAGAAGACCCAGGGAAATCTGGAATTTCACACCAGGGGACCCATGAGTGGTTTTTTAAGCAAATACTGCAATCCTAGATTTCAAATAATATGGAGAGCTTTTCTCTAAATAACTTAAGCTACCAAGATCCTTTATAACAGCCTAAATATTGTTTGTCTGATTCGATTGTGTTCATCTTTGATGTTGTTCTTTTACTTTGCATACATTTCAGAGCTTATAAACCACGTGCATTCTACTTTCGTTGCTATCCTAACTTACAGACATCTGCTTGGCAAACAGCTATGTTCTGTAGAAAATCAGTATTTTTAAATTGCTCACTTCATAGCAAATGATCTCAGAAGGCAGATAGTGGACTTAGTTTTATTGTGTGTTGATACACTGACTTTTGGTTTTCCATAAATTTCTTTCTTTCTTGGTTTTTAGTTTCTACCTTTATATGCAAGTATAAATCATAAATTCTCATTTTTTAGAGCACGTGGGTGGCTCAGGGCGGAGCCTGCTTCTCCCTCTCCTGTTGCTGCTCCCCCTGCTTGTACTCTCTTGCTCTGTCAAATAAAATCTTTTAAAAAAATAAATTAATTAATAAGTTCTCATTTCTTAAGATCAATTAGTAAGCAGATTTTGTTAAAGCTTTGAATTACTTGGAACACATCCTATATCTTGACATACCAAGATTATAGCTGATTATTTAATACTTAATTTTCTCTTAGCATTCTCTAAAAGTACTTAGTAAAAGTTTGAGTTACAATTGACCCTTGAACAATGGAGGGGTTAGAGACACCAATCCCCACACAGTTCAGAATTCATGTATAACTTTTGACCCCCCCCCAAAATTTTAACTACTAATAGCCTGCTCTTTACTGGAAGCATTACCAATAACACAGTCAGTTAATACACTTTGTATGTTACATGTATTAAATCCTGTATTCATTTTTTTTTTTTCCCTAAGAGTGGGGAGGGTCGGGCAGAGGGAGAGAGAATCTTAAGCAGGCTCCACACCTAGTGCAGAGCCCAACATGGGGCTCGATTTCACAACCCTGAGATCATGACCTGAACCGAAATCAAGTTGGATGCTTAACTAACTGAGCCACCCAGGCACCCCTATATCCTGTATTCCTATAGTTTTATCTTTTTCTTAAATTCTTTTGACATTTCAAGGCTATGTGGTTCATCTGTCTTTTCAAATTGTCACAGATGTCCAAAAAATTTTCTGATATATTTATTGAAAAAAATCCACATGTAAGTAGACCCATACAGATCAAACCCATGTTATTCAAGGGTCAACTATATTTGTGAAAGTTGCATATTTTAGGACTCAGCTTTGTATTTTAAGCATAGCATCAATAATTTTGATAAATATTACCCTTAATTTCTCTTATGAGCAGTATTATTTTCAAAAGTATTTTGTTTCCTAAGCATATTGTTTCCTATATGTTGGCCATTACACTAGGCACAGGAGCTCAAAATAAATGACATTGATCTTATCCGTAAGGATTTCACAGTCTATTAGACATCTTAAAATAATACTTTGTCTAAAAAGAGAGAGATTCATTATACATTCATTGAATTATCTGAGTAACTGAAGCTGATTCCTTAAAATACTAAAAATTTTTAAATGAAAATCCTTTTTTAAATAAATAAAAGTCTTGAGCATCTCCCTGCATTCTTCTACTGAATAAACTGAATTATCTTAATTTTTTTCATTGTGATTTACATTTTTTTCATTTTTGTTTTCAATCTCATGCTGCTCAGCTATCATTTTTGTAGCTGTTAATATATACTGTCTCTTTAAATTTCCATCTCTTATAATTTATTCCTAATTTGTTTGGAAATGCAGTCTCCACATGTCCAAACTTTTCAGAGTTATTCCTATTTAAAAGATCTGCGAGATGACCTTGGGGTGAATAGGTGGATATGGTTTTTACCTCAGATTACATCCATAAGCTTCTTAGGCACACAACTAAAAGTGGGTTCTCACTAAGGTATTTTCAGCTTCATTATCTTTTAAGGACTTTATTGTAGTTCCAATCTATTCAGTTTCTTTGAATGTTATATTTAAAATTTCAGTAAAGGCTATGACTTGGGTGAACCTTAAACATTATGCTGAGTGAAGGAAGCCAAATGCAAAAAGCCACGTTTTATATAGTTCCATTTGTAAGAAATGTCCAGAATAGGCAAATCTGTAGAGATAGTGGTTTAGTAGTTGCCAGGGGTTGGAGGAAAGGGAGGATGGGAAATGATTGCTAGGGGTGTGGAGTTTTCTTTGGGGGTGGTGAAAATACTCTGGAATTAGATAGTGATTATGGTTGAACAACTTTGTAAGTATACTAAAAACCACTGAATTGTACACTTTAAAAGAATGGTTCTGGGACGCCTGGGTGGCTCAGTCGTTAAGTGTCTGCCTTCGGCTCAGGTCATGATCCCAGGGTCCTGGGATCGAGCCCCACATCGGGTTCCCTGCTCCGCGGGAAGCCTGCTTCTCTCTCTCCCACTCCCCCTGCTTGTGTTCCCTCTCTCGCTGTGTCTCTCTGTCAAATAAATAAATAAAATCTTTAAAAAAAAAAAAAAATGGTTCTTATGTGAATTATATCTCAAGTTTTAAAGTCTAAATGAAAGCAAATTTTTCTAATAAGAGACTGTTCAGAACACTTCCTGTATGTCTGCTTTCTAAGTGTATACTTTTACTTTTGTCTTTTATTGATTGGTTTAGATTTTGAGTCTCTCAAATGTACTTTGCAGTGAAAGCATAATTTATATTTTCCTTAGGGGTAATAGAAGTTCATTTGTGCATTAAGTGGAAAATTTAGATAATATACGTTGTTTGTAAAGAAAGAACAAGTCTTCTTTACTTGGGATATTGACCTGCTCTAACTGTAGGGGGGGTTTTTTTGTTGTTTTTTTGTTTTGTTTTGTTACAGATTTTATCTATTCACTTGAGAGAGAGAGAGAGAACACAGAGGGAGAGTGAAAGGGATAAGCAGACTCCCTGCTGAGCAGAGAGCCCGATGCGATGTGGGGCTTAGTCCTAGGACCCTGAGATCATGCCCTGAGCCAAAGGCAGATGCTTAATCTACTGAGCCATCCAGGCACCTCTAACTGTAGGTTTAAAGAACAAACATGTGAGCCCTAAATATGTAAAGAATTTTAAGGACTGAAGTGCCTGGGTGGCTCAGTTAGTTGGGTGTCTGCCTTTGGCTCGGGTCATGATCCCTGGTTCCTGGGATCAAGCCCCAAGTTGGGCTCCCTGCTCAGCAGGGAGTCTGCTTCTCCCTCTTCCCACTCGTGCATGCTCTCTCTCAAATAAATAAATAAAATATTTGGGGTAAAAAAAGAATTTTAAGGACTGTCATTTTAATAGGAAAGACCAGCAATAATTAAAACTAAAAACCAAAAACCCTACTAATCTATTTTACATTTTTCTTCATTAAACATAAATTACAATATCTTTTTAAAATGTAAGTTATATATTGCCTCATGAGTTTTGTTTTCATTACTTGTTTTATTTCATTTTGATTGTTTTTATATGTGATTCATACTCTGATTTTGTGATCTGCTCTGTGTAACATTTTTGGTCTTTAAAAATTTTTAATGACCACTTCATGAGTAATTTGTCATTCTGGTGTTTGAAAATGAGTGATTCCTTTGGTCTCTAAGCTGTTAAACACTTTTTTTTATGTTTTTACTTTTAGGCTATGGAGTTACTAGTAGAGAAAGCAATCAGTAGTGCTTCTAGTCCTCAGAGCCCTGGAGATGCACTGAGAAGAGTTTTTGAGTGCATTTCTTCAGGGATTATTCTTAAAGGTAGGTTTTGCTTTGTTCTTAATGTTTGTCTGTTTGATAATTAAATAAGAACTCTTTCTTTTACAAATGGATAATGCTAATGCCTTTTTCTCCATATATTGATTGCTTATAGGTAGTCCTGGACTTCTGGATCCTTGTGAGAAGGATCCATTTGATACCTTGGCAACGATGACTGACCAACAGCGTGAAGACATCACATCCAGTGCACAGGTACCAGTGTGTTCCTAATCCCAAAGCTTTGTTGTTGGGTCACTGCCCTTCAAGTTTGGTTTTTTATAGTTGTCCTTTAAAAGAAGTCACTGCATAGTATTTATTTCTGTTCTTCCTAAGTAAGTAAGCCCTTGGAGGGGATATAATTTAAACTAGATTTCACTAATATAATCTTAAATTATATTACTTTAACTATAATGTGTGTGTCTTAAGTAAGTGTATTATATAAAAATACAGCTGTATTTTCAGTGCCTTCTTAAATCTGGGTATTAAGTTACATATCATGATGTATGGGAACTGTTTATGTACTCTGGTTATAAGAAGTGATATGCTGGGGCGCCTGGGTGGCTCAGTCGTTAAGCGTCTGCCTTCGGCTCAGGTCATGATCCCAGAGTCCTGGGATCGAGCCCTGCATCGGGCTCCCTGCTCAGCGGGAAGCCTGCTTCTCCCTCTCCCGCTCCCCCTGCTTATGTTCCCTCTCTCGCTATGTCTCTTGTCAAATAAATAAAATCTTAAAAAAAAAAAAAAAAGTGATATGCTGTGTGATTTATGGTAATTATTGTTATAATTCAGTCTCTCCTGCCACTGGAAAGGCTGTCTAAAGTAGGTAATTAAAAGTGTGGGTTCAGGGCACCTGGGTGGCTCAGTCATTTAAGTGTCGGACTAGTGATTTCAGCACAGGTCATGACCTCATGGGCTGTGGGATCCAGCCCTGTGTCAGGCTCCGCACCCCGCGGGGAGTCTGCTTGAGTTTCTCTCCCTCTGTGTCCCCCCTCCCCCCGTGAGAGCTTGCGCGTGCGTTCTCCCTTTCAAATAAATAAAATCTTTTAGGGGGAAAAAAGTGGGCTTTAGAGTCAAGACTCCCTGGATTTGAATACCAGCTGTGCTATCTCATCTATAAAACAAGGATAAAAGTAGTATCCTGTTTCAAGCAGGATTATTGGGAGGATTAAATGAGTTAATGTGTTTAACTGTATTAACAGTATCTGGTATATGGAAGGATTTTAATAAATGTTAGCTATTATCATAATCAGTTAATAATTTTATTGGAAAAAGATTTATGGAAAGATAAGATATGTGAACCTAATGAATGAATGGAAAAAAAAAAAAACAGTCTAAAACTACTATAGCTCTTTTTTTATTCCAAAAATGTACTAAGGGGAGAAAAGGCAACTAGCAATGAACAGTAATAATTCACTCTAAGACATTAAGTTATTGGACTTAAGTTCTTGATTTGTTATGTCTTCTGGCAACAATAATTTGGAATTTGGAAGATGTCAAGATTAAAGTAAATTGTTATGTCATAAGTATATTAAGGGATAACTTATGTGATTACTAATTAATGTGTATTAGACATGTTTTGTTTGTATTTCTTTGGGTTTATTTTTGGGGGATGAAGATAGTTATCCTAAGTCGCTTTCTTCCTTGGTGCTTAAAGGAGGAATTATTTATAAATTCTAAGGGAAAGGAGATTTAGGGTTAGGAGCAGGGCATTCAAAAACTAATAGAATTCACATTTGAAAGGCTTTTTTTTTTTTTTAATATCACTTTGAAGAAAGTGGTCTGGCTTTAGGTGGTAGTGACAAATGTCCTTGTTAAAAGTGAAGGAGTTAATAAAAAATTTTTTTAAAAAAGTGAAGGAGTTAATAAAAAACTTTTTTAAAAAAGTGAAGGAGTTATGGGACGCCTGGATGGCTCAGCTGGTTAAGCAGCTGCCTTCGGCTCAGGTCATGATCCCAAGGTCCTGGGATCGAGTCCCACATCCAGCTCCTTGCTCAACGGGGAGCCTGCTTCTCCCTCTGCCTGCGGTTCCCCTGCTTGTGCTCTCCTTTCTCTCTCCCTCTCTGATGAATAAATAAATAAAATCTTAAAAAAAAAAAAAGTGAAGGAGTTAACTGCATTATTCCATTTATGTAATATTCATGAAATAACAGAGATGGAGAACAGTAGTGGTTCCTAGGAGTTAGGGATGGGGTAGGGATTGTTAATGGTGGCTATACAGGGAGCCTTGTGATGGTACAGTTTAATGTCTTGATTGTGATGTGGCTATGCAAGGCTACACGTACGACAAAATTGCATTAAAGCTAAAGACACACAGGAGTGCATATCTAACTGGTAAAATCTGAATAAGCTCTATGAATTGTACCCATGTTGATCTGTTTATTTCTTGGTGACCTGTAGCACCCATGTTAGTAATTTTCTTCCTTCCTTTGTCTCTATCTAGATCTATTCTTCTTTTTTTCCCCCATAATGCTTATCTTTATTTTCGTGTATTTCTGTAGTCTTATCTTTAGTGATCTTTTCAAGTTGCTTCTGCCAGATACAGCCTTGGTCATTTATTCAGATCCCTTCCCATAGATGTTAACCCTCCCTCCTCAAAGGAATTGTAAAGTAAACCTCAAGTCTTCTTCGATGTTATTTTAAAATTCCAAGATGTCTTTGAGAATTATTCCAGTATCAATCCTCAAATTTTGTTTGCTGCTAAATAATTGCTAATTATGTGACAGAATTCTCTCTTGTTAAATGTTAGAAATACATACAAGCCACATGCAGAACAAGAGGTTATAGGATGCTCACTCTAGCCTCAGATGCTCAGTTTTACTTACTGGAGTATTCCTTCATTTAGAAACTCCTAGTATTCAAATAGGCTGATGATTAGCAGCAATATCCCTGTGGTAGAAATGTATTAGTATTCATTATTGTATACCAGATATCTTTGGATATTTTCCATGAATACAGAAGAAAAAATTATTCTGTTTATCTTTTCTGAATCTCTCAATAAAGAATAAGTATTCTATTATGATAAATATTCCTAGTTCTCACTTCAGAGAGTTAACAGCCTTATAGCTTAAGTGAAGTAGAGAAGCACCCAGTACTGGTGAAAATCCGGAATTACAGACTAAATAGAATGCTATATCAAGTCCTTAACACAGATGATTTGGGGACTTTGAGGATTTCAAAAGCCAATATATGAGGCAGAGTTCTAAGGAATTGGAATCGTATCATCAAGGAAATTTCTAGAATAGTAAATTCTTACAGAGATAATTGTAACAAACAACTAGATCTCAGCTGAAGAAAATAATTAGGCATTAAAAAATAGTCTCGGGGCACCCAGGTGCCTCGGTTGCTTAAGTGTCCACTCTTGATTTCCTCTCAGGTCCTGATCTCAGGGTCGTGAGATCGAGCCCCATGTTGGGCTCCACAGTGGGCATGGAGCCTGCTTAAGATTAGCTCTCTTCCTCACCACCACCACCCCCCGCCCCCCGGCGCGCACACACGCTCTCAAAAAAAAAAAAATAGGGGCACCTGAGTGGCTCAGTCGGTTAAGCCTCTGCCTTCAGCTCAGATCATGATCCCCAGGCCCTAGGATTGAGCCCTGCATCAGGCTCCCTGTTTTTCCATCTCCACCCCCCGTGTGCTCTATTTCTCTCTCTCAAATAAGTAAAATCTTTTTTTAAAAAAAAGTCTCAACAGCAGCCACTTTAAGAGAAAGAAGCCAGACACAGAAAGCCATATGTTATATGAAATGTCCACAGTGTGTAAATCTTGTAGAGATAGAAAAGTAGATTAGTGGTTATCATGACCTAAGGGTGGAGGGGTTGAGGAATGACCAACATTGGGTCATGGGGGTTGTGGGGGTGGAGGTGTGTGAAAATGTTCCGAAATTAGAGAGTGGTTATGATGGAACAGCTTTAACTTTGTAAGTATACCAAAAAACACTGAATTGTACACTTTAAAAGGGTGACTCTTAGGATATGTTAATCTCAAAAAATAATCCTAAACATTTACATTGAAGGTTATAACCATATAGTGAAATTTGCCATATAATCAAATGACTACATCTCCTTGAATTAATTTAAGAGGTATATAGTCCCAGAAATACAAGGAATAGATTATGTCTTATGAAATCTTGTGACAGTGATGCCTAACACATTTCTGCGCATACATAACCATGTAGTGGAAATTTTGATTTTGGTTCATGAAGTAACAAGTTGAAGAAATGTGACCCTTTTTTGTAAACCTGGGGAAGTGTGTGTGCGTGTGTGTATGTGTGCAGCCTATACACATGGGCATCACAGAAAAAATGGGAAAATACATGAGTAGAAACCAAGGAGGGATTTACTCAATGAGATTTACATTCCTTTTGTTACGTATTGTTTCAATTTCAAGATTTTTTTTTAAATGAACATGATACTGAATTTTTTTTAAAGGTCTATTTCTTAACTTCTTTTTTGAGAGAGAGAGAATGCAAGTGCGTATGAGCTGGGCGGGGAGGGGTAGAGGGAAAAGGGGAGAGAGAATCTTAAGCAGGCTCCATGCGCAGCA
Organism: Phoca vitulina; assembly: GCF_004348235.1. Classification (NCBI taxonomy): domain Eukaryota; kingdom Metazoa; phylum Chordata; class Mammalia; order Carnivora; family Phocidae; genus Phoca; species Phoca vitulina. The sequence goes on along the minus strand of NW_022589720.1, from coordinate 25,226,522 downwards.
CGGAGCCTGACTTGGGACTTGATGTCATGACCCTGAGATCATGACCTGAGCCGAAACCAAGAGTCAGACCCATAACTGACTGAGCCACCCAGGTGCCTCTTAATTTATGTTTTAAAAAGCAAAACAGCATGCGTACAGAAAAGCCTGAAAATATAAACACTAGAACATATGGAGTATTTTGGTTGTGAAACTTAATATTATTCAAGCTGTTTATTTAATTAAATATGCTTTTTTATATTGATATATGGAGATATAAGCCTAGTTAATAATTAATATTTTGGTTCTTAAAATTAACTTTGAATTCCGGCTCTTTTTGTTGCAGTTTGCATTGAGACTCCTTGCATTCCGCCAGATACACAAAGTTCTAGGCATGGATCCATTACCCCAAATGAGCCAACGTTTTAACATCCACAACAACAGGAAACGAAGAAGGGATAGCGATGGAGTTGATGGATTTGAAGCTGAGGGGAAAAAAGACAAAAAAGATTATGATAACTTTTAAAAAGTTCCTGTAAATCTGCAGTGTTAAAAACAACAGGTGCCCATTTGTTGGTTGTTTTTCATTCATAATAATGTCTACTTTGAAAAATTTATCAAGAATTTAAAGAATTTCATGGAAGAACCAAGTTTTTCTGTGACATTAATATCTTAATGTACAGTGTTAGGTATTATATGAATGGAAAGACACCCAAAAAAAAAAAAAATTGTGCTCCAACTAGGGGAAAAACAATGCTTCAGATGTTTTCCCCATTATTTTGGTTTTATTAACTGGTTGCCCTAGCTCCCCCTATTTTTGTGTCTTTTATTAACTAGTCTTATTAAATCTTTACTGTATTTAATGCAGTATTTGTGCTTCAGTTGCTATGTGTATTTTGATATTTTTATTTAGGAGTTTTGTTTGCTCTTTGACACTAGTCGTTACTTTGTGTTAATAGATGATATCCTTTACCCCTTCTTAATATTTTACAGCAGTACGTTTTTTTGTAACGTGAAACTGCAGAATTTTTTCCTTTTGTTTTGTTATTCTGTATGTGATGGATTACAACACAAAAAGTTATCCTGCCATTTAAGTGCTCAGAACTGAATGTTTCTGCAGATCTTGTGGCATTTGTCTCTAGTGTGATATATAAAGGTGTAATTAAGACAGATTTCTGTTAATCTAATCAAGTTTGCTGTTAGTTGTGCATTAGCAGTATAAAAGCTAATATATACTATATGGTCTTGCAACAGTTTTAAAGCCTCTGCATAATTGATAATAAAAATGCATGACATTTTTGTTTTTAATAGACTTTTAAAATTATAATTTTAGGTTTGACACGTAGACCTTTGTACAGTTGACTTTTTGACATAGCAAGGCCAAAAAATAACTTTCTGAATATTTTTTTCTTCTGCATAAGTGGAAAGGGCATTTTTCATATATAAGTGGGCTAACCAATATTTTCAAAAGAACTTTATCATTGTGCAACTAACAACAGTAACTAGCCCTTAATTATGATGACAGTTCCTTATTGGTGTGTGTGAGATTATTCTAGCAAACTGTTACAGTATAACACAGTTGAATGATTCCTCCCCCTGCCCTCATACCCCATCACCCAGATAATTTACAGTTCTCTTAACAGTGAGGTTGATAAAGTATTACTGATAAAAAATTAAGGTTATCTAAGGAAAAAAAACCAGAAAATTATTTGGTGTGGCCATCTTACATGCTTATGTGTCCTACAAAAAGCTAAATATTCTAGCAGTGGTGTAATGAGAAGTTACATCTTACTGTTGATGTATGTATGCTCTGGTACACAGATGTCATTTTGTTGTCACAGCACTACAGTGAAATACACAAATAAAAACTTAAATTCACATAATGACTTAAATGTATTATATGTTAGAGATGACTCATAAACTACTTTTGCTTTGAAATGACTTATGCTTCAGTAAAACCACATTCAAGTTTTATTGGGTACATATATCTTGTTATTCCTGACAAGTACTTGTTGCCTGAGCACATAATTTCCAGAAAAATTTATAATTCAATAGTATATTGGCTCAGTGTCTTTCTGGAATTTGAATCTTTCCCTGGACCTCCACTTAGAAGACCAGGAAACTGTAGGAGACAACCACTGGAGAACTAGAAAAGGAGACTTGGGCTTTTCTCCAAAGGTTGTCACATACTATCTATGTAACACGGACAAGCCTTTTTCACCCCTACCCCCCGTTGTTTGTTTTTTAAATGTTTCTGGGTCTCATTTTACTCTTTTGAATAGTGAGTTTTACCCAGTAAAATTTTTGAATTTTGTTCCTCACTGTTCTCTTAGAGAAGGCAAGAACTTAACATCACACACCAATGACATGCTAGGTCATTTCATGTTCTCCCATCTTAAACAATAAGTGACACTGCTATATTTCTTATTTTTCAGATGAGAAAATTGAAGCCCAGAGTGGCTAACTAACAAGATCACAAATCAACTTATATGACAGGATTGAAATTGAGTCAGGTTTCAAAATTCATGCTCAGCACTTTTCCAGGCTGCTCCCTTCATCTTATAATTATGTTCTAAACATGTTTTCAGTCTGTTTCAAAATTTTGCATTTGTTTTGGGTGTCTTCATCCAGATAAACAGTTGGTGCCATTTAAATTTTTTATGAAAATAATTGTTTCAGTACTAATTTTTTGCATGACTTAATTATTTTCATTGTTGTGGATAGACCCACGTTAACCATCTTGAATGAAATAACTTGGGGTGCCTGGGTGGCTCAGTCAGTTAAGCGTCTGCCTTTGGCTCAGGTCATGATCCCGGGGTCCTGGGATCGAGTCCCGCATCAGGCTCCCTGCTCCGAGGGGAGCCTGCCTCTCTCTCTCTCTCTCTTTCTGTCTCTCTGTGTCTCATGAATAAAATCTTAAAAAAAAAAAAAAAGAACTTGGATTCATTAGTATCTTCTGCTTTGACATCTTTTTAAAAGATTATTTGAGAGAGAGAGCAAGCAGGGGGAAGGGGCTGAGGGAGAGGGAGAGAGAATCTCCAGCAGACGGCACTCAGTGTGGAGCCTGACTTAGGGCTCCATCCCACGATCCTGAGATCACAGCCTGAGCCAAACCAAAAGTCAGACGCTTAACCGACTGCGCCACCAAGGAGCCCCTGCTTTGACAATTTTTAAAGAAAACTATAAACTCTAGTTAAAAGAAGTATTGGGGAGAGGGTGCCTGGGTGGCTCAGTTAAGCCTCTGCCTTTGGCTCAGGTCTTGATCCCAGGGTCCTGGGATTGAGCCCTGGGTCGGGCTCCCTGCTCAGCGGAGAGTCTGCTTCTCCCTCTGCCCTTCTCGCTGCTTGTGTGCTCGCATGCTCGTGAGCTCTCCCTCCCTCTCTCAAAAATAAAACCTTTTTATTTTTTATTTTTTTTAAAGATTTTATTTATTTGACAGAGAGAGACACAGCGACAGAGGGAACACAAGCAGGGGGAGTGGGGGAGGGAGAAGCAGGCTTCCCGCGGAGCAGGGAGCCCGATGCGGGGCCCAATCCCAGGACCCCGGGATCATGACCCGAGCCGAAGGCAGACACTTAACGACCAAGCCACCCAGGTGCCCCAAAAATAAAACCTCTAAAAAAAAAAAGTACTGGGCATCGTCCTGCTAATACATTCTTGAACCAGTTGTTTTGGCAACTAATTATCAGTTATTCTCTGCATCTCAGGCTGACTTTTCCTGTTCTTATGTTAGAATAATTTAATGATAACCCCCAAATAAATTGATTCCTCTTACCCACCTCCAATTACACAGTGCTCTCCAAATTGGAATTTTCTTTTTCTTCACCACTATTTTTTCTTCTGTTTCTTCGGACAAGTTAGAATTAAAAATGCAGAATTGCATGAACAGCACAGCAAAAGATCCCTGGTTTTTTAAAGTCAGGAGTATTTTAAATAATTTTTCCCTTAAAAAATTTTTTTGTCTTGCATGGTCATGCTATTATGTTGTCAATGTATGAATTGAATTGAAGTTATAAATAGTTGCTTTAATGGATCCACTACTTTTTATACTGAATTTGACAGTGCTATCTCATTTTTGAAGATTTTCTCCATAAAGGGCAAGTTTTACAGTATCCTAGAAAGATAATGTTCATATAATTGGTCTCAAATTTGTTCCTTGAGAGTTGTCTGGGGAACATTATAAAAATTAAGAGTTTTAAGCCCTAATTCCAAAACTTGAGGAGGGCCAGAATAAGCCTAAGAATGTTGTTTGAATGGATGGTTCATACACGTTTAAATTTAAAAGGTTTAAGTACATGGCATAAAATGTCTTCTGCCTCTTACGTTGCCCCTTCCCAGAGAGAGTCAGTATTAATCCATTGTATACCCTTCCACACATGGCCTGTGCACAGGGCGTGAATATGTGCACCCTTGCTGTTTTACAAATGGCTGCATACGGTGTATATTCTGTACCTGCCTTTCTTTCATTTAGTATCTTGGAATCCTGGAGATTGTTCCATATCAGTACACATAGGGAAGTTGTATTTTTTTTTTTTTTTTAGATTTTATTATGTGAGCGGGGGAGGGGGACAGGGAGAGAGAATCTCTAGCAGACTCTGCTGAGCACGGAGCTCGACTCGGGGCTCGAAACCACGACCCTGAGATTTTGCCGGAGCCAAGACCAAGAGTCGGACACTTAACTGAGCCAGCCAGGTGCCTCGGAAAATTGCAGTTTTAACCAGCACTATAGAATCATTCCAAATTAGATTTCTTTTAAGTATAGGTGGTTGTGTTGCAAGTGGTACATTGATCATGTTTGAATAAACATGCTTTATAGCAGTGACCATCATGTACTCTAAAGTCCAAAAACGATTGTTTTTACATATATTTCTTAAGTAAGCTCTACGCGCAGCGTGGGGCTTGAACTCATGACCCTGAGATCAAAAGTCTCGTTCTCTACTGGCTTAGCCAGCCAGGCACCCTGCAAAACTATATTTTAAATTTAGTATTGAAGGTATTTTATTATCAGCCACACAATATGTATAGCATAAGTTAATTGGGATATTTAGCAAATCATAATATCCCCATTCCCTAAGCAATTTTACTGATTAACTGTAGTCTAGGTCATTTTAGTCTTTATCTTGTTTAGTGTGATAATATTAGCTGTAAAATAAAATGTGAAAGTAGAAATCAGTAACCAACTTAAAGCTTGAATAATATTTTTGAGAAATCTCTAAACTGGTACATTAAATACAAAGCTACTATATTCACCTTCTCTTAATATAGTTCCAATACCTGGTATTAGAAAAATAGGGTCTTCAGCTTGGAAAGGACTATGTAATCAGTTAAGTAACAATGTGAATGCTTCTTTATAATCTGTTGAATCAAAGTATGAAAAGTTGATCTCCGTTAGCTTAATCACTCTTAAAATGAGTTCAGAAATAGGGAAAACAGCACATACCTAGGGCTTGGATCAGTGGAGCTCTATGTTAAAGAAATACAGGATAATGAAGTATGACAGGTTCCTGATGAGAAGAATTCCAGGGTGTTGTAATTTACCTTGAGCTTTGCTATGAGCTGTTTAAAATGAGTATGCTGCATTTCAGTGCAATTTAGTGTGCTTTATAATGTAGATAAAAACAAGACCTGGGGCACCTGGCCTGTGACTCTTGATCTCAGGGTTTTGAGTTTGAGTCCCACGTTGGGTATTCAGATAACTTAGAAATAAAAAATGTTTAAAAATGTTAGTGCATAGGGTAGGGGTTTGGAGGGAAGTTCAAACCTACATTACCAATCACAACTAATTTTAGTGAGCTAGCATTGAAACTTAACCCAGAGGGAGCTACCTCTGTCCTTTATCTGATATCTAAAATGAGAGATACATATCCTTGGCATTGGTCCATATCTAGAGCCATAGTGTTCAGTTCTGGCCTTTTTTTTTTTTTTTTTAATAAGGTTTACTCCCATTGTGGGGCTTGAACTCAACCCTGAGATCAAGAGTCATGCTCTACTGACTGAGCCAGCCAGGTTCCCACCTGGGCATTCTTTTTTTAAGTGATACTTTGAGGTAGTGAATTTGAAACTAAGCTGTGTAATTGGAACCACAGAGCAGGAGAGACTATAGAAAAAAAATCAATTGAAGAAATAGCTTTTTGAAAATGTTAACTGCAACAGTAAAATAGAGGTCATTTGTAAAGTTGTTGCTCATGTTCAAAATTATAACCACCTGTTTAAGATTTTGGTTAAAAGTCCTGGCATTAGGTATGGAAGTATGTAAGATAATCAGATCTTTTCCAAGTTGAAGGTGTGATTACCAGGCATACCTCGGCGGTACTTGGAGTTTCAGTTCCAGACCACCATAATACAGCAAATGTCACAATAAAGTGGTTTCCCCATATATATAAAAGTTACGTTCATCTATTAAGTGTGCAATACCGTTAGGTTTTTTATTTTTTTTTAAGATATTTATTTATTTGAGAGAGCACAAACGGGGTGCGGGGCAAGGGGAGAAGCAGGCTCTCCACTGAGCAGGGGGCCCGATGCAGGGCTTGATCCTGGGGCTCGATCCCAGGACCCCGGGATCATGACCTGAGCCGAAGGCAGACACCCAACCGACTTAGCTACCTAGGCGCCCCTACCACTATGTCTTTTTTAAAAACAATGTACATACCTTTAAAGAATAAAAAGTCTTTAAAGATAAATTTTAAAACTTAAAAATTTTTTTAAAGCTAAAAAATGCTAACCATTATCTGAGCTTTCAGAGTCATAATCACTGATGACAGATTGCCATAATAATTACAATAATGAGCTGGTGTGAAATATTTTGCAAATTACCAAAGTGTGATTTAGAGATACTGAGTGAACAAGTGCTGTCAGGAAAGCGATACTGACAGAGCTGCTTGATGTGGAGTTGCCACAAACCATCAATTTCCAAAAAAATGCAGCATCTGTGAAGGGCAATAAAGCAAAGCACAATAAAAAGAGTTATGCCTTTACATTGTTAGTCCATGTACCTGGTAAAAGTCATTGGAATAGAAGTCACATAGCCAGTTGCCTCAAAGTTAATCATTATTTCATGGCAGCCAAAATGCAGGCATAAAGAAGATTGTGACAAAATGGATGCTGGTTTTGCTATATATTGTGTTAACGTTTCCCTTGTTTTCCGTGGTTGTTGTGTTTTTGATTATTTTGTTTCTTCCTACCTCCCCGAACATTCCTTCTGTGCTGCCGCCTCTAGGTAGCACCCACAGTTCTGTCATCAGCATTTTAATGCTTTTGATGATCTCATCCATCTTCCAAGTTCTAGATATTCCCTTTGTTAAAATTACCTCCAAATCCTGCCTTTATCTAAACTCCAATCTTGCTTTTTTTTCTTTCTGCCTCCAGTCTCTCACCCAACAACCCCCAGCTTATTCCTCCTAACACATCTGTTTATGTCACTGCTACTCAAAATACCTTCAAGCAACTCCACATCACTGTGCTGAACAGTATATATTGTTTCATCCTCACAACATTGCTAGGTGTTCAGTATTACACATGAGCAAACTAGGGTTTGAGCTTAAGTAACTTGTCCTTTCTGTAATAAAAGATCATTTGAATGATATAATCTCTTGAATTGGGTCAGATCATCAGAAAGCTACATACTTGGAGAGTTCTGTTAACTTCAAAGCCGAGCAATTAACCCTAACCCTAACCTCCCATTGATGTGTCCTGCAGCCAAGCCTCTTTTTGTAGAATTTTTTTTTTTTTTTTAAAGATTTTATTGATTTATTTGACAGAGAGATACACAGCAAGAGAGGGAACACAAGCAGGGGGAGCGGGAGAGGGAGAAGCAGGCTTCCCGCTGAGCAGGGAGCCCGATGCGGGGCTCGATCCCAGGACCCTGGGATCATGACCTGAGCCGAAGGCAGATGCTTAACAACTGAGCCACCCAGGCGCCCCTGTAGAATTTTAATCCTTAAGACATGGTGTACAAATAATTTTTAAGTAACCCAATTTTGGTCTACTCCAAAGGCCCACTTTTACCTCTTCATTCTAAGGAACTTACAAAGCTACATCTTTTTCAAAGGTCAATGGTTAAATAATTCTAGAAAAAGAGGGAATTCCATCTTCTTTGCTCTGCATTTCAACCTTTACCTGAGCCAGAAGTCATATCTTAGGTACCAGATCCAGGATATAGCTGTGTCTTATTTGGCCCAAACAGTGTTAAAAACAACCAGTATTAAAGATTTCACAGAAAATCCCAGCTTATCTATTTTTTTTTTTTTTTTTTTTAGGATTTTATTTATTTATTTGACAGAGAAACACAGCCAGAGGGGGAACACAAGCAGGGGGAGCGGGAGAGGGAGAAGCAGGCTTCCCGCGGAGCAGGGAGCCCGATGCAGGGCTCGATCCCAGGACTCTGGGATCATGACCTGAGCCGAAGGCAGATGCTTAACGACTGAGCCACCCAGGCGTCCCTCAACTTGACTTCTCTTGAAAAATTGGAAGATCTGATGACAGGGGGCATGTATTCTTGTGCGCTGAGAATTAGCTAAAGCTGGAAAAAAAAAAAAAAACAATTAGCTAAAGGTGAGATTAATGGCCATTCCTTCCAGAGGATAAATTTAAGACAAAATCTTTTCTGGAAAGTTTATCACAGCCTCTACCATTCCCTGTTTTGCCTACCAGGATGGCCAGTGTGCATTTGATTTTATGACATCAGAGACCCCAGCCATTTTACCTATGGACTCTCCAAAATTCTTCAATTCCGTGATCATATGTTTCTCTCATACACTAAGATACTTGATGTCCCCCACACTTAATATAAAGGACAGTCATAGGGACGTCTGGCTGACTCAGTGGAGCATGCGACTCTTGATCTCAGGGTTGTGAGTTTGAGCCCCATGCTGGGTATAGAGATTACTTTAAAAAATAAAATCTAAAGGACAGTCATAAACACTCAACGCACTTCCTTCATTGATTGTTTCAAGAGAAATGTCAGGAAGGAGGCCTGAAATTTAAGCAAACTACAGCCTTAAAGGAACCCTTTATTTTAAAGCAGAGACCGAAAATCTCAGTAACACTGGAGCAGCCTGTCTTCCTGTCTGTTCTTTGGTTGGACTTAATGAAAGAGATAGAAGGCTGTGGGAATTGAAGAGAAACAAAGATGGGCTCAAAGGGAAAAAAGATTTGGTAGATGGTAAAATTCTTAATTGTATGAGTTCTTAATTTTTTTTGTCCTGAAATTTAGTGTACAACAAAAAAGACGAAAAGGAGAGGGCTTAGTATATGGTAAAGTGGGAAGGCAGCTATGACTAACTTATTAATTGAAACCAAATTTATGAGTCCAAGTTCCCAGTAAGATGAAGTAAGCACCCTCTGCCCTGTCTCTCCCTCTGAATATAAAATCTGGATAAAATACAAAGAACAGCAGTTTGAGGACTCTAAAACATAATTAGTGACAGGAAGACTGGAGAAGACAAGAACTGAAGTATCATCAAAGTCAACAATTCACCGTATTTCCACCTTCCAGAGGTAAACTCACTGCTTAGCCATAGACATGAGTACAACCATAGATGTGTGAGTAGTAACTACAGCCCCAGATTTCTGGCCAGAGGATTGAAAAGGGGAGTCCTGAGTAACTGGAACACACTGGCCAGATTGGGGAGTTGGAGGAGTTAGGGTAAGTGGCTCCATAAAGTTATTTATGAATAACTTTATAATTTTTTTCTGGGGCTCAACCTCAACTTATTTTATGAGGCCAACATTACCATGATATCAAAACCAAATAAAAACTGTTCAAAGAAAACTCAGGCTGTCTGGCTCAGTTGGTAGAGTGTGCGACTCTTGATCTCAGGGTCATGAGTTCAAGCCCCACATTGGGTATAGACTTATTTTTTTAAAAAAGAAAGAAAAACAAAGCTCAGACCAATGTACCTGATGAAGTTAAAGTGAAGTACCCTTGAGAGATTTATCAAATCATATCCAGCAATATATATAAAGAATAATGTAGGGACTCCTGGGTGGCTCAGTCGGTTAAGCACCTTGCTCTTGATCTCAGCTCAGGTCTTGATCTCAGGGTCGTGAGTTCAAGCCCCATGCTGGGCTCCATGCTGGGTGTGGAGCCTACTTAAAAAAAAAAAAAAGTAAGAATGATATACCACAGGGCACCTGGTTGGCTCAGTGGGTTTAGCATGTCTGTCTTCAGCTCAGGTCATGACCCCAGGGTCCTTGGATCCAGCCCCACATGGGGGTCCTTGCTCAGCAGGGAGCCTGCTTCTCCCTCTCTCTCTGCCCCTCCCCCTGCTCATGTGTGCACGGGCGCACACTCTCTCTCTCTCTCTCTCTCATCTCTCAAAAAAAAAAAAAATCTTAAAAAAAAAAAGGCATCTGGGTGGCTCAGTGGGTTAAGCATCTGCCTTCCACTCGGGTCATGATCCCAGGGTCCTGGGATGGAGCCCCGCATCCGGCTCCCTGCTTAGTGGGAAGTCAGCTTCTCCCTCTGCCCCTCTCCCCCACTTGTGCTCTCTCTCTCTCTCAAATAAATAAATATTTTTTAAAAAAGAATAATATACCACAACCAAGGGGAGTTTATCTTGGGAATATCTGGTTCAATATATGAAAATCAATCAACATGAATTTTACTACAAAAATATAAAATTCCTGTATCCCGGAATAAAATTTAGAGACAAATAACTGGGCTGATTCCACTAAGAAAAGAATTGGATACAGGCATAAAGATTTTTATTATGTTACCTAAATGGTCAGGAACTGAACAAATGGAACATCCACGTAGTGGATCATTACATAGAATGCTATAGCTAGGTATTTACTGGTATGCTGGGATGTTCACAAATCATCTATGTAAAACCAGTATCTGTGTAAGAGTCCACTTTTGCAGTACATACATCTACATATGTACACACACATACAGAAGTTCTAACTCCAAACTATTAGCATTGCTTATCTCCATGTTATGAGATCCTTAATGACTTTTCCAACAGATGCAGAAGACTTGACAATGAACATGGAAAACTTTGGTAATAAATTATAAATTTCTTTGTTTGAAAGTATAAATGAGCAATGTATGTGAGTGGACAATTCTCTCTTTTTTTTTAAGATTCTATTTACTGGTCACAGAGAGAGAGAGTGTGCACAAGCAGGGGGAGCAGTGGGCAGAGCAGGCAGAGGGAGAAGCAGGCTCCCCGCTGAGCAGGGAGCCTGATGGATGCGAGGCTCATCCCCAGACCCTGGGATCATGACCCGAGCCGGAGGCAGATGAGACGCTTAACCGAATGGGCCACCCAGGGGCCCCCATAATAATTCCTTAAAAAGAAAAAAATGGTGTAAAAAGTCTTCCATAGCTCCACATACCTAAGGATAAATTGCAAAATCCTTAGCGTGGCATTCAGGGTCCCCTAAACTGTAGCTCCAGCCTGTCCTTCCAGTCTCATCTCTCGCCACTGCCTGTGCTGGAACCAGCAGTGTGACCACAGGGCAAAGCCCTGGCTCTGGCTTCTCCCCATGGTGCCCGTCCTGCTCCCTCTGAGGTCATCCTCACAGGCCGGTGTGGGAGGCTCCTTTTCCGACCACGATGGACAGAGCCTTTCCTTCGGGGATGCGGACGGTGTTGCCCTGGCACACGAGGAGACCAGGAGAAAAGTAGAGCAGAGAAACTTCTTTCTAAAAACGAATCCAGGGCCGCCTGGCTGGCTCAGGCGGTGGCGCCCACGACTCTTGATCTCAGGGTTGTGAGCTCAAGCCCCATGTTGGGTGTAGAGATTACTTAAAAAAGAAAAAAAGGAAAACGAAAAGGGGAAAGAATGAATCAGTTGCTTCTCTAACGTTGCGTGGTTTCAGGTTAAGTTCCTCTTAGTATTTTCTCTTCAGTTGATGTTGTCTCACCTGAAGGGGGAGAATGAACTGACTCCCCTCCCTCCTTCTGGGCCCACCCCCGTTTCAGCGGAGTGACAAAACTTCTTTTCAGATTTCTTAAACCTGCGTAAGATGTTTGCAAAGTCTGAGATTGCCTTGCTTGGTGCTTTACTTGGCTGCCCTCAGAATCCATTCCAGAGACCAGGTGAATGAATGGTGAATAGACTCCAGTGTTCTGGGTGGGGCGGGGCGGGGGGGGGGGGGGGGGGGGGCTAACCATTAACAGAGCTCAAGCCGAAAAGTGACTCTGTAAAAATACTGAGATGTTTCTTGGCAGCTCAGCCATTTCTATTCCTTGCCTTTGGACAAAAGGGATTTTTAAGAAACAATTTTGATTACATTTTCACCTTGGGACAGATAACTTCTTCAGACATAAAAGAGCGGGCCTTTCGCGACCTCTGTGTTCTTTTACAACTACCTGAACAATAAGCCTTTCAGGTTTCCAGGGAGCGGGAAGGGGTCAGCCAAGCTCAAAACAGGCTTGACTGCACTTTCAACAAAGATCAAATATCCCAGCAGGGAGGCATGCGCAGCCTGTTTTTATTTGAGAAGGTTCTCCTGGCCCCTATGACAGCAACAACTTTCTTCTTCCCTCTAAGATGATTCGGCTCCAAACACCAGTGGCCCTCCTCTGTGGAGAAGAGGTGCCCTCCCACCCTTCTTCCAGATTTTCAAACCAGATGCAGCCCTGAACAAAACCGGGAAGGAAGAGAAGATTCTCTCAGTGTCATCTTCCTTCGAATCAGAGCATAAACAGCCTGGATGTCATGTCCCTCGATTTTTCCCAACCAGCTCTGGAGTACCAGAAATTCTAAGATCTAAACGTAAGGCTCTGATCTCAGTTAAAATTCCAGGAGGAATAATACCTTATTTCCATCTTGTGATACACAGCCTCCACAGAGTTGGACAACAAGTAAAGCAAGAAGTCGTGTCACTCTTAATAATCTGAGATATCAACGAGCTTCTCTCATTCCCCTTTCCTGAAGATCATCCCTGAATCAGATGCCAGATCTGGACTTCTATCATCCTGGAATGAGTCAAGAGAAATTTGAAATGGAGAGCCAAACAAAATAACAGGTTTTTCTGGCTACTCCAGACACACACACACACATACACACACACACACACACACACACACACACACACACACCCCACACACACCCCACACCACACACACTCACACACACACACACACACACCTGCCCTGGGCGCTGAGCTGGGGACAGAAAGAGCAGAGTGAGAAGCAGGAAGTGTCCCTGCACTTCCCCTGCCCCACAGTTACCCCCTCACTCAGGGAAACCGAGAGAAGGGAAGGGCTGGCCTGAGTCTGGTACCCCCGTAGGGGACTTTCGGGGTGGCCCTGCCCACAATCCCTCCTCCACTGCCTCCAGGCACACAGGAGTTGAAACTGTGGTGTGGACTTTCCAGGCGCTAGACCCCTTGCAGAAGCCCCTTGACTCTTCTGTGTCTCCCAAGGCGTTTGCAAATGATCCAGAGTATTCGGTGGCCCCCAAGTGAGACCCAGAACGTAATGAGGAAAGACAGCCAAGGTGCTGCGGGGAGGCTGCCTCACAGAGGAAAGGGGCACACCCGTTCACGGGTAGGGCACAAACCACCCCAGGGCAGAGGACTGAGCTGCCTCTCTAAGGAATCGCCACACCAGCCGGCGGCAACGGGGGGCAGGGCCGAGTGACTGCAGGCCCAAGTCTGCACCCTCGGAAGCGGGCACCTTCCCTGCCGGGGAGCACACAGGACGCGCAATGCGCCTGAGTCAGGGAGATGGGCAACCCACCCTGTCCCGTGCCAGGCCCCGCTGGGGCTCTGTGCGTCCTTTAACGCAGCCCAGAGAGCGGGGGAAGACACACAGAAGGGAGCTCTGAAATGGACTGTGACTGACTTAGAAGACTTGAAGTGACAGAGAGAAAGCTTAGAAATAACCAGATTAAGTTGCCCGTGTTAGACCCCTCTGGCTTGGAATTCACGTTCAGGAAGAAGGCTGTGTTCCAGAAGTCCAGTCGCAGGGTGGCACGGCTCAGTGCGATCTCAGGCAAGGCGTTTTACCTCTCTGGGCCTGGGGACGCCCCACCCCCACTCCTCAAACCGATTTCTCTCCGCGGGTGGCGGTAGCGCTACGGCCTCCGGGGGTGGCCCAGCCCCCGACGCAAGCACGGTTTCCACCGCGTGCCGTCTGCTTGTGCACCCGGTGAGCCCACGGGAGGCCTGGTGAAGGAGGACGGAGAGGGAATGGGCCCAGCCGCCTCCTCCTCCTTCATTTTCCTTGATCCCATGCCGGAGCTGAGGGACCACCCCCGCCTGCGCTGTGAATACAGGTTTCCCCAGCTGTCGGAAAGTAAAGCGTTCCTATGAAGCCTATTCTAAGCCGAAATGGCGTAAGCAAAGAAGCAATTACCATTTTGTTAAAAGCAAAAATTGTCTTCAGATTTCTTTTTTTTTTTTTCATTAGCAAAAACAGGTACTAATGGGGGTCCTTCTTAAAGCGGAGTGGTGTAACAGGAACTTTTGGAGAGTGGGGGAGACCGATGCCTTCCTTGCTCAGCACTTCCTAGATAGTCCCGTAGAGGGCACAGTTTCCTTGTCCCAGAGGCCTCCAGGGCTCAGGCAGGTTCTGAAGGCTTTCCATCAATCTGATACTCTCTTCAAAGCACCAAGGATAGCACTGTAGGAAATGCCAAGATGCGCAGGAGGGCCTCCTCTGACTGCGAGAAGCTCGCAGGATAGCTCTAGGAGAGAAGACAAAGGTGAGGAGGCCCTTTTGCAGTGATTCCAAGACATATTCCAGTTCATGGGCCAATGCAGCATACAGATACTGGATGCTTAGGGATTCAGAAGAGCTCTAGACTGGTTCCAACAGTCTCCAAGGAAGATGTCAAAGAGGTGGTGACATTGGGGTTAGACCTTGATGGGTGGATTTGGGAACTAATGCCAAGACAAGCAGAGACAGAAAACAATGTCTTGTAAAAGGCTCTTGCTTTTAAATTAAATGTATTTTAATTGTTCACTTTAAAATGGCAAATTTTATGTCATGGGACTTTCACCCCAATTAAAAAAAACTATAGGAGATAATTCTGTATGTGAGTTTGTGTGTAATTTTAAATTAATTTGTTGTTGAGCTAGGTAATAATTCTGATGGTTTAAAATCCAGAGGTATAAAAGAGAATACAGTGAGGGGCGACCGGGTGGCTCAGCTGGTTAAGGGCCATCTCTTGATTTCGGCTCAGGTCATGATCTCAGGGTCTTGGGATTGAGCCCCACGTCGGGCTCCACGCTTACGTGGAGTATGCTTGAGGATTCTCACTCTCCCTCTCCCTATGCTCCTCCCCCTGCTCATGCTTTCTCTCTAAAATAAATAAATCTTTTTAAAAAAAGAGTATGCAGTGAAAACTCTTCTTTCAATCTTTCTTCCAAACACCAAGTTCCCCCTCTGAAAGCAATTAATGTCATAGTTCCCTTTATATCTATCCAAAGGTGTTCTATGCAAATATAAGGACCTAGGTATATGCAGTCTTTTTTTTTTTTTTTAGTTTTCTTCGTTTTTTTCAGATTTTTATTTATTTGACACAGAGAGAGAGAGCATGCGCACAAGCAGGGGGAGCAGCAGGCAGAGGGAGAAGCAGGCTCCCCGCTGAGCAGGGAGCCTGATGCGGAGCTCGATCCCAGGACCCTGGGATCATGACCTGAGCCGAAGGCAGCCGCTTAACGACTGAGCCACCCAGGCGCCCTGGTATATGCAGTCTTTATTTCTACTTTTTTATACTAGTGGTAGCCTACTCTGCCTACTGTTCTGCCCCTTGCTTTGATCACTGAATATCCTATGGTTCTCACACCTTATGTAACAACACTCTAAACACTGTATATTCATTAACTTATTTAATCCTCACAGCAATCCTATGAGGTAGATGCCTTTATAATCCTCATAACCCTCAGTTTAAATATTGTTTAAGTTTATTTAGTAATCTCTGCACCCAGTGTGGGGCTCAATTCATGGCCCCGAGATCAAGAGTCAGGCTCCTCCATGACCCTCATTATATCGGTGAAAAAATTGAGACCTAAGAATATAAATGCTTAATTAAAAGTCACACACCTATTAATTGTTGGAGCCAGGTGCTTGGAGCCCAATGCTGGGAGTGGGATCCCATGACTTTGAGATCAAGACTGAGTCTTATTGGGAGAGGCTGGGAGACAGATCAAAGTGAGCCATGAGTAAATCTTTATTTAATGAAAAAACCAATCAGGCCATTAACTTGCGTTTTGATGAGAATACAGATCATAGAGTAGGCTCATCAAGCCCCCCTACCACGTGATCATCTTAAGTTGCATGTTTTGTGGGGGGGAAAAAATTACCAGAACATCTTTGTTTACAATTTCTGAGTCTCCCCAGCAGGCCCTCATATTGTAGCGCCACAAGATTGAGAACGATCCAAATGCCTCTTAATCCAGATCTATTACTCACCATCCTCAGAGGAAGGTTGAAAGGGCCCTGGCTGCAGCAAGAGGCTCAGGAATTTTCTATTTTCAGTGAAAGAAGAGGGTAAATCTTTGGATCCAGACCATTTGCTAAAATTGAAGTGGGCAAGTGGCCATTAAATAACATGTGCATCTTAATCCTTGAAAATTATATATATGTAATACAACAGAATACATAAGATATATATTTGAACTCTTGTTTCCCCCACCTAATAATCAATTGCTGCCTAGGCTGCTTTTCATCTGATTACATTTCACTCACTTAGGTGCAAATATTGATTGAATTCCTACTATGCGCCCACACCAGATAAAGATGAATAACACCCACAGATAGGCTGCTTCAAGTGACTCCAAAGAGGAGAAATGCGAATGCGGCTAGGCTTAACTCTCCACCAGAGGAAAACATTTTCCCCTATTTTGGAGTATCCTGTAGGTTTCACTTGTCTGGGGGAAGCTCTGCCTTTGGTCTGGCCCTTGATTCTATGTGAGCTAAGATTTGTTCCTATTTATAATTCTCCAAGAAAGCTTAGGGCAGCATTAGGAGAAAAGAGTGACTTTAAACTACTGTGTGTGAATTAAAATATTTCAAGGTCTAAGGACTTCCATCTGTGTTTATTAATAGATGGAGAATTATTTGACCTCAGCATGACAGGAATTTTTCAATCAGTTGGGAGAGGCTCTCCCAAGGAGATCTGACCCACACCCTAAAGATTAAGTAAAAATATGCTGATAGCTGGAAAACCTTAAGAGCAAGATGGAAACAGATGTTAGTTTATTCTCTGTCCTCATTCCCTTACTGCTTCTTAAAGTATTATTATTTTTTTTTATGAGGCACCTGGCTGGCTCAGTCAGTGGAGGACGTGACTCTTGATTTCAGGGTTGTGAGTTCGAACCCCACACTGGGCATAGATCCTACTTAAAAAAAAAAAAAAAAAAGTGTGGGTTTTCATCATTGAGTCTAAACTGCTCCTGGAAGCAGCCAGCCTTTCACTCTCTCAAATCTTTCCTTGCTTGCTGGCTATAGTTTCCTGAGGGTGTATGAATGCAGTGGTTGTGTCAAGTGTCCAGAATTATCACACTGCAAACCAATTTGACCATAAATGGATGTTGAAGAGTAGGATAAAGTAATTATCATAATGCAGGATGGCTTGAAGACAGGGAAATTTGGTGCAGTCGATTAAAAATAAAAGCTGTTATTTCTAGTCCCAGGATTGGACTAGAAATTAAAAACAAAAACAAACAAGCAAAAAACAAAAATTCTTTGTTAAACAAAGTCCCACAGCTGGTTATTGGGAGAAGTCTCTTTGCTTCTCTTTCTATGGTGCAGGGTAGGGGGGGAGGGCTAAAGTATGTCCTGCTTGGTAGGATTGTACCAAGACAGCTGTTACCTATTTAGTTCTTGTTGCTTACTGGGCATCACCTGGATCATCTTTAGGCTTCAGAATAATCCCCAACCACCGGGAGATAATTATCACTGCCGTTGCCATCATCCTACATAGAAACAGAGGCACTGAGAGACGAAGTACCTTGCTCAAAGACACAGATGATAAAGGGCATAGGCAGGGCCAGCTACATAATTTGCAGAGATCAGTGCAAAATGGAAATGTGGGGTCCTGGCCAGGGGCAGGGAAGTCAACTACCATTCCCACAGTGTCTGTGCGATCCCCAAGGGGTTAGAACTGCTCTGCCTGGCCACATTTGGTATCTGCATGGGGATGGGCAAGAGGTTCCCACCAGTAGCCATGGTCCTTCCAGTCTCGAGCAAGGATGGTTGTTTACCTCACCCAGAGACACAGGAAGGGGTGGGGTGGGGGCTGTGTCTGACCCCAATCATCTCCCAGTCAGTGTCCAGGCACCCATGGGGGTGAGAGGTGGATGGCGATGGTGGAATGCGGGATTCCCTTCTCACTCCCTCCTAGCAATGAGCTTGCTGCCCCAGCAGCAGTCATGGTATTGGCTGGGGGGGGGGGGGGGGGCAAGGTGCTAGGGGAGTGAGCACCAGGGAAGAAGTGGGGAGAGGATGCGAGGCGGACTGTGTAGGAAATAAGGCTCCAAGACCCCTGGGCTTGTCCATCGGCCCATCAAACTTCACTTAAAAAACATAAATTCAAGATAAAATGATTAAGAATTTCAAGGTTGCAACTGCTGAGCATTAAACCCCAAACACTTCTAAGTGCCAGCCCTGCATGACTGCACTAGTTGCATGTCCAAGAAGCCAACCCTGGCCATAAGTACCCAAGCTAACATACCTTGGTGGAAGACCATGGAAATTCCAAAGTCCTTTGAAAAGTAAGAAAGTAAAAATTTGCCCTGTCACTTCACTTTGAAAGTAAAAACTGCTGTAAAAGAAACTGATATTTTAGTCTGAACAAATAACTTCATTCCTCAACACCTCCCTGAAGAGTGTCTTTCTTTATGAAGCCTGACTTGGCCTTCTCAAACAGAATTGATAGCTTTCAATTATGCTCTCTCCTAATTTGCATAATCACAATGTTAAGAATTGGGGCTTTGGAATCAGACAAACCTGGCTTGGAATCCTAGCTCTGTCAGTGAGTACTTGTGAGACCTGGGCAAATTACTTGCATCTATTGTCTCACCTGAAAACCAGGATAATGCTACTTAGCTGTGCCTCCAGGGCCGCCATTCCTGATAGGCTTCCATCTAACTGGAAATGCGGCTACAGGACTTGTCCTGAAACTAAGTTTGCAAAAGTAAGCACATTGGTTTCCACTTAGATTTTATGTTTATTTGGCTTTGGGGAGGGATGCTCATGGAGATGAAGAGGGTAAAGAGCATTAGTCACAGTGCCTGACACCAAAAAAATCAACTGCAAATATTTATTCGTTTTTTTACACTAGACTCACTTTCTCGAGAGCGGGGTCCTGTCTTATTCACTTGTGTCTAACACAATGCCTGGCACCAAATGTGACATTAAAATGAATTTCCTTTGCAATTTTCACTAAAAATGAGGATTTTATCGGTAACTTAGGAAAGTGGATAAGTCTCTTAAGGGCTTTTACTATTCTGATATAACACAAAGAAACAAAAAAACAGCGGAAAAATGAGGTCGACAGGCCTTTTATGATCAAACATTCAAACCTATTCCTAAGTGCCTGTTAACAATGATTTGTCTCATCTTTGCCTACATTTAAAAGTAATAAACCTGGACGTCAATCTGGAACTCATACGGAGGATTTCGATACAACCACACTTTTGAAAGTTTTAAACCAAAACAGCAAGGGGAAGAGATCGACCGCAATGAACCACTGCTCACAACTTAGGGACCGTAGGATCGTTGGACGACAGCGACATTCTTGCTATCCAATCGCCGGGGAGTCCGGAAAGAACGCTCTTTGGATTGGTCAGAGGAAACATCTCTCCAGGTTCATTCAAGAAGTAGCTTGGCGTGGGGCTAGGCCGGCAGCGCCATCTGCCCAATCAGAGGAAGGATGAGGCGGGCTTTGCCGGAGTGGAGCCTATCTCCGGAGGCGAATCTCGCCCGTCGGACCCGCCTGCCGCGAGCGGAGGAGGCGTGGTCTCGGCCGCGGGCTCCCGACTCCCAGGGCCCGCGCGCGGAGTGGGCGGGGCGAGCGGTGTCAGCGGCGGAGCCGGATGCGGGCGTCGCCGCGGCCGCAGCGGCCCGGGGGATGGGCGGAGCCCCAGCCGCCAGTGCTGGTGGCCGCCGCCGCTGCCGATCCCGAGCGGACGCCTCTGCTCCCGCGCGTCGCTGCTTCCTAGGGCGGCGGTATGCTGGGGAAAGGGGTAGTCGGCGGTGGCGGCGGCACCAAGGCGCCCAAGCCCTCCTTCGTGTCGTACGTGCGCCCTGAGGTGAGGGGGCGCCGTGCGGGCGGGGCGTCGGGCTGGAGCTGCCGGGGCGAGGGGCGCCGGGAGCCCCCTCCCCGCTGCTGGGAGGGCCGCGGGCGCTTCCTGTGCGTGTGCGGGAGGGGAGCCGGGCGGGGTGAGGCCCTCGGGGGCGCGCTGGGATCTCGCGCGGGCTGAGGTGGGGACCTCCGGCGCGGCAGGCAGGTGCCGGAGCGCCGGGCCCGGTCGCCGGCGACTAGGTGAAGGGGCCCGGGCCGGGAAGGTGCTGGGGCCCGGGCCGCCCCTGCCTACCTTGGCGTGGAGCTGGGGTCCTGGGCACCGCGGGAGGGGAAGGGCTGCGCGCTCCGGACCCCCGTGGGGACCTGCCCAGAGCCCGCCGCCTGGGTGGGTCTGCCCTGCCCCTGGAATTTCTCAGTGGAGTCTTCTGAGCTCGCCTGCTGTTTGATGCCGGGGGCGGGATACCGTGCACCGCCTCCCGCCTCCCATCAGCAAGCAGTGCAGCTCTCTCCCTTGAGAGTTCTCCTGTCATTTCTTCCCCTTTTCATTTCACCCCCTCTTGCCTTCCCCCTGGAGTTTTACTGTCAAGTTCATTCATTCATAAAATATTTTTTTGAGCTCCTACACTGTTCTGAACTCTTGGGATATATACATCGTGAACAAAACAAAGATCCCTGCTCTCCTGGCGCGTATTTGAGGGAGAATGGAGTGAACAATAAGTAAAATAAATATAAGTAAATTACATGGTTATATTAGAAGGTGGTAAGTATCAGGGGAAAAGGAAAGGCACCATTTTCCTCTTTGCCACAGTGGCATTTGAGCAGATTTGAAGGGTGTTTGGGGTCTAAGGGAAGAGTAGTGCTGGTAGAGGGAAGTCTGGAGTGTTGGAGGCGCATCAAGAAAGTCAGCCCTGAAGAAGCCTAGTAGGTGAGGGGGAGAGTCCTAGGAAACCAGGTTAGAGAGGTCATAGCTTGTAGGCCATCCTGAGGACTTCTTGAGCAATAATTCCCAACCCAGATACCTAATGAAATGCATTCTTATTTTGGATTCCTGAAGGTTTTTCCTGCTCCTCTTCCCAGTACTTTAAGCAGCAATGTGCAGGAGCACTAACTATCAAACTCACTGTCTTCAGCTGTCTTCCCACCCCTGCAAAGCAAAGGCAGGTGGGCTGTGGATGAGCGGTCTTGATCAGGGACTGCTTCTGTAACACCACCTGAGGCCAGAAGCCTTTATACACGCATCTTCAAATTTGTGTTTTCTCTAGTTGAGAATACTTTTGAAATAGGTTTTATTTTTAGTCCTAATTTGAAAATAAAAACCACTTCCTCCTTAGATCCTCGATAAGGAGTCAGGGTCATCTTGAATTTTCAGCAGGCTTCCCTTGTATGGTGGGTAAGTAATGTCGGTTTCTCTTTGTGTCTTTTTGATTGAGCCCTTGCTGAAACACAACTGATCTTTAACCTTTCCTCTTCAGTGAGATTAAACTACAAATGGAAAGTCTTCTGAAATGTGGCCACAGTTCAAGAATGTTCAAATTTTTCATCCACCAAGTGCACATGTTGTAATTAGACATGTTTTCCCTCTTTGCCCACAGTGCCTGATATATTTCCTTTGAGGGATAATTAGGGAAGGGGAGTGGTTCAGTCCCAAAATGGTCACATTTTTCGGATCCTTATAGTTGGCAGTTTTGTTTTCTTGCAGTGAAATAGTGCTGTGTAGACACTATGTTTCTTTGTTGTAATCTGTCTCTAAAAATATTTTGAACGGAGGGAAGGGCTCTGACCTAAATTGCTTACAGTTTTTAAAAGATAAAGTTATGAGCGGGTGAGAAAGCAATTTGTTTTTAAATGTATAGCTTTTGCTAGATATCATATTATTGGAAATTGACGTGAGCAGCTTTGCGGCGTAGCTTATATACCTCTGAGAATACTGTGTCTGGTAACCTCTTGGCTCACTCAGTAGGAGGAGTCCCTCAGAACACTTTTCTGGGCTGCCATTCAGTTTCTACTCCTTTCCTTCATATTGCTTTCATCTTTACTGCATTTGGTGTATGTCTTCCTCTCATTTCTCTTTATGCGCTTTGCTTTTGTTAGCTGGGAAATCGCAGGTTTCTCAGGCACCTTTCTGCTGGTAGGTCACTGAGCTGCCAGAACAATCCTCACGCCTTACGATGTGGTGATACCGTGCCTGGTGATAACTTGTTGGCTGATCCGATCTTGGAAGGCTCAACAGTGGCTTTCTTCAGTATGTCAGAGTCTGTCAAGAGTCAGCACTTTGTGTTGAAAACAGTAGCGCTTTACTGGATAAAGTAGTGGAAGATGATGCTTTTAAATATGATGGCTTATTTTTTTCTTGAGATTAGAGAGGATTGACATCTGTCATTGATTCTAAGTCAGTGAATGTGAACCTTAAAATCCTGAACTGTAGTTTAGGACCTTTGGTCATGTTTTGTGAACTCTGCCCAGAGGGTTACAGATCAGTAGAGCTTGTAAGGGGGAAGCCAGTGGCTCTGGAAATTGAGGTGAATGGGAGGGAGAGAGCTGGGTCATTCTTGGTGGTACCAGATGGCTGGTACCTAGAAACATCTCAGCATCACCACCCCAGGTTAGTCCCAGACAAACAATGCAAAGGACCTTGTGCCTCTGTGCAAGGGAACCGCTGGGTGCCTACCTCCCCTTCAAGGAGGCATTTGGTTATAGTTTGGAAGCCAGATCCATTTTTCTTGCTAAATAAAACACCTGATTATTATTTCAGAAGCTCTAAGTGTTCATTATAGAAAAATGAGAAAATATAGATTTGCAAAGAATTTTTTATTTTATTTTTTAAAAGATTTTATATTTATTTGATAGATAAAGAGCACAAGTAGGCAGAGAGGCAGGCAGAGGGAGAGGGAGAAGCAGGCTCCCCGCCGAGCAGGGAGCCCGACACTGGGCTTGATCCCAGAACCTTGGGATCGTGACCTGAGCCTAAGGCAACCACTTAACCGATTGAGCCACCTAGGCGCCCCGCAAAGAATTTTTTAAAGAAAAATTATAAGCAACTCAGAGTGTACCCTGTCAGATATGTGTGTAGGTGTATGCATATGTTTTTTCTAAAATGGGTTTAATATTGCTGATCATATTATTTGTAATCTACCTTTTCACCAGAAATCTATATTGTAAATGTCTTTCCATGTCTGTTGTTAACCTATAATGTCATTTTAAATTAGACCCATTTTCCACAACAGAAACACTGTGATGGGGAGATGTTAGGTAGCATAAAAAACCAAAGAAAGTGTGATTTTTTTTTTTTTAAGGATTTTATTTATTTTGAGAGAGCACGCACGCGCGAGAGAGGGTGGAGGGATGGGCAGAGGGAGAGAGAATCTCAAGCGGACTGCACACCCCAGTGTGGAGCCCGACCCAGGGCTTGATCTCATGACCCTGAGGTCATGACCTGACCTGAAATCAAGAGTCAGGCGCTTAACCGGCTGAGCCACCCAGGTGCTCCGTGATTTTTTTTTTTTTAAGTTTATTTATAATCTCTACACCCAACATGGGGCTTGAGCTCGAGATCAAGAGTCGCATGCTCTACCAACTGAGCCAGCCAGGCACCCTTATTTGTAGATTTTTAGATTTGGGAGAGAATTTAAAGATAATCTGCTCCACCACTGTACTCTTCCTCTGTAATACAGATATGGAAACGAGGCCCTGCAAGGTTAAATGTCCTGCCCAGCGCCACAGAAGTTTTGCAGTCCAGAGATAAGAACTGTCTCCTGGAGATAGCAGTGCCTGTGGCTAAGCTAGGCCCACAGGAGCTTAGGAAAGGTTTTTATGTAGATGTGGGAAGAAAAAGCAAGAAAAGAAACGAAGATTGAGGAAGGATCAAAAAAAATCCAGATTTAAAGAGCCAATTTTTTCTTTTCATTTATCCCTCAGGGAAAAGAATGCATTTGATTGCCTAATCTTGATTTAAGGCCGTATCTTTTCATGGAGAGAAGTGAACTGATCTATGATCTGGTTTTTCCAAGAGAGAAAAGCTGGGGTATATATCAAAATAATACAGTGAATAATTACTAATATTTATTAGGCACTTCTGTGTCCCAGGAACTGTACTTATTTCATCCTTTCAACTATCGTATGCAGTGGATAGTATTACTTCCTTTTGTGTGTTTAGATGTGGAGAGACCCTGTGAAGTTAGTACCTTGCTCAGGGTCACAGCCAACAAGAGGTGGTGCCAGGATTTAAACTTGGGCAGTCTCATTCCAGGGCTGTTCTTCCATCCTTACATTTATGAATGCAGGTAATATTATTAATGAAACATGGATATAGTCATGACTGGTGTTCACACACTGAAGTGTTTTCTCATTCATGGTCTCTAGTAGCAGTTTCCTTCTTGGCTTTTGTTACTTTCTCCACCAGGTGACTGTGAGCGGATACAGGGCCCCTTGGAGATACAGGGAATTCATTCAGCAGATATTTACTTAGCACCTGCTAGTACCAGGCACTATTCTAGATGTTGGGGCTACAAAGCAGATGAAATGATTGAGATGATTTTTTGGTGGAACACTGCTGTGTTGGATTACTAACTTTGATGACTTAGATGGATCCATGACTAGAAGACATTGGCTTATCCTAAAACAGACATCCTTGCTCAGTCCTAGCAATAAAAAATACCTTTAAAGGCAAACTCTAGATCCATCACTTTTCTTTTTTAAAGTCTCTTTTTTCCATTCCAAACTAATTTTTTGATGGCAGAATTTTCTCTTGGAGCTTAGAGGTCATTGACAGTGACGAAAGGACATCAAAAGTTCTTCCTAAAATGATCACTTTCTTAGCTGTGGCTTTAGCCTGATGATCTCTCCAAAGCTTCCGCTTTTTCTCTCCTGCATGTGCTTCCTGCGGCATCTCCCTGGATCCTCTCCAATACCACTCAGCTTCTGCAGAAGGAGCATCAGAAGATGTCATGAGGCAGTATCGAGACACTTCCTGCAGCCTGATCAAACAGCTGCCATACAAACACCCTCTGTCTTAGAACCCGATGCTCTTTTGCACCCTACTTCCCTCTCTGATGTTAAAACCAGGGCTGCCATCAAAATCTTAGGCTGAGGACAATCCATACTTAGAAATTTAAAGTTCTAGATTTTTCTCTGAACATCTTCAACAGGATGTTTGATGTTCTTGGAATACTTCCACACTGTGTAATAGTGTTCTTTAGTGAGAATTGGATTTTCAGAGGCTAAAGCTTTAAAAATTTTTTTTTATTTTTAATTTTCTTTATTTTTGATGGGGGAGGGGCAGAGGGAGAGAGAATCCTAAGCAGGCTCCATACCCGGCGCATCTCAATCTCACGACCCTGAGATCATGACCTGAGCCAAATCCAGTCGGTTGCTTAACCAGCTAAGCCACCCAGGTGCCCCAACCAAAGCTTTTTTTTTTTTTTTTTTTTTTAAGATTTATTTATTTTAGAGACCGCGCGCATGTGCGCGTGACTGCGTAGGCAGGGAGGAGCAGAGGGAGAGAGAAACCCAGGCAGACTCCCTGCTGAGTATGGACCCCGATGCGGGGCTGGATCCCATAACCCCGAGATCACAACCCAAGCCAAAACCAAGAGTTGGACGCCCACCTGGCTGTGCCACCCAGGTGCCCCCAAAGCTTCTTTTTAATTACCTTAAAAGATGTATACTTATTTTTATGATAAAGACAATATTAAGAAAAGACAACATAGCAAAGTTACAAACATCAGAGGTTAGAAAAATAAAATTACCATCAATTATGCTACCTCAACCTAAGCAATTAGGTCCATTGTTTAGGATGTTCTTGCTTTGTCTGTGTCTGTATCTCATATGGTTGCAAGCATAATATGTGTAAAGATGTATTTGAAGGTAGTACTGCCGACCTGTCCCAGTAGAGCATACACTTTGACTTGTTTTTCCCCAGGAAACCACGCTTAGTGTCTCATAAGTTACACTTGTGACTTCTGATGTGTTTTTGGGAGTCAACAAGAACAGTGGGTTTGCAGTTTAATGAATCATTTAAAATAAACCTCTTGAGATAGGTTGGGAGGTAGGGTTGAACTGGAATCTTATAACCTCTAATCTGTTGCTTTGGGAGGATGAAGGGGGGAGGTAAAAATGGACAGGGACTCTGGAGTGGAGTGAAGCTGCTCAAGAGCTGGAAGGACCACAGGGCCTCCTCCTTTCCTTAGTCCCCTCTATGTGCCTTCAGGGGCACAGCTCTAGGGAGAGCAAACAACCACTGGTTACAGCTGTGAGTGAGGCCAGTCCTTTAAGCCTTGGTTGTATTTCTTCCTGGAAAATGAGAATAGTAATATCATCTGATAGGTAGATGTGAACATGTATGCATATTAAATGTGATTATGCAAATCCTTAGCAAAGTACTTGGCACATGGTTAGGCTTCAGTAGATGTGGGCTACTGTTGTTATTATTCAGAAGTTGTGGGTCAGGGCCACTTGGATGGTTTCAGAAAGTGCTTAATCATTAATCTTAGAATACAGAAATCTTTCCCAGCTAAGGTATTAACAAAAGTGGAGTATTTAGTTGTTGTGGTTGTTGCCATGGTATCATGCCAGGAAAGCTCACTGTGTGGTAACTCTTTCTTAGAGTATTTTTCACTGTCTCTAAAAGTTTCTCCTCTTTTCTTTGTTCCTTTATACATTTGAGAATGATAAGATTATATTTAAAATTCCAACCTAAAGAGAACACTTACTAGTTGACTTTTTTCATTGTTAACATTTGGCCTTTGACCTTTTGCTAGTTTCATTCTGTGGACCCGTTTTCCCTCTTCCCTCATTTCCTTTTTTTTTTTTTTTTTTTTTCCTTTTAAGTAACCTCTGCCCCCAACATGGGGCTTCAACACACAACCCTGAGATCAAGAGTTGCAGGTTCTATCGACTGAGCCCATTAGGTGCCCCCATTGTCCCTCATTTCTAATGACTCTATCATAGGCCAAATTTTGTCCATTTATCATGTCTGTTCAGTGATTGACTTAAGATATGAGTAAGTAAAATCGAGTTACTTCTGGGAGTAATAACTTTTTATTTCAATGGCACTTGCAAGGCCATGCTGTTTCAATTTCATATGTAAATACTTTTCCTAAAATAATATCATAACTTTTCCCTCCTGTGTCCCTGTCCTTCATCTTTCCCTGTAGACATTACTTGGGGGGCAGCCTTTTGGAGGTGGCATCTTAGCCCTCATTGTTTGCTTTTGGGGAAGGGAGGGTCTTCAGCCTCAAGAAAAGCAGGACTTGTGTATGGAAGCCCTAGCCATGGTTGTGAAATATTTTGAAGTCTACCTCCCCACCCCCTTTTTTAAAAATTTTATTTTTAAGTAATCTCTACACCCAACGTGGGGCTCCAACTCACACCCCCCAGCTCAAGAGTCGCATGCTCTACCAACTGAGCCAGCCAGGCACCCCAATCTACCTTTCCCTATGACAGATTGCCACCCCCAATTTCAGACAATGGTCCTGAGCTGCTGGGCTTTTTGCTTTTCTTGCTAAGAGAGTTCTAAAATTCCTGAGGATACCTTAAAGGGAGTGAGCCCAGTTTTGGAATGAAAAATCTCACTGCGTTCCTACCTTTTCTTTAGACATAAAATTGAATTCCTGTTTTGCTTTAATCTCTAGAGATCTACTTCCAGTGTGATTTTACCTCTCATAGAGTTATTTTCCTCAGCTGTAACATTGGATGACCATGTTCCCTGCAGGCTTATTTTGCACTTGCGAAGAAATAACCCTGTCTGCCCAGCTCAGAACCTGACACATAGTGGGTCCCCAACAACTGCTGGATGCTGTTATTATTATTATTTATTTATTTTTTTTAAAGATTTTATTTATTTATTTATTTGACAGAGAGAGAGAACACAAGCAGGGGGAGTGGGAGAGGGAGAAGCAGGCTCCCCGCGGAGCAGGGAGCCTGATGTGGGACTCGATCCCAGGACCCTGGGATCATGACCTGAGCCGAAGGCAGTCGCTTAACCGACTGAGCCACCCAGGCGCCCTGGATGCTGTTATTATTAATAGTAAGTTGAATTGGGAGAATTCTTGATCGTGGACCTACCATTTGCTCTGCATTAGAATTAGGAATGTGAGAAAACAGTCTGTGCATGCAGGAGGCTCACATCCTGTTAGAGAGACAGCACGTCAGCAGATGGGTGCTGCCTGGTTAGGAAGGAGGAGTGCACGGAGGGCCCACGGCAGCATCTGGCCTCCTTTGAAGGCTGTGTAGGACTTGGAAAGGGCAGTGTAAGAGTGGGTGCTAGTGTGGGGAGGCGGGGATGATGTAGTGGGCAGGCAACAGAGACAGCTCAAAAGGCGCATGGGCATGTCGGGACCAGGTGGTCGGAGCATCTGTCTCATACCTTATATAAGGCGTTGATGGGGGGCGGTGCAAGGGAGCTAAGTCCTGAAAAGTAGAATCCAAGGGGTGCCGCTAGGATGTGCAGGATTGTTTTCTGCTTTCTGTGGTTGCTGCTTTACCATTAAGTCAGTGTGGCCCTTTGCGAGGCTGCAGGCGCCTTCTCATTTGCCCCTGGTTCCTGCTGCTCCAAGGCCACAGAGAAGCTCCTGCTCCGAAGCTTTTAGCTCCTTGCCAGCTATTCAGCTGACCTAGTATTTATATAGCAGTGGGGGGGGGGGTGGTGGTGCACAGAAGGCAGCGCCATGTGTTTTTGCAGCTGCTGTTAGTCCCATCAGTTCGCTGAAAATGATGAGATTCGGCCAGCCCTGTAATTGCCACCTGCCTCTCTAGCGCTCGTACACATTCCAGTGCTGCCCTCTTTACTTGCAATGTAATGTGCTTGCTTTTTTTTTTAATTTTATTATGTTATGTTAGTCACCATACATTACATCATTAGTTTTTTGTAACGTGCTTGTTAAGAGCATGGCTTTGGAATTAGAGCTCTGCTACTTGCCACATGGATTTGGTCTGGGTATTTAACTTCTCTGAGCCTCGGTTTCCTCATCTATGAAATGGCAATAATAGTATCGGGGTATCTGGGTGGCTCAGTTGGTTAAATGTCTGCCTTCAGCTCAGGTCATGATCCCGGGTCCTGGGATCGAGTCCCGCATCGGGCTCCCTGCTCAGCGGAGAGCCTGCTTCTCCCTGTCCTTCTCCCTCTCCCTCCACTCTGCCTTCTTGTGCTCTCTATCTCTCTGTCAAATAAATGAATAAAATCTTTAAAAACTAAAAAAAAAAATCCAGATGCTTTAAAAGAATAATAATAGTATCTAGCTCCTAAGATTGTTGTCTTTTTTTTTTTTTTTTAAAGATTTTATTTATTTGACAGAGCACGGGGAGTGGCAGGCAGAGGGAGAAGCAGGGCTCCCCAACAAGCAGGGAGCCTGATGCAGGGCTTGATCCCAGGACCCCAAGATCATGACTTGAGCTGAAGGCAGAGGCTTAACCGACTGAGCCACCCAGGCACCCCTCAAATAAATAAATCTTTAAAAAAAAAAAAAAAAAACCTGGGGCGCCTGGGTGGCTCAGTCGTTAAGCGTCTGCCTTCGGCTCAGGTCATGATCCCAGGGTCCTGGGATCGAGCCCCACATCGGGCTCCCTGCTCAGCAGGAAGCCTGCTTCTCCCTCTCCCACTCCCCTGCTTGTGTTCCCTCTCTTCCTCTCGCTCTCTCTGTGTCAAATAAAGAAAATCTTAAAAAAACAAAAACAAAAAAAACCAACCTAATTTGCACAAGGAAATTCTTTTCTTTTTAAACACTGTTTCTTTGAGGAACTTTTTAAAAAATACACTGTCCCAAGTCCTGCTTTAGAGATTCAGATATGTCTTAGGGGCAGAGAGGGGTGTGGGGGGGGGGGGGGGGGGGTTGGGGGGCACCTGCTGTAGGAATCTGCATTTTTTCTGGTGACTATGCTCTCTTCCCTCATCCCCTGTTGAGAACTGCTGTTTCAAATGAAGTCATGGAGGAAACCCAAATAGAGAAAGAAAAGTGAGCAGAGGAGTTTAGTGGGAAAAGAACCTGGCCAGGGAGCACTTCAGAAGGCCGGAGCAATGTTAGCCTCTCTGTGCTCTCTGGTCTTGCCTAACTGGCATTCTCCCTCTTTTTGTACATCGTACGGACTGTCCATAGCTCTGCGTTCTTGGTTGTTACAGTTGAGCATCTATTCTCTGCTGATGTATAATTGCTCCACATCTACGGGTCTTCTTTCTCCAACAGAACTGTAAGCTCCTTGAGGGCAGGGCTGTAGTGCCGCTGAGTGTGGCCTAGTGGAAGTCAGGGTAGATTCATAGAGCATTGTGGCCATCCCAGGAGGGGGCCTCAGAAGCTTGCTTGTGGGAGCATCATTCTGAGGCTCTTTTTTATTTCTCCTGGAGAGTGATTTGGATGGCTGAGGTGGAGAGCTGTGGTAGGCCTTTAGTGTGGTTGCTGACTCTGTTCTTGGTCTTTATGCCCCAATAGTCATCTGTTAAAGTGATTCTTGTCAAGAAGCATGAATGAGTAATACTTTCACTGCCATTCAACAAATGATGAGCTGTCAAACCAGAGTGAGGGATTTAATTTGAGTCTTAGCAGTTACTTTCTTCCTTTAAAAAAAAGAAAAAATCGAGGCGCCTGGGTGGCTCAGTCGTTCAGTGTCTGCCTTTGCCTCCGGTCATGATCCCAGGGCCTTGGGATCGAGTCCCTCATCGGGCTCCCTGCTCCTTGGACAGCCTGCTTCTCCCTCTCCCACTCCCCCTGCATGTGTTCCCTCTCTCGCTGTCTCTCTGTCAAATAAATAAATAAAATCTTTAAAAAAAAAAATCTGAGATAAGGGAAAAAAGCAGTCTAAGTGTGAAAGGAAGGATTTAGAATGGGCACATGAGTAAGTATTCCTTAGCTGTTAGGGTAATGCACTATTAGAGGTTGTTTCCTGTTTCCCTGTCCTAAACACTTGTTACAGTTGAAAAGATACTTGATGGTATTATTTTGTAATAGGAAAAAAGTTTAAGATTGGTAGTTACCTAGGGCTAGGAGTGGGTTCGGAGGGTTGGTGTCAGGGAGAATGCTAACGGGTACCATGCTAATGGGTACCATGTTTCTTTTAGGTATGATGAAAATATTCTAAAATTGATTGTGGTGATAGTTGTACAACTCTGAATATACTAAACACCGTTGAATTCTGCACTTTCTTTTTTTAAAGATTTTATTTATTTATTTGACAGAGAGAGAGACAGAGAGGGAATACAAGCAGGGGGAGTGGGAGAGGGAGAAGTGGACTTCCCGCTGAGCAGGGAGCCCGATGTGGGACTCGATCCCAGGACTCTGGGATCATGACCTGAGCCGAAGGCAGCCGCTTAACGACTGAGCCACCCAGGCGCCCCTGAATTGTGCACTTTAAATAGGTGACCTTAGGGTATATGAATTTGTCTTTGTTTTTTGTTTGTTTTTTAAAGTAAGCTCTATGCCCAACATGGGGCTTCAGCTCACAACCCGAGATCAAGAGTCCAATGCTTTACTGCCTAAGCCAGCCAGGTGCCCTGAATTATGTCTTAGTACAACTTTTACAAAAAGAAAGTAAAAACCAGAAGTACTAAACTTTTGTTATAAACTTTCTGAGGTGTTGGAACTCCTGAGAAAAAGTTCTGGCTTCATCGCATGTTCAGCTGTATGAGCCCAGGCACATAACCTCTTGGAGCTTCATTGGCCTTATCTGTAAAGTGGGGATGAGAATACTTTACAGGATCATTGTCAAGATAAATTACATAGGACATATGAAAGTGGACGTATGAAAATCTCCAGCAAATCATATATTTATGTGTTTAAGTTAGTCCTATGTTTTTGTGGATAATAGATGCGCTTTTTTTTTTTTTAAAGATTTTATTATTTATTGAGAGAGTGCAAATGAGAGAGCACAAGCAGGGGGAGAAGCAGACTCCCTGCTGAGCAGGGAGTCCCATGTGAGGCTTGATCCCAGGACCCTGGGATCATGACCTAAGCCGAAGGCAGACACTTAACCGACTGAGCCACCCAAGTGCCCCATGGATAATAGATGCTTAGTCTGAAATGTTTTTGAGAGTTCCCAACTAGCCGTATGCAATTAACACTTATTAAGGCTGAGAACTGATTTGCATGATGAGTAAATAGCAGAGTCCTCAAAGACCAGGTACCGGAACGGCTCAGTCTATGGTCTGTTACTTTGAGTCCAGACAGAGATTGTCAGGTCGCCTCTTACTGCATGTCTGCTTCCCTGGCTTCTGTTTTCTTGTCAGAGTAATTGTTGTTTGTACGCCAAAGACAGTGTATAGTTAGTGGAGTCGAGCTGTGGTTAGCAGGAAAGCTTTTACCTGGTCATACTTTCAGAGGGGAATGAGCCTGCTCGTCAGGCTGGCTCCAAAGGGAGTGAAGCCCTCTGGCCAGGAGCGGGGAACCAACAGCCCTGGGAATCAGCTCCAGGAAACAAATTCTGTCTTGATTTCTAGCTCCCTAGAACTGGACTGTGGGTAGATTCATTTAGCTTCGAGTCTCTATCTTCAGTGACAGGGCTTCAGATTTAAAGTCTGGCTTTGAACATGCACCTGCCCCACTGATGGGTCTAGAATGTGTTTCACAAAGCCCGTGAGACATGTGACAAGAGTTCAGTAATACTTGGCACTAATCATATACTTAGGTACTAATTTTTAATAGAGCTGTTTTTTAAAAATCTGTCAAGAACTATGCTTAGGAATATTACCAGGATCAAGAATTACTTGTCTCTTTGTATGTTTTTCTGTATGCATTCTTTCAGTAGACTTTTATTGACAGTTTACTGTCTGAAACTAAAAAATACAAAACAGAAGACCATAGGGGAAGGGAGGGAAAAATGAGACAAGACGAAATCAGAGAGGGGGACAAAACATAAGAGACTCTTAATCATAGGAAACTGAGGGTTGCTGGAGGGGAGGTGGGTTGGGGGGATGGGATAGCTGGGTGATGGGCATTAGGAGGGCACATGATGTAATGAGCACTGGGTGTTACACAACTGATGAATCACTGAATTCTACCTCTGAAACTAATAATACACTATATGTTAATTAATTGAATTTAAATACAAAAATAAAAATAAAAAAATACAGGTATGGCCTCAGCCCCCAGTTTGTCACTGGTTGGGGAGGAGGCAAGGTAAAAGATTGTTGGATACAGGAGGGAGGGTTGATCAGAGAGAGCTTCGCAGAGGTCTTGAACTGTGTGGACAGTGGATTGATGGGCCCAGTGGCTGCACTGGGGGCTAGATGGTGGCGGTGTGGCTGTGGTCACGGCAGTGTGCAAGGTGAGAGGTGATGGTGGCCAAAAGTAAGAGTGGTAATAGGGATGGACAGATGTGGACGGCTTCTGGAGCTGTTAATAAAGCTGAGCAGACAGGACGTGAGGGGCAGGGAGTAGTTAAGAATGACTCATGGGTAAAGGGAGGTGGGTGGGTGAAATGGGTGATTGGGGATTAAGGAGGGTACGTGTGATGAACGCTAGGTGTTGTATGGAAGTGTTGAATCACTGTATTGTACACCTGAAACTAATATTACACTGCATGTTAACTAACTGGAATTTAAATAAAAACTTAAAAAAAAAAAAAAAAAAAAGAATGACTCCTGCGTATCTGCTCTTGGGGCTGACCATCAAGTCAGAGCCCAGAGGAGGGTGAACAGGTTTGGTGGGGGAACAGGGGAGTGATGAGCTGATTTTGAAATGTGAATTTGGAGGATGTTAGGAACTTTCCAATGCAGGTGGCCAGGAGGCTGTTTGGGTGTCCAGGCCTGGAGCTCTGAATAGAGATCTGGAGTGACAAGCCATTTGGGGATCATCCTCTGCATTGCTGGACGTGCCATGAGTGGGAGAGCTCGACCAGGGAACACAGGTCTCGTGAGGAGGGAAGAGGACCCTGCCCGAAGAGGACTTGTGGAAGAGCTGCCAGAGTGGTTGTTTGGCCTGGAACTCGTTTCTGCTTATTTCCAGGTTTCAGTATAAATGACACTTCCTGAGGGTAGCAGTCTTCTCTGACCCTGTCTGAATGTGATTAGATGTTCCTGCTGGGTTCCCTTCAGGCCTGTGGCCTGTCCTCCAAACGCAGCACCTCGCACACGTCTTCCTTACAGCTTGGACTGTGGCCGACTCCTGTGTGCTCCGGGAAGGCAGGGGCGGTGTGTTCTCTCCTGGATTCATGGTGCTGGAATACAGCATGAGAAGTGATAGTTCGGTCAGTGAAAGAGTCTGTGAAAGGGCAGGAGGCAGAGTCCTGGAGATGGATGTGGTCAGCAGGCAGAGGCAGGTTGTATTGTGGTGAAGAATACAAGTCTGGTCAGGCAGACTGAGGCTCAAGTCCCACTTCACTTAACCTTGTCAGCCTCGTTTCCCTCATCTGTAAAATGAGAACACTGATGGCTGTTAACAGAGTTGTGAGGATTACATGAGATGACGCAGTCTTTATTTTGTCAGCTTCTGGAATTTATTGCACTGTTCGCCCAGTATTCCAATTATTACTTTTTATTTGTCTGAAGTTAGGGAGGGCAGAAGTCAATTCTTACTTATCTTTTTATCCTCAGCATTTGGTGTTTAGGATGTCGGGGAGCTGTTTGTTGAAATAGATTGGTATGTATTTGAGATGGCTCACCTTGCTGCTCTTAGTAACCAGACACAGCCTGAGTGTTGACTCACGGCTGTCGCTCCTCGGGCTCACTGGAACCCTGTGCTTTGGGCCACTCCTCAGAAATCTAGTTCTGAGAAGAGATCATAGTGACATCTTGTTAATGCCAGGCCAGCTGTGTGGTACGGCATCTGGTATCCCCGCTGTCTCCTCGGGGCCATAAGCTTGCTGAAGAATCGGTGGCAGTTCTCAATCTTGTCTGGCATAGATTGCCCCTGCATAGGCGCACTTCTGGCTCGGGGTGGAGGGGGGTGGGGGGTGGGGGTTAGATGATGTGGGGGGAGGGGCAGCTGCTGGTCCTGGGGATGGTTGATATTCGCAGTGGGAACAGGAACAGATGCAGCTCCTTTTGATCTGCGGGGTGGAACATGCGGAAACTGGAAGATTTGTTATTCATGCCCTTATCCTCTTTTAAAATTAAATAAAAAGACATTGGGGTAATCGATGAAATAAGGAATTAACAACAACAACAAAAACCCCAGCTCCTGTCCTAGCGGTGTGGCCGAGCTGTTCTCCCTTTCAGTTCGGACACTGTTCTAACCGAATCCAGGCCACTGGGATACCCTAGTTTTGGAAATGTGGACCGCGGAGAGTGCTGGCGGCTGTCTGTGCGCTCTTCTATGCTGTCATGGCACAAAACGTCCACACTCGGACCGAGTAGCAAGAGGTGCTGCACAAAGCATTTGTCCGTTTTTAACTGCCACATTTGTTGAAAATTCGCATCATTTTCAAATGAGTTGGTTCTCAGGAATCTTGTGGAGTTCAGGAAAAGTTGGTCAGTGTAACTAGGAGAACCAGTTTCGTGTGATTATTAAAGAACCATACTTTTCTACCTTTTTTTCCCCTACACATTGACCCAAGATCGTTAATTGGGGTCAGTAAGGACTTTTATCCCATGTTTCATTGCTCTGGAAGTAAGATTGGCACTACTGGCTGGTCAGGCAGCTGGGCAGGGAGTGTCAGGGTTGAAGGAGACGGGGCCTGAAGGAGTACAGGGTGAAGAGGAAGTTCAGGCCCCTCTCCGAAACCAGGGGGCAGCTGTCACTAGACGCGAGCTGAATTGGCTCTAGGGTCCTGGGATGACGCCAGCCCCGTCCGCGGCTGTTGCGCTCCTGCAGTTCTTATTGGACAGGCTTCACGGGTTCTGGTCTCTCTGGATTAATACCACATGCATGACAGTCTTGAATGGAATACACTCTCTCCCCAGTACTTTAACATATGATTAGAGCATTTGGTGATGCCATCCGTAGTAACGGCCCAAGCCTAGATCGATATTGTATCTTAAGCCATATGTTTCTCTGGTCCCTGCTCAAGTGGTTTTAAAACCTCTCACTACTTAGTCATTACTAATTGAATTAGTCAAGGAAATCTTTTGAACATGTACCACTTGCAAGGTCTGTATTGGATTCTGGGGATATATAGTGAGCAAAAAAACAGGCAAAGATGTGCCCTCAAAGAGTTGAGATTGGTGGGGACATAGACTTAAATAATTACAAAAACAAATGTGAAATTGCAGCTATGACAAGGGCTAGGAGGGAGAGAGATACATGGGGCTGTGAGAACCCGGGAACAGAAATGGCCCTTGTCCTGAGACCTGAAGGATACTTAGAATTCACAGGGCAAAGAAGGAGAGGAGCATTCTGTAGAAGGAGCATCCTGTGGAAACACCTCAGGATGGGAAGGAGCCTGGCAGGTATGGGAGGCTGAAAGGAGGCCAGTGTGGCCAACATGCAGACTGAGGAAGAGAATGGTAGGAAACCAGAGTGGACAAGTAGGTAAGGGCCAGGCTGCACAGGGCCTCACAGGCCACATCAAGGCACCGTCTTCATCCCGCCAATAATGCAAACAAACTGTGCTGAAAGGATCACTGCTGCTTTAGGGTGGAG
Source organism: Phoca vitulina (assembly GCF_004348235.1). Lineage (NCBI taxonomy): Eukaryota > Metazoa > Chordata > Mammalia > Carnivora > Phocidae > Phoca > Phoca vitulina. The sequence goes on along the minus strand of NW_022589720.1, from coordinate 25,189,846 downwards.
AAGGGTAGCTTGAATGAGGTGATGCTGGTGGAGATAGGAGAGGAACATGGATTCTAGAAACATTGAACAGTGATACTGATGCGGTTTGGTGGTAGATTGGATATTGAGGCTGACGGAGAAGGAGGTGTAAAGGGAGACAAGGGAGACTGTTAGCTTGGCCTCTAGACTACATGCTCTTGAAGGGAAGCACAGAATTGTCCGGGCAGTACATAGCAGTGTTCACTGTGGTTGGAGCCGTGCCTGGAGTGTCGTGAATCAGAAGATTCCCATTGAACCCTCCAGGGTTTGTTGGGGTGACAAATCCGAGACTTCTGCCTCAGTGGACCCAGTGGAGTAAGTCACAAAAGGTAATTCAGCTGGTGTTGAAGAAGCCCCGGAGTTCTTCCCCGTGCGGCCAGCCATTACCCCTGTAGAGCAGGTGTTTCTTGGTTTGTTTTTTTCCCTTCTGCCTCCTTTTGTTGTCTACAACACCCTTTTAGGTTTTCCCTGGGAACTTTGTATGATTCTTGGTTTGACTTGGTTTCAGGTGGGTCTAGCAGATACATTGACTGGCCATTTTGTCCTGTTTTTCCTCCGTTCCACGTAAGAGGCAGTATGGCATCCTCTAAGGCAGACCGAGCCAGCTACCGGGTTTGACTTCCACCTCCACACGTACTAGCTGGGTGTCTTCATCTGCAAAATGGAGATAGCAGTGGGTATAATAACCCCACTTCAAAGGCGTGCTATAAGGATTAAATGAGTTAATAAGTATCAAACCCTTTAAACAATGCCTGACACAACTCAAGAAATATTTATCACTGGGTGCCTGGGTGGCTCAGTCAGCTAAGCTTTTGATTTCGTCTCAGGTCATGATCTCGGTTGAGATTGAGCCCTGCGCATGGAGCCTGCCTAAGATTCTCTCTCTCTCCTGCTCCCTCTGTCCCTCCCCCACCAAAAAAATATATCATTATTCACCTCTCAACCTCAATAAGGGCTGGTCCTTGTAAGTACCCTCTTTGACATTTACAGAGTGGACATTTGTGATTTCTGCAGTCCACAAGTGACCCCTGAGTCATGATTTAGTAATTGGTAGTGTTGATAGGGAAGAGATTGTATTTACTTATCCAGTTGTAAAGATCAAGTTGGATAGCCTTTAATCACTCATCCAATAAATTTTCCCATGAAGACAACAGCTTATACACACTCAGAATGCAGCATGATCAGGAGTAGGATGTACATGTGGGAATTTCATCCTGTCCTGTAACCCACTTTAAGATCCATGTTCAGACTCAGCACATCCAGACGTGGGTGCTCCTGTACCCTTGTTGGTAAGTGCTTCCCCTCTCCTCCATTTGACTGTGTTCATTCTCCCAGAATCAACAAGCAACGGATGTTATAACTCTTTTCTCTTTCTCGGACACATTGAGATGTTATCTCCATGTTTGTCAGTTCTTTGTGGGGTTCAAAAAGCTATTGTGGGGGTGCCTGGGTGGCTCAGTCGGTTAAGCATCTGCCTTCAGCTCAGGTCATGATCCCAGGGTCCTGGGATTGAGCCCCATGTCAGGCTCCCTGCTCAGTGGGGAGCCTGTTTCTCCTTCTCCCTCTGCCAACTCCCCCTGCTTGTGCTCTCTTTCTCTTTCTCTCAAATAAATAAATAAAATCTTAAAAAAAAAAAAAAAAGCATCTGCCTTTGGCTCAGGTCATGATCCCGGGGTCCTGGGATCAAGCCCCATGTCCAGGCTCCCTGCTCAGTGGGGAGTCTGCTTCTCCCTTTCCCTCTACCCTACCCCCCCCCCCCAGCTTATGCGCCCTCTCTCCCTCAAAAAACAAAAAATTTAAAAAAAAAAAAAAAAAAAAAAAGCTATTGTAAAACACAGGAGTGAAGGAACAATAGGACATAGCTAATGAGACTCCATTCTGTCTTTCCTGATTCCTCCCCACCACCCAAATAGCTAGCTTCCCAAATTAAAAGAAAAAATTAAGCTTTTTGAGGGGAGGGTTTTTAAGTTTATTTTTTTCTTTTTTAGTAATCTTTACACCCAGTTTGGGGTTAGAACCCATGACCCTGAGATCAAAAGTCATGCTCTTCTGACTGAGCCAGCCAAGCGCCCTGGGGGTTTTTTGGTTTTTGGTTTGTTAATGATTCTCTTTGTATACACTGATTTATTAGAGTCCTTTAGGCTATTTCTCTTCTTAGGACTGTTGTCTATTTTGTTTTGGGAATGAGTATTTGATGGTAGTGATCATGGTACTTACTTTTTTCTGAGTTTTTTGTAAGAATTGGATAGTGTATAATTTATAATTATTTTGAAGTATTAACCAGAGAAGGGTTAGATATTAGTGATGTTTGCCTATAGTGTGGCTCCTTAAATTCTACTGCTGAAGTGCTTATAGAGGTTTTTATTCTCAATTTGTTACCAACTTTCAGTGATTTACTTTCAATAGGATCAGCTGTCAAGAAAGGTTTACTTTTTGTACAGCATGCCTGAGCAGTCCCTTTCTCAGATGTGGTGTTCTCTTAAGGAAGCCATTAGTTTCCTCTCTTGGTCTTATAATGGGTTCAAAGTACTTTGTGTTGCAGAAGGTAAGACACAAAATGACCATATCTAAGTCATTGTGGGCTTCTAGAATACAAATCCTACTAATAGAAAAAGGCTGTTTCTTTTTCCTTTGCTTCAGATATTCCTGTATACTCTGTCTTACGGAATTAGGGCCAACTTGGGTGTCGCTAACTGCAGGAGTTCTGATCCACAGAAAAGAATTGAGAGTAGATTCAATTTAGTTTAATGTGGGAAATGGAACTGAGAGAGAAGTAGAAATTTTTCTTACTTGTGTGACAATCTTGAATAATTGTAACTCTTACGTAGTATATTTGAATTCTTTGTTTACTCAGAGGAAAGGACGAGAGAATAAAAGAAATCAAGAAGCACAGATACTGTTCCGACCAACAGTGATAACTCCCATTTACTGAACATGTGTGCCAGGCATTTGCATACATTTTTCTTCAAGCCTTATATTAGGTAGTATTGTTTCCATTTACATAGGAGCAAGTAAAAGCTCAGTCAAGTGAAATGACATGCCCAAGGTCATGTCTGTAGAGCAGAGCTGGATTTGAACTGTTGCCCCAAATCTGTATTTTTTCTGATGTTAGTGCATGCCCTGAGAGAAGTTTGGAGAAACAAGGGGGAAAACAAAATTTATTAGTATTATGCTGTATTAAAAATAGAGCTTTCTGCTGTAAAAAAGGTAGATTTCATCCTGAGATGCACATAGATTCCCACTGAGAATGTGGATGCAAATACATTTGCACCCTCAGATTTTCTATTTTAGTGGAGAAAACAAGTATATTAAATGTCCATTTGAGAGCAGTAGAGCAACTTTCAGGAAATAAAATGTTTGTGGTTGGGGCGCCTGGGTGGCTCAGTCGTTAAGCGTCTGCCTTCGGCTCAGGTCATGATCTCAGGGTCCTGGGATCAAGCCCCACATCGGGCTCCCTGCTCCACGGGAAGCCTGCTTCTCCCTCTCCTACTCCCCCTGCTTGTGTTCCCTCTCTCGCTGTGTCTCTCTGTCAAATAAAATCTTTAAAAAAATAAAAAAAAATAAAATGTCTGTGGTGTGTCTTTTTAGCACTTTGGTGCCAAATGTGGTTGAAAGAAGTTGTGTTTTGGAACCTTTAGGGACGTTGGCTCTTGGAATTTGCCCTTCTGGCTGGGTGAGATTAAACTGAGAATAACAACTTCAGTTTTTGACTCAAAGCCCTCATAAACAGTGAAGGGTTGATGTGAAGCATTTTGGTATTTGTAAGCATTCTGGCCTATGAGAGCGTCATTGTAGGATCACCCTCCACACCCCCCATTCTTTCAAGGTCAACAGCTTTCTGGCAGGGCCCATTTTCTGCCTTTCCGAGGTGCCTTAGGTCTGTCACACTTTTGAGAAGATGAGCACCTTAAATGTGAACTTGGTAAGAAACTAGAGAATTTACTTTTTGAGAACTAGTGGAATGAAAACCAGGCTGCTTTTCAGCCTCTCAGCAGATTCTCAGGAGTGTTAGCTGACTTTAGCTTTCACATGCTTTTGTCCTGGATGTGGCAAATCCTTGTATAGTGAAGTACAGTTCTCCTAAGGGAATTTTCCTAATTTGTCCTAATCAGTTTTGTAATAGGAGACTGGTTTCCTACTACAGGCAGTGGATATCACAACCATTTTCCCTTTTGTAGTAGGAAACCAGAGACCATGTTTGTTAGAACTAATACTTAGCAGCGAAGAATGTGAGTTCTGGAGCTCGTCAGGGCTTGGGCTGTACCCTGGGTTAGTGACTTATTTCCTATAAAAGGAAAGTTCCCGAACCACTTTAAACCTGTTTCTTCATCTTTAAAATGGAGGTAATACCAGTGCTAGAGTAGTCGTGCGGATTAATGAGATACTAACGAAGACCACTTACTTGGCACATAATAGCAGCTTGGTAAATGTTAGTTGGCTATTATTATGATTATAGTGAAAGTGTGCAGTTGAAGTGAAAGCTGAGCCTGACATTGTGGAGGGCTTTGATTGCCGTGCACAAACTTGGACACATCTGTGTTGACTGCTCAGAAATCCTTTGGTCTTTGTGATTTTTTTTTTTTTTTTTTTTTTTTAAGATTTTATTATTTGACAGAGACACAGTGAGAGAGGGAACACAAGCAGGGGGAGCTGGAGAGGGAGAAGCAGGCTTCCCGCGGAGCAGGGAGCCCCATGCGGGGCTCGATCCCAGGACCCTGGGATCATGACCTGAGCCACCCAGGCACCCCAAGTCTTCGTGATTTTCGACAGCGTTCAAAGTAGATGAGGTTGCTGTACTACCTGCGTTGTGGATGAATAAAGTCTTGTTATAATTCTTTAGTGGCATTTGAGGCAGGGGCTCACATGCATTTGATGATTTTTCTTGGATGCTGGCTTTTCAGCAGCAGTGTAATCTTACTGTGTTATTCTGATCTCTACTTTAGCAGTCTGAGCGCTGAGGGCAGTCTGAGGGGTAGCAGCAGTTTTAGGAGGAAGTTGAGCCCCGCGAGGAATCTCGGTGGTGTTTCTGTCATCCTTCTCCAATGTTGAAATTCCCACATGCTTCATAAAATACGTGGCTTCTCAGTGACTTAGCTAGCTGCTTTGTGTGTTTTCCCTTTCTCTCTCAGATCAGTTATTGGTCAGCAACTTGTTGCCACCGGGGCGCCTGGGTGGCTCAGTCGTTAAGCAACTTGTTGCCACCATCCAAATGTATTTAACATTATTCTAGGGAAGAAGAGGAGTCAGTATGTTTAAAATGAAAAATGGGGCGCCTGGGTGGCTCAGATGGTTAAGCGTCTGCCTTCAGCTCAGGTCATGATCCCAGTGTCCTGGGATCGAGCCCCGCATCGGGCTCCTGCTCAGTGGGGAGTCTGCTTCTCCCTCTCCCTCTGCCTCTCTCCCTGCTCATGCTCTCTCTCTCTCTGTATCTCTGTGTCTCAAATGAATAAATAAAATCTTTAAAAAAAAAAAATAAATAAAATGAAAAATGTGTACTAAGCTTTTGGGGCATTTGACAAAGACGGTGAGTGGGAAAAGGTCTCCAGCCTTTTCCCTTTTTCTTTCAGGAAATGTTCCAGTGGATTGATATTCATCCCTCTGAGAATTCAGTTGCTTGTTGTGACAGTGTTCTGGAATGGAGAGAGTGGGTCTGGAGGGGGAGGCTTTCCTTTCTGTTTCTAGTGAGGGAAAGCCATCAAGGACCCTGCCTGCTTTCCGGACACACATGCTCAGGCTCACATCACTGTCATGATTTTGACCTTGCACAGGTCTCTTGCACATTATCTCGCAAGGCAGGTAGTATGGCTCTTAATTCCATTCTTTTAGATGGGGACACTGAGGCCAGGACACTTGCCCAAGATCCCTCTGATATCTTTGTAGGCTAGAACCCTACAAAGGGTTCCTGATTTAGTCCTGTGCTTTTTCCTGAAAGACCTGTTTCAGAGATAGTAAATGCTATGTGCTTAATTCACTGCCCTGTTTAAAATCCTACATGGGCTCCCCACTACCCACGGACTAAAGCCCAAACTCCTTAAGATGGCCTGAATCCCACCACTCACCCCGCCATCTTTCTCACCTCTTAACAGAATTACTTGCTTCTATGTCTTTGCACCTCCTCTCTCTGCTTGACCGTCCCTTGAACTCCTGCACATTCCTTAGGAGCCACTTGCCTAGAAGCATTGAGGGCAGTTGGAGAAGCACGAGAAGCACTTGTTTGAACAGTCTCTCCTCTCCCCACTCCTCCCTCTTTTGGGGAGTGAGGCCCCCTCTTGTGCTCCTGGAGCCCCATATCAATACCTTTATTCGTTGCATCCGTCATGTTGTATTATGGTTGTCCAAGAGTGTTGTGTTGTCTCTTCTCCCCCTGGACTGCAGACTCCTGTTTACCTAGCACTTGGTAGGATTCATTTCAATTACCTTTGTGTCTTATAAATCTCTTCTTTCTTCCTATGAATAAACCTCAGTTACCTTTAGAAGCCTAGCATCCTCTGCTTACAATTTATGTGTGTGTGTATAAATGTATATGTGTATACAAATACATATATGACTTAGTTTAGAAGTGACAAGGCTAATCAGCTGAATGATGGCAAACTCATACGAGGCTTTGTGCTTTGGAGGCTTCATACATCCTCACTCCATCTAAAACCCACACACTGAGGCAGTAGATGCTAGTTCTGGCATTTGACTCTTCGCTGCCAGTCTCACCTGTAAGGTGGCAGCTATGACATGGGTCCTAATCCTATAGCCCTGGATATATTGTACATTGACATGTTGCAATATGTGATTCTAGTCATTTATGGTTTCTATATTGTTAATGCAATTGACCTAAGTCAGTAATTCCCTTGGTGACAGTCAGAAACCATTGTAACTAATGTAGGTGAACAAGAGGATTTATTTTAAGGATGCAGGTGTGATTCACGGAACTGTGGGCCAAAGGTGTGGCTGGGCCTCAGTAAAGCCTGAGAAACCATGAGAGTCCCGGCCATGGTTGTTTGTCTGGAAGAGGGGGCTTTTGTCTCCACATAACCTTTTCATGGTTCTTGTTCTCTGCAGAACAGCTTTTTCTGCTTTACCATACTTGTGATGACCAAATTTACAAAGTTGTAGTTTAAGTAGCCAACTTGGTTAACTTCTTTTAGACCTTCAGCCAAATTAATTTGGGACATAAAACGATTAGCTCTTCAAGGACCACTGTCCGTTTCCCAGGCATTTGATGGTGAAGCGGTGGTTCACTCCAGGAACTTGGGGGAGCAGAGAACAGTTGTCTGGGGAAAGGGAGTTTTGGGTAGGACAGAATCCTAAAAGGTGTCTCCTGATTGTTTTGTTTATAGAATGTAAAGAAAGAATTCCACTAACCATTTCAAGAATTGATGTAGATAGTTTTAAGTAGTATAAATTGTCATTAGAAGATGCTACTTCTGCAGACATAATAGTAGGGCTAGTCCTCTCCAAGCTGGCTGCAGTGTTTGAACTGAATTCCAAGCACTAGTCAAGATGATCACTAGTTTTCTAACAGCTGATTGAATTTAATGAATAGTTTTGCTATCTCCTTGGAGAAAGATGGCAGACTTGTCAAAAATAATTGTGCTTTAATTTAGTTCCGTGCCAATGGCAGACAGTGGAAGCTCCATGAGGATTTCTAAATTACCAAAACACTCATAGCATTTCTGTATGCAAGATGCACAACCTAGAGCAATGCATCAGAATCCTCTGGGGAGCTTTTTGCAAAACCAAGGGCCCAGCTGGATCCCCAGCACTCTGATTCCTTACTCTTGTGGTGAGGCGTGAGTACCTGCAGAGGTGACAAGATCCCCAGATGATGTGACACTCTCCAAGTCTAAGAAGCACTGCCTCTTCGGAAGGACTGGATTTTTGGCATCTTTTGGGATGTAAACTGTAACCATCTCTAAAATACACCATGGTCAAAATGGGTTCTCTGAGGGGCGCCTGGGTGGCTCAGTCAGTTAAGTGCCTGACTTTGACTCCTGTCATGATCTCAGGGTCCTGGGATTGAGCCCCCTGCATTGGGTTCCTCCGTACTCAGTGGGGAGTCTTCTTGTCCCTCTGCCTCTCCCCCTCCTTGTGCTCACTCTCTTTATCTGAAATAAAAATCTTTTTTAAAAAATGGGTTTTCTGAAACAGCTATGATTTTCTTCTTCAGCTTCAAGATTTCAGTATTCAGTATTTCAGTCTGAATTCACAGCTTCAGGAAACTTCTACCACCTAGAGCCTCATGCCAAAGAACAAAACAAAACAAATTCTGATTTGATTTGTTAACAAAGCTGGTTGTGTCGTGTAGAATTTTCCACAGTGAAGATTTGACTGGCTGCATCCCCATGGTGTCATTTAACATGTTTCTCTGTCCCAGTGTTTCTTATAAATTGGTAGATTGATACAGAAACCCAGGCCAATTGAGGATAGTTATTTTGGCAAGACTGCTTTAATAGATGGTATGATAGATTGCCTTAGGAGGCCCACCAGGCCTCTCTTTGTTATGTTAACACCCATTTATGACCTTTCCCGGGTTCCACTAATTCATTAAGGATTGCTAATTATCTTTGAATACCCAAAAAAACAGTGAACCCAACATGAAGGCATTTGAAGATCTTTTCATTGAGAAACAGTGACAACCTGGCCTTGATTCCTTATTAGAAGTGATTGTGTCCCATTGCACTGCCTTGGGGTGTTAGGTAATTTGGAATGTTTTCCCATCTGTCTTTATTGCGTCTTGGTATGCTACAGAGTAGATGGATCAGTATTGACTTGACACATTCCTATTTTCCTGTTCTTATCTTCAAGCCCTTGACATATGTCCATTTTTTTTCAAGAACACATAATCATCTTTTGTTTTTGATCCTTGGTTCTCACTGGAGGAAGAGGGGAGTCATGCTGTGGAATGTCTCCCATTCCCTTTCAGACTCTGTTGGAGCTGCCTTACTTTCTGTGTGACATTTGTTCTTTTAGGTAGGGGGTGCCCATTCCTGCCCCTCCACTGGGGGCAACTAATAGTTGTCAGTCCTAGATAGTTTAGTACATTGAACTAATTTGCTGGAATTTTCTGTCTTCCTTTAGTTAAAAATACATTTTTAAAAAGTAGCTTGTCAAATAAACAAAAAACTCCTGACGGTATATGATGTTTTAGTGTGTATTCTGAAAGCATGACTTTATGTTATTCATTTTGAGCCTTTAAACAAAGAAAAATATTACCATTTGTTCTTCTCTTTTAGGAAATTCACACAAATGAGAAGGAAGTAACAGAGAAGGAAGTAACTCTTCACTTGTTGCCAGGTAACGGTCATGTTAGCTTCAGACCTCATGTGCAACTCAAAGCCAGTGATAAATTATGTCATCCCTAGTACTGCTATATATAAACTCCTTTGTTTTAACCCAGAGAGCATATAATGGGGATGAGTTGGACAAAAATATCAAGGTCTTTAGTTCAGTCACTACATACCTAGGTCTGAATATTACAGCATCTGCCAAGAATTTTTCTTGTTTTCCCCTCCACCCAAGCTGATGAAAATAAGCCTGGGAAATTCACCTCCTTCACAAGCAAATTAGGCCTTTTTCGTGTCGCTATACGTGGATACATCCAGTATTCTGGTCTCCACTCAGGAAAATCCTGGTCCCCCACAGAGCCTTACGTTCCACACGCTCTTCCTGCTGCCGAGGTCTAGCTGCCCTGGACTAGCACAGCTGTCTCGGCCTCCCCAGGCAAGCATTGGTGGCTGGCCTCACCTGTGGTCTCGCGTATGCATCCGAGCGAAAGGACCAGACAGGTCGGGGTTTACTAACCCTGGGGCTGCCACGGCTTTGCTCTGAGGTCATCACTGAGAGTCTGAATTGGTTGGATAGTTTTGAGATGGAAGAGAGACTCTATATCTGAAGTTAAGCTTTAATCATTCCTGAATTCAGAGACAAACTACGTGGTGGTTGTATTCCCTTCCACGGGTGGGGCTGTCCGGGGGGCTGTGCATTTGGTTCTTCTTCCATTTTCTTTTTTCTAATCCCAATAGCTTTTTTTCATAAGAGTTTTTGGGTATATTTCCCCAAAGCAATGGAGGCCTCATTCTGGTACTAATGTTTATTGAGAGGATATGAATATGCACAAGTTTCTGACTGATCCACCTTATTTGGTAAATACTGGGATCCTAAAACTTAAAAATATTTCTAAGTTTCAGAGGTGTTTTTTTGTTTTTGTTTTGTTTTGTTTTTTCTTTTAAAGATTTTATTTATTTATTTGACAGAGAGAGACACAGTGAGAGAGGAAACACAAGCAGGGGGAGTGGGGAAGGGAGAAGCAGGCTTCCCGCAGAGCGGAGAGCCTGATGCGGGGCTCGATCCCAGGACCCTGGGACCATGACCTGAGCCGAAGGCAGACGCTTAACGACTGAGCCACCCAGGCGCCCCTTGTTTTGTTTTTTTACTAATAATGGCCGAAACCTTAATCCACATACCACATTGTCCTTCCTTTCCTTGGGTCATAGATCCTGGAACTTTGATTTTTAGTTTAGTGTTACACTCATTCTCTCATCTGCTGGATTACCTGAGGTCTCTTCTTGATGTGCCGCCTCCATTTCCCAGACTAGACCTTGATTTTTTCCAGCTCCTGCCTCCCGTGGTTTGAGACCCTCTCTGCACATGCAAGCTGATAGCAATGCGCAGCACGCCGGGCTTGCAGAGCTGCACGGGATGTCGTATTAGCTGCTGCGTGCCGCTGTCTATTCGCCAGCGCACGGCCACCGCCTGAACCCGGCTTGCCTGGTCTTGGGGAAACACTGTTAGAAGTGTTTCACGCTAAGAGTTGAAAGCTCAGGAAGCCTTGTTCACGTATCTTCCACCTTGAACTAGTTGAGGCATTTTTTCGGAACTATTTTAAACCCTAACAAGGCCCCGATTCATTGTTTCTTCGAGCTCGGTGGTCCCTCTAGAGGCTGACCTAGTGACTGAGCCATCTTCCTGTATTTCCTTAGTAATTAACCCCTTGGGAGATGGAAAAATATACCATAATATGCATCCCTTGATAGTCTCAGTGTCTGAAACTATTTTCATGTTGAAAGTTAGACCAAGTGAATTTTGAGCCAAAAAGTACATTCAGAAACACTGAGGAAAATATCCAGAGGGAGATTCTAAGGGGAGATGGTTGTCTGTTGAAAGAGAATATTCCTTTTCTTTTTTGTTACAAAATATTTGCACTTGGTTTTTTATATCTTCCATATCCTTCTCCTTTTTCTGCTCTCATCCAGACGTCTAGCCCTCATAAACTTCTCTGTTTCTAGGGAGCAGTGAACGCTTACCTATCCCCAAATCCTAATCTTCTTGACTGTAAAGTCCTTTCTATCTCCAGGAAATACAGCTGCTCGAGCAGGCTGGGCGCCTGCAGATGGAGCAGGAAAGGTGACACACTGAGAGGAAACACCCTCAACTAAGAAAGAGAGGAAACCATTTTTTTCCCACAAACCTCTGACCTCCCTTTTCCTCCCATCCTTGTCTGTGGAGCCAGAATGCATGTGGTCATGCTGCACCTCTGTGTCTGAGGAAGCTGCCTGCCAGCCCTGTGGCTGGGGAGGCACCCTGCTTTCTCTCAGCAGGTCCAGAGTTAGAGATGATGGCCCACTCTCCCCACAAAGCGGGCCTGAGCTCTGTGTTCTAGAGCCTTGCTAATTCCAGGTAGGGTATCACTTCTGGGGAACGCCTGCTTGGGCCCAAGTAATAGGAACACTGAGGTCTGCGCTTGCAAGTGTAGCTGAGATCATTTCCACGTATTGGACACTTTCCTCATTCACAGCGAGAAGATGGGGAAGTGCCCCATGTGAAGGTGTATCTGAGCCATTTTGGTTTCACTTACCAGCGGTCCCCACTCTGCTTCATCTTCGTGCCTCAGGTTTGCAGCCCCTGCTGTGCTGAAAGTGTAGGTTCTGAAGGGCTGCAGTGTGTCGTGCGTTTGTCTTTCCCGTGACGAGAGCTGGGGAAGCTTTTACTGTCGCATATTGTGTGTTCCCTGAAGACTCTCAGGAGGACTTGCTTTGGTTTTGATCAGGTGAACAGCTGCTTTGTGAAGCCAGCACAGTGCTGAAGTATGTCCAGGAAGATTCCTGTCAGCGTGGGATCTATGGGAAACTTGTCTGCACAGACTTTAAGATTGCTTTCTTGGGCGATGACGAATCGGCACTGGATAATGATGTATGTATGAGCTGCATTTGGCAGAGTTTGAGGGGAGCAGTGCAATTGTGGCCCTGTTGTCTTTTTTCCCAGCTCCTCAGTGACTCTACCCTCCTCCCCCTACCTGCCAACACACATTAAACACAAAGGACAGAAGTCTTCACCACTAGATTGCTCTCTGTCCTCTGGGATCTCTTTTCAGTGGTGGGACCGTTCTAAAATTTCCCTCCAGTGCCTCAGGTTACGCTGGCTTGCATCTGACTTCATAGGTTGACACTGTCAACTTGTTCTTAATTTCTCCTGTATTTTAGCATAGTACACATCACTCACTGGAATCACATTTCCCCAAATATACTAGTTCCCCATGTTTTCTGTATACTGAGCTGTCCCTCAAATTCAGGAACTGAGCTCAGTAATGAAACTGATGCTGAATGCAGCACTTGAATTTGGGTTTACTGTGCCCCAGTCGCAGTGTCCTCATAAGACTCATCCCTGCTTACGGAGAATGGGCAAGTGGAGTGAGGGAGAGGACAGCCCACGCCATCGGGGGGGGCGCGCTGTATGTTGATGCAAACTCAGCGGTCCCGGCCCACCCCCTGCTGCCCCTGTCTGCTCGAGTGGCTTGGCTCCTCGTCCCGTCCGAATACAGACAGCACTCACAGTGTTTTCTTCCTAAACCTGCCTTCATGTAGCTGTCACTCACCAGTTTGCAATTGTGTAGAGAAATCCTAACCTCTCCAAGTGATTGTGGCATGGCCAGTTTGCCTGGGAGCAGCCCAGGAATGGCATGTCATGCTTGGGTTTGGAAAAAAAGTGCTTACCAGCTTCCCTTGCACACTTCATCATCCCTTTCCTAGAGAATGTGGCCGGCTCCATTTCCCTGTTTGTTTTTTAGAGTGTACACTCAATTTTCCCCACCGTTTTATTGAGATATAATTAACATATAACATCCTATTTACGGAGTATAACGTAATGATTTGATACATGTCTATTGCATAATGATTATTAGAATAAGTTTAGTTAACATCTCTTACCTCATATAGTTACAAATTTGTTTTCCTTATGATGAGAAGATCTTTCTTAGCAACTTTCAAATATATAATACAGTTGTATTAACTATAATCACCAGGCTCTACGTTACATCCCATGATTTGTTTATCATAACTGGAAGTTTGCCCCTTTTGACCACCTTCACCCATTTCTTCCACCCCCCCTCTGTTTTTCCTAATGTGCAATTGGAAAATGGTGATTTACTCTGCCTATAAATGTTTAATAGGGCACAGAAAGGAGTCACAGTTGTTTCCTTTTGAATCTTTTAGGAAACCCAATTTAAGAATGAGGTTATAGGAGAAAATGACATCACACTCCACTGTGTTGATCAGATTTATGGAGGTAAGTATCTTTTCCCCTGGGGTGTTGCCAGCCTTTGGAAGTATGGTTGATAATGATAATATTTCTATGGTCCTTTACAATTTACTAAAATTTCTTTACATATTTGTTTAAATCAGTTTTATGGATGAGAAAATTGAGATGTAAGGTGGCTTATTCGGGGCCACTTAGCTGGAGGAGCTTGCACTTGAATTTGGAACCTGTTCTAATACTCTGCAGTGCCATTATATGCTAGATCATACTTGTGACTGTCCGTGTGAGGTGTGTAGGTTTTACTCTAAAGACTAATCTGATAAAGGTTTGTTGCACTGTACTCTGAGTCTTTTCTGCTAAGGGTCAAGCCTCTCTGTGCTTCAGTTCTATATTTTGGCAGTAAGGGCTTTTTCAGAAATCATTCAGTAGCCATTTATGATGATCCCAACATGGGTAGGTACTGTGCGGTCCAAATTCCGGGGCAGGGAGGGAAGTGTCAGGAGGTGCCCCTGGCCATAAAGCCAGGACTCAACTGTCTTGACAGCATATCCCTAGTGACCCCCTTCCATCTTTTGTAATCTTAGCTTCTGGAGTCAGTCCATTTTGAGCTTGTCCAGAGGAATGAAGAACGCTGCCCATTGTCAGAGAGCCGGGGCCCCTGATGACAGTTACTTTGAAGACAGCACCTTTCCTCTCACTTTTGAGAGGTGTGAATAGTCTACCTGTTTCCTCAGCATTAACTTTTTGCCTTATAACATGATTTCCCTTCTTGATTTCATCATCGATGTGTAGTGTTTGATGAGAAAAAGAAACCTCTCTTTGGACAACTGAAGAAATACCCTGAGAAACTCATCATCCACTGCAAAGACCTGCGAGTGTTCCACTTTGGTCTGAGGTACACAAAAGAAGAGGAAGTCAAAAGGGTAACTAGTTGCATGTATTTGTAGGTTTTCTTTCCCATCAGGTATCACCACTAACTCTTCTTGCTTATATTGCACGAAGGTGGAGGGGGTGCATTTCACTCCGTAAAGTTGAAATTGGCTTATAATCACATGCTTTGATTAGAATTGAGCGAGAATTTGGTGAAGCATGCCTGCATATTATGTTGGCACATGCTACCTTTAATCCTAGAGTTCGTGATGGTTTTATTCCTGGAGCCTCTAAAGAGTGGGAGGTGATAAACCAGGGTCAGGAGGCAAGCTGCTTCTCCCACCTCTGACAGTCTTTCCAAAAAGTAGTAGCAGAGACCCCCAAGTTCTGGAACAAAGGAGTTCATATCTGGGAAGTTGTAGAAGTATGTGGGAGGAGGAAGAGGTACATGGGGCAGACAGGCAAAGCCGAGTTACCAAATGAGGCCTGTGATTTTGGACACTAAGGAAACTTAATCTGGTTGCTGCAGCAAATCGGAATATGTAACTGGAAGAACTGGTTACAGTTGTCACTGTAACTTCTACGATTCTGTTACTAAGGTATTGAAGGTCTCAAACTTGCCACTGTCCTGGTAGATCCGTCGGGGGAAACGTGGAGAGGGGCCAGCTCACCTGTTGTTCTGGCTACAGTTGAGTTATACACAGTTACGGGTAACTCCTTGGTTTTCTTTCAGGGATTGTGGTAGTTCAGTTAGAATAATAAACATGACCTCTGAAACAAATAATGCAATATATGTTAAGAAAAAAAAAAAGGTAGCAGGAGGGGAAGAATGAAGGGGGGGAAATTGGAGGGGTAGACGAACCATGAGAGACGATGGACTCTGAAAAACAAACTGAGGGTTCTAGAGGGGAGGAGGGTGGGAGGATGGGTTAGCCTGGTGATGGGTATTGAGGAGGGCACGTTCTGCATGGAGCACTGGGTGTTATGCACAAACAATGAATCATGGAACACTACATCTAAAACTAATGATGTATGGGGATTAACATAACAATAAAAATTAAAAAAAAAAAAGAATAATAAACATGACTCCGGTATCTATTCTGAGCAGGAAAAAAGTGGTGTATATAGGGAAAGTCCCTGAGAAGCCAGAAACTTCATTTTGAACGATGGTTTTAGCTATCTGTCCAAACATACTTTTGTTTGGAAACTTCAAACAAAAAGCACAATGGATTGATTTCTTTTTCTAATCTCTAGAAGAAGGTCTTAAAGTCCATAAGTGGATCAGAATAGCTAAGTGTCTTGGTTATTGTCTGATATTAGCCCTATGTCTCTGATGTGTCAGATTTTTAGAGTATCTGAATATGGCACTTAAGTTTTTGTAACACCTTGTTTTTGAATGAGACTATGTTTTAAAAATTTCCCTGAAATCAGGCGCCAGGGTGGTTGGGCACCTGACTCTTGACTTTGGCTCAGGTCATGATCTCAGGGTTATGAAATCGAGCCCCACATTGGGCTCCACACTGAGTCTGCTTAAGACTCTCTCTCCCTTCCCCTCCCCCCCCCCCCCCCCACACATGTGCTCTCACTCTCTCGAATGGATAAATTAAAAAAATTTTTTTAAATTTCCCTAGAAATTCAGGTGTGCCAGGGTGCTCAGTCAGTTGGGCATCCAACTATTGGTTTCAGGTCATGGTCTCAGGGTCGTGGGATTGAGCCCTGCCTCGGGCTCTCTGCTTGGCGCAGTGTCTGTTTGGGATTCTTTCCCCTCCCTCTCCGCTCCTTTCCCTGTTCTCTCTCTCTCAAATAAACAAACAAATAAATAAATAAATAAAATCTTTAAAGTTTTCCCTAGAAATTCAAAGCTCTTAGAAACCTAACAAAATTGTTAACATTCTGTTTACTTGGCGTTATTCCAGAAGGTAACATCATAGAGACCTCAGAGTTTGTGTGATGCCCATAGGAGCCTATTAGCATGACTGAAAACCTAGACAGCTCAGTGTTTATCTGCCAAAAGTATGACTATACCCATTGTTTGGTTCTTTTCTAGATTGTCAGTGGCATAATTCATCATACCCAGGCTCCTAAACTGCTTAAAAGATTATTTCTGTTTTCCTATGCAGCTGCTGCACAAAACAATACAGGTGAGTGTCTTCTGGGTTCTAATTTGCAGGTAGGCAGACCCTTTAAATTCCTACCTGAAACTAGCAAGCAAAAACCCATCCATGAGTTTCTTTTTCCTCTTTCCTAGCAATTGATTGCCTCTTGCTTGGGTAAGTCATTCAAGTTCCTTAAAAAAAAAAAAAAAGTTTCTATTTTTTTTTTCCTGTGATCTTTATTGCTTTAACTTATCTTTTAGGTTTATTTGCTTTTTCGTGAGGGATTATTGGTTTGGTTGTTTCTTACGAAAGATGAAATCAACATTATAACGGGGAATGTGAGACTAGAGAAACAAAATTCAGACAAGTTTAAAATAATCCTGTTTGTTCCTGGGGTTTTTTTTTTCCCCCACCTTAATATATTTGATTTCATTTCATAATACTTTAGACAATGTCTTGCATTCTAGAAAGCCTTTAAACAACCAGAACATGCTCTGGGGAAATGGAACAGTTGTACATAGAGAGCACATCAGAAAACAAATATGCTTACATAACTTAAATTCTAAATGTTTTCCATTCAGTTCACTGAGAAAGGGAGCAGTCTTTTAACTAAGAAACATTGGTCATTTGAATTAGCTATTAATAATGCCTAGCATTTGTACAGTGTTTCCACAGATGTCTGTCTTCTTCTCTCCATCTCTCTCCTTGGTCTGTTTCCTCACTCTGCCGGTCAATCTTTTTTTTTTTTTTTTTTTATTGTTATGTTAATCACCATACATTACATCATTAGTTTTTGATGTAGTGTTCCATGATTGTTTGTGCATAACACCCAGTGCTCCATGCAGAACGTGCCCTCTTTAATACCCATCACCAGGCTAACCCATCCTCCCACCCCCCTCCCCTCTAGAACCCTCGGTTTGTTTATCAGAGTCCATTGTCTCTCATGGTTCGTCTCCCCCTCCGATTTCCCCCCCTTCATTCTTCCCCTCCTGCTATCTTCTTTTTTTTTTTTCTTAACATATATTGCATTATTTGCTTCAGAGGTACAGGTCTGAGATTCAACAGTCTTGCACAATTCACAGCACTTACCAGAGCACATACCCTCCCCAATGTCTATCACCCAGCCACCCCATCCCTCCCCCCCCCCCCCACCCCCGTAACCCCCCGTTTGTGTCCTGAGATTAAGAATTCCTCATATCAGTGAGGTCATATGATACATGTCTTTCTCTGACTGACTTATTTCGCTCAGCATAAAACCCTCCAGTTCCATCCACGTCGTTGCAAATGGCAAGATCTCATTCCTTTTGATTCTGCCGGTCAATCTTAACATCAGGCTGATGTTGAGTGACCCTGTGTGCTATGTGCTTTTCGTTAGGGACGTGGCATGTTAGCTTAACAGCATACATGGGGCCTTCTGGAGTGTACAGTTGAACTGCTCATTTGTTCAGCATTTTTGAATGCTTGCTGTGCGTCAGGACTTGGGGATGGAAGTGAGTAGGACTAAATCCCTGTCCTTTACGAGCATCAAGTCTAAGCAGAGACAGCTGAGAGCTGTGTCCTCTGGTGGAGGGGCTGGTCACACTGCAGGCGGTGCGGGGAGGCTGTCACAGGGCCCAGGCTGTGCTGGAGCCGATAGTGGAGGATGTGGGGGTGTCTGGTGGGCACAGAGGAGTATTTTAGGCAGCGGGATCAGCATGTGCAGAGATGTAGATATCTGAGAGAGCAGGTTGCATTTTGGGGACTATGGTGATTTAGTAGAAAAGCTGTGAGTTTTGGAGTCTGTCCCACTTGAGTTCACATCCTTGCCCAGCTGCTCAGTAGCTGTGTGATCCTGGGGATGACACTAAATTTTTGGGGCATGTGTTTTCTCATTATAAAAATAGCAGTGTTAAAGCCTCGGTTGAAGTGTTGTGAAGATTATAAATTGTTAAATCCATGGCACGTAGGGCACAGTCAATTAAGTGAGGGTTAATTGAAAGTGTAACTGCATATTATTCAGGGTGGATTATTTCAGAGAATTACACTAAGGATAATGCTTAGCTCTAGTGTTAGACTGAACATAAAATTAGTTCCTTAATTTAGTAAGTTCATCTTTGAATGACGGATCTTTTCACTGTAGCTACACGTGCAAGTGCTGAGTAACTGGCTTACAATAGCTTGGTGCAATATGAGCTACACAAAATATGACTGATTTATGAATTACTATAATTTATGTAAACATCTACTGGGTTTACATTTGAAAAATCTTACTCTATTTTTAGGAATTCTGCCTCTTCCTTATATCCTGACTCTTGGTCCAGACTCAGTATAGCATAGTTTCTTGGCTCCCCAAGACTATGTTGATCTGTGTTCCAACACTTACCTTGATTGACTCTGGTCTTCACCGAGTGGTGTTTTTGTTTTGTTTTTGTTTTTTTGTGCCACAAGGCCCAGGATATGTGGCATCTTTTATTCTATTTTCCATCTTTTTTTTTTTTTTTTAATTCTCCTTCCAACCCCCATTTTTTGAGAAGTAAATGTTGTAACTGATGGATGCTAATTGAACAGTTATCTTTTGCGTTTAGTAGGGGTTTGTAGAGGTGGGTGCTTTGCAGCCTGAACATCTTCAGTTAGTTTCTGGCTTAATAATTGACAAAATATGCTTTGGCTGAAAGGCCCTAAATACTGTGACGTGGCATTTTAGGGAAGGGCTTATCTGTGTTGCTAAAAGAATTATCTACTCTTGAATAGGAGTCTTACTATTATTTGTGTCTATGGGGAAATTTTTTTGGTGTTTATTACTTTATGGAAATCCTTTATAGCTGCTTGGGTTTGGATTCCAATTCTGCCATTGCCTAGCTCTGTGACCTTAGGCAAGTTTCTTGACCTTTCTCTACCACATCTGTAAAATGGAGGAATTAATATTACCTACCCTGTAGGATTGTGAAGATTGAGTTAATATAATGTAGTATGCTCAGAACAGTACCTGGCACATACTAAGTGCTATATAAGCTTAACCGCTGTTTTTGTCATTATTCTTACTATCGTTTGTACTACAATCTGGTTTTATTTTAATAAAATGGCATGGGGGAGTTTTATCAAACACTGTTTTCCCCAAAATGCTTGGGGTTTTTTTTTTTTTTTTTTGAAATGCACAAGGGCTTGAACTGATGTGTGTAAATAGCTGAGACTGTTTTGGTGCATGACACCCAGTGGTCTGTGGCTTAGGAGAGGACCAAGGACACATCTGCTGGGCTGCAAGCGTAGTGCTCCTGGACATTTCCCCCTAATGCAGGGTGAGGGGCAGAAGTCTCCGTGACCATGGTGCAGTCCCTGACTAGTAAGCCCTAACCCTCACCACAGCTGTCTGATCTGGTGATGGCCGTTAGTAACTATGTCACACTGGAAAATCCTCTTGTTGGCAATGCATCTGCAAATTGAAGGAGGATTTACATTCAGGGATCTGACATGCTATTCAAATGAGTTTGCCATCTTATGCACATATTGGTAGGGCTAAAAATATTTTATTATTTTAGCATTTGTGCCAAGCCTGTCTTCTAGTGTTTCACAGGATCTTTCATGTTATATAAATTATCTTATGGTCAGATGACTGAAAATGGAGCTATAAATTACTTTTGCAAGGAGTGGAACAAGAACACCTCCTTTCCTCCAGTATAAAAAGATAGACCTTTCATCATAATTTTGAGTTAATGACAAAAAAAAAAGGAGCAAGGTTAGGATTAAGCAGTGAACTTGCTGTGCTTGGATAAAAATGGGCTTAGTGAACAAAATTGGGGCTTACGGATCCACTTTCATGTCATTAAAATACTGTACTTCACGACAAGACTTTCTTTTTAAATTTGTTTTGTTAGCCGCCGATCCCAAGAACCATACTGTAATGTTTGACACACTTCAGGACTGGTGTTGGGAGTTGGAGCGGACCAAAGGCCATGTCAAGTACAAAGCAGTGAGTGTCAATGAAGGCTATAAAGTCGGTGAAAGGTAAGCATTCGGTGCTCTGCTTTTTTTTTTTTTTTAACAGCTTTATTGAGATTGAATTCACATGTCATACAATTCACACATTTGAAGTACACAGTATTTTGAAATCTATTCACAGGGTTGTGCAACCATCACCACAGTCAATTTTAGAATGTTTTCATCAGCCCCAGAAGAAACCTCATACCCCGCTTAGTAGTTGCTCCCCATGTGCCCTCAGCACCCCCAGCCTTAGGCAACCTCTAATCTACTTTGTCTCCATAGTTTGCTTATTCTCAAGATTTTATAAATGGAATCCGATAATAAGTGGTCTTTATGCTTGGCTTCTTCACTTAGCATAATGTTGTCAAGGCTCATCCATGTTGTAGCATGTAGCAGCATTCCATTATTTTTTATTGCTGAATAATATTCCATGGTATGGATAGACCACATTTTATTTATCCATTCATCAGTTGATAGGCTATTATGAATAACGCTGCTATGAACATTTGTTTACAAGGTTTTAGGTTTCCAGTTCCGTGTGTGTGTGTGTATTCCTAGGATAGAATTGCTGGGTCATATGATAACTCTGTGTTTAACTGTCTGAGGAACTGCCAGACTGTTTTCCACAGTGGCTGTACCATTTACACTCCCATCAGCAGCGTAGGAGGGGTCCACATTTTCCATGTCGATACAGTGCTTAAGAAACCCTTAAGATGTCCCTTAAAACATTCAAAAGTGAATTTGTTTCTTTTTTTCCCCATTGTATGTAGAGTCTTAAGTATAAAACTATTAGAGGCATTTTTGAATTTATATTGTATATTTGCTTTCCTTTTATTTAGCACTTCATTTATTCAATAAAAATCTTTGGCAGGGCACCTGGGTGGCACAGTTGGTTAGGCGTGTGACTCTTGGTTTTCCCTCAGGTCATGATCTTGGGGTTGTGCGATTGAGTCCCGTGTTAGTCTCTGCTCAGTGGGGAGCCTGCTTCTCTCTCTCCCCCTCTCTCCTTCCCCCTGTGTGCACACTCTTTCTCTCTCTCTCAAATAAATGGGTAAATCTTTAAAAAAAATCTTTGAGTGGCCACTGTGCACCAGGTAGCGTCCTGGCTACTAGAGATACAGCAGTAAACAAAGAGCCTAAAAATTCCTGCCCTCCTGGAACTTTCACGCCAGTGGGAGGAAAACAATGATAGAATAAATGAGTGATTAGAGAGTATTAAAAGGTAGTAAGTACTATGGAGAAAAATAGATCACGGGGGCTCGGGAGTGCTGGAGGTGTTGGTGGGGGGAGGGTTGGTCAGGCACAGGGGACAGGAGAGGCAAAGACCTGAGGTGAGTGTTGTCTGGCTTCTGTGAGGGAACAGCAAGGAGCCAGGGGCTGGTGAGGAGCCATCAACGGACAGTAGTAGGGGATGAGGTCAGGGCAGAGGGAGGTGGTTGGATGGTGAAGGGGAGGAGGCTTTCAGCATTTATCGTGCAGTGAGGAAAAGTTTGAGCAGAGGCATGATGTGATCTGACCTACATTTTTTTATTTTTATTTTATTTAAAAAAATATGTATTTATTTGACAGAGTGAGAGAGCACAAGCAGGGGGAACAGTAGAGGGAGAGGGAGAAGCAGGCTCCCCGCCGAGCAGGGAGCCCGATGTGGGGCTTGATCTTGATCCTAGGACCCTGCGGTCATGACCTGAGCCGAAGGCAGATGCTTAACCATCTGAGCCACTCAGGCGCCCCTGACCTACATTTTTAAAGGGTGACTCTGCATAATACTTTTTTAAAGATTTATTTGAGAGAGAGCGCGCACGTGCACAAGCAGGAGAAGCAGAGGGAAAGGGAGAATCTCAAGTAGACTCCCCACAGAGCGCTGAGCCCGAGGCATGGCTTGATCTCACAACCCTGAGATCATGACCTGAGCCAAAACCAAGAGTTGGACGCTTAACTGCGCTACCCAGGCACCCCTGCATAATTCTTTTTTAGAAGCTTGAATATTCTCATTTTGGAACATACTCTCCACTATCCTGCTAGCAATTTCATAAGATTTGTATTTCTTTTTAAAAGAGATTTTATTTATTTATTTGACAGAGCACAAGCAGGGGGAGCGGCAGGCAGAGGGAGAGGGAGAAGCAGACTCCCTGTTGAGCAAGAAGCCCGATGTGGGGCTTGATCCCGATGTGGGGCTCGATCCCAGGACCCTAGGATCATGACCTGAGCTGAAGGCAGGTGCTTAACCAACTGAGCCACCCAGGTGTCCCCAATCTCAAACATTTATAAACTTAGCTCTCCTGACACAGCACAACCTGGAATGACAGTGGGGAGGGGCCTGCAGAGCAAATGCCATGGCCCCATTCTTGCCCTTCTCCTCCTCCCCCTCTTTCCAGTCACAGAGCTTGAAAAGGGAAAGCTAGCTCTTGCTCAGAAAGAGGTTAGAAACCCCTGCACCTAGGAGGTGATAGTTTGTAATATGATGTTGACACTGATAGAAGGCATCCCCATTCCGATTGTTTTCATTTTTTTAAAGATTTTATTTATTTATTTGACAGAGACACAGCGAGAGAGGGAACACAAGCAGGGGGAGGAGGGAGAGGGAAAAGCAGGCTTCCCGCTGAGTAGGGAGCCCAATGCGGGGCTCGATCCCAGGACCCTGGGATCATGACCTGAGCCGAAGGCAGATGCTTAACATCTGAGCCACCCAGGCACTCCCGAGAATTATTTTTAAAAAATCCTGCCACAGGGGTGCCTGGGTGGCTCAGTCGTTAAGCGTCTGCCTTCGGCTCAGGTCATGATCCCAGGGTCCTGGGATCGAGCACCGCATCGGGCTCCCTGCTCCGCAGGAAGCCTGCTTCTCCCTCTCCCACTCCCCCCACTTGTGTTCCTGCTCTCGCTATCTCTCTCTCTGTCAAATAAATAAAATCTTTAAAAAAAAAAAATCCTGCCACATACTGATTAAATTCATTGGTATTTGTTTAGTTGTCAGCATCAAAAATACACCTGGTAGAAAAGTCAGGTGGGGAGGAAGGTTTTAAAAGTTTATTTATTTCAGAGAGAGCACAAGTGTGAGTGAGTGTGTGAGGGGGAGAGAATCTTCGAGCAGACACTCCACTGAGTGTGGAGCCTGAAGTGAGGCTCGATCCCAGGACCCATTGGATCATGACCCGAGCTGAAACCAAGAATCAGATGCCCAACCGACTGAGCTTTACCCAGGTGCCCCGTGGGAAGGAAGCTTTTAATTAGTGGTTAGCAGGGAAAATGGAGCTTGGCAAGATTTTAGTTCTGGGAGCACTCAGCGCAAACACATACGCCTTGGACGGCCCCAGCCGTACATACAATCCCCCACCCTTTTCTGCCCCGTGGAGAAGATACAGGGCAAGCTGTGCTTTGTTTCTCACCTGGACCACTGTGGTGCTGCCTACATGGTCTCCACCACCCACTCTGGTCCCCCAGCATCCATTCTCTGTATCTCCAAGGCCTTTCATGGTTTGACTTCTGCCTGACTCCCTCTCTACCCCCCTCTGACCATACTGACCCCCTACCATAGGCCTTGCCCGTGTGGTCTCCTGTCTGGGATGCTCCTTTTGCTTTTTAGCAGCACAAGGGTAGTTGCTTTCATCTTGTCAGATCTTAGCTCAGGTGTTACTTTCGTAGGGAGCCTGCCCAAGACTAGGTCAGGTCTCAGTGAGAGCTTTCTTTGTGCTCATGCCTCTCATCACAGCACTTCTTACGATTGTGAGTTTATTTTTATCTGTGTCACCATTTGAAAATGTTTGTTTCTGCAACCTGTCAGCTCGGGAGAATCAAGGACACTTTTTTTTTTTCATCATTATATCCTCAGTACCAAGTATAGTGCCTGGTTTTTTTTGTTTGTTTGTTTGTTTTAAAGATTTTATTTATTTATTTGACAGAGAGAGAGCACAAGTAGGCAGAGTGGCAGGCAGAGGGAGAGGGAGAGGGAGAAGCAGGCTCTCCACCACGCAGGGAGCTGGACACTGGGCTCGATCACAGGACCCCAGGATCATGACCTGAGCCGAAGGCAGCCGCTTAACCGACTGAGCCACCCAGGCGCCCCTAGTGCCTGGTTTTAAGAGGCATCAATAAATAGGAAACAGAATGAGTAAAGTAGTGAAAGCCCTTCCTCCAGTGGTTAGCAGGCACTCCAGTCAGTTTGGATAATAGGAAACTGAGCATCTACTTCATCTTCTCCCCAGGTCAGAGCTGGCTATTCCAGTACCTATCTTCCCTCTCTGAAAAGCCTTTTTTCTCTCATCCTGCCTCCCTGTCAAGGTTTCAGAAGGTCCATACCCTGTGGGCGTGTGTCACACAGGCCTGTGAACTGACGCTGCCCCAGGAAGACATTGCTGCCCCGCTGTTGTCCCTCTGAGGGTTTCCTCACCCTGATGAAGGCTGGGCCTGAGTGGATCGGACAGCTTTCAATAAGAAAGTCGTCCTGTAGTTGGAAAGGCTGTTGACTTTGTGTTTGAAATCTCGTCCTGATGAGTAGAATGACTGCTCTCCAAGGAGGGAGGGTTAGCTGTTTGTGGACATTGGGAGCCTCACAGCAGAGAGCCTGTGGAACCTCCTAGTAGTTTGCTGGGACAAGAGAGGACATCTGAGACTCCTCTCACTGGTGCAGAGCTGTCCATCTCTGCGCAGCCTCCCTTCTGGAGCCAGTGCATGCTGCATATGCTAATAGACTTGGTTCTGACGTTTGCCCCCTTTGATGGAAGACTCTTGGTGAGAGAAAATTAACTGGCTAACCAACATGGTAAAAAATTCAACCTCGCTAGTACTAGAAGGGCAAGACATGCAAACTTTTAAAAAACCTTGTGGCCCCAGCTCTGCAGAATGAGCTGAGACTCAGGGCTAACCCACCCCGCAGGTAGCTCTCGTGTGAAGGTGGAGAAACTGTGGTCTGTTGGTGCGTTGCTGGCGCAGCGCTACTTCCTCAGTGACCTGGGGATTGACATGCAGACTCTGATTCAGTGGGTCCGCGGCTGAGCTGGAGAAATGTGCTGTCCAGGTGATGCTGCTGCATGCTTGGAGTAGCGGGATCGTCTAGAACAACAGCTGTCATCCTCCTTGTACACTGGGGAGCTTTTGAGCTTTGGATTTTTTTCTTCAAGCTTCTGATACTTAATAGTTCTGTGGGGGGAGCCTGGACATAGGGAGGTTTTTAATCTTATGTGATTTTAATGGGCAGCCTGAGTTCATTGATGTGTGAAGATATTTTTTTGGGGGGGGGTTTGTTTGTTTACGTCAGTGATAACACCTGAAGAAGGGATACCTTACCACCTGTGCATTAAAACAATTTTGATGGTTTGAAGTATCTTGTCCTTGACCAGTGTTTTCCAAACCTGGTTCTATGTTAAAATATAATGAGAGGTTTTTTTCTTTTTAATTACCTTTAAGATTTTTTTTAATGGAAAATTTCAAGCAGTATAAAAGAAAAGAGAATATGATGGATTCCCTTTTACCCATCACCCCCCCTTCAACAATTATTAACTCATTCCTAATCCTATTTTCTCTGTGCTTCCCTTGGATTATTTTGAAATAAATCCCAGACCTCATCACATTTCATTCATGAGTTTTTTGGTATACATCTCTGACAATTAAGAACTCTTTTTATAAATGTAACCATAAAACCATTATCACACTTTTCAAATTTAACATTAAAACCCTCAGTCAGTATCATTCAGTAACATAAGTCAGTGTTCAAAAATTTCCCCATTGTTTTTATAAATTTTAGAACAATTTTTCATCTTTTTATCCGTTTTATCATTAATGAAGACTCAGTGAGATTGATATCTTGCAATTGATTGATAGGTTTCTCAAGTCTCTTAATCTGTAGATCTTCCCACCATTTGTTTTCTTGCAATTTATTTGAAGAAACCAGGCTATTTTCTGATTGTTTCCTATAATCTGGATTTTGCTGGTGTTTAAAATGGTGCTCCATTCCCTATGGATTTATTAGATCTAGGGACTTGATCACATTCAAATTCCAACCTCTTCAACTTAGAAAGTCCATCTGTCCCATCACCTGATACTTACAGGACTTCTTCAAACATGCAGCATGCATACAGGTGCCATCCATTATTTTCCATTGTAGTTCTTACACCATAGACACCTTCTTAACTTCCCGTGAGGCTTTATTTCAAGCTCTTTGAGTGAAAGGGTTTTCCAGCTCCACAGTGATGCAACTTAGCAGGTTTCTTATTAATAGGAACCTGCATTTGCTAACTAGAGGAAGAGGTGGTGTCTCTGTGTATCTCCGATCTTTGCAACTCTGAAAACCTAACTTTCCCACTTCCTACCACTTAGCAGGTCATTTTTAGAACCTAAATTTTCTCATATAGAAACTGAAGCCATACTGGTTGGGTTCAGGTCATAGCTCTACTAATGCTTACTAGCTGTATAATCTGTGAAGGGCCTTAGTGGTGCTGTCTCAGTTTCTCTGTCTGTGAAATGGAATAATAGTAGTACATACCTCATAGAGTTGTCAGGATAAAGTGAATAATTTGTGTTAAGGAATTTAAGTCTGGCCTACAGGAAGCAGTTAAATGTTTGTTGTCAGAATGCTTGATAAAATGTCTAGGCAGCAGTCATTGTAATTATTGGTTTTTATATTAGCTGACTGAAAACATGGGTGCTTAATTGCCACTATGTGATGAGAAAGAGCACTCCCAATTTTGGAATTCATATACTTGTAGGTATCATACATTCCAGTCCCCTCATTTCATGGATGAGGAAACAGACCCAGAGAAGTGGGGTAGCTTACTTAGGGTCACACAGAATCAGAGGAAGAGCTAGGATTTGAACCGAGAGTCCCAGCTGATTTGGCTGGAGATCGTTCGTCTGCACTGGTTCTTCTTAAGAGGGAAATAAGGTTCGTGTCCTTACCACTGTGTTTCGCTTCCTCAGTTCATTAAAGTTGAGCCTTCATATTTAGTGAATTACTCCAGTACTAAAACTGATGACATCTCTTTCTTCTAGATTGCCAGCATACTTTGTTGTCCCCACCCCTCTTCCTGAAGAGGACGTGCGATGCTTTCAGGGTCGCGGCATACCAGTGAGTACATCTGGAAACCCTAATAGCCATGGGTTGCTCATCAGCCCATTCTGGCAGATTATTCTATTTAAAGCCCTTGGCTTTGGTCCTCCGTCCAAAAGGGATCCAGAAATATCTCAGGGGCTCACTAAAAGAGTCTCTCAGACATGAGGCTCCCTGGGACAGCTCTGAAGTTTTCACAGCTGCAATAGAGTTTTTAGCAGAAACATCTTAGAGATTGAAGAGGATTACAGATCTACCTAATGTTGAAAGCCAGCCTGATTTTGCACCTGAAATCATTTTGAGGCTGAGTACCCCACTCGAAGGGTAGTAGGGTTTAAGATTCTTTTTGGCCCCACTATTAATTTTTGAGTGCATGTGGCCATTTTTTCTCCCAGAGACAATATGGAGAGTTTACTTAGTTTTCACAGAATAGACTGGGATGGGAGCCATATTAATGTGTTACTAATCAAAGAAAGCAAGGCTCTGGCAGTTACTCCAGTTTCTAATTGGTGGTTGGGAGTTGCCAAGCCTTCAGGGAATTTAGTAAGGAATGAGAATTACAAATAAATGCTGTACTGTGCACATGGCTTGTTCACGAAAAAGGTCACTCCTGGATGGGAGGCAGGATGTTTAATCAGGGTCACATGTAGGTCCCATGTAGGCAGAGCAGGTAATGAGCTTGGCCCTTGCAGTGAACCAGAGACCATCCACCTGAGTTAAGGGTGAGGCTGCTTTTCTCTGCCAGCTGGTTTGTGCCATGTGGGAATATGGGCCTGGTCTTGCCAGATATCCTGATTTCTCAGGAGAAGCCAGAGATAGGGATTTTTATGTGAGTTGTGACTTTCCCCAATTTCTAAATGAATGCAACTGATTCAGATGTTTAAAAAACAGGTCTTTGGGCTAGAGTTGGCTCATGTCCCACTAGTTTGTAACCTTTGATTGAGAGCAGAGGTTCTCATACTTTCTGATCTCAACACTCTATAGTCTAAAAGGTTATTGAGGATTTCAAAGACTTTTTTTGTTTATGTGGATTATATTATTTGATATTTGCCATATGAAAAATTAAAACAAAAAATTTTAGCTTATTTTAGCAATAAACTTACTACATGTTAGTGTAAATAGCATATTTTTGTGAAAAATAACTATTCAAAACAAACAAAAACATAGAATAGCAGTGTTTTACATTTTTAAAAATAGAAGACCACTGGATTCTTAAATCTACCTCTTTCCTTCAGTCTGTTGTAGTATGTTAGGGTTTGGTTGACGTATGGGAAGAAAATCCATCCTCACACAGATCCATATTTGGGAAAGGGAGGAATAGTTATTCACCTTTTCAGATAATTCAGAATATTATTCTTTGATGGTGCACCAAAAAAAATGAGAAGTGGTGGTTTCATCAAGGTTAATTGCAATAAGGAATCTGAAAACCTAATCAATGAATTTTTCATTCTTTGTTAAATTAAAATCCATGGGGTCTGTCTTGTACTTGGAATAGATCTTAAAACATGCATGATTTTTTTTTTTTAAGATTTTATTTATTTATTTGACAGACACAGCGAGAGAGGGAACACAAGCAGGGGGAGTGGGAGAGGAAGAAGCAGGCTTCCCGCTGAGCAGGGAGCTCAATATGGGGCTTGATCCCAGAACCCTGAGATCATGACCTAAGCCGAAGGCAGACGCTTAACGACTGAGCCACCCAGGTGCCCCAAAACATGCATGATTTTATGACCTTATATAGTGGTCTTTTGGAAAGTGTTGGTTCACGGGGTTATACAGATCGTCCAAATATTAGCATGTTTCCTTATATAAAAATCACACTCATTAACATCATACTTGTCTCATCAGAAAAATCTGTATGTTTTGGGAAGCTGTCTAGGTAGAGGCAGAGATTAGTTTTCCACAGTTCTAATTTTTGCATGAAACTTCAATTTTTATCATTTACAACAATTTGTCAGTTGTTTTCCTTGAAGTGATAGGGTCACTTCATTCTTTTTTGTTTTGTTTTGAGGATGAACACTGCCACATGCCAAAGTCTGAACAGTGTTCGACTCTCACTCATTCTTTCAATTCCGTGAAGAGAGCAGCTAGTTCACCTCTCACCTCAGTCCCATAAGTGCTTTTCCTCAAGACCTATACACTGTATTTCAGTGCTTATTTCCCACTTCATCATGTTAATTATAAAGCTTGTTAATATTAAATATCAATCTGTAATGGCCAAGATTAATAAAACTAGTAATTTTTAGTCCTGCATTAAGAACATTCTCAAGTAGAACATTTCTTTTTTCTGCGAGCGTGTGGCTATGAAGAATACAGTGGTGACCAGTGCCATCTGGGAGCGGTGCCTTGAGTGGTCCGAAGGCACCCGCACTTTTACCCACCAGGGCTTTGGCACCGTCCGTGCAAATGTCAGCACAGTGAAGAGGACAAGTTAACTCTTAGTATTATTCTCAGCCCACCTGAAAGGGTCTTGGGAAACCCCCCCTCCCCCCATCTATAGACTACATTTTGAGAATCACTGTTTTCGAACAATGAAGATGAGGGTCTTCATTCTTTAACCTTTCAGAGATGGATTGAGGAAAAGAGGGTGAGCTCTGTGGGAAGAAATAAAGATGAATGGTCTACACATGTGCGAATAGGCTGCCTTTCCATCCAGCGTTGAAATTTGGATACTGTGTTCTAGCCAGGCCTTGAGGCAGAGAAGTAGAAAATGTTCTGATGAGATCTGAGTGGGGAGCCAGCAACATAACTTCTTGGTAGAAACAGGAAGGTGTTCTCACTTTTTTTAGATCTGTCCTGAAAGTTGTTAGTGGGGTTTGCATGAATGGACAACAGAAGAATATTATACAAGATGGAATTGACACATTTACCCAGGGAACACAGAGCTCTCCATACCCATAACATAAAATTTACCATTAGTGGCATTTATTGTATTTACAGTGTTGTGCA
The DNA here is from genome assembly GCF_004348235.1 of Phoca vitulina. Lineage (NCBI taxonomy): Eukaryota > Metazoa > Chordata > Mammalia > Carnivora > Phocidae > Phoca > Phoca vitulina. Next base: position 25,159,396 of record NW_022589720.1, on the reverse strand, counting down.
ACCATTACCACTTTCCAGTTCCAGAACATTTCCGTATCTCCATGCTTTTTTTTACCCTGACTTTTCAGCTAGTGTGTTTATTCTTGCCTTATTTTCAGTGAAGACCTGCATCATTTGTAGGTTCAGTCATACCCTTGCGGCCATTCTAGCGACCTTGGCCTCCTCTACCCTCTGCTGTTCTCCAGCCCCTGAGTATTGATCTTTTTTGGCTGTGGGGTTAGTGAACATTGCTAAAGATTATTCAAACCGAACAGCAGAGTGTTACTGAATGGGATACGGAAAAGCCATATGTCACCTTGCCTCAGTTGGGCCTTTCTTCTGCTCAGCAGTCTGTTGTTTAACTCCTTTTGGATCCTGTATCATTCTTCCCTAGGGCTGGTATAAGCCATTTTTTCATTCTCTTTAAGTTTGTAATTCCATTCTTAATTTTTGTACTGAGAGACGATGTTTCCCCTACTTCTGTGGGATTGTGTACAACCCTCGACAAGACCTCCCTCGGCTTTCCCCTTCACCTCCTGTTGGTTTTTCTCTGTGCTCTTGTTTCCTTCTCCTGAATCTAAACAGCTGCCTGGCTTTTGATCTCATCTGCCCTTGCTTTGTCAGGAGCCTGCTTCCATCAGCCTTCCCCCTTCCCTGTGGATCTTTCCTGGTGTTCCGCTCTACCTGAAGGCACACTCAAGCCTCCCCTGACCTGAAGAAGCCCCTCGTTAAGAGTTAAGCTACTGTCTTGTTCTCCCTCCCAGTACTGACAAACATCTTTAAAGACTCTGTACTAATTTTCCCTCCTTGACTCTCTCCTCATTTCTTCTTGCACTGTGACTTTTACCCCCTACTCTGCGATGGACCCTCCAGAAGTCAGCGGGCCTTGTGCATCCCCCTCCCCTATACCAGCACTGTCCCCTCCCGTACCAACACTGCCCCCCCAGTATCAGCACTCCCCCCCAAGTACCAGCACTCCCTGTACCAGCACTGCCCCATACCAGCACTGCAGGTTTGACACTGATTATGGTCTTGACCTTTTTTGTGTCTAAATTCTTGACTTGCTTTGGACACACTGTGCTTTCTCGGTCCTCTAACCTCCTTAATAGTTCCTTCCTTCTTACGCTGCTTTCTAGCGTCCAGTTGTAGATGTTCCCCTAAAGCTCTGTCTTGGGCTCTGTTAAGAAAGATGACCTTAAGCTGTATCAAATAGTGAATAATTTTCCCTCTCCCTTTTAAAAGTTAAACAGGATTAACAAGCAGTGATTCTTGTCTCTTGTCAAGACATATACTAAGACACCAGGCAGAAATTATACATACCACAATAAGAGAAGACCGGCTTTTTGTTAATTTCCAGTGAGAAGTCTGTCTTTGACCAAGAATTTTGCTTGTTTTCTATTTATTTTTTCAAATAGAGAACAGTAAGGGAATTGCCTCAGATGAGATGAGACAGGTATGGTTGTGCCCTCAAAAGAAAATGAGTTATTAATGGCTGAATATCAACAAGAGCCAACCCTTTCTGCCCTAGGAGAAGAGAGAAAAAGAGATAAAGGACACATAATTTCTTAGAACCTGTCACCTAGGGGCACCTGGGTGGCTCAGTCGTTAGCATCTGCCTTCGGCTCAGGTCATGATCCCAGGGTCCTGGGATCGAGCCCCGCATCGGGCTCCCTACTCAGCGGGAAGCCTGCTTCTCCCTCTCCCACTCCCCCTGCTTGTGTTCCCTCTCTCGCTGTGTCTCTCTCTGTCAAATAAATAAATAAAATCTTTAGGGAAAAAAAAAAGAACCTGTCACCTAGTCATAGCTAAGAGTGTCTGTCCCCTTTTATCCAAGTGAGCTGCACCCAACTAGGGGGACAGGATTGCTTGGGCATTCAAAATGCCACCACCCTTGGCAGAGGGATAGAAACTGTGTGCTGGTTTCTGTATGTTGCTTAGCATGACATTGGGAAAGGGAGGGGGAGGACAGCAAAGGGCCCTTCGATTTGTCTCGGTGTCCTAACACTTCCAACCTCATTTTGAATCTTAAAGAGTCCAAGTACAGCTTGGCCCTGAGAAGGGGAGTCATTGCTTTTTGGCATTTCCTGAAACAGTTCTGTGTTCCTCTGCCCTCACTACCTGGGTGGGCTCTCATCTCTTCCATGTCTGCTGGCAGCCAGCTGCCATGTCCACAACCCCAGTCCGGCCTTCCCCTCCTAAACTTGTAACCCTCATCTAATGTGTCTTCTGGATATCTGCACACAGGTCCTAATATAACCAGCACCGATTCTGTCCTCTTCCCCTGAAACCCCAAACCAGTTGTGCCTCCTGGCTTTCTAAGTGTAGTGCAGAGTATCACCTGGACTGTGTGCTGATCTTCAACCTCATGGCCCCGGAGTCTGCTGCTAGCATGGCCAGTGTATGGTTTATACCATTCATTGCAGATGAGAAGCAAAAAGATACCATCTCCACGTAGCAGAATTGTACAAGGCATCTTCTTCCTCTAGGTTTGCCTTTGAGCTAAGGCTGAGGATGCGGTCAGCAGAGCAGTGGCCGGCCTCTTGCCATTCTCAACCCTTAACCAGGCCTTTATGGGGCTCAAAGTCCACAGCTGTACTCACCTGCCCCAACCAGCCTTGCCCTCTCCTCCATGCCGGGCTGTGCCGGCAGATTACTTTGTCCCAAGATCAGTCCTCGTTTCCTTTCGTTCCTGCAAAATAGAGCAAACAAACAAAAGTTCCCACCACAGCCAGAAAAGTGCCTGAACCTGTCACTTATGGTCATTCATATGATTTCTTCTTGTCTCGCCTTCCCTTTGTTGTTCCTGAAATTCTCTTCTTTCATTTACCACATTCTACCTTTTACTATGTTTGTAAATGTATTTCCCTTTCGAGAGTGTAAACTCCTTGAAGGTAGACCCATATCTTAGCCCTCTTCACATTGTCTGTACGTACTGCACTGCTTTGCATGTACAGTCTTCTGCGTTGAATGGCCAGCTTCCCTTCTTTCTAGTGTGAACTTTCTCTGGTGACAGGAGCTGCCCCCTGCTTGCCATCTGGCCTTTCGTCAGAATGCTGCAACTTGGAGTGCAGCTTGAGGAGGTTATTTGCTCTCTCCAAGCCTCAGTTTCTTGCTGTTGATGGGGTTAAGGATCTTACTGTCTCCGAGCGTGACTGTGAGTATCAAATGGGTTAATTGACGTAAGATGCCTGACCGAGTAAGCTGCGCTCTCGTGAGATCTGTGCTGATAACGGTGGTGACACCATCGTCTCAGCTCCCAGCACTAAAGGCAAGTCAAAAGGTATATACGTTAGACCATAGGCAAGGCTGCGTGTGACTATCTAGACCTGGTTTGGTTTGTTTTGTTTTGTTTTGAGACTAAATCGGTGTTTTTCACTTACGTAACTACTCTTTGGCTTAACAAAGGTGAATATATCCAGCCATTTCTTACTAAAGTGAAACACTTCCCTGTATGAATTTAAATGCTAAGCTTACCTGTCTCCTCCTGGATTGTGTATGTTATATCTGAAAAATCTTTTTTCCCCCTTTGCAGATATGGTGTTGGTCCTGCCATAATGGATGTGCCCTTTTGAAAATGTCAGCACTGCCCAAAGAACAGGATGATGGCCTTTTACAAATCCAAAAGAGCTTCTTGGATGGGTCAGTACTGTTCTACATTTTCTTATTGGTTAGTTCAGTTCTTGTTTTCCCAGATGCAGGGGAACAGTGCTTAATAGTATGTTCACTCCTGTTCACCTGCTGACAGCTTAGTGCTCGGGAATACCACATAGAGTGATTGGTTTTTGTTTGTTTTTAAGATCTTATTTATTTATTTGAGAGCGAGCGAGCGAGCACAAGTGGGAGAGGGGCAGAGGGAGAGGGAGAAGCAGACTCCCCACTGAGCAGGGAGCCCAATGCGGGGCTCAATTCCGGGGCTCTGGGATCATGACCTGAGCCGAAGGCAGATGCCTAATGGGCTGAGCCACCCAGGTGCCCCTAGAGTGATTGTTTTTAATCACTTTGAAAGGAGGGGCAGGTGGCTGGCTCGGTTGGTAGAGGATGTCCCTCCTGATCTCGGGGTCGTGGGTTCGAGCCCCACACTGGGAGTAGAGATTACTGAAAAAAATACACTTAAAAAATTAGCTTTGAAAGGAGTCAGTATAACATAATCATAGAAAATGTCAACTGCGTTGTTTTTAGAGATGCATGCCTGAGTATTTAGGGGGAAGTGGCACGAAGGCCCTAGGTCGACAGTGGTCAAATCCGGGTCATGGCCTATGTCACTGTCCTTTAACAAATGTTTGAAATTTTTCAAAATGTGGGGAAAAAAAAACCCAAAGTGGATGAATTAAAAACAGAAAAGAAGACAGCTTTGAAGTTACACTGCCTTGGGTTCAAATCATGGCTCTGTCAGTTTACAATCATCATACTCTCAGGCTGGGAAGTGCCCCATGCGCTTGCATTCCCACCTCAGCTGACCAGGGACAGCAGTCCTGTGGTGGTTACTTCGTTGGCAGGGATTGAATGGGAAGATCCTATGCACACAGATCTGGGCACATAGTAAGTGCTCAGGGCAAATAAGCTATTTCTAATTCACATCTGTTCTTCTAATCTCACGTTACTTTTTGATACCTAGAATTTACAAGACCATCCACAGGCCACCCTATGAAATTGTTAAAACCGAAGACCTGTCCAGCAACTTCCTGTCGCTTCAGGACATCCAGACTGCATACTCTAAATTTAAACAGCTCTTTCTGATAGGTGAGAAGAATGCTGAGTAAAAACTTCCTGTCACATGGGGAAAGACATGCCATGTGGATCAGGTGAAAGTTGGTGCCTTTTCCCTGGGCTCAGTTTGCACCAGAGGCTCGTGGCCATGAGGGTTGATGTGGAGCGGAGGGGCGGGCTGGTGGTCAAGGGGCCGTGTCATTGCCACGTCCGCCCCCCATTTTTCTCCAGTCTTATGCCCCACTGCCCCTTCTCGTGGCCGTGAACACAGGCCCACCCCTCCTCTTCTCTCCATCCCCAGCACCCCGGTTGCCCAGAGGGGAACACTGGGGCTTCTCCCTTTAAAAGTTGTGGACTGTGCAATGCCACTATTCACTGGCTCTGTCACGGTGATTTATAAAACGAATGGTCTGTTTGTTCTTGTTGGTCACTTGTTGAATGGACCTCCCTGCCCTGCCCCAAGTGGAAATCTCTTTTTTCCCTTCAGATTAAGCAGAAATGGACAAGTAAGAAATGAAATATGCACATCCCAGCCTCCCCCACTTCCCTGCCTAGGCTGCCCACTATGAACAATTTAGGACTTGAATCCAGTTTGACCAGCTCAGTTATCTATTCTCCTCGTTCTTCAGTGAGTCTGTATTACCATCTGAGATTGGTCACACTTACATGTAGTTTTTCCTAACATGGACTTTTTAGCCTAGCAGATTCCAGCTAATTTAGGATTCATTCATTCAGCTGACGTTTCTGGAGTTTTCATTAAATGCACTGACTATGGAGGCATTTGAGATAAAGATGAATATGACACCCAGGGACATAGCAGTGTCCGCCTCTAAGGAGAACACACTATGTTGTGTGTTATAAAATAGATTTATAAAAAGCAGGGATCTGGTGGAGAGTGATACATTGCACTAGTTTATTGTTTTTCGTTTTTTTTTTTTTTGGTTTTTTTGCAGATCTTAAATTTTGGGTATTCTACACGTTCAGAGAAACTTCTCTAGTAACAAACAATAGAAATGATCCCTGAACGTATAGTGTTCACTGCACTAGTTGTTGCAGAACTGTGATTCTACACTTCCATTCTCATCTTCCAGGACTCGCAGAAGTGTCTGCCTTGTCACTGATTTGAGTTTGCAACTTTGACATGTCTTAGATGTCCATGAAACGCAGGGTTCTCTGTATCAGGGTGGGTGGGGGGGATGGTGTAGGAGTGAGCAAGGAAAATGTGTTTGTGTGTTTAGGATTCCAACAGAAGCCAAATCTCCCGCTTTGGGCTGCCCGGCATCAGGATGTATCCTGTTGCATTTTCCACTACTAGGAACAGTATAGCCTGGGTCCTGACCATTTCTGCCTAAAACATGTTACTCTCCTTGTTGAGTTAAAAGGTGGACTGTGACTTTATATACATACTGTGGGGCACTTTTTATTTGAGCAATAAAAATCTAAAAAATCCATTTCTGATTGCCACCCCCTTCCAGGGGCTTATATAAGTTCAAACACCGTTTCAGCTGAGGTCTGGAAATGTCCTTTGCTTAAAAGCAGAGATCTGTGCTTGGAGTCTGTAGTCCAGGTCCAGGACTGACTGTCTGAACAGCATGCTTGAGTAGCACAGCTTTTTGGTGGCAGACGTGGAAGAGAACAGTGACCTGACTTCTTACTCTTTTTTCTTTTTTCAGATAATAGTACCGAATTTTGGGACACAGATATAAAATGGTTTTCTCTGTTGGAAAGCAGCAGCTGGCTTGACATAATCAGGTATTTCAAGCCATTCTTTTGCTCATGAATTTTATAGTTCTCCAATTCAAAGTAGTAAAGCAAATTGACAAATAACTGTTATATTTCACAGTTAACTGTTCTTTAGATCACATGTTTCTTCAGGGCTCAGCTGGATTTTACGTGTTATGTATTCTGTGCACATTTGATCTGAATTTATAGACATGCTACCTGCTCAGAAGGAGATCTCTGTAGGCTCTAGACTAGGCATTGAAAGACTGCAGAAGAGGGGGCGTGGCAACCCAAGATCCTAACTGAGGCAGTAGTGCTGGCCTCCAAGCAGGAACCAGGATTGTGAAGGGGAGGGATGCTGACTTTTTACTGAATACCTTTTTGAATTCTGTGTCTTGTGTGTATATTACCTATTTAAAAATTATTGCGGGGCGTGATCCCAGGACCCTGGGATCATAACCTGAGCTAAAGGCAGCCACCCAGGTGTCCCCCCCTTTTTTTCCCATAACTTTATGATTAATCTCAATTAGTCATTTTGGGTTTTGGAATTAGGTTGAGAGCCCCAGAGACAGAATTACATTCCCTTCCCTGCTTCATATATTGAATAGCTCCTTTCTGTTGCCGTTAAGTAAAGGAGAGGGCAAAGGGGGAGGCACAGAACAGAAGTGATGATCGGGGTGCGAGAATAGCTCCGGCGGCCCTAAGATTCTTTTGAGAAAAGAGAAGAATTCTTCCCTTGACCTGGCATGGCATCTCTCAGTTCTGCCGGTGAGGTTTGTGGCACGGAGCCTCAGCCCTCCAAACACTTATCAACAAATATGTTTTGAAGAGCCTGCCACGTGTCCCACAGTTTGAATGTATAATTGCAAACAGTGATAAATGTCATACAGAAAAGAACCCTTCGTTATGTGGAGTGGGCAGAGAACAAATGAAGAGTCGGCCGAGGGAGGCACCCCTGCAGGCAGGGAACAGCATTGTGAAGCCCCTAGTTATAAGTAGAGAACAGTCGAAGCTGTAAAAGGAATAGTGTGTACAGAGACAGACAAAAGGGATTTCTGGGCATATCGGATCTCGTCAGCCACACTGACACATTTGGCAAGTGACCTTGAATTAAATGATGTGGGCGTGCGGCACAGTTCTGACGTGGGCATTGGTGGGTCTTACTAGGACTCGCGGGCCAGACTCAGGCATGAGTTCTCAATAAGAGTTTGTAGTTTAGAAATCACCTAGGAACATTTTAACATCAGTTTTGGGATTCCTTTCTGAAATTTTTCAGTTTCTAATTGGCAAATGAGTGTGTTGCAGTATCTGAATAGTGTAAATGGTAATTGCTTCTTTTCTGGAGGATTTCAAGTGGAAAAACAAATGAGATCGTCTCCCTTAGTCTTCAGTTTTCTGTCTCTAAACTTCTCATCGTTTTGATACCAACCTCAGGAACTAACGCCCCTTTCTTGTCTCTTTTCAATTTAGACGTTGCCTGAAAAAAGCAATAGAGATTACAGAATGTCTAGAAGCACAAAACATGAACGTTCTTCTTTTAGGTAATATATTTAAAGCACAAGGAGTGGTTTTCATTTTCCTTCAGTCGAGATTCAGTTTCTGTATACACAGCTTCATGGAATTGGAATTGTCTTATAAAAGGAGTGAGCTAGTGTAGAAATCCTTCCCGTTCTTTTCTACTCTGACCTTGGAATCCTTTGCGTTTGAGGTCAGTGTTACAGTTTAAAAATAAATCCTTCGTTTAGAACTTGGCAGACCTATTTGCAGCCCAAGAAGGAATTGTTTGGTATCTTCACCAAAGGTCACATTTCCAATGCTTTGGATTTTGTTTTATATTAACTCAATTTGGTTAAAGTTAAAACCTTTTGATAATTCCTTTTATATAAAAGAAACCCGTGGATGGTTTAATTGTTATTTTTATACCTTTGTGTTTGACAACCTTGTGCAGTTGCCGTAGAAACTTTGTGTCATGATTTCCTTTTCCTCAGTGGGCTTAACTTGCTATACTTGCCAACAGGACATACACATTCAGAATGTGTAAAAACAGGTGTAAACCGCTTTTTTAAAAAGGTTGCTGAAATTGATTAGATCTCAGCTAAAATATTATGTTTGCTATTTAGAATATTTTAACTTCTTATAGACCTGTACCTCCAATTCAGTAGATCATCTCCTGCTTTCATACCCTGAAGCTTTTACCATTGCTCTGATGCACTCCGTGATTGCTGAAATTTAGCCTCTGTGGGCAGGCTGGAAAATGTGTCTGCCTGGGGCTTCTGTACCACCTGATATTGGCTCAGTGACTTCAATTTGAGTACATTTATTGAGCACCTGCCATGTGCAGAGCTGTATACTTCTGCCTTTTAGAAGTTTACAGCCTAATGAGAGAGTTGACCTGAGCACGTTATTGAAAAAGACCTTATCACCAATGGCAGAACAGAGTACTGACTGAGTAACTGGTGCAAAGGAGGAGGGATAGATTGGGGTCTGAGAGATGGAAGTAAGGGCCAGACGGCAGTAGTCAGAGTCGCATAAACGAAATTTGCATCTTTGGCTGAGTTGTGAGAAGTCACTTGCTCCCAGATGGACCACTGAGTTGTCTCCTTTGAAATCTCCTTTTCTAGCCACTCTTCCTGTTACCCACACATATACTATTAATATCCTTCAGATGCAAGGAGGAAGATTCCCTTAAAAATGAGACTTGTTTCAAAACCTGATAGCACTCCATAGACGAAACTGTTTCTTTGAAATGCATGCACTCCTGTAGTTGAGACCTGTCTCCTGGGAGAGAAACAGAAGCCCACGCCTAAGCCTGGGCCGTAGTGCCTCACCATGACAGGGTCAGAATGAGAATTTTCTACCTACTGAGAATTCATTCTCAAGTTTCTCTAACTGCACCGCTACTAGCACTGTCCTCCCCATGGGCATTTTTAAATAGCAGCTTGGTTGCACTTCTTTCTGTAAAGGGGAAACCACGGGGATGTAGACCCTCCCTTTTAGGATCTGAAAACTCTAAGGCAAATGTATGGATGGTGATGTATGCTTTTATTAGCTGTGAGTCCTGAATGCTAAACAAGTGTGTGCACTGAATTTTCATCGTACAGGTTTTGTATGGTGCGCTCTGGGGGTGGGCGCGTGGAAGTAGCCCGAAGGGAGTTTCTCCTCCAGGCTAGGCAGAGCACCTCGGTGCTCTCAGACAGAAACAGAAAGCGCTGTGGAGCTGGGAATAAGGGGGTCCAGAGAGATTACACTTCCTCCAAAGCAGAGGGAGTGCAGGAAAGGAGCTCCGAGGTGAGTCTGAGAAGCAGCCGAGCCTGGGAACAGTGGGTCCAGTGAGGACTTTTGCTTTGACACAGCAGCTGGAAGAGGTTTGAAGTTGGTCTGTGAAGCCCTGCAGGCCGCCATCTTGTGTATGGTTCTGTCCTCGTTGTGTGGCACGCCGGGATGCCCACGTGCTGACAGTGGACTTGACATGCCACGTTTTATTCATTCAGTAAGCAAATCCCTGCTTAGGGCCAGAGTATTCGGGAACCTGTATGAGACTGGCCAGAAGCAGTTTGTCCCTCGGTCTGAAAACACTACCTTGTTTCCCATTGGCATCTTTGGCTTCAGAGAAGTAGGGCTTGACTGTCAGTTAGCAAGCCGACTTTGGTTTGGGGAACCCTGTTATTAACTGTGCAAGTGCTCTGGGCGGCTTTAAATAACTTCACATTCTCCTGCCTCTTTGTACTGGCGCTGGGGCCCCTCCCAGAGGAGAACGCTTCCGACCTCTGCTGCCTCCTTTCCTCTCTGGTGCAAGTGATGATGGACCCCCACTGCAGAACCAGGGTTGGTTTCCAGAGCCTCGTCCAAAAGGAATGGATCATGGGTGGGCACTGTTTCCTGGATCGCTGCAACCACCTCCGTCAGAGTGACAAAGAGGAGGTGAGTGTCCTCATTGCAGAAGTCCCCGATCTCTTAATACCTGTCTTCAGATGGAGGGTTACTGCTTGCTAAGTGCATGCCGATGGGCTTGTTAGGAAGGCTGTGTTCACTTCACCGTTTGATGACTCTGAATGCTTTAAATGGTATCGAAGCCCTTCCCCAAGGAAAGGGGTTAGTGTGTTCAGATCCTTCTCTTATAAATTGTGTACACTAAGGGTGGATATTTATTTCATGATGGGAATAACATTGATTTGTTGTAAAACTTAAAAATCAATTCAGAGAGACTCCTACAATTTCTGTTAAGTTAATCTTTGCAAAAAAAAAAAATGAATATCCAGTATACAAGTTAGTTACAGAAAATACATAATAACACATAAATCTTTTCAGAATAAAGCAGGGGGTTATGTTAATGCCATCCATTACCAGGACCTTATCGGCAGTATATGTCCGCTGTGTACACAACCTCTTCTGCTCCTGGCCATGTGAATTGCTCCCCGCATGGACCCTGAATTCAGGCGTAGGCGAGTTAGCATTGTAGTTTAGTTAGCCCCCCAAATTGCGGTGTACTTGTCTCAGCTGCAGCTGTGTAAACTACTTTGGCTACATTATTAATGACTATGGAAGGTAAAATGAAAACAGGTGAACTTTCTTTAGTTAAGTCACCTGCGAAGTTCCCGTATTCTAGGAGAAGGACTCATGGCTGTTCTTACTCCAGATAATAAATGTGGCTGTGTCGGGTGGGGAGCAGTTTTATGGAATTAACAGAAATTGTAGGAGTCTCTCCGAATTCCTGGAAGACCCCAGCTTCTCTAGCTAGGCTTGAGGTTTCTTTCAGGCCTGGTCTCTGCTCATCTGTGTCCCATCAAGCTGAATGGAAATCACCATTTTCAGTCTTAGAATGGACTTTGCCTTTCTGAGGACTTTGCAAGGTTAATGGGACTCAAATAACATGATGGGCAGAGAGAGCTGATACTTTGTGGGGAAGAGTATGTTTTGGATATCTTGAGAACGTGAGGACGGACAGGTACCGTGGGGGCGGGCGGGGGGGGGGGCGGGAATAAGTCCAAGAACAGATCCAGTCTGATCTGCTTTCATCCAGCCTTTGGAGAAGTCAACCAAACTTTCTGAACCCATTTTCCTGCCTCTACAATAAGGTTCAGATATTTTCCATTCTATTTAAATGATACATTGAGCAGAAAATAAGGTGTGAAATAAAGTTGCTATATAGGGGCACCTGGGTGGCTCAGTCGATTAAGCGTCTGCCTTTGGCTTGGGTCATGATCCCGGGGTCCTGGGATGGAGCCCCCATTGGGCTCCCTGCTCAGCGGGGAGTCTTCTGCTCCCCCTGTTTGTGCTCTCTGTCAAATAAATAAAGTCTTTAAGAAAAAAAAAGTTGCTGGGGCGCCTGGGTGGCTCAGTTGGTTAAGCGACTGCCTTCGGCTCAGGTCATGGTCCTGGAGTCCTGGGATCGAGTCCCACATCGGGCTCCCGGCTCGGCGGGGAGCCTGCTTCTCCCTCTGACCCTCTCCCTTCTCATGCTGTTTCTCTCTCTCTCTCTAATATAAAAAAAAAAAAAAAAAAATCTTAAAAAAAGAAAAAAAAGTTGCTATATAAACATTTCTTAACATCTCAACATCAACATGTTGGTCTTTCTTTTTTCTTCTATTACATGACTACTTTCATTTCTTGAAGTTTTAAAATTTTTATTTTTAAAATTTTTAAATTATTTTTATTAAAGATTTATTTATTTGGGGGTTGGGAGCAGAGGGAAAAGGAGTGAGTATCCCAAGCAGACTCCGCACCAAACAGGGAGCCCAACATGGGGCTTGATCCCACGACCCTGAGATCAGGATGTGAGCCGAAACTAAGAGTCAGTTGCTTAACCGAGCACAATTCTTAAATCTTTAAAATTATATTTCTTAAATCTTTAAAATTATATTTTTATACTTGAGTTTACTTGACACCATATTGGAGTTTTAAAGGAAAATGGGGTTGTTTGCTTTGAGATATAATGGATGCAGCCCTGCATTTGGTTCAAGAGCTGGATTCCCAACTCCTGTCTCTCTTCTGAGCTGCATGGGGTGTGGGCAGCCTCCATAAGGGAGAGGCCGTGACATGGCTTGTCTTCCCCTGGCAGGGTCACTGGCTCAGAAGGATAAACACTTTGTGAATGATAAAGCACACTAGAAACCTCTCTCTGCCTTTAAAGGGCTTGCCTCTAGGTAGCTAACAAAGGAGGCTATCAGTTAAAAAAATCTGTACACTTGTGAAAAAAGCTTAGAAACTCACCTTTGCTGCTTCTGCCTTCTTTCCCGGTCTCTTTCTCTTCTGCACCGTCATTGTGGGGGCGGAAAAAGGAATATTGACAAAATTCAAAATATTGAGTACAAGTGAGAAGAATGGAACTCTTTTTGGAGGGGAGATAACAATTTCACTTAATTGGGATTCAAAGTGTTCCCTATCATCAAAATCAGTTGCAAATGCTCATCTGTCAATGCTTGATCAGTAATGAGATTTTACATATTTCATCTTTGAAATGTCTTTTACACAGATCAGTACTGCCGAATACGGATATTAATCTACAGGCATGTGACCTCAGTTGAGCATATTCATTGCTTGGAATAGGATGGAGTCTACTGTTGTTTCTCAGAGAATATAGTGCCCAGAAGTGGTTATTCCACAACTGTTGAGATGGCTGCCCCTGAACTCGGGACAGCTGGCCTTGGCCTTTCAGTGCCTGCTTAGTAACATGTACCTTGTTTTCACATAGGTTCCTGTGTTCCTGCTTTTCTTGGATTGCGTCTGGCAGCTGGTGCACCAGCATCCCCCAGCATTTGATTTCACAGAGACTTACCTGACTGTTTTGTCAGATAGTCTGTACATACCTATTTTTAGCACCTTCTTCTTCAATTCGCCTCATCAAAAAGATATTAACATGGTAAGAGTCCCTCTTAGGAACCTGTGCATTAAAGAAGCCCTGACTCACAAGTAGATTGCAATGGTTTTGATGTAAAGAATATTTGTGTAACAATATACTGGGCCCTGTTTTTTTTGTTTGTTTGTTTTTTAAAGATTTTATTTATTTATTTGACAGAGAGAGACAGTGAGAGAGGGAACACAAGCAGGCAGAGCGGGAGAGAGAGAAGCAGGCTCCCTGCTGAACAGAGAGCCCGATGTGGGGCTCGATCCCAGGACCCTGGGATCATGACCTGAGCCGAAGGCAGACGCTTAACGACTGAGCCACCCAGGCGCCCCATACTGGGCCCTGTTTTGAGTGCTTTCTGGGTATTGATAATTCTCACAGCACCCTGTGGGGTCCACATTCTTATCCTGAGATGCTGAGGCACTGAGAGGATGAGTAATTGGCCCAAGGCCACACAGTAAATATTGGAGCTGGGAGAGCAAGTGTTGGAGGTGAGGAATTAAGCAAAATTAAAAGTTGTTCTTTGTAAAAACGGTCAGCCTTCTCTTCCATTTACTTGATGCCTGGAGTTACTCTGAAGAAAATGGAGATGAGGCAGAGCAGGGAAGCTAGGCTTTTACTTTCCATCTTAAACTCCTTTAGTCTCCCTTGAGGCCTCGTTCCTGGGAGTTTTTACTTTCTAACCACGCTGAATGCCTTTGGCCGGCTTTTCTGCTGGCCTCCGGGTTTGCCTGAGCTGGTTCTTCGGGAGTGGTTTTAGCAAATTCCTCAGTGAAGTGGGGGCACAGAACGTGGTCTTCCAGTGACACAGGCCCAGTTCCATTGCTCACCAGCTTCAAGAGCTCAGGCAGTTCACCTCAGTTTTCTGAGCCTCAGCTTCCTCAAATATAAAATGTGAGAAATAGTGACCTCACAAGGGTTGTGGTGAAAGTGCCCATCAGTGGGTGGCACGTGGGCCACTGGAAAATAAGGTGACCGTCTTCCCTCTCTCCCTTCCCACCCAAAGCCTTAAGTGAACAACCACTGACAGCTGCAGCCTTTCAAAAGGAGGACCCATGAGTGGTCGGTCTCCGGGCAGGGCAGGAGCGCCCTTCCTGGTGCGGGTCTCTTGGCGTTGTGTGCTTGCTCTCCCCAGCCCTCCCTGGGAACCGTCGTGACCTGTGCTTGTTTTGGCAGGGTAGGGAAAGCCAAGATACACAAAGCAAGCCTTTGAATCTGCTCACCGTGTGGGATTGGTCCGTACAGTTTGAATCTAAAGCCCAGATGTTGCTCAAAAACCCTCTTTATGTGGAAAAGCCAAAACTGGACAAAGGCCAGCGGAAAGGAACGCGTTTGAAAGTAAGATGACCACATGTCTAACCCCTTTCATCTGCCCAGAGATCCCCATGTATGTCAGGAGGAAAGTTACATCCTGTAACTTTACATTCTGTAAACAGCCTGCAGAGTCCAGGTTTGTGGTGGGCAAACTGTCAGGGCCCGTGAGACTCACTTGCTGTCAGCACATCAGCCTTTGCCCTGATGAGACACGGCCATCTGCTCAGTGTCACTGGGGAGGTTACTGCCAAGACAGCTGTGCCGCATGGGCTCGTGTGTACTCTCTACCTGAGTGTGGTTAGGGCAGAAGGAGCATTAATTGTGGGGTTTGCTCCGTCTGTACCGGCTCATGTCTGCAGTAGCAAGACCTTTCTTCGTTGAGCTGCGTCTACAGTCTATTCTGTTAAGGGCCACACAGTCCCCAGCCCAGCTCCTGCTCTCTACCGATGGAGCGCGGCTGTGTCCCGGTATTTACAAAAATAGGCACCGGGCCTGATCGGCTGTGGGCTGTCCTTTGCTCACCTGTGCTATAAACCAAAACTGTCAAATTATTTGGCTATCCCTTCAGATATTTGTTACTCGTTGTACTAGTTATTAAAACCCCCAAGTTCCCTAGATGATCATTGATTTCCATGCCATCTCCTGACTCTGTCTCCTGGCCTGGAACTTCCCCCCACCAGACCCCACAAAGGGGAAAGCGGTAGTGATGAATCCCAGGTCAGTGTGTGTCTCTGCCTTCTCCACTGCCCTTCTTCTGATCCCACCTGCCGTCCAGGGAGCCTGGCCAGTCCTGGTGAGGGAGGTGCTCCGTTCTGAAGAGGCTTGGGGGCCCGGTGAGCCGCGGCCCGCTCTTGCAGAAGATACCAGCTGCTGAACAACTTTGAACTGTCGCTTTCCTCTTTCAAGGGTCCTCAGGGCCGGGGTGGATGTTTCCCCTCCCAGCTTAGTCTCTTTCCTGCCCGCTGGACCAGAACTGCCCTGAGCTCTGGAACAGCTTGGCCCGAGGTCCGTTTCTCCTCAGTGTGCTGTGCCCCCTGGTGGCTGCATGCACACTTCTCACCTGTTCAGGATCTCAGAAGTGCCCCGGGCTGGAGGGGGCAAGGGACCTCAGAGACAGCGAGGCCTGATTCCATATGTCGCATGGAAGGAAACTGAGGCTCCCCCTTGCAAGGCTGGATTTCATTTCTGTGACCAGATCCAGTTTTTCTCAGTGTCCTTTCTCCCTGTAATCAGGAGCAGATGGCCGAGGCTCCAGGAGCTGACAGGTGCAGGAGGTTTGAGCCAGAGTTGGAGAATCTCAGATTGTATCAGCTGAAGAGTTGGGGCTGGGGTGACGAGGAACTTTGAAGCCTTTGTGTTAGGACATCATGTGTTGGGCTTTGGGCCCCTTGTTGAGTGGGCAGATGGCCTTGGAAAAGTTCTATAGAAACAAAAGAGGCTGTGGCTGAGCAGCATGAAGCACTGGTTTTGCATTGCCATTCGAGGCGGTGGGCCCCGCTCAGGCATGCGATCTCAACCTCAGCCTGGACCAGGCATGCCACTCCCACCCTGCCCTTCTTGAACCCACTGTTCACTTAGGGGTTGAGAGGAGGGGCTTCCAAGACAAGTGGAGTTCCATTAAGGGTCCAGTCTCTGGAGCCAGACTGTATGTAAAACTGCCTTTAGCACTGTATAGCTGGGGTCTTCGTGTGTTAATGTCTGTGCCTTGGTTTCCTCGTTTGTAAAACGGGGCAGGAACAGTGACTTGGAGAATTGGCCAAGTCGATGTATGTAAAGCACCGAGCACAGAACCCGGCAGGCGGCAAACACTCCAGGCTGACTCCTGGCCTTCGGTGCTCCTATCCCCGCTGGAAAGTCAAAAATCCTGGTCAGCTCTGAGTTGTGGCATTGTGGCTGGTTTTGCTTTTCTTCTTTATATTTTTATTGTTCTGTATTCCATAATAAAGGATGCTTCCGCTGCCCCCCCCGCCCCCAGGAAGAACCACTGGCAGGAATATATGAGAGTTATAGGGCTAGCCTGCCCATAAAACTGTTGACTTCTTATTTCAAACGGACACCTCAGGAGCAAAAGAGCTGGGGAGAAACAGCATCTCCCCACACTGCTGACCTCTCCATTGGGCCCCGGGGGTCCTTGTAACCTTTTACCTCTTTACCCATCTTCACAGCCCCGTCCTGGTGCTCCTCAGTTTAGAATACCTTGCTTTGGCTGCAGGTAGAATTACTGGGGAGGAAAATAATGTCAATGCTCTTGCATCTTCTACTCAGCACAGCTTGTCAGGCAAGAACATCTGGCCCATTTAGCCAGTTCCTCAAATTCCTTCTGCTCCCACTTGTCTCTTTGTCCAAAAGAATCTTGATGACATAGGCTTGGACTCCCACTGGATGCCTGATAACCTGCAAATGTAGTTCATTAAAGCGATGGGATCTTCAGGTAGTCAGCACTGCTTCCTCCCAGGTGTTCAGAATGTTCTTAAGGAAGAAACATTTTGCTGTCTCCGGAAAATGAATAGGCCTCACACCCGCACTGCCCAAATTCGGCAGCCCAGCTTGAGTTAAGCTTGTTCTTCGGAAGTGCTCACTGTGCCTGTGCCAGGAGAGGAGGAAGTAGAAAGCTGCTCTTCCTGTCACAGCCCACCTTCCTGCACAGCCCTGCACGTGCCTGCTTCCACCTGTTTGTCTCTAAATGCCATGTGCATCTAATGTTTGCGTCGTGGAGTAAACAAGAACCCCCTCCCCCACCAGGTTACTGCTTTTTAATGATTTTTCATTCACATGGCGGTTCTGATTTCTCATGACTCTTGTTAACGCAGGATTATGCCCCCCCCCGCAACCCTGCTTTTTTTTTTTCCTTTTTTGAGAGGAATGATTGTAACTGCTGTTAGCTAACCAGAGATTTTTATTTGTGTTTTCTCTCAAAGCATCAACGACAACTTTCTTTACCACTTACCCAATCTAAATCATCTCCCAAAAGAGGATTTTTCAGGGAAGAAACAGATCATTTAATTAAAAACCTTCTGGGCAGGAGAATTAGCAAATTAATTAATTCTTCTGATGAGCTGCAAGACAACTTTCGAGAGTTCTATGAAAGCTGGCACAGCAAGCCCACGGACTACCACGGTCTGTTGCTGCCTCACATCGAGGGGCCAGAAATCAAAGTCTGGGCCCAGCGCTATTTGCGCTGGATTCCAGAAGCCCAAATCCTGGGTGGCGGCAGAGTGGCCACCATGAGCAAACTCTTGGAAATGATGGAGGAAGTAGAGCACTTACAAGAGAAAATCGACGAGAGACACCACAGCCAGGGGGCCCTCCCGGCAGAGGCCCCCCCTTTGCTGAGGAGCTCTGCCCGCTTGTCCTCTTTGTTTCCTTTCGCTCTGCTGCAGCGACACTCCTCGAAGCCAGTCTTGCCCACCAGTGGCTGGAAAGCTCTGGGCGATGAAGACGATCTGGCCAAACGAGAAGATGAGTTTGTGGATCTGGGGGATGTGTGACCCGTCTGCTCAGTGGTTGTGAAGGAGGAACGCTGAGGGCTGGGACAGGAGTCGAACACGTTTCATCTCCGGATTAGTGGGTCATGCTGAAGCTTACTGCTGCGGGGGGGCGGGGAGGCATTAGTCCAGGGCTCTGTAGCAGGAAGCCTGGACCTTCAGGAAAAGAGCTGGCTCTCGTGGTTTTTTCATGCTCCTGAAAGACTATGCAATTAAAACCGTATCTCTAGTATTATTAATTGAAAGGAGTTACTACTTGACCCATAATAGAACTGGCCATTGTCTGATGCGTAAGTATTATACAGAACCTGCAGTGGCGGGTTTACTACTAGAAAGGGCTTTGGTCAGACATTCTTGGACTCGACTTTCTTCAGATCTTTTCTGTGCCAAGATAATTTTTTTTTTTTTTGTGCCGAGATAATTTATCTAGTCGTTGGGAAGAGTGTGTGTCTCTCTACCCATCTTTAGTTCGGAGCAGGTTCAGCTTTATTTGATGTGTGTATGGCAAATTGAAAGACTCACATAGAGGTATTAAGATGTATGGCATTCATTTAACCCATAGCATTTTTCCCTTCTACATCCTCTCGCCTGAGAAAAGCTGGGGAAATTCCATCCATGTCACCCATCCTGACATATCTGGCCATCCCCCCTCTTGCATAGACTGTGTCACTTTGTGTGGGGCTGGTGGGCTAGCCGGCCAGCCCCACTGCCCTTTCCGTGCGCTGACAGCTCCAGGTCTCCCTCTGCCCACTCCGTCCCCCTCACTGCCGTCCCCATGCTCCCTGCTGTGGTGCACCGAGTCCCAGGATCTTGCTGCTAAATCTGTTGGTTAAACTGAAAGTGCTTTGCCTTTTTCTAACAGTGTGCCGAGGCTTGGGGCCATTTGTGCCCACGGTCCTCCGCCGCAGCCCTCACGCGGTCTCCCCAAAGTCTCTGTAACCACGCAGGCGTGAGCAGGATCACTTCTGAACGTGGCTTCTGTAGGGAGGCCAAGAAGCATGAATAGCAGAGGTGATGGTTCTCCTACAGTACCTCAACGATTTCAAAGCCATAGAAGAAACTTGATTATGCCTGGTCACCTTGGATCTGCTGTCTAAATGGTATATATATTTTTAAATGCAGGAAAGTACACTTTTAAGGACCAGTTTTTTCTTTCTCAGTGGAACCCTGTTAAAACCCACAAAAGGAAGGGGGGGAAACTAATGTTAGAACGTTTCAAATTGAATGTTTGCCTTTTATATACATTTGCTCTCCAGTGTAGATCCCAATTTGAATGTTACATGTTTAGAAAAAGTTCAGTTGCTTGAGGGCAATAAGAAATTTGGAAACTATTGACAAAGAAGTTTCTCAGTTTGCACTGAATCGTCTTTTTGTATGTACAAGAAATTGCTTTGCTGTTCTCCCCATTCCACATTGACACGTGAGCCAGGTTGGTCTGTTAAAATGACAGAGGCTGAGAGGGCAGGATTCATGCATTGGGGGCCAAACGCATGTCCGGTCTTGGTTGCCTTAAGAGTCTCACTAGTGATTTCAGTGTTAGGCTTGCAGTAGGGATTTTAAAAATACACTAGTTCATTAGCTACCTTAACATACGTTCTGTGGGCCTTCTTAAACTAGCACTAACCTCCACTTCTCTGCCCCACTGCCTCCCAAATACACTATGGAGCTAACTATTTTTGTTACCATATTATAACGTGAATATTTATACAATAGCCTCTTCAATCTTAGAATCTTAGTAATTTTCATTCCAAAAATGCCTGGTGTGATGCTTTACACTCCACAAAGTATGGTTTAAAGGCACAAGGTCATGGCCCTTGTCATAGCGGTTGAATGTGTGTTGAAATATTTTTCTATGATTTTTTTAAAAAAAGTACAATAGAAAAATAAGCTGTTGTAACATGTGAGGTCATGACAATTTATGTATTTATATTTGAAATCAGATTTCTATAAACTTGTATTTGTGTACAGAATTCTCAGTGGGTTTATATATTGTGACATTTTTATTCAAGATTGAGATATGGATTATGCTTAACAGTAAAAGCTGAAATGAGACCATTTACTTTGTTTAAAATGCTGCACTGTGCAAATTTGGAAATGTACATTAATTTACTGTATATAATATCTTGAGTTTGTTTATACCTCCAAGTTTTTACACTGAAAATAAATTAGCTTTAAAAACATTCAAAACTTTTTTTTTTAAAGGGAATAAGCTGTTGGGCTATTATCTGTATAAATGTGATTTCTATTTTCCCAATGTACAATGAACGTTTATACTTGTATCTCACTGCATCATATCTGATTGCAGAAATTAAAGCACAATTTACAAGCAATACTGCATTCGATGTGGTTGATATAACATGGAACAATTTCATTCATTCAGTGCATGTGTGTGTGTGTGTGTCTTGGGTTGAGTTGAATTGGTTGGTTGTTGGTTGGTTGGTGGTGGTGGGAAACCAACAACTAAATAAATACTTAAAATTTTAGGGGCACCTGGCTGGTTCAGTCAGTAGAGCATGAGACTCTTGATCTTGGGGTCATGAGGTTTGAGTTCCACGTTGGGTGTAGAGTTTATTTTTTTTTAAAGATTTTATTTATTTATTTGACAGAGCGAGAGAGCACAAGCAGGGGGAACAGTAGAGGGAGAGGGAGAAGCAGGCTCACCGCCAAGCAGGGAGCCCGATGCGGGGCTCGATCCCAGGACCCTGAGATCATGACCTGAGCCGAAGGCAGACGCCCAACCATCTGAGCCACCCAGGCACCCCTGGGTGTAGAGTTTAAAAAAATTTCAGGTGGGGTTGAAATACTATGAAGAACAATAAAATAGGGCAAATAAAGGAAAAGGGCTTTTTAAATATGTGAAATAAAATACTGCTGCCTCTTTGCTTTTGAGGGCATACATAACATGAGAAGTCTGTTTTAGTGCTGAAAGATCTGAGTTCAGTTAAACCACGAAAGAGAAAAGGCTTTGTTTTTCCTTCCAGAGAGGAGAAGTGAGCTGGCAGAATGAGATGGTGTGTGACGGTAGGATTTTTTCTAATTCGTTTGGTTTAGCACTTACTAGATTGAGACCTATCACTTGTGTTTGTTGGGAGAGTTCCATTTCCTTGACCTTTCCTATCTGCATCCCTCCCCCTTTCAGGGACAAGAGAAGATGTCCCCCTACTCTGCTCACCTCCTATTGTGTGTAGCCAGGCCTAGCTCCCTGTCGCCAAGCCAGCTCTGAGACATCCCTGGAACTTAATAAGCTCCCATTGCTACCACATTCTTTTCATTGTTCTTCGATAACTGTTAAGTTCCTGAGTAATAGTTAGGACCCTATAGATGAGCAGATTTTAGCCCTCTTTTCCACATTTCTTTAACAGCTGTTGGACTTTGAGTGGACTTGGTGGTCTCTCTCTCCTGATTTTGCTTGTTCCTTGGTTTCCAGGTGAGGGCAGTGGGGGACTTGCAGGGGTGGGTAAAGAGTGGGACATATTTCATCTGATATGAAACAGGATTGGGCAGGGGTTCCTGTTGAGAACAGACTCCTGGCTACTGTGCTGGAGGGGAACTCGGGGGCAGAGGGAGCCTGGACTGTAGCCTATTTTCCAAGCCCCTCCTGTGTTGTGGCCAAAGTTGCTCAGCAGAAGGAAAGTCTCAGCTGTGCTTGTTGTGCTTACGCTCCACCTGGGGCTCTAGAGCACTTCTGAAGCCAGCCTTGGGACAGGGCAGAAGGGCCGACAGGACCCTCCACCCCCCCACCATTGCAGGGACAGTCTTACAGTGGCCATGGCCTTCCACACATGCCCTTCCAACAGCCTCCCCAACACCACATACTGCCCTGAAGAATATTAGGATGGAGGCAGGTGAGGGGAGATCTGTTTGGTGTGGATTCCAGTATAAGGAGGGCTGTGTATGTTGATAAGCAGCCTAGCCATGGGGAAATATTTTAAATACCATTTATAGATTGAAGAGGAAAATGATTTGTTGGAGTGGTGCTTTTGTGTCTTTAAAAACACAGACATCTCAGCCGATTTTGTGGTTCCGGCCCACGTTCGTTCTTTTTAATCCTTCTATTACATTGTCTGCCTCTAGCAATTAAGGGATATGAAGTGTATAATCAGATGGAAAGACACACAGTAAGCTTTTTTGGCCTTCCTTTAAGAAAACTTTCCAGTTTGGCTAGCTAGTCCAGTTTTTGTAAAGCAGTTAACTTTTTTTTTTAATTTAGATTTGAGTATTACTTTTATAAAAGGCTGTGTGGCTTACCCCCCCCCCCCCCCCTTCAAAGGCGGGGGTTGCTAGAAACGATCACTTCACCAGTTGTGGGGGGCAGGGGGAAGGGGGGCCTCCCCCCCCCCCCCCCCGTAAGGGTGTGGTGTGTGCCAGTCTTGGGTCAGGCAGGAATGCAGACGGAGCACATTTTCTCCCTCAGTCTGCCCCCGAGGACCGGGCTTGGAATGCTATGCAGTCTCTCCAAGGAGACCTGAACACAGCCTGTCCCCAGACTGTCCAGGGCCCGAAAACAGCAGGAGGCGTCACCTGGCTGGGAGGTGTGAGGCGGGGGCAGGCTGGGAAGGGCCTGACCGAAAGGAAGGTTTCATTCTAGATTTTTTTTTTCTTGAAGCGTAACTGACCTACAATGCTGTATCCATTTCAGGTGTACAACATGTTGGTTTGACAATTCTGTGAATTGCTGGATGTTCCCCGTGGTTGGCATCGTCACCATCTGTCACCATACAACGTCAGTATAATATTATTGACTATTTCCTATGCTGTACTTTTCATCTCTGTGACTTCTTTTATAACTGGAAGTTTGTACCGCTTAATCCCCTTAATTTTGCCTATCCCCCACCCACCTCCTCTCTGGCAACCTCCAGTTCTCTGTATTTAATAAGAGTCTGGTTTTTTTGTTCATTTGTTTTGTTTTTTTGATTCCACATATAAATGAAATCTATAGTATTTGTCTTTCTCTGACTTATTTCACTTAGCATCATACCCTCTAGTTCTATCCATGTGGTTGCAGCATTCTGGATCTTGATAAGAGTTGGGAATATGCAGGTGCATGCCAAAACTCAGCAAAAATACAGTTAAGATGTGTTTAATTGTGTTTGAATTTTACATTACAAGAAAGAAAAAAGAAACAGCAAATCTTGAGCTCTAGTTAAAGATACACCACCAAATTATTTAGAAGTATACGGTTGTCTGCAGTTGATTCAATGGCAGCAACAATAAGATGGGTTAATGGATGGGTAGCGGGATGGATATGGCTAGGTGTGTGATAAAGCAAGTAGAACAAAATGTCAGATGATCCAAAGCTGGGTATATGAGAGTACGGGTATTCATAGAATTCTGTAAACTTTGCTGTATTTGAAACTTTACATAATAAATGGGAAAAATTTTAAGTAAATCCTTCAAGAAGTAATTATAAACAAATATATATATGGAAGTATATTGGTCCTTTATGGGAGAAGAGAAACATCCTTACCAAATTACCTGGCCACCAGGATATAATGGAACTCAGGGAAGGAATTGGAATTTTCATGTCCCCTTGCCTTGAGTCCCCTTTTTCCATTTCCATCGTCCCTCTGGGTCATTTTCTGTTGCCTGGATCATTATTATAAATTACCGCCTCTGCTTTCAGTGCCCTCTCGTTGCCAGTGAATCTTCCTTGGAGCAGTCATGTGATTTTTTTTTTGGCTTGGAAACTTTGAATGGCTGCATCGGTGAAAACAATGGGTTGCAACAACTTAAACCAAGGAGAGCAATTGTGTGTGTGTTTGAAGGTTTAGGTCAGAGATGCTGTTGGCTCTCAGTACCTGAAGCCCATGGAGTCTTCTCTGAGTGTTACTGGCCACTCTTGATCCACACACCAGCTCTCTTGTCTTCCCAGTCAATGAAGTGAGATAAGCTCCCACGGCAAATCTGATTTCAGGACACCAGCCACACTGAAGCTGGAATCTTGGTCCTCATTCCAAAGCCTGGAGAAGAGAGCCTGGGCAGGCCGGCTGTGAGCAAGGACTTTGTGTCGGACCAGGGCCACCCCGCTAGCTCGGAGTGTAACACGTGTGTCTTCCCAGCCTGCGCTCAGGCTGTAGCTCACTGCTCACCGATTGTGGAGTGGGCCTCTCTCTAAAGGTCAGGTTCTCAGATTAACACTATCAGTGGCACATTTCTCTATGTCTCTAAATTCAGTCTGGCCCTGGTCCCCATCAGAGGCCGTGTGGTGTAGTGGTTAAGGAGCTGGGTTCTTGGAATCTGAGCCCCTGACTTGCAGCTTACGAACTGTGGGACTTGGGCAAGGTCTCCGTTTCCTTCTCTGCAAAATGGCGACACTCACAGAACCCACCTCACTGATGTGCTGGACGGTTAGATATGAGTGCCTTTAGTGTCTGTCACATAGTAAATGCTCAGTAAGTGTTAGCTAAGATTGTATTGTGTGTTTGGTCGTTTAAATACTTCGTGTAAACAGAGGGGTGTGTGTGTGTGTGTGTATGTGTGTGTGTAAATTTAATCTCCAACCTAGGAGCAGTTAGGGTTTGAAATACTCTAAACAGGAATCCAGGTTCCAGAGGTGGCCCATTAGCACTTCAAATGTTTTTAAGATCTACCTCAGAGGATTTGTTGAGCAGCATCTGGGATGTTAAAAATGCTCTTTCAGTGGTAAAATGAGTGGATACTTGGGGTCTCTGGTTGGCTAGGAATCTCATAGAGGCCCCATCCTCAGACATACAGGATAAAAATCCATCAGGCCCAGCAGCATAAATACTTTGGAGCAAAGCACGAGCTCTAAAAACCCCATTGGTCCAGTGACCTCCACATCGTATCATGGACCACAGCGTTAGTTTCTGCTGTCTCATTGCATTGATCTTGGGAGTAAAACTTTCATGCCAGGTCCTGGCCTGAGGACAAAGAGAGGGACTTCTCCCACGACCTGAGTGCAGGAAACACGATTGTTTTGTGCTGTTACTAAATGTGCACACATCTATTAATTTGGTCCAGGGCTGGCTTTCATTGTGAAACGCCATCTGCTAAGGTGATGGTAGTAACAGTGCTGGGGAGCGTTAGCCCCTTCCTACCTCTGACTTCCCGAAGCTACTGACGTTGACCAGAAGAGTGTCACAATTGCTCTATAGCCACAATTGCTCTACAGCCAACTCATGACGTTCCACCAGATTGACTGAAAATGTAATCGTTTTCTGTAGTAAGATTTGCTGGATATGCAACCATAGTTAAATCGAGGGGACTCCTCCCTCATTCCTTACAGTTGTACAGGAGTCTTAGGGTATAGGAAGCCTGCTTCTGGCCTTTGGTCCATCGCGGCTGCCACCCAGGGGCTCCTAGCCTGGGCCTTAGTTTGCATTCCCCCAATGGCCAATTCTGAGACAAAAATTAGGGTGTGAGTAGTTTATTTGTCGATTGATCCTGGGCAGCACAGAGGGGGAAGTAGGACAGGAAAGCAACACAACAGAGTACCTGAGTGAGCACCTTGTCACTGTGGCAACCGGTGCTCAACCCGGACGAGGACCCTCTGAGAGACCATATGAATGGGGGGCGGGGACGTTAGTTATACCGTATCTCTTCTCCCTCGACATTGTCTTGTGGAAATTCCTCTAGATCCAAGTGGTAGAGTTCTAGTGCATTCTTACATAATAGTTGCTCAGAGAGCTTCCACACCAGATAAAGTCCCTGATTTCTCCCCTGAATTCCAAATGTGGGACTGCCTGTGCCTCCCTTCTTCATGAAGGAGTACCGTTTCTATATCTGCAAAGCCTGTGGACACTTCTAAATGCCCTTCCTATTTCTACCAGGAAGTTGAGTTTCATCCTGCCTCAGAGCTTCTGGTTCCAGGACCTGAGTTCCCAGAATTCTTGAAGATCTGACCCATACTGTCTCCCTGGCCTCAAAGGAAATGGCAAAATTAACTAGATGATTATATGATTCAATCCTTACTGTGAAGTTGAAATTTTTATTTAATCGAATCAAACATTAAAAAATCACACAGTGTTTCAATTCACAGAGTACCTCTATATTCATCATCCAATTCCAAGAATCCCTGCCAACACTTCAAAGTGCAATAATATTCTCAAGCGTGCGGCAACCCCCCCCCCCACCTCAATCCTCCAAGCTACAGAGCATGGGGAAAGGACAGCAAGAATTCAAGAAATAAATGTTTTGTGATTAAAAAAAAAAAGTTAAAAGCCAAGAAATTAAACAGCTTCTGTTTGTAGTAGGTGGTGAGAAAAACGTAACGCAACACATACCATTTCCTGCCTTTGCATAACCAGTTTGAAGTATAGTTCTGTGTGAGCATATTCAAAACTTGTTGGTTTTCCTCGCAATAACATAGCACAGGGAATAAGGGCTCAGTGTGTTGTAGGCACAAGGAGAACTTATCCTGCACTGACTCAGAGGAGCAAGTTGTCAAGACAAAAGGCAACTTAGACACGTGAAATCCAGCATGACATGATGGTGGCTCAGTTCACAGAGTTCTGTGGCTGTATCCCAAGGACCCACATTTTGGGGTACCCCTCTACTTAGACCAGGTGGTTGAGGATATTTGTGACTTGCAGAGACAACAGGCTGCGTGGTAGAAAGCTGCCCTACAATTGCAAGTTTCTTTCTTTTTTTGGTAACAGCTTTATTGAGATATAGTTCACATACTATACAATTCACCCCTTTAAGGTGTACAATTCAGTAGTTTTTAATATATTCAGTCACACAGCCATCACCACAATCAATTATAGAACATTTTCATCACTTCAAAAAGAAACCCATACCCTTTAGCTATCACTCCTCCACCCCCCCACCCCTGCTCCCCAAGCCTTAGGCAACTGCTAATAAAGCTGTCTCTCTATATTTGCTTATTATGGACATTTCATATAAATGGAATCACGTAAGTGGTCTTCTGTGATGGATTTCTTCCACTTAGCATAATGTTTTCAAGGCTTATCCACACTGTAGCATGTATCAGAATTTCATTCCTTTGTATGGCCTAATAGTAATAACCTCTTATGTGAATATACCACATTTAGCTTATCCGTTCATCGGTCTGGACAACTGGGTCTTTTCCACCTTTTAACTAGTATGAATAATGTTGTCACAAACATTTGTATGCAAGTTTCTGTGTGGACATGTGTTCTCCTTTCTCTTGGGTATGAATCTTGGAGTGGAATGTCTGGGTCAAACAAGAGCTCTTTGTTTAACTTCTTGAGGAACCGCCAGACTGTTTTCCAAAGTGACTGCACCATTTTATATTCCCATCAGCAATGTGTGAGGGTTCTAGTTTCTCCACATCCTGCTGGCACTGGCTATTACCTGACTGTTCACTCTTAGCCATCCTAGTAGGTATGAGGTGGTATTCATTCTATTTTTCGTTTGCATTTCCCCGATGATTGACTGATGGTGTTGAACGTCTTTTCATGGGCTTGTTGGTGATTTGTCTGTCTTCCTTGTAGTTGGAGAAATGTCTGTTTGGATTCTTTGTTCATTTTTTAATTGTATGGTCTTTTTGAGTCAAGAGTTCTTTATGTATTCTAGATACAAGTTCCTTATCAGGTACATGATTTGCAAATACTTTTTCCCATTCCGTGGGTTGTCTTTTCACCTTTTTGATTGTCCTTGCAGCACAAAAGTTTAATTTTGATGAAGTCCAATTATTTTTTTTTAAGTAGGGTCCACACCCAGCGCAGAGCCCAATGTGGGGCTCAAATTCACTGTGAGATCAAGACCTGAGCCGAAATCAAGAGTCGGATACTCAACTGACTGAGCCATTCCGATGACCCAGATTTGTTTTTTTATTCTTTGGTTGCTTGTTCTCTGGGTATCATATATAAGAATCCATTGCCAAATCCAAGGTCACAGTGATTTACCCCTATGTCTTCTTACTACAGTTTTAGTAAGTCTTCTTACTACAGTGTTAGTTCTTACAATTTAGATCTTTCATTCGAGTTAATTTTTGTATACGGTGTGAGGTAAAGGTCCAACTTTATTATATTCCATGTGGATATCCATGTGAGTTTCTTTTTGAGCCCTCTCTTTTCATTCTGGCTGCTGGTAGTTAAGGCTATTTTAATTAGAGGCATCCTATGGGATACAGAAGTGATGTACCTAGGTATTGTGACCCCCCTGTTTAATTTTGACCCAGTCAATACATGTTAAAGAAGCTGATTCAGGAGGAGATACATTTAGACTATTTGGTCTCTGATTTTTTATATTATCATAAAAGATTGGCTTTGATAAATAAAGCCATCACTAGAGGTGAAATGGGCTGTTTTATTAATAAAATAGGAAGGAAAATTCTCCCTAGCTCTGTGGATATAATTCAGCACTGTTCAGGGAGCTTGTGGCTCCTGGTTCACACTCCTGCCACCCGTGGCTTCCCATTGCCTTTATCCCGTTATTTTTCCCTCTGTCCCTCCTGTGACGGTGGAAGACTTGGCCTTCTTCTATTTATACGGAGTCCCTGCACCTGTGCCCTGGCTGCCATCACTTGTTATCTGTGCAGGAACCTTTGCTCTCTATTAACTTCTGTCTGTCTGGTCCTTTAGTCTCTACTGACCCTGCCTATCAGTATTTTAATGCTCTAGCTTATTGCAAGACTTGCATGCCTTGATCCTATTTTCCCCTCAACCTGTGCTCCCTACCTCCATGCCTGCCCTCCACCAGCCAGCCAAACTCCTTGAGACAGTCATCTTCACTTAGGTTTTCACTGTCCCACCTTACACTCACTTCTCAGTCCACTCCAAACTTCTTTTTTTTTAAATTTTTTATTGTTATGTTAATCACCATACATTACATCATTAGTTTTTGTTGTAGTGTTCCATGATTCATTGTTTGCGTATAACACCCAGTACTCCGTGCAGAACATGCCCTCTTTAATACCCATCACCAAGCTAACCCATCGTCCCACCTCCCTCCCCTCTAGAACCCTCAGTTTGTTTTTCAGAGTCCATCGTCTCTCATGGTTCATCTCCCCCTCCGATTTCCCCCCCTTCATTCTTCCCCTCCTGCTATCTTCTTCTTTTTTTTTTTTTAACATATATTGTATCATTTGTTTCAGAGGTACAGATCTGTGATTCAACAGTCTTGCACAATTCACAGCGCTCACCATAGCA
The DNA here is from genome assembly GCF_004348235.1 of Phoca vitulina. Lineage (NCBI taxonomy): Eukaryota > Metazoa > Chordata > Mammalia > Carnivora > Phocidae > Phoca > Phoca vitulina. Next base: position 25,130,249 of record NW_022589720.1, on the reverse strand, counting down.
CATACCCTCCCCAATGTCTATCATCCAGCCACCCCATCCCTCCCACTCCCCACCACTCCAGCAACCCTCAGTTTGTTTCCTGAGATTAAGAATTCCTCATATCAGTGAGGTCATATGATACATGTCTTTCTCTGATTGACTTATTTCGCTCAGCATAACACCCTCCAGTTCCATCCATGTTGTTGCAAATGGCAAGATCTCGTTCCTTTTGGTGGCTGCATAATATTCCATTGTCTATATATACCACAACTTCTTTATCCATTCATCTGTTGATGGACATCTTGGCTCTTTCCACAGTTTGGCTCTTGAGTCCACTCCAAACTTCTGAGTCCATTATCCCAAGGCCCCAGTGAGCTCCGTGCTACCAAACACTTTTTGGTTCTCATCTTGTCTACCAGTGAGGACTAAGCATGACAAGCCAATAATAAGGAAAGAATGGACATTGGGAAGGCAACTGTCAATGACTTTACTTGACTGCCTCAGTGGTCAGTGCTATGGGCCATTTCCTCCCTTGTGAATTGGTCTTTTCTCTTGGGCTCCACATTATTATGCTTCCCTAGTTTTCTTCCCCTCTGGCTGCTCCTTCTTAGTCTCCTGACAGACATTCTTTCCTCTATCCTCCTTAGGTCTCTTAATCCTCCTCCTGGGTGATAATTATTCCTGGGATTTAATTACCTTGTGGACACAAGTGACCCTCAAATCCTTTTCCTCTGCTTATATGCAAAGATCTCCAAATCTTTTTTTTTTTAAGATTTTATTTTTAAGTAATCTCTATACCCAATGTGGGGCTTGAACCTACAATCCCAAGATCAAGAGTTGGATGCTCAACCAACTGAGCCAGCCAGACGCCCCTAAAGATCTTCAAATCTTTATCTCTGGCTTTGATTCATTTGTCAAGATTTGAATGTTTACAAAGCATTGAGAACTGAACAAGTCCAAAATTAAACTCATTTTACTCCCTCCCAACTTGCTTCTCCTTCAGAATTCTGTTTTCATAAAATGACTTCACCATTCACTCAGTTGTCCAAACTAGAAATCTGGGAGTTGTTCTCGATGTCTTGTTTCCCCTTACTCTCTGACCCTAATTAACCCCCAATGCCTGTTGAGTCTACCTACTACATGTCTACTGAGTCCTTCCACTTCTCTCCATCCCCACTGTCACCACCCTGGCCTTAACCAGCACAGGCAGACCCTGGACTCCTCTGTCAGTGTCTCTGATCTCATTTTTCCACATGTTTCACTCCAGTCTGACCCCACTCTGCAGTCAAAGTCTTTCTAAAATGACAATTGGTTCAGGTCACTTACATGCAATGCTCTAAGGCCTTCTCATTGCCTTAGGATGAAGATGCAAATCCTTAACCCCCTATACAAAGCCCTCCATGACCTGGCCCATGCTGGCCTTCACGTGATAAAAGCAACGATTAGCAAAAGTTTGAGAAAGGACCCAAGGACAGAAGCTATGACCACATTGTTCACTTAGTTTTCAGATATGGAAAGCTAGTCTTGAAACAGAGCAGGGACTGGACTCGGGTCCCCACAATACTGACCATGAAATCCAGCATTCCTTGATAGCTGAAACCCTATGCCTCTTGAGTAGCAGATCTCACGGGAATGCAGAAGCAGGATGCTGACCAAAGGAGAGACTCAACTACAAAGACTGGTGAAGACCAAACCAGACCAGTCTGTGCCAAGATGGACCCCAGCGCTGACCTTTCACTGACTTTTTACCTCATTATAATACTGAAAATCATGCCCAGGGGTGAGAGTTAACATGCTAATGAGACATAAGATGCATGAGGAAGCATGTTGCGTCTACTGCACCTGCATTCCCAACTTCCTGTCTCTCTCCTGCCCTTAAGTGCTTAGTCGTCACTCCTTTCCCACCTTAGTCTCTGTAAAAAAACTTTCCTGGGCCTTTGTTGATAAAACCAGCCTGAAACTTCCAGTTTGGCTTTCAGTAAATTTCTATCACTTAGAGAGCCAAAGGACCCTAGTAGGTAACAATCTCATGGTGAACAGTTTAATCAGGTCTAAACTTTCACCTGGATACTTTACTGCAACTTTTATATTAATAACAGTTTTATTATAAATCTTTTATCTATTCTGAAACCCTTCTAGGATTATATTGATGTGTCTTTTCTCTTGCAGTAAGTATCCAGAGAGGAATTTGAAATATCTATTTATTAGATGTTACATATAAATATTTGAATGTTTTTTTTTTAAGTTTTTATTTAAGTGATCTCTATACCCAACGTGGGGCTCAAACTCATGACCAAGATCAAGAGTCACATGCTGTACTGGATGAGCCAGCTAGGCACCCCCTATAGTCCTAAAATTCATTTTTTAAAAAGATTTTATTTATTTATTTGAGAGAGAGAGAATGAGAGAGAGCACATGAGAGGGGGGAGGGTCAGAGGGAGAAGCAGACTCCCTGCCGAGCAGGGAGCCCGATGCGGGACTTGGTCCAGGGACTCCAGGATCATGACCTGAGCTGAAGGCAGTCGCTTAACCAACTGAGCCACCCAGGCGCCCCTAAAATTCATTTTTTAAAAAGATTTATTTGAGAGAGAGAGCAGGGGGAAGAGGGAGAGGGAGAGTCTTAAGCCCACTCCTTGCTCGGTTTGGAGCCCTACACAGGGCTTGATCCCACTACCCTGAGATCATGACCTGAGCCAGAACCAAGAGTTGGAAGCTCAACCGAGTGTGCCACGCAGGCGCCCCTAGTCCTGAAATTCTTCTTCTTCTTTTTTTTTTAAGATTTTATTTATTTGACAGAGAGAGACACAGCAAGAGAGGAAACACAAGCAGGGGGAGTGGGAGAGGGAGAAGCAGGCTTCCCCCGAGCAGGGAGCCCTATGTGGGACTCGATTCCAGGACCCTGGGATCATGACCTGAGCCGAAGGCAGACGCTTAGCGAGTGAGCCACCCAGGCGCCCTAGTCCTGAAATTTTTTCTTTTTTTTTTTTAAGATTGGATTTATTCACTTGAGAAAGAGAGAGACAGAGAGAGAGCATGAGCAGGGGAGAGATGCAGAGGCAGAGGGAGAAGCAGACTCCCTGCTGAGCTGGAAGCCAGACGTGGGGCTCGATCCCAGGACCCTGGGATCATGACCTGAGCTGAAGGCAGATGCTTAACCATCTGAGCTACCCAGGCGCCCTGCTAGTCCTGAGACAGACTGGACATCATCTGTTTCCAGATCTAAATCTGCAGGTCGGGACTGAGATTGTCCCCACTTAGATAAGCACACCACCCTGGCCTAGTCACCTGCAGACAGAATCATGATTCACAAACATGGTGGCTTCTGTGGTAATTATGTGGATGGTGTGTGTGTGTGTGTGTGTGTGTTGGGGGGAAATATTGAAGAGAATGGTAATAAGTGGTTGTTTCTAGAAGGAAAGGAGCTCTGTACTTACAAAACAATAGTCTTCACAACAACATGGAATTTTGTTAAGATCAGAAAAAATTATGTTATTTTAAAGTCTCATAGTTTTCTGTAACTTCTTAGTAAATCAGCACTGACTTATCCCTTTCTCTTTCAAACAGCTAACCTCATTCTTTACTAGCTACCTCACAAATTCTTTCTATGAGTGATTAACCCATAAAAAGTAGAGATTATCTGCTTTGATCCTGTCATTTTATTTTATTTATTTTTTATTTTTTTATTTTTTTTAAAGATTTATTTATTTGACACAGAGAGAGAGAGAGGAATCACAAGCAGGCAGAGTGGCAGGGAGTGGCAGAGGGAGAAGCAAGCTTCCCGCGGAGCAGGGAGCCCGATGTGGGACTCGATCCCAGGACTCTGGGATCGTGACCTGAGCCGAAGGCAGACGCTTAACGACTGAGCCACCCAGGCGCCCCTTGATCCTGTCATTTTAGAGAGGAGGAACTCAAGCCTGGAGTGGTGACAGGACTTGATAAGCTCCCTCAGGGGGTTAGCAGAATGCCTCCTTCAGCACCTTTCTGGTCCAGTGCATTTCTTCTCCTCTGCCCAGATCAGCCATCCTCCATAAGCCCTCCCCACAGCTGAGCTTGTGCCCTAAGACTGTTCAGAACAAAGTCTGGGAAGGACAGCAAGCCTGACAGTCCTGTGGTAATGTTCCTCTATTTAGCTGCATGTCCTTGCCCCTAACACAGACTGGGAAACCTTGAGTCTTTTCCTGCATAATTAATCTAACTCCCTGACATTCCATGGAGCACGGGTAGGACAAAGAGCTTTCAAGGATACACTGCCAAGGCGGTAGGCACGTTCTGAGGGAGGGGAGCTTCAGGACTCTCAATGTTACAGATTGTTGATCTGGGAGTCTCAATACCAGAACACATCCAAACAGTAAGATTGCTGAAAAAGGCTTCCCCGAGCCCACCTCCATTAGTATTCATCTGTTTTTAAAGCACACCATTGTATTAGTGGAAGAATGCAGGGCGTGCTTAGAGTATGAACTCTCAGGTCCGGGTTGACTGATTGGTCATATCACATGGCCTAATCCATCTTATAAGGGCAGGATGGTAAGAACAGTAATGGGTGGGAAGAATAAAGTGCCCCAGAGTGACAGGCAACTGCTAAAATGGCTCCCAGCAGTCATGTCTTTATTCATCTCTCCTTGAGTACGGCTGGACCTAGGGACTTCTAACAAATAGGGTATGGCAAAAGTGACTAGGTTACAAAAGACTTGACTTTCATCTCTCTCTCTCTCTCTCTCTCTCTCATGTTTGGAGCCCTTTGTTTGAGGGAAGCAAGGTGCCATTTTGTGAGCTAATGGAGAGGTCCACATGGCAAGAAATGGATGTCTCTGGCCAGCAGCCATAAGGACCTAAGGTCAGCCAATAACCATGAGTGAGTTTGGGAACAGATCTGCCCCCAGTTGAACATTGATTGACTACGGTCTCACCAGAAACCCTGATTGCAGTCTTGTAAGAGACCCTGAGCCAGAGACCCCAGCGAAGCCATGCCCAGATTCCAGGCCCACAGGAACTGTGAGATGAGAACAATTGTTTTCTGTTCTAAGCTACTAAATTTGGGGGTAATTTGTTACAGAGCAATAGTTGGCTGATATACTCAGTGGGAAGCTACCTCGTGTTGAGAACTCATCAGACACTTCATGAAATGAAGGCTACTCACCGGTGAGCTGGAGACATTCTAGATGCACAAGCTGAAAGAGAAATTTAAAGGGGAAAGATCTTGTAAGAGCTGATACATCTTTTTAATAGAGCTGTTACTATAAAACTGGTGATAGGAATTTAGCCTTAGTCCTATTAGCAAATCACCAAGGATTTCCTAATAAAAAATGTCATATATTTTTATTTTTGCATGATACTTTTGAAAACAAGGCTCTATTTTTTTAAAGATTTATTTATTTATTTTAGACAGAGCGTGAGCGAAGGAGAGTGAGTTGGGGGAGGAGGGGCAGAGGGAGAGAATCTTCAAGCAGACTGCCCACGGAGCGCAGAGCCTGATGCAGGGCTCCATCCCAGGACCCATGAGATCATGACCTGAGCCTAAACCAAGAGTTGGATGCTCAACCCACTGCTCCACCCAGGTGTCCCCAGGCTCTTTTTTAAGGAAATGAGTGTGATATCTACTTCATAGGGATTTTATGAGGATGGCACAAATTAATAAATATAAAGCAATTAAAATAGTGTGTACCTTATAGTTAGTGCTGTATAAGTATTTGCATGTTAGGAGGAGGTCAGAAACTGTGTTGAGTGAACCAGTTTGCAGTACATGCCCCAGGAACACTGCACCATGATGTGAAAATTAGTGTAGCAAATGCTCCCCCTCCAAATCTGGCAGACTAGGACCCAACAGTTTACACAGGACATAAGCCATGCTTTGTCTGATTCAAACTGTTGGAGAAAATATGGTGGCTAGTATTTCAAACAGTTAATGGATATGTTTTTCTCCCTGTGCAATGCTTTTTATTCCTATACCATCATAAAGGCACGCACACATGCGCACACATCTTCCCCGACCTCTTTTTTTATGATTGATTTATTTTTTTTACAAAAGTTTATTCTTTTTTTTAAAAAAAAGATTTATTTATTTTAGAGAGGGAAAGAGAGCGAGTGAGCATTGGGGGAGGGGCAGAGGGAGAAAGAGAGAGAGAGAATCTCGAGCAAACTCCCCGCAGAGTGCAGGGCTCGATCTCATGGCCCTGAGATCATGACTTGAACTGAAACCAAGAGTGAGATGTTCAACTGACTGAGCTGCCCAGCGCCCCTACAACAGTTTATTCTTAAATGTACAACAGGATCTAAGACAGCACTTCATTCTAGTTATAGGCGGCAACAGATGCTGTGACGGGGAATCCAGATGTTTAAACAGGAATAGAATTAAGGATCACCATGACCTCAGACACAAGGAACAGCTTACTTTTTGCCAGATTTCCTAATCCCACCTATAAGCAGGTGGGATTTGCTTTTAGCTCCTCGAGTTTCTTCTGCTTCTCTTTCTGTTTCTGCTCGAACGCCTCATCTTCCTCGTCAGTCTCCTTGGCCTGCTTCATGCCATCTTTGTGGCCGGACATGGCACCAGCTGCCCCTTCCCCAGACCCTCCTCCCCAACCTCTCTTGACGAAAGATCCTTTGGTTAGGAAGAAGAGTCTGTGGAGGGCAAGGAATGGCATGTAGCACCCTGCTCCCTATCCCTCCCCCTCCCCCTTGAGTTCCCTGAATGTGTGCAGAGGAATGTTAGAGGGAACACAATCCACAACATTGATTTAGGGAATCGGTAGAGGAGACCTGTGTCTCTCTCCCATTTGTAGCCCTGGGAAGAGGCACGTTTCAAAGAACTCTCCAAGTACCATCAAGGGGGTGGTAGAGTAGATGGTTGGGTGGGCCATGTGGGAAGAGAGGCCTGAGGTAGCCCAGGGTGGCAGGGAAGAAGAGCAAGATATTTTTCATGCTGCTATGGACTGAATGGTTGCCCAGATTCATATGTGAAATCCTAATCCCCAGTGTGATGGTAGGAGGAGGTAGGGATCTTTGGGAGGTGATTAGGTCATAAGGGTGGAGCACTCATGTGTGAGATTAGTGCCCTTATAAAACAGACCCCAGAGAAATCCCTTGCCCCACCCACCACGTGAGGACACTGGAGGAAGACTGAACCAGGAACCAGGAAGCAGGCTCTCACCAGACACCGAACCTGCTGGTGACTTAATCTTGGACTTCCCAGCCTCCAGATCTGTGAGAAATGAATTTCTGTTGTTTATAAATTTCTCTGTTATAATAGTGTGAACAGACTAAGACACATACCATCAAGAATGATTTGAAGAGCTAAGAAAGAGGGTCAAGGGATCCAAGGGATCTTGTAAGCAGGAAGGAGAGCACACAGCTGCAAAGGTAGAGTAGAGGGTAGAGCCACCTCCTATCCCATGGCCACCTCTCGATAGACTTTAAGATTATCTTCCCCCAGAGCCTGGATACAACCCTGGGAAGAAGTGGGAAACCCCCAAATCAACTGAGAAAATCCTGAATTGACAGGTCAGCCCAAATTAAGATTAAGTTTTCAGACGAAGACAGAATGAAGGCTTTCGATAGAGATTAAGTCCAATTATAGACATGTTTATGTTTTTGCATACCTAAGTTTGTATCCTGTATAATAAACTGGCTGGCTTTACTTAGTCATACAAGTTGAAATATGTTTTTGAAAAAAACATAAAATTACACCATGAAATTTTCATTACAGAAGAGGTTAAATATTTCAGATTAGCATCTTTTCACTGGGCCATGCCTGTTTGCATCACACATGGATTTGGTTCAGGGCTGGGTCAGTGGAGATTTCCCTGAAATATCATCAACATTTCTAAACACACATTTCCACCCAGTAACTGATCTCATCTACTGCAACAATCTCTCTTGAACTAGCACTGCATTAATGAGATAAAACAAAAAGTATAAGTCGAAAGTGTAGCTGCTCCTTGGAAGGCAAAATCAAGTATTTGTATGCTAATAAAAATGAATTCTTGGGGTACTCGGCTGGCTCAGTCAGTGGAGCATGTGATTCTTGATCTCGGGGTTGTGAGTTCAAGCCCCACACTGGGCATAGAGCTTACTTTTAAAAAAATTCTTCAGGGGTGCTTTGGTGGCTCAGTTGTTAAGCGTCTGCCTTTGGCTCAGCTCAGGTCATGATCCCGGGATCCTGGGATCCAGCCCCGCATTGGGCTCCCTGCTCGGTGGGAGGCCTGCTTCTCCCTCTCCCACTCCCCATGCTTGTGTTCCCTCTCTATGTCAAATAAATTAAAAAAAAAAATCTCCAAAAAAATTAATTCTTCAAATTTTACTTAGGACACTAGATATTTCATTGTTATAGTAGCAGAATTATTTTACATACTTGAATCAAGGAAAATTTTTATTTTTGCCTTCACTTTCTACATCCCCTAAGATCTTAAAATACTAAAAAGCAGAGGAGCTCTATTGGAGACAGAGTATGTAGATTATTTTTAAGAGGCGGTAATTTGAGAGCTCAAAATAGCTCTTCATTCATCCAATTAACCAACACTGAATGCACCTGCTATGGTTAAGCACTAACCTCCCTGCTGGAGGTCTGGAATGACTAAAACATAGGCACATGAAGAACATTTTGGAGAAAGAAAAATGAGGAAGATTTCCCCTGCAGATAATAAGGCATATGATATAGTTGCCATATCAGAATACAAAATATCAGAAAAAATAAGAAATCAAAACAGAAGAGACAGGTAAATGAAAAAGAATAAAGTTTAAGAGGGGCACATGGGTAGCTCAGTTGGTTAAGTGACCGACTCTTGATTTCAGCTCAGGTCATGATCTCAGGGTTCGGAGATTGAGCCCCATGTTGGGCTCCTCGTTGGGTGGAGCCTGGTTAAGATTCTCCCTCTCCCTCTGCCCCTCCCCTCTCTCCTTCTCTAAAAATAAATTTTCAAAGTTTAAGAATGGATTCAAGTAGATATAAGAATTTAAAATATTATGACTTTGTTTTCAATTAGTAAACTGATTTTCAGTTAGAAATGGTTGCTCAACGGGTGCCTGAGTGGCTCAGTCAAGCATCTGCTTTGGGCTCAGGTCATGATCCCAGGGCTCCAGGATCAAGCCCCACATCAGGCTCCCTGCTCAGTGGGGAGCCTGGTTCTCCCTCTCCCTCATGCTCTCTCTCTCTCTATCTCTCTCTCTCTCAAATAAATAAAATCTTAAAAAAAAAAAAAAAGAAAGAAAGAAATGATTGTTCAAGGGGCACCTGGGTGGCTCAGTTGGTTAAGCACCAAACTCTTGATTTCAGCTTGGGTCATGATTTCAGGGTTGTAAGATTGAGCCTTGCATTGGGCTCCATGCTCAGTGAGGTGTCTGCTTGAGATTCTCTCTCTCTCTGCTGCTCCCCCATCTCAGGCTCTCTCTCTCAAAAAAAATGTTCGATAAATACAGTTGGAGCAACATCTAACCTTTTGCAAAAAATTAAATAAAATGGAGATTCTTACCTTATACCTATAGTCAATACAGTTAAGGATTGAGTGTAAGAAGTAAAACCATCAAAAAGCAAGAAAAAAATGTAGGTGAATATTTTTTGTATGTCACACGAAAGGCACAGCCTTAAAGACTGTTCAGCTGTAGTAGATAATGCTTGTTTTCCAGAGTGGTTATTACAGTTTCCACTTCTACGAGTAGTTTATAGAGTTCCAGTTGCTCCATATCCTTGCCAACAACCGATATTGTCAGTTTAAATTTTTTTATGCATTTTAGTAGTTATAAGTATCTCACTGTGGTCTCTTTTTTTAAAGAATTATTTATTTTAGGGGAGGAGGGGCAGGGGGAGGGAGAGAGAAAATCCTTAGGCAGACTCTATGCCAAGCATGGAGTCCAATGCGGGGCTCGATCCCATGACCCTGAGATCATGACCTGAACCAAAACCAAGAGTCGGATGCTCAACCAACTGCGCCACCCAGGGGGCCCTCTCACTGTGGTTTTAATTTGCATTTCCCTGATGACTAAAATGTTGGCTACATTTTCTTTACTTATAAATATGCATACATTTTTAATCCAGCAATCTTAATTCTAGGGCTTTATCCTGAAGAAATACACACACATACACACACACACACTTTGAAATTATACAATAATTGTATTCTGATGAAACATTTTTGGTATATTTATACTATAAAATATGGTTATCTAGTGATAAATACTATTAATATCTTGATGGTGGTTTATCTTTGGAGTAGAATGGTGGGTGATTTTTTTAACCTCTAAACAAAACTTTAATACATTTCTAATTGTGTCCTGATAGGAGATTTTTTAAATACGTTCTTAACTTTTAGACATTTTCTGAATTTTTCACAGCATATATTGTTTTTATTTTTGGAAGATACAGCAAAAAGTATTTCTATATTATTTTGTAACAACAGATATATTATTTTGTAACAACAGATAGAAATAAAAAATATAATCCCAAATAACCTAACAGAATACCCACAATTCAGTCATAAGCAATGTCATTGGAAGTCGTTTTTCATTTAAAATGCAAAAGATATACCTAGTGCCCAAATCTTTCTAAATATGATATCATCTTTTTTTTTTTTCAAGTAAGCTCTATGCCCAACATGGGGCTTGAACTCACAACCTGAGATCAAGAGTTGCATGTTGTGTTGACTGAGCCAGTCAGGTGCCCCCAGTTTCCTCTTTAAAAAGAATCAGGGCTCCTTGGAGAAATGCCTGAGAAGCACAAGATGAGCCAGGAACATGGGAACATTTTGCTATAACAGAAAGTATGGAAATGAAAAACCAACAAAAAAGAGATGGGAACATGTTAAAAGGATATAGAACTAGTTTCAAGGACAGCCCAGTGGCTACATCTGGGACAATTTTTGAGCTAAAGATAAACCAGGACAGTAAAGGATTATAACTCATTGAATAAAATAGGAATCCATCAATTCATGCTGATGATAGACAACCAAATAAATGGGGCTGAACAAGGGAGGGTCCTCCCTTACAGTGAAATATAGATTGGTAAGTGTGGAGGGAGTGGTACTGTTGAAAGATCACCGTTTTGCAACTGTCATAGTAAAGAATGGTTTGAGCAAGAAATAGCAATGATTGCTATATCTAGGGGGAAATGTTTGATGAGGAAGAGGATATTTACTCAATTCTAAACTGTGTCTCCATAAATTGCTCATTAGTTGCAAGGGAAAAATAGTAACTATACAGTGGAGAAACTGGATGACATCTGGATCCATTGACCAACATTAACCAACAGGCCTCTGAAACCAATAATACATTATATGTTGATTAATTGAATTTAAATTAAAAAATGGAAAAAATTTAAAAAAATTAACCAACAGGGTGCAGACTGACATGGTGTGCTTCCAGATCTGATACTCAGAGAAGAACAAAACATCACTTTTGTGCCCTTCTGGTAGGGGACCCATGACCTGAATCAAGTCGAGAGGAGACACCAGGCAAGTCCGACTGAAGAACATTCTACAAAACAACTGGCTTATTTAGACACATCAATGTCATGAAAGACACAGAAATACTAAAGAACCTTTCCAGATTAAAGAACATTAAAGAAACATGACAATTTAATGCATATGTGATCTTTGGTTAAAGCTGGTACTAGAGGGGGAAAATGCTATAAAGAATTTATTGGTATAGTTGACAAAATTGGAATATGGATCGCAGAGTAGAAAAAAGTATGTATCCAGGTTAGATTTCTTGATTTGAAACTGTGTTGCAGTTATGTAGGAAAATATACTTGTTCTTAAGAACTATACAATGAAGTATTAAGAGTATAACAAAGGCATGAGCTATATAAACTCAAATGGTTGAGAGCAAATAAATAATTACAGAGGGAGAAAAAGAAAACAAATGTGATGAAATCAGAAACAAATGATTATTCTGGATAAAGACAGAATGGGAATTCTCTGTAATTTTGGCAACTTTTTTAAAAAAAGATTTTATTTATTTATTTACCAGAGAGAGAGAGCACAAGCAGGGGAGCAAGGAGCCCAATGCGGGACTTGATCTCAGGACCCTGAGATCATGACCTGAGTGAAGGCAGATGCTTAACTGACTGAGCCACCCAGGCATCCCGCAATTTTTCTTTACATTTGAAATTATTAAAAAAAAGTTTAATAATAATAATGCACATGATCGTAGTCATGGGCTTGGTTTTGAATTATTTTATCCCAAACACACACACACACACTTAATTGAGATACATGGAAGTTATTTAGCTGGGGTAGGGGAGTAACAAGAGGGCTAATTTGGGAGTGTATGGGCATGTCCCTCCATTCTTGCTTAATGGGAGACAGGCAAGGGAGTAGACCATGGTAATGGGTCTCAGAAATGGAAGATGGTGGCTGAGGCTGGAGAGCTGAATATTGAGATTCCTGGGAGGTCAGTTTGCTGTCATACATGGCCCGTGGACATCGACATGAAGGTGGTCATAGTAAAATGGAACCTCCAGATTATAAGCAATGGAAGGTAGAAGGGGCACCAGTAGAAACCGCCCAGGAGAAGCTAGCTGCATGAGGGCTACGGGTTTCACAGGGCCGCAGCGAGGCTTGGACGTACATGGGTGGCTTTGCAAACAGCATTTCCTTTGTTGGTGCATTATTTAAAGAATTCAGTGGGCGATTTGCTGCATTTGCGGTAGCTGTAGGGGCTGAATATTACCTGAAAGAAAGATAAGGAGCATCACTGAAGATAATACCTAGAAGTATCTTAGAGGCTTCATAACTCTCCTAGAAAAATAAGATTTGTTCGCCGTAGAACAATAACAACAAAAACCCAACGAAATGGAAGATGGTGTAAACTTCTTGTTTATAGCACATTACCTTGTTAGTCTCATTTCCCTTCCTTCTGTTGAAACACAAAGCACGGTGGCCAGTCCCCATGCTGGTACTTGGGCTCCTTTGTTTAAGCCACTAAATCTCATCAGCCAAGGCACCAATATCGTCAGTCTCTTTTTTTCTCAATCTTAATTCCAAACCAAATTCCTGTTGGAAGTTTCGAATTTTAGTTCGTATTTCAATAACCCACATAGGCTTATTTTTCTATCGTGAACAAGCTAACAAAACGCCTATATTTTTGAAGCTAGACCATTTGAAAGCTGCCCGTCAATAAACAAGCCAACAGACCGCCATTGAAGAGGAAGCTTTCTCCTATGAACAAGGCGGGGATGCCTGTGGTAACAGGAATAGGACCGTCACAGCCCTCAGGAGTTACGGTTACAGGTGGAAACGCGTTTTAGAATGGTAGGAGATCTTTGGTTTTTTGTTTTGTTTTTCTTTTTGTTTTTTGTTTTTCTCCCCTGCAGAAAGCTTTTTTTTTTTCTTTCAAAGTTTTATTTAAATTCAAGTTAGTTCACATCCCCTGCAGAAAGCTTTATTGCTTCCATTTGGCCCACAGCATGGGAGAAGCTCCATGGGGGTTAAAAAGCTACCTGGTGGCAAGGCGCCTGGTTGGCTCAGTGGGCTAAGCATCTGCCTTCCGTTCAGATCATGATCTCAGGGTCCTGGGATCGAGCCCCAGGCTGAGCAGGGAGCCTGCTTCTCCCTCTGCCCCTCCCCCTGTGCTCACTCTCTCTCTCTCTCTCTCCAACAAATAACTAACTAACTAATTAAATAAATAAATAAATAAAGCTCCCTAATGGCTGCAGGGAGAGTCTCGGGCAGAAGCCTGACACCAGGGTGTTGGTACGGGGGCCACTCAAGAGCTGCCGGCTCCTCGTTGTACTTGGGGATGAGCCTTTCCAAGACACACTCTCCCCACCCAGCCTGCGGAAGTGAGTCCGATTATTACCATGTTCTTGAGGATTGTCACCTCCTCATCTCAGAAGCCGTTCTCCAGGAGTCACAGAGATGAAGGTCTGCTTGGGCAGAATGCAGGGCCCACCTCAGGTTCTCCTCTGGAACAGAAGTGGCTTCCGTGGTGTCCCGGGTTTTACCCCACTCATCTTGGGATGGCTTCTGCAAGTCCTGGAAGAGGACGTAGCTGCTGCACTGGTTTTGCATCTTCAGGACATACTCAGCACCCTCACGCTTCTCGGCCAACGCGTGAGAGAAGTGGTGTGCTGCCTCCAGGCCACATCCTTGCGGTGGAAACGGAAGCCCAAAGAGAGGTAGGTGTAGGAGGCTCCCAGATGCATGTTGACCAGGAGGGTTGATGGCAGACCACACCTAGGTGGAATCATTCTGGTAAATCTGGAAGCTCATGGTTGACCAGCAGTAAGGAGCTAAGCTCAACCTACAGGGTTGGCTGGTCTGAAGGCAGAAGATGGCCAAGAAGATAGTTCTGAAAGTTGCAACTGGCAGAGAGGTTGGAGGGTGGCCGGAGGCTGGAAGAAAGGGGTATCCCTGGGTCTGTTCCATCCAAACACTGCTGAAGCAAGAGACAGGTCCACGGGCCCACTGCACACACTGCCAGTAGGTAATCTTTGACATAGGTGTAAGAAATCCTATGGCTTTGCTAATATGACAGGTGGAATACAATTCAACCACGTAAGGCCCATCCAAAAAGGACTTTTTATATTTATTTATTTATTTATTTATTGCCATAATTTTAAAACTTTATGTTACGGGAACTTTCAAATGTACACCAAAGTAGAGGGAATACTACAATGTATGGATTTATTATATTTAGCTTTGCCTTTGAAACCTTCCACTGGTCTGGCCTTTGTAAAAAGCAAACCTAACCTATTCATTTTCCTTCCCATCCCCCAACCCTTCTGGGGACAAATAAGTAAAAGTAAAACTTGTAGGACAGACCACAAGGTTGGCTCTAGCTATGATGTGGACTTGGCTAAATGATGTTTGGAGAAGACACTAAGGTTTTAAGGTCATGAGGCACCGGTTAGTACAGTTAGTATGTGAGGCAAATGCATCTGCCCAAGAAGAGGCCAATGGAATAAAGAACTTAATGATGCTTCGAAGCATGTATGTTGTTCATCCTCAGGTGGGTATCTGCAGTGCAAGAAGATGGCTAATTTTAGTTGAAACATTCTAGGTTTATGTTACAAGGCTTCCTTTCTTTTATTTTAAAAGCATGTATTTATAATCAAGTATTAACTTTGTCCCAAAACCCAAAAATAGTAGAGGTAACAAGAAAGGTAAACATATTTCAAGGCCATCTTTATTAAGAAACTTTTTAGGAGGGCCACCTGGGTGTGTCAGTCGGTTAAGCATCTGCCTTCGGCTCAGGTCATGATCCCAGGGTCCTGGGATCAAGCCCTGCATCAGGCTCCCTGCTCAGCCGGGAGTCTGCTTCTCCCTCTCCCTCTGCCTCTCCCCCTGGGTCGTATGTGCTCTCTCTCTCTCTCTCTCAAATAAATAAATAAAATCTTAAAAAAAAAAAAGAAAGAAACTTTTTGGGAGAATGGTTTAGGTACTCATGTCAAATTTTAGGTCTTAGTTAACCTCAGCTTAATTTTCCTGCCACTGGAGTCTTCTGTTTCCTCAGTGAATAGTCATTCTAGAGTGCCTTGGGAGAAGTCACTGAAGAAACAGTTCTGAAACGCACAGAAAAAAAGGGACATCAGAGAGTATGTGAGTTGTGTCAGGGGGAAATGGGGACATGAGCTTAAGACATGGAATCTATCTTACTGAAGTTGCACACAGATGTTTGTACAAGGGGGTTTATTGCACTGTTGGTATAGTGAACATTTAGGAATAAGTTAAATATCCATCATCACAGAACTGATCTAGTGAATTGTTTGCCCATACTGTGAAATACTCTGCAACTATTATAAAGCATGAGATAAGGTAAATGCACTGATATGGGGAGATTCCCAAGACATACTATAAAGAGGAAAAAGCAACTTGTGAAACAATGTGTACAGCATGACCCTTTTATATTAAAAATCTGTATAATGTTATATATATGTGTTACATGTAAATGCATAGAATGGGGACAAGAAGGATGGCCACCAAACCACAGTCCTGGCTAATTTAGAGGAGGGATGTAAAAATGGGGATGAGAATGCAAGGTGACTTTTATATTTTTGCTCACTAGAATTGATTCCTGTTTCGATCTTTTATCATAACGTGTTCATGTTACTTGTGTAATTTCCTTTTTTGTTAAAGATTTATTAATTTATTTGAGGGTGGGGGAGGTGCAGAGGGAGGAGAGAAAGAATCCTCAAGCAGACTTTCCACTGAGCAAGGAGCATGACAAGGGATTCAATTTCACAACCCTGAGATCACGAACTGAGCTGAAATCAAGTCAGATGTTCAACCAACTGAGCCATGCAGGCACCCCATCACTTGTGTAATTTTCAAAAGATCACTTGATGCATTCAATCTTTCCTGAAAACAAGAAGTACTAAATTCATAATGTATGTTGAACCCCTGGTGTGCATAACTCTTTGACATCTGACCTCATCCCCCCTTCAAGAGCTAAAAACAAGAGAGATTATTTCTGTGACAGTTCCTCAAATTCATGCTCAGATCACTTAACTGGCTTGACTGTTTTTTGGTCCTACCCTCATAATTAGAGGGTTCTCTCCCTGTCTCCCAAGGGCATATCTACTTTCTTCTCTTCTTGACTGCTCCATTGACTTGATTATTTTTCTTAGTCAGGCTCTCCTAACTCTAGTGTCCACTGTGGTTTAACTCCTCCTATTTGAAGTTTCCAGCCTGTAAAATGAGTGTAGGGTCAGCTTTCACTAAATTACTTATTTGGATGAAGGAAGCTGATGAAAGGTTCAGAGTTCTTTTGGCAGTTAACAATTCCTCTTGATTACTGGCTTGGTGGTTTATCGCAAGAAGAGGGAAGTCCTTTGAATCTAAAGATAAAATAGACTCTGCTCTAAAGGAGATTGAGCCAAGGAAACTCTTCTTAACCTGTGTCTCAGTTATCTATTTCTCATGAGTTGATGGCTCATCTCTGCTCCCCTTATCATCAGCTGGGACAACTCAACTGGAATGATGAAGGATTCACTTTCAAGAAGGCTCACTCACATGGCTGGCATATTGGTGCTCACTTAACTGGGAGCTCAGCCAGGGTTGTGGGCCAGAGGCCTCAGTTCCTTTCTAGGTGTGTCTCAGCACAGGATGCTTGGGTTTCCTCACAGTATGGCAGCCAGATTCCAAGAGCAGTCATCCCAAGAGAACAAAGCAGATGTGCATGATATTTCAATGACCTACCCTCAGAAGTTACATAAGGTAAATTCTACCGTACTCTATTGGTTGAGAGTCTCAAGTCTATTCATGTTCAAGAGAAGGGGGTATAGACTCTATCTCTTGATTGGGGCAGATATAGGCCATCCATTGGCCACACCTCGGTTTGAGAGATAGCAGAGTTGATACTGGATCTGAAGTAGAATACAAAAGCAGTGAGGCAAATGTGAAGCCTGAGAAACTGATCTTCCCAGATCTCCCTCAATCAGATCTTCTGTAGTTTGGTTGATGACTAATTTTCCAAAACCCACAACAACACTTAACTTCAGATGCAAGTGAAAAAAGAATAACAATTTTTTAAAAACCTAACCAATCATGCAACTCTTCAAAAAAAAAAAAAATTCAACCCAATTTCAATGTCAAATTTAGGATTATGTATTACTTACTTATATTTTGACTTATCTAAACTTATCTTTCATAAAGAAGGAGATAGAGAATTATATCCCACTATCTTATTTATTAAGTGCAAGGTAAAAGTTTCCTGGGATTTTGAATTAAAGTAGATATAGTCGTTATTAAGATTATGGTGAACATTTATAGAATGTTCAGTGTAGTGGCAGGTGGTGAGAGCGATGTTTGGACTGGCACTGGGGGCAAAGTAAGCAGAGGTGGTTGTAAGTGAACAAATGGACTAAATTTGTGGAATTGGGAAGGAAAAAGAAGAATCCACACCCTACAGAACAGGCAAATAGGCTAATCTGTAGAGATAAAGAATAGATTAGTGATCTCCTAGGGCTGGGAGTGAAGTTGGGGAGCAGAGGGGAATGACTGCTGGTGGGCAGGTGTTTTGCAGGGAAAAGAGTGATGAAAATGTTTTAAAATTGATTGTGGTGACCGTCGAACTTTATGGTATATGAATTATATTTCAATAGAGCTGATATTTTGAAAAAGTAAACCTAAAATTGAATATAAATAAAAATACATATATGTGTAGGTTTGAAAAAAAACAAATGCACCAACTGCATGTTCGCCACTGTGTCCCTGTTCTTTCTCCCAAATCATGCAACACCTTTTGTTAACTTCTTCTGTATCTTTCCGGGGCTTTAAAAATGCATATATAAGCAAATATGAATATATATTCTTTTGTCTTTTCTATACATAAGACAGCATATTGTATAAACTGTTCTGCTCTTTGTATTTTTTCTTTGTACAACATATATCAGAGATCTTTCTATATTAGCAGAGAATAGGGAGGTGATGAAATTCATGTTCACAGTACACAGTCTTCCATTGTGCGGATGGATGTTCTACTGTTTATTTAGCCAGTCTTCTACTGATGAACCTTTGGGTTACTTCTATGTTTGTTTTTTTTTTTTAAGATTTTATTTTAGAGAGAGTGAGAGCATTAGTTGGGGGATGAACAGAGGAGGAAGGAGACGGAGGGGGAAAGAATCTCAAGCAGACTCCACGTTGAGTGCGGAGCCCCATGCAGGGCTCGATCCCCGGACCACAAGATCATGGCCTAAGCCGAAACCAAGAGCCAGATGCCCAACTGACTGAGTCACCCAGGTGCCCCCTTTTGGGTTATTTTTATTTATTTTTATTTTTTTGTAAAGCTATTATTTATTTATTTGTCAGAGAGAGAGAGAGAGCACGAACACGGGGAGTGGCAGGCAGAGGGAGAAGCAGGCTCCCCACCGCGCCAAGCAGGAGCCCAATGCAGGACTCGATCCCAGGAACCTGGCAGACGCTTAACCGACTGAGCCACCCAGGGGTCCCAAAATGGGCAATTTTATATATAACAATGAGGGAGCTAGCTAATTTGCACTGAGCTAAGAAAAAGAGAAGGGTGTTAAATGCAACAAAAGCACAGAGGATTTTTACCTAAACCTGAAGTAAATTCTAAGATAGTTTTGGCCTAAAGCTTCCAGTCACAGTTAGAGACCCTTATTAAGTCAGGACCGGCCAACTGCTTAACATTTCCTTCCTCATATAGACTAATAATTAAGCATTTAACTTAAAAGTTTAGAAAATTTCCTGATGACCATGGTGGAAAGATATCAAACTTTATTTGGTAAAACCCAAAATCTTGCCTTTCTAGATTTCTAGGAAAAATGAGTAGGCTATTGGAAAAGTTTCAGAAATGTGAATTGTTTGATATCTTGAGAGCTCCTTAAACTATGTAATTCTAGAATTTGTGACAGATTGCTATGTAAGCAAAGAACTAGAATTATTTTTATAGCTTATCTAGTCTCTGTATTCCTTTCATGTTTACAGTACTTGTTTTCTCACTATAAACATCAATGAAAGTAAATAAAAATGTTTTGTTCTGTATTTGTTTAAAATTTTAAATCCTAGTCCAAATTTATTGGTTTAAAAAATATGAGTATGTTTTATTATCCTGAAAGTATGTTGGTTTTTCATCACCTCCCTATGAGCAAACCTTGTTCAAAACATTTTAACCTAAGAATTAAAAGTACATGTTATAAAAGTAAATTTTAAAAGATCCAAACCTTTTTTTCTCAATAATAAAGTATCTTGGGACATGTACCTAGCCAAACCTAATTCAAAAATCCCTAATTTTTGTTACTAACAGGTTTATTGAAATATAATTTACATACCATACAAGTCACCCTTTTAAGATACATAACTCAGTGTTTTTTAATATATTCACAGAGTTGTGCAACCACCACCACAACCAATTTTAGAACATTCTCATCACCCCAAAAGAAACTCTGGATCCATTAACAGTTGCTCCCCATTCCCCACCCCACCCCCACCCTCTCTAGCCCTAGGCAATCACTAATCTACTTACCTTCCCTATAGATTTGCTTATTCTGAGCATTTCCTATAAACAGAATTGTGCAAAATGTGGTCTTTTGTGACTGGCTTCTTCTACTTAGCATGTTTTTAGGGTCTTCGTTTATCAGTACCTCATTCCTTTTTTTTTTTTTTACCTAGTAATATTTCATAGCATGAATACCCCACATTTTATTCATCCATTCACCAGTTGCTGGGTATTTGAGCTGTTTCTACTTTTTCATTACTATGAATAATGCTGCTATGAATATTCATGTGTAAGTTTTTGTGTAAACATATATTTTTATCTAGCTTGGGTATATAAGTCTATGTGGAATTGCTGGATCGTTTGGTAACACTGCTTAAAGCCAAACTGTTTTCTGCGGTAGTGCGCTATTTTACACTCCCAAGTACTGTGTGAGGGCTCCAATTTCTCCACATTGTCAATAGCACTTGTTGATATCTTTTTTATTACAGCCATTCTAGGGGGTGTGAAATGGTGTCTCCTGGTTTTCACTTGCTTTTCCTTGATGATGTGCAGCATCTTTTCATGTGCTTATTAACTATTTCTTTATCTTCTTTGGAAAAATGTCTATTCATATATTTTACCTATTTTTAAATTGAGTTATTTGTGTTTTTATTATTGAGTTGTCAGTTATTTATATATTCTGGATATAAGTCCTTCATTAGATATATGAATTATAAAAATTTTCTCCTATTATATGAATTGGCTTTTTTTTTTAAGATTTTATTTTATTTATTGGAGAGAGAGAGCACGAACGTGAGGAGGGGTGAGGGAGAGAGAGAAGCTGACTCCCCACTGAGCAGGGAGCCCGATGCAGGGCTCGATCCCAGGACCCTGGGATCATGACCTGAGCCAAATGCAGATGCTTAACCGACTGAGCCACCCAGGCGCACCCGCCTTTGTTTTCTTCTAAACATCTTATATTTTTTAGCTCTTACCTTTAGATCTTTGATCCATTCTGAGTTAATTTTTGTATATGATATAAGGTAAGGGTTCATCTTCATTTCATTTTAAATGATTTTATTTATTTATTTGAGAGAGAGAAAGAGAGAGCATGTACACATAAGTGGGGGGAGGGGCAGAGGGAGAGAGAATCTTAAGCAGACTCCGTGCTGAGTCCCATGACCTGGAAATCATGCCCCTAGCCAAAACCAAGAGTCTGGTGCTTAACCAACTGAGCCACCCAGGCATCCCTTCTTTTTTTTAATTTTTAATTTTTATTATTATTTTTTTAGTGTGAATACACAGTTGTCCCTGTACCATTTGTTGAAATGACTATTCTTTCCCCATTGATGTCTTGGCACTCTTATTGAAAATCGGTTGACCATAAACCTGAGGGTATATTTCCAGTATCATTTTTTTTTTTAATTTTAAAGTCTATTTTGTCTGATATTAGTATAGCCACTCTAGCTTTTTTATGGTTCTGTTTGCATGATTGATGTATTTTATCATCTTTTCTTTTTTTTTAAAGTAGGCTCTATGGTCAGTGTGGGGCTTGAACTCACGACCTCAGGATCAAGAGTCACATGCTCCACTGACTGACCCAGCCAGGTGCCTCCATCTTTTATTTTCAACCTATTTGCATCTACGGCATAACAAATTACCACTAGTTCAGTGGCTTAAAACAACACACGCTTATAATCTTACAGTTTCCATTGGTCAGGAGTTTGGCATAGCTTCATTGGATCCTCTGCTCAGCGTCTCACAAGTTTGTAATCAAAGTGTCAGCTGGGCTACATTCTTATCTGGACTTTGGGTCCTCTTTCAAGCTCATTTATGTTGGCATAATTCAGTTGCTGTGTTTCTAAACTGAGACCATCAGCTCTTAGAAGCTACCTTTCTCCATAGGCATTTTACAACATAGCTGTTTTCTCCTTCAAGAGCGTGTCTTTAGTTTTTTTTTTAAAGATTTTATTTATTTATTTGACAGAGAGAGAGATAGCTCGAGCAGGAGCACAAGCAGGGGGGAGCGGGACAGGGAGAAGCTGGCTCCCGCTGAGCAGGAAGCCCCATGCAGGGCTCTATCCCAGGACTCTGGGATCATGACCTGAGCCGAAGGCAGACGTTTAACTGACTGAGCCACCCAGGCGCCCCCAAGAGAGTGTCTTGAGAGCCATCAAGAGCACCGAGAAATGTATAGAATTGTTGAATCATTATAGTGTACACCTGAAACTAATATAGTACTGTATGTTAATTATACTTCAATAAAAAAAGAAGAAAGGGAAGCCACTCCCTATGGAGAATCTAAAAAAAAAAACCGTGTCTCAGCTGACTCAAGTCTCTCTCATTAGGGAAGGGTTGGATCTGCTTTCAAGGGACCACCTGATTATGCCAGGCACACCCAGGGTTATCTCTCTTTTGATTAACTCAAAGTGAATTAATTAGGGACCTTAACTACATCTGCAACACCCTCTCCCCTTTTGCCATTTTCTAGTAGTTAGAAGCAAGTCACGACTTCTGCCCACACTCAAGGAGAGGGAGTCTCACAACAGTGTAGATACCAGGGCGGCAAGAATCGCCAAGGGCCATGTTAGGATTAGGTCTCTGACAGATGGCTCACAGGTAGAAGTGCAACTTCTCTATGTACATCCCTTTTATCATCTTGATTTTTGAAGTATGTGAGTTTATTACTTATTCAAAAATACAATAAAATTTTAAATCTTTGAAACTATGCATTGGAGTTTCATGTCTTTTATGACAAAGACCACTCTGTAGTTTGTTTTTGTCCTAAATTCATCGAGTCACTGTGAGATCCTGATAAGACCATGGACTCTGGTATCAGGCTGTGGAACTTTAAGTAAGATATTTAATCTCTGTGCGTCTCGATTTCCTTTTCTGTAAAATGGGGCTCTGATAGCCCATAATCAGCATGTTGTGAGAACTAAGTGAGCTACTGGATAACACGACATCTGAGTGGCACGCAACAGTGCTCGCTTCAGCAGCACATATGCTTAGTGGCAAAAGAGAGGAAGCCTTTATTTCAACAACCGTGGCGTGGTTAGAATGGCTCTGCCCATCTCAGCTGGGCTTGGCTGGGCTGGACCCCAAGCTGTGTGTTCGCTTTTGTGTGCCTCATCCTCATTCTTCTGGGACTAGCGGACTACCCAGAGGAAGTGTTTTCATGGCCATGAAAGCAGCCCTTCACATGGCAGCAGCCTGGAGCATAAAAGGAAAAGCACAACTGCGGAAGACTATCTCACGCCGCTGTTTGCATCCTCCCGGCCAACATCCTAGTTACCAGAGATAGTCACATGGCCAACCCCACGGCTGAGACTTCGGTCAAGCCCAATGGCAAGGGGTAATGAAGTATCCTCCACACACTGCAAGGCGATAGCAAGGATGTGGATGTGTAACTACAGGGGAGTGACAAATTGTGACCTACACAGTTTGGTCTAAAATTAATGTGCAAAAGGGGTGCTTGGGTGGCTCCGTCTGCTGAGCCTCCGGCTCTTGGTTTCGGCTCAGGTCATGATCTCATGGGTCTTGAGATCTAGCTGGTTGGGCTCAGTGCTTAGCAGGGAGAATTCTTTTTTTAAAGATATTATTTATTTATTTATTTGACAGAGAGATAGAGAGCACAAGTAGGCAGAGTGGCAGGCAGAGGGAAAGGGAGAAGCAGGCTCTCCGCTGAGCAGGGAGCCCGATGCAGGGCTCGATCCCAGGACCCTGGGGTCATGACCTGAGCCGAAGGCAGATGCTTAACCAACTGAGCCACCCAGGCGCCCCAGCAGGGAGAATTCTTGAGGATTCTCTCTCTCTGCTCTTTCTCCCACTCTCACACATGCGTGCGTACTCTCTAAATAAATTAATCTTAAAAAAAATAACTAAAATTAATGTGAAAGACATTTAGAGCCATCTCTGGAATATGATAAATGCTCACTAAATCTTTGCAATCATAGTGCCAAATTTTTAAAAAAGAAATAATATTGTTGAGTGCCTCTAAAAGGTTTGCTAGTTATATCAATAATATTGCTGTTCTTCAGAGCAAAGCTGGGGTAAGAATGTAAAATGGAATAGCCACTCTGGAAAACATTTTGGCAGTTTCTTAAAAAGCTAAACACACATTCACCATAAGGCCCCAATTGCACTCCTGGGTATTTATCCCGGAGAGATGAAAACCATGTGCACACAAATACATGTACACAAATGTTCATAGCAGCTTTATTTGTAATAGACACAATTTGGAAAGAACCCAAAGTCTTTTAATGGGTGAGTGGGTAAACAAACTGTGGAACATCCATACCATCAGCAATAAAAAAGAACAAACTATTGATACATAGAATAGATCTCAAGGGAATAATGCTGAGTGACAAAGGGCAATCTCAAAAGGCTACCTAGTGTATGAATCCATTTATACGGCATTCTCAAATGACAGAAATGATAGAAAGGACAGATGAGTGGTTGCCAGGGGTTAGAGATGGAGTGAGGGGAGGGGTGGGACTATAAGGGGGTAACATGAGGGATCTTTGTGGCGAGAGAACAATTTTCTATCTTGATTGGTGGTGGTTACACAAATCTACACATGTGGTAAAATTGCATAGATCTATACCACACACACACACACACACACAAGTACATATAAAACCTGTGAAATCTGAGTAATGTCTGTGGATTATACCAATATTCCTTTCCTGGTTTTGGTATTGTACTATTGTAATAGAAGATGTTACCATTGGGGAATACCAGGTTAAGTCTATATAAGACCTCTCTGTACTAATTTTACAACCTCTTGTCAATCAATAATTCTTTTTTTTTTTTTTTTTAGAGAGAGAGAGCATGCATGAGTGGTGGGTGCAGAGGGAGAGGGGGAGAGAATCCTACGCACACTCCACCCCAGTGAAGAGCCCAACGAGGGGCTTGATCTCATGACCCTGAGATCATGCATGACCTGAGCCAAAATCAAGAGTTGGATGCTTAACCGACTGAGCCACCCAGGTGCCCCAATCTATAATTATTTCAAAAAATTTTTTTTTACCAAATTTTGAATCATGTTAAGAAAGGCGTCTTTTCTCCAAGGTTATAAAAGAGTTCACTCATAGTTTCTTCTTGTGCTTTTACAGTTCCATTTTCTAGGTGTTTTGAAATTTTTATCAGATTAAAACAGAAAGCACCTGTACATCCAACTACCTATACAACATCTCTTCTTGGAAGTGTCATACACTTCTCAAAAACTGAACTGAAATATACTCAGATGCAAACCTGGTCAGGGCCCAGTGGTCCCTATCTCAGTGGGCTGTCCTATACATTCTTACACAAGCCAGAGATGGGGAGTCATCCTTGAAAACCTCTCTTCCTTGTGGCTCACCCACTCCATAGTCAATCTTCCACTGAGTTCATTAATTTTGCTTCCTAAGCATCTCTTGGAAACTTTCACTTCCTACTATCTCTTCTTCCATGGTCATAGTTAAGGTACTATCAGGTCCTGTTGAGATTACTACAAAACTAACTGGCTGCTGTATCAATCGTGACCATCTCTTTCGTGTATTGGGGGAGCTTTTCAAAATGCAAATCTGGTAATATTACATACCCACGCATTCCATTCTTTCCCCTACAAGGGAGGCATTTATTTATTTGTTTATTTGGGGGAGAGTGAGTGGGGAGGGGCAGAGGGAGAGAGAGAGAGAGACTCCCTGAGATCATGACCTGAGCTGAAATCAAGAGTCAGTCACTTAACCGATTGAGCCACCCAGACGCCCCACAAGGGAGGCATTTAAAAGCATCTTTGATGGCTTCTCATTGTGTTTGGTTGGAAAAAGATCAAAATCTTTAAATGGCCTTATGGCACTGCATGATTTGATCCTTGTCTGTCACTCTTGCTTTTGACAACACTCTCCCCCTTAGCCTAGCCAAAATGGTTTTCTATTTCATTCTCCATCATCCCATGATCTCTCCTTGCCAGAGGGCCTTTCCACATGCAATTTTTTCTCAGGAATGAGAGGTTTGGTTTAGTTAATTTCTGTTCATTCTTTGGCTTACTACTTCTGCAGAGTTGCTTTCCTTGAGTCCCAGATAAAATATAAGTTTCTCATATATTTGAGAATATATGCTCTCATAATACTATATTCCTTCTGTATTCAAATATATTCAAAGCAGTTCTCAATTTATACATTAATGTGTGATGATTTGCTTAATATCTGTGCCCTCCACTAAACAGCCTCATGAAAACTGAGTGGTGTCTCTTTTGTTTTTTTATAACATCCTCATTGCTTAGCACAGTGCCTGGAATACAGCAAATATATATACGTACAAATATTTAATGATTGAAGTAAGGACCGGAGTTCTAAGGCAAATATGTTTTTCATTAATGCAGGCTTGCAATTTACCAGATGTGGTGTGTTGGACAGATTACTTAATCTCTCTGAACTGCAGTTTCTTCACAAGTAAACGGGTGTTGTAATCTGGGATTCTGAGAAAGCAGAGCCTAAGACAAAGGCTTTTGTGCCACTATTTTGTTAGAGAGTGCAACTCCCAAGAACAGAAGCGAGGAAGAGGGGGAGGGTGGAGTGAAGGGCAGAGAGACATAGCAGGAATGTGTTGTTGAACTTGCTGCAGCTAAGGACCGCAGAGAAATTGTAGAAAGGATCTCAGTGACCCATTTGAGGAGAAAAAGGGGAACTTTACCCGCTTTAAGTGCTAACTCCCTTGTACTTCTAGGTTCCTCTGCTTGGGCATAAGTGTGCTGACGGGCTTTGCTGCATGAGGAGGTTGGGATTTATGTGGCGCAGGAGCAGCACCTTCTCTGCAGGATTCTGGTGGGGGCTACTGGAGAACATGCCTGCCACATACTCGGCAGTCAATTAACCGTCACTGTTATTAGGAATATATATTTTGGTTCCCAAAATACCATATTCTTCTTTCCTTCCTTCACTCTTTTTCTTTCTTTCCAAGTAAGGTGATTTTGAAGTCTAGCTTGTGGAAAATAAACAAGGGAAAAAAATGCTAGAAAACCTCTGAAAAAACAAACAATGAAGTTATGTAAAGTCTCAGTAATCTCAAGAGTGCGTATGAATAGACAGACCATGAGCATGCATTTTTGTGGACAAAATACATGTGGCTATTCATTATATCTATTATGGCATTGTTTGTAATAGCAAGGAATTGGAAACGACCTAAATGTCCATCTATAGGGGGTTGACTAAAGAAAAAAGTGTATTACAATAGAATACAATGCAGCCGAAACAAAGTATGAAGAAGCTGTTAAGTATTGATATAGAATGTTTTCCAACATTAAGTGAAAAAAATCAAGATACAAAACAATGTGTATTATGTGCTATTATTTGCATAAAAAAGGAAGGAAACCATTTTCATACTTGTTTGAATATACATAAAAAAAAATCTCTGGAAGGAAATCCAAGAAAATGTTAGTAAAAGTCAGTTATTTTACCAGCAAAAATGGGTTTATTTGGGAGCACCAGAGAAATGCAATAGTAGGTAGTGCAGTTAAGGCTCACTCTTGTAGCCTCCCCTGTCCAGCCTCCTGACCTCTACTTTAGTGAGGTTTCCTTGTATTGATTTTCTTTTTTTTACTTTATTTTTTTTTAAAGATTTTATTTATTTGACAGAGGGATAGAGCCAGAGAGCACAAGCAGAGGGAATGGCAGAGGGAGAGGGAGAAGCAGGCTTCCCACCGAGCAGGGAGCCCAACAAGGGGGCTCAATCCCAGGACCCTGGGATCATGACCTGAGCCGAAGGCAGATGCTTAACCATCTGAGCCACCCAGGCACCCCTCCCTGTATTGATTTTCATAACAATACTATTTTTTTAAGTTTATTTATGTATTTTTAGTAATCTCTACACCCAACTGTGGGGCTCCATCTCACAACCCCAAGATCAAGAGTTGCATGCTCTACTGACCAAGCCAGCTTCACACCCCCGATTTTCATAACAATACTATTAGTTGTCATCTATTTGTTCGTATAAGCACTAATACCTATCACTGCAGAACTGCATAAGATGCTAACTAAACGTAGTGTCTTAGGACAACCAATATTTATTATCGCACAGTTTTTGTAGCTCAGAAGTTCAGGACTGGCTCAGAGTCTTTCATGAGATTGCAATCAAATGTGAACTAAGGACTTGACTGGGGCTGGGAGATCCGCTTCCCAGAATGGCTCACTCCTATTGTTCTGTGCCTGGGGTCTCAGTTCCTCCCCAAGTGGACCTCTCCATAAAACTGCTTGAGTGTTTAAGATATGGCAGCCGGCCTCTCTCAGAGTGAATGATCTGAGAGATAGACGGAGGAGAGGGGTGGGGAGAGGGAGAACAAGAAAAGAAGCCGCAGACTTTTATGATCTAGTCTAAGTCACACGGAGTCACACCACACAGTCTACTCATTTGCAGAGAGTCAGAGTCAGGCCCACACTCAAGGGAAGGGGAGTAAGGCTTCCTCTTCTGAGAGGTGCATCAGAGAATTTGTTGAAGTATTTTTGAAACCACCAGGCGAGGAGAAGAGGGGAAAAACTGGGTGACCAGGGGCAGGGCTGGAAGGAAGATTTTCACTATATTAATTTTTTATTCCTTGAACTATATGGATTTGACTATACTAAACAAATAATTAAATTTCTTTTAAAAAGAAACATTTTAAGCTATTTGGGAAAGAATTGGTAGAGAAGTAAAAGAAGAAAAAAAGTTGAACAGGATGTTGAATGGGAGAAATCGGTTGAGGTGAAATGGACCTTTGCCCTGAAAGATAGGAAAAAGGGAGGGTCTACTTTGTGCTCCCCTTGCTCGCTCCTCCCCACCTCGGATTTAGCATTTTCACTTTCCAGGGTTTGGGGTGTGATGATGGTGTGCGGCCAGTAGTTTTGGATAATGGGTTTGTGGAGGAGGGAGGGAGAACTCTGTAGCGAGAATGTTCTGTGGGATAGTTTTACTGTGGGCGTTTATCATTTATTACAGCTCAAGTCCTGTTACAACAATATATTTCTCCTGTCTAAATCATACTGTAGCCACAGCCTGTCGTCATTGTTGATTTTAAGTTACACCGCATGGCATCCGATACCATTTCCCCACGTTTTGTCTGTAAGCTCCACCCTTCTGGCCCTCCAAACTCCCCCTCAGGTTTGACATCTATGGTATATCATAACTTGCGTAACTGTCAAGCACGCCAAGAGGATTTCACCTGGTAATAAAATTGGGGGAAATTTAATTTGTACAAAGACGTGGCAGGAAACCCAACGGGTTTATTGTCTCTATAAAAAGATCGTTGAGGTCAAGTGTACTGACGCGTACAGTCCTAACCGTACTCACTGCGCCTGGTCACTTTACAAGTCGGAGGCGAGGAAAGTTTTATAAACAAAACTATTCAATTTGTTGTAACCTCTAATACACGTAGTAAACACTAAAAGTCCACTTTCAGGCCATTTAAATGCAGTTATTCCCTCTGAAGGGTCAGGGCGCGTGGGCAGAGAGCGAACTCCCGCTCCATCAGCAGCGAGCAAAGCCCTTCCTGTGTCTCTAGGGGACCCCGGACTCCAAGCCGGGTCCCTGCCGCCCCGCCCGCCCCTTCCCCCCGCCCGCGGCCAGCTCCGAGCATGGTGGTGTCGGGGGTGGTAAGGGCATGGCTTGAGGCTGAGCGGGGTCCACCCTCGCAAGGCCACGGCTCCCCCATTCGTGGGGGGCCTCGCCAGTCTCTGGCTGCAGGCCCTCTTTTTCGAGGGGCCAAGGGGGAGGCGGACGAAGGGAGGACACGTCATGGGCCACCGGAGGGGGACCGCGGGCCCGGCGGCCAAGGGACGCCAAGTCGAGGGCGAGCGCCCGCGGATACCCCAGAGCCCGGGAAGGGGTCACAGTCAGCGGATCCCCGCCCTCGCCCCCGCCGCCGGGTCCCCGCCCGGGGCTTCCGGCGCCCTCCGGGCCCGCCCCGCCCCGAGCCGGCTGTGCCACATCCTCCGGTGACGTCAGCCAGCGCCGCCATATTGGGAAGGCGCAGCCGCCGTCGCCGCCGCCACCGCCACCGCCACCACCTCCTTCTCTACCTAGGAGCTCGGGCTGCCTCCGGGCTCGCGGCCGCAGGAGGGAAGAGCCCTTCTTCCGCCTCGCCGGCGCCCGGCCCGCCCGTTTCGCCCCGACCCGTCTCCCCATGACTGCTCCCGGCCCAGCTGCCGACAGACGTCGCCCCGGAGCCGGGATTTAACACGGAAGCCCGGGTCAGGGGCCGCGGGGGGAGGAGGAGGGAGACCCGGTAGGTCCCGCGTCCCTGTCGGCCCGGCGTCTCGGCGGGAGCCATGACCTCGCTGACCCAGCGCAGCTCGGGCCTGGTGCAGCGGCGCACCGAGGCCTCCCGCAACGCCGCGGACAAGGAGCGGGTGGCGGGCGGCGGCGGCGGCAGCAGCGAGGACGACGCGCAGAGCCGCCGCGACGAGCAGGACGACGACGACAAGGGCGACTCCAAGGAAACGAGGCTGACCCTGATGGAGGAGGTGCTCCTGCTGGGCCTCAAGGACCGAGAGGTGCGGGCGCGGCGGGCAGGGCGGGGGCGGCCGGAGTTTGGCGGCCGGCGCGGGACCCGGGCGCAGGCGGGAGCCCGGCCTCCGGCTCTGCGCGTCTGCCCTCCGAGTTCCTGAGCTGAGCGCCCAGCTGGCCCGGTGCTTCCAGATCCTCCCCGCACCGATTGCTTGGATTTTCCCTTCCTCCTTACACAGTCACTCCTTTGATTTTGACTCCCTGGCGGTCTGTATGTCCTCCTTTTTCCGCCTGTTTAACCCGTGTAGACCCCAGGGTACAATCCCACCTGGAGACTGCCCGTTAGAGTGAAACACCCGGAACCACCAGCGCCCCGAACTCTGGGTTTCGCAGGTTTTAGGACCTGGGAGGGCTCCACGGATCTGCTTTTTGGGAGATAAAAAAAAAAAAAAAAAAAAAAAAAAAGCCAAAACTTAAAGTGTACTGTTTGGAATTTTGAAAAATTTCGGTGAAATGGTAATGGAGGCAAAAGTTGTTTTACATCTGATAAAGTTAAAAGTCCAACAAAAATCTCATGTCACCTCCTGGAAAATGACTTCCTAGGTAACCTTCCTTTGGGTAAGAGATTATTTTTAGTATCACTTTTATATTTTATCGGTTCACTAGTCTCCAGAAAATCTTGCCATCTTATGGAAGGACTTTTTTGGGGGGTGCTAAAAATGTTGGGTTTGTGATTTGATGAAAGGCCTCACAGCCATAGGTAGGTTACAGTTGCTATAGATCTGTCTTCGTGTTGTGATTTCGAAAGATCATTTTCATCTTGGTATCTTTTGAGAATTTTCACACAGAAAAGTTGAAGAAAAATGCTAAAGCGGACATCTGTATGTTCTCCTCCTAGGTTCTGTCATTAACGTTTTCCTGTATTTGCTTCATCACATATCTTTATTTACAAAAATTGTTTTTAGAGATTTGCAGCCAGTCAGCCAGATGAATGGATGGATATTCTATAAATCACATATGGTGAGATAGTTCTAGAAGCTTGTTTTATCTCAGCATGAAATCTACAAACAGTACATTTTGAGAGTCAGATACAGAAAGTACAGAAATATCCAAGTTATGTTTTGATTTTTAATAAAGTTTTCCCAATTCACAGAGGTGGGCAAAAAATGTAATCTTTATAATACAATTTAGTCTTACTTCACCAAAACTTACTAGATATAGGTGAGTTTTATATGGACTGTGCCCTCCTAGTATTTAGTAATTAGTGAATTAAAATTTACTTTGATATAAATGTCTAGAATATTTGCAATATTTAGGTTTCCCATTTGCAGGTTTTAATAATGATCACTTGAAAAGAGGTCCCTCTGGGTGTGAAAGGGGCTCAGTGTGTTTATTAATTACTGAGTTATGATGGAAGCAGACTGTATGTGAAATTCCTTTTTGTTCTTTGGGAAAACAACCCCCAGATCTGCCTCAATTTATTATAGGGTTATGTTCTGATAAACCCATCATAAATTGAATATTTGAAGTTGAAAATGCATTTAATACCCCTAACCTACCAAACATCATAGCTTAGCTTAGCCTACCTTAAACGTGCTCAGAACGTTTACGTTAGTCTGCAGTTGGCAGAATCCTCTATCACAACGTTTATTTTATAATGAAGTGTTGAATAGTTCATGTAAATTTTTGAATGCTGTGTTGAGAGTGAAAAACAGAATGGCTCTAAGTCTATCATTGGTTATGCCTGTGGTCCTGTGGCTGTGCCTAGCAAATTGTATGCATATCACCAGCCCAGGAAAAGATCAAAATTGGAAGTATCACTCTTGTACAATCATAAAGTTGAAAAATTGTTAAGTTGGGGATGGTCTGTTGATGTAGAGTGTCCTAGAAATGTGATTTTAGGAAGTATTCAACTTGCCAAAGTTTTAGGCTTCACAATTTAGAATCTTGGTAATAAACATTTTTCTGTAAGTCTTTATCTTTTTCCTTTGGAACAAAAGTAACATTTTAGAAAATACAGAAAAAATGAAGAAAACAAGTCATCTGTATTCCTGTATGAATGTTTTGGTTTATAGTTTTTGATAGTTTTCTGTGTGGATACATCCTGTGCGTAAAACTAAAACTTAACAAAACCAAGAAACAAAAACCCCAACTAAAACCAAAATTAGCTTTTGGATTTGAGTCACTTCAAGTGAGAAATTATGGTGAAAAAGCCCCTTTTTTCCTCAAGTATATGTTACTGGAAAAGGTTAAGCTAGGGCATATTGACTTGCTCTGTTTCTGTGCTTGATTTTCATAAGATAAAGAATTTGGTGAAGCTTAATGGTACCTTTTTTTTTTAAGATTTTATTTATTCATTTGAGAGAGAGACCGAGATAGCGAGCATGAGCAGGGGGGTAGAGGCAGAGGGAAAGGGAGAAGCGGACTCCTCGCTGAGTCAGGAGCCCAGTGCGGGGCTCGATTCCCAGGACCCTGGAGATCATGACCTGAGCTGAAGGCAGACATTTAACCATTCTGAGCCACCCAGGTGCCCCGAAGCTTAACGGTACTTAAAAAATGTAGACAATTTAAATTTCTTTGGTGGCAAGGTAATTGAAACCATGTGTTGTGTTTATGTCAGGAGCCACTGTACTTTCCATATCGTGGCTAAGGTTCAGACACTAGCCAATTCTATTTTCTTGCTGATTTCAACAGTCACATAGAGAAATTTTCTATTTCCCCTTTTGCAGGCAGGGAGTTGAAGTGGAAGTGGGTGGGCTTGGGATTTGGCATTGATTTAGATTTAGGTTTTAGGGATTAACCTATATAACTTCTGTCCACATCTTTACAGAACTAATAACCAAACCTGTCACCTTCTCCATAAGTTTTGGGAGATTTCCCCCCCATGTCTTCAACTTGTATCACTCTTTTTAGGAGGTCAGGAATTACTCTTACTGAGAGCCTAGGCATTTATGCTTGTTAATATTAGATTTTAATTTATGTTTGATATTAACTTCCAAGCTTTAGGCACAATATATAGCTTAATAAATTCACTGCTTTAGCTTAGCATCCATCTTTGTTATCTTTGGGTACTCTTAGGATGTTAAAACCTAAATTTTAAGGTTAGGCAGGTCATTAATGATACATTGTATATGGGTGTGTGAGCTACTGTGTTTGAATCCAAACAATTGAGAAAAAGTGTAAAGAAATTGTAAAATGGTGAAAATTAGTTTTACCTGGACTTTTTTATTTATTTATTTTTATTTTATTTTATTTTATTTTTTAAAGATTTTATTTATTTGACAGAGAGAGACACAGCGAGAGAGGGAACACAAGCAGGGGGAGTGGGAGAGGGAGAAGCAGGCTTCCTGCCGAGTAGGGAGCCTGATGTGGGGCTTGAACCCAGGACCCTGGGATCACGACCTGAGCCGAAGGCAGACGTTTAACGACTGAGCCACCCAGGCGCCCTGGACTTTTTTTTTTAAAGATATTATTTACTCGGGGGCGGGGGGTGGGGTAGTGCACGCAAGAGGAGGACAAGCAGGAGGAGGGGCAGAAGCAGGGAGCCTGGGATCATGACCTGAGCCTAAGGCAGATGCTTAACCCACTGAGCCACCCAGACGCCCCTTACTTTGACTTTTAGAAAAAAACTGAGACATTATGGCTTTTGAAAAGTATTTTTTGTTCAATAATGTGTACAGGAAAGTGCATTTGGGGTGATGAATTTTCACAAACTGAACACAACTGTTAAACAGCACCTAGATCAAGAAACAGAGCATGACCACTTTCCAGAAGCCCCAGTTGCTGCCTTTCCAGTTACTGCCTAATACCTCAAGGGTAGCCACTAGGCTTACTTTAGAATTCAGCATAGAATAATTTTGTTCATTTTTGTACTTCCGTTTGCATCTTTTGCATTGTGACAGTCATCCGTATTATGTAGGTTGTCATTTGTTCATTTTCTTTGAATTATCCATCTTTAACACATTTATAATCTACAATATTTAAAAAATGACATTGATTTACATCCTGAATCTAGTGTCCCTCCTGTCCTCTCTTTACCGAACAGAAGGCTCAGCTTGCCAACAAGCAGATGGTTTGGCCTCAGATTACCTATTGGGAGTGACTCTAAAGTCATTGTGAGGAGTTTTTTTCTTCTTTTTTGAATTTAGGTACACATTTTACACTTTTTACCAATGATTTTCCTTTGTGGCTTTTATTAAAATATAGATGCTTAGACCCCTCTGGGGATTCTGGTGCTCAGTCTGGATGGAGCATCAATGACATAGATACTGAAATAAATCTTCAGAGGCCACAGCAAGGATGGCCGTTAGGTTTAAACTTGAATTCAACTTCCAAATTAGCAAGATTCCTGTAATCTTCCCCTGACTGTTTGAAGGGGGAGGGCAGCCGATGAGCCAGATATTTTCCTTTCCCTGACTGTTTGATTTTTCCATAGATGCCTCCAAGAGTCAATAGAGTTTTCAGAATGCCTCATGGAGGATTACCTCAAGTGGTGTCATATACTTTTTTTTTTTTGCATTTTATTTATTTCTTTATTTCTTCAGGACATCATTATTGTATTTATTAACAATTTTATTTTTTTAAATATTTATTTATTTGACAGAGAGGGAGAGCACAAGCAGGGGAACAGGAGAGGGAGTAGCGGACTCCCTGCTGAGCAGGGAGCCTGATGAGGGCTCCATCACAGGACCCTGGGATCATGACCTGAGCAGGAGGCAGACTCTTAACTGACTGAGCCACCCAGGCACCCCTATTAAATTTTAATTGAAGTATATTTGACATATTAGTTTTAGGTATATAACAGTGATTTGACAATTATAAACATTTCAAAATGCTCACCTTGATAAGTTTAGTTACCATCTGTCAATGTACAAAGTTATTACCATATTATTGACTAATCCCTATGTTGTACTTTCTATCCCCTTGACTTATTTTATTTTAATTAATTTATTTAAGTAGGCTCCAGGAATCTTGCTAATTTGGAAGTTGAATTCAACTCCAGTGTAGAGCCCAACATGGGGCTTGAACTCATGACCCTGGGATCAAGACCTGAGCTGAGATCAAGAGTCTGACACTTAAGTGAACCACCCAGGTGCCCCTTGACTTACTTATTTTATAACTGGAAGTTTGTAACTCTTAGTCCCCTTCACCTATTTCGCTCATCCCCCCCCATCCTCTGCCCACTGGCAACCACCAATTTATTCTTTGTGTTTATGAGTGTTTCTATTTTTGTTGTTTATTTGGGTGTTAGATACTTTTAAATATTTTCATTGATGGCAGATCTTAGTGCTTTAATGTTGGATTTAATTATTTAAGTGGCCAGGTATAATTTAGAGTATGCCTGTGGAATAGTAGAAGTGGAAAGAGGTGTCATAGTCCTTTTCTGAGATGTATCTTTTGTTTTACATATATTCTTTAAGCCCCCTGCGCCTCAGAGTTGTTTTTTTTTTTAAAGATTTTATTTATTTATTTGTCAGAGAGAAAGAGAGAGAGAGCACAAGCAGGGGGAGCAGCAGGCAGAGGGAGAAGCAGGCTCCCTGCTGAGCAAGGAGCCCAATGTGGGACTCGATCCCAGGACCTTGGGATCATGACCTGAGGTGAAGGCAGACGCTTAACTGACTAAGCCACCCAGGCATCCCGAGCCTCAGAGTTTTTTAAAATGGAGCAATAATTCTCTCCCATGGTTCTGATTGGACTGTTGTGGACATTTATTGTTTTATTCTCCACCATGTTGTGTCCCCTCTCTCCTTACCCCTTCCTCACTTCCTTTTATAGGGGTTCCACCATTGTGTGTAGCCCTAGCTTGCTCTCTTGAAGCATTTACCCCTCTCCTTTTGTAGTGCAGTCACACCTAGGCTTTTCCAATCAGATTTTTTCTCCCAGGGCTTTGGATCTTGATAATGGAACGGGCTGTGGGGTTTTTGGAGACCTATTAAGTGGTGCCAGTGGGTGGATCAGAATGTTTTCTGACATGGTTCCTTGAGATCACTGTTCTCTGACATGATTCTTTGAGCTTCTTTCTCCCTAGCCCATTGGTGCTGTGTTTTCCATCCTGGTTTACCATGTACCTTTCCCCTAGTTTTCTGTTTATTGTTTTTGTTTTTTTGTTTGTTTTTAAGTAAGCTCTGCCCCCAGTGCGCGGCTCAAATTCACAACACCAAGATCAAGAGTTGCCTGCTTTACTGATTGAGCCAGGCAGGCACCCCTTCAGGCACCTTTCAATTTTGTAATCTGTAAGATCCTTGCATTGAAAGTCTTTTTTTTTTTTTTAAGATTTTATTTTATTTATTTGAGAGAGAGAGCACGAGCCAAGAGAGGGAGAAGCAGATTCCCCGCTGAGCAGGGAGCCCAGATTCGGGATTTGATCCCAGGGATTCGGGATTTGATCCCAGGACCCCTGGATCATGACCCAGGTGTAAGGCAGACACTCAACCGACTGAGCCACCCAGGCTCCCTAAAGTCTTTTTTAAAGGCCACCTGGCTGGCTTTTAGTCAGTGGAGTATGCGACTCTTGATCTTGGGGTTGTGAGCTCGAGTACCACATTGGGTGTGGAGATTACTTAAAAAAATAAAATGTTAAAAAAGTCCTTTTTAAAAGATAGCCACAGTCTATTACTAATGTTTCTAATGCTTGTAGACAAGAACCTTAATGTAATAATTTCATCCTGTGTCTTGAAGAATAAGTAGGTAGTTCAGCTGAATAATACACACTAATATAAAATAGTTAAGTAACTAAAATGATGGAACTGACTTTTGCGTGGCTTTTAAACTGGCTCCAAAGATTGATTACAGAGATGTTGCAGTTTTGGAATAAGGTTCTTAAGGTCACTATTTTGAAATACAGTACTTACCAAGATGTATAATTTTGTTTAAAAATCTTTCTTTGCATGCAGTGATACATACCATCTTTGAGTATTAAATTTGTTAACTAGAAATCCATTCTGCAGATATTCAGAATTTCAACATGTGCTAAGATTTTAGTAACTTAAAGTATAACAAAGGCTTCTGAGCTTTGGAATTTTGTGATTATTTTATTTTATTTTATTTTAAAGATTTTTATTTATTTGACAGAGAGAGACACACAGCGAGAGGGAACACAAGCAGGGGGAGTGGGAGAGAGAGAAGCAGGCTTCCTGCTGAGCAGGGAGCCCGATGAGGGGCTCGATCCCAGGACCCTGGATCATGACCTGAGCCGAAGGCAGACACTTAACGACTGAGCCACCCAGGCGCCCCTTGTGATTCCTTTATTAATACAAATAATATTCTCTTCATATTTTTTAAAGATTGAATTTTCATTTATTTTTTCAGGCATATTTAAGTGTAGGTACACAGTATAAGACACACAGGATCTCAAAAATTAGTTTTTGGAGTTCATTGAACCATTTGTACCTTTTTTTTTTTTTAAGGTTTTTATTTATTTGACAGAGAGAGAGCACAAGCAAGGGGAGTGGCAAGCAGAGGGAGAGGGAGAAGCAGACTCCCTGCTGAACAGGGAGCCTGCTGTGGAGCTCAATCCCAGGACCCTGGGATCATGACCTGAGCCCAAGGCAGCCACTTAACCAGCTGAGCTACCCAGGTGCCCCCCATTTGTACCTTTTAAACAAGATTTTATACTATTGAAATCATTTTCAGTGCTTTGGGGTTCTTTCATAGTTGGCCAACATATTCACTAATCTTCCAAGCCATCCTAATATTTGATAACTTATTAATAATTAATTATTAACTTATTAATTATAAATTAATAAATATTTGATATTAATTTTAAATCATCTGATGGTCCCTGTATAGATCATTTGATATATGATATCATACATGATATTTCAAAGTATTTGATATACTTTGGAATTACTATTTTTTACTTTGGAATTATTTTGATTGAAGTTTGACATATTTGATATTTAAAGAAATAAACTGTTACAGTGTCAGCTTATGTGTAAGTCTCAAAGACCTAAATCATGCTTTTTCTGTTATGTCATGGTACATTTTTGGCCCAACGCTCTTCTATATCCATGCAAACTTTTCCTACTTTCTGTCAGCGTAATTTTTCTGCTGTTAATCAGAGTAAATGATACCCTTCAAAGTTGCTAGTCTTTGTTTAGGTCATTCTATTTTCATGTGAATCTCCTTTTAAAGCAACACAAAGAGATTGTGCTTGTCCGGTGTTTCTTCCATTTAATAAGTATAATGACAAGTGCCAAAGGTGGGAGTCTGGTTTCATTTTGAAATTGATGTCTGTGGCTTTAGGTTTCTTTTTTTTGTTTTAAAGATTTTATTTATTTATTTGACAGAGAGACACACAGTGAGAGAGGGAACACAAGCAGGGGGAATGGAGGAGGGAGAAGCAGGCTTCCCGCCGAGCAGGGAGCCCGATGTGGGGCTCGATATGGGGCTCGATCCCAGGACCCTGGGACCATGACCTGGGCTCAAGGCAGACGCTTAAAGACTGAGCCACCCAGGCACCCTAGGTTGATTTAATCGAAGCTTGAAAGACTGCTGCTTGTTACAGTAGCATGTTCAGCATTATAATGTAATTTAGTAAATATTGAGGTTTTAATTTAGGTATTACAGGTATATATAGAAAGTAGTCGGCTTCTCTTTTTGTTTGGTAAGCCTCTGATCTGTAAAGAATACAATCATGATTAAAGTACATTATGTTACTGGAAAGAATGCTTCTGGTAGATACATTTGTAAGCTTAAAAACTTAAATTTTAAAAAGTTAACTTATTTTTAAACTTAATAAACTATTTGGTTTACATATTACATTAGTGGAAAAGTTCTTAAATTGGAGTTAACAGATGGGAGTTTAGAAACTGAGCACTCTGTAATTGTGTATTTTTCTGGAGGAAGAGGACATAGCTTTCATCATATACTCAAAAGCATTTAGTGAACCAGAAGGTTGAAAATTACTGAATAGGAACTGTTTGTTTTAGTTTAATTTTTTGGTTTTGCTTTGTTTTCTTTTTTAAAGATTTTATTTTTAAGTAATTTCTACACAGTGTGGGCCTTGAACTCACAACCCTGAGATCAAGAGTTGAATGCTCCACCCACTGAGCCAGCCAAGTGCCCTGCTTTGTTGTTGTTGTTGTTGTTGTTATTTTTTTAAAGATTTTATTTATTTATTTGACAGAGAGAGACACAGAGAGAGAAGGAACACGAGCAGGGGGAGTGGGAGAGGGAGAAGCAGGCTTCCTGCTGAGCAGGGAGCCCAATGCGGGGCTTGATCCCAGGACCCTGGGATCATGACCTGAGCTGAATGCAGATGCCTAACGACTGAGCCACCCAGGCGCCCCAGGATTTTTTTTTATTTTATTTAAACAAATTTTTACTTTATTTATTTTTTTACTAGAGGGAGTGGGGGAGGGACAGAGGGAGAGGGGGAGAGGGAATCCTAAGTAGGCTCCACTCCCAGCACAGAGTCCAGCGCAGGGCCCTATTTCATAACCCTGAGATCACCACCTGAGCCGAAACTTAAGAGTCAGGCACTCAACTCACTGAACCACCCTGGGGGCCCCTGTCTTTTTCTTCTTCCTGAAAACTTACTACAGAAGAATCCAGGTTTCAGGGTTGCAGTGAGTTGGATTTGAGTTTTTGAGATTTGAGGTAGGAAGCTGACATTTCTGTAGCCTGGTCATCTTGTTGAATGACATCACAAGCTGTGTAACTACTACATCTAAAATTCTAACAATGTTCATGCATTTATCAAAGATTACTGAGCCAGACCCTTGACTAGGTACAAACACTGGAAAGAAGATCTCTATCTTCAGGCCCATTTTATTTTAGTTTTGTGTGTCAAAACTCATAGTAAACTACAAAACTAAATTGTGTTGCTGTTCTAGAATTTTTTGGTAGTGAGTATCTTTCCTGGCATATACTACTACTCAATAGGTATTTATTAAGTAAATCATGTATTTTTGATGGGGGTATTGTGATCCTTAAGGGAGTGAAAGTTGGTTCTGGGGATAATACATAGGTCATATAAACAGACGGTGTATCCATCTTAATAAAATTTCATGGGGGAGAAAGTGGTTAGGGAAAAAAGTCTGAAAAAGCTCCTTTAGGGGCAATAATGGAGAAAAGTTGAGAAACACTGAAATGAATCAGTATTGAAAATACTAAATTTGTGCTCTTACCTGAGGTTTAGAAAATTCTGATAGGACTTTTTATTGTAAAAGA
Organism: Phoca vitulina; assembly: GCF_004348235.1. NCBI lineage: Eukaryota > Metazoa > Chordata > Mammalia > Carnivora > Phocidae > Phoca > Phoca vitulina. Next base: position 25,089,770 of record NW_022589720.1, on the reverse strand, counting down.
ATTTGGCTTCTAGTTCAGTAGTAGAGGAACAATTTTAGCATACAGTTGTAGGAGGTTGTGAGTGAAATTTTAAGATCAAAATTAATCTTGTCGGTTAATAATGTGTAGGTAAAGTTTTGTGTGTCATCCTTCTGTGCCCCCCCCCCCCCATATTCTGTAGGAGGGGCTGGAAACGAAAGGACTGCTTATAAATTCCTAATGGTTATTTTTACTCTGATTTCATTTTCTAGTTTCAGTTTCCCAAACACAGCTGTTAGATTTTTATGCTATATTAACAAAGTAAGCTCAAAATAACATTTAAGAATTATACTTTAAGAAAAAGAAGAATTGAACTTAAATTTCAATTTGTTCACTGAATTGAGCTTGTCCTTTAATTTTTGGATCTGTAGTACATAAAATGGAAGCAGGTTTAGTGTCCATATGTTCAGTTTAATCCAGTTATTGAACACGTTCTGTATGTCAGTCTTTTCTTGGTGGTGGAGTTTCAAAGAAAAATTTCTTACCCTCAAGGAGCAATCAGTCTATGTAGAAGACATATGTGCAAATGATTTCCATAAAATAGATTGTTGCCTTTAATGGAAGTACATGAGAAGTGCAGTATGGACATAGTGGGGATGCCTTAGATCAGCAGCCAAAGACTGCCGTGTTCTTGACTCCCTGCCTTGCCCTTGACTAGTTAGAAAAACTAGGATAAATGATTTGAATTCTTAGACCCTCAGTTTTCCCCTGGGCAAAATGGGCCTACATTTGTGGGCTGTCCCATAACCTCTAGATTATAGGGATCCAGTGAATTGGCATATGTCTAAGTGCTTTGAAAACTGTGAAGTACTGAGCAAATGCAAATGGGTAATTATCTAGCCTCCAGAAGTGACTTAAAATTTATAGTGGTATTTATAAGTATTTAATATTTTCCTATTTTTATTGTTTCTTGACCCTCTTGTACTTTATCTACTGGGCTTAGTAGAACATTCCTCTTCTAACCCCTGTGATCACCATTTCTTCCCCCCTTTCTATGGTCCTTCCGCCTGTTTTTGATGTTCCCCCACCCCTCCAAGGGGTTCTGGTACCTGCTAGCTGACTTCAAGGCCAGGATCTTCTCTTAGGATGGTAGGGCTGGGTTCTCTGGAGAAGGCATTGGCCCACAATCCTTTCTACAGTCCTTTCTTTTATATCTTATTTCATTGAAAAAGATTTTCCTATTTCCTTCCTGTATTTTAATTTATTTTTCATTTTTCCCTCACTGTAGGTTGTTTGGCTACCAAGGCCCCTTCCCTGAGGGGGTTGAGAGTGGGGAGATGTGGGAACAGCAATTTCCAAAGTTGCACTAAATTACAAAATTGTACTTTTGCACGACTTTTTGTTAATGAGTCTGGGAATAAAGTTACAAGAGAAGTCTTAGCCTTCACTAGTTTATAGTCTAGTCCCCTAGAGATAAGACATGTGGGAATTAAAGTAGAGCATAAAGTAGCACTATCCAAAGTGCCACTTGAGTAGGGGAGACAGTGCATTTTTTTTAATTCAGAGGAAGTAACGAATTAGGCTGAGGCTGTCCAGGAGAGTGTCAGGAGCAGAGGGGAGTTGAGCTGGGCATTATTACTACTTACAGAAGGATGGGCATTCCATTCTAGGAGAGGAGGGGGAGCTGGGGCTTACAACAGAATTCTATTTACAAAGTAGTTTGAAGCTGACTGGAAATTGGTTTTGGGATTACCTTTCATTTGATTGTCACAAATAATCTTTTAAGGAGGTATCTCAGCCAGGTGTCCCATGCATCTATGAAATTTTAAATTACAAAATTGTTTTAGGGTTGCTGGAGTGGTGGGGGTGGAAAGGATGGGGTGGCTGGGTGATAGACATTGGGGAGGGTATGTGCTCTGGTGAGCGCTGTGAATTGTGTAAGACTGTTGAATCACAGACCTGTACCTCTGAAACGAATAATACATTATATGTTAAAAAAAAAAGAAGATAGTAGGAAGGGAAAAATGAAGGTGGGAAATTGGAGGGGGAGACGAACCATGAGAGACTATGGACTCTGAGAAACAAACTGAGGGTTCTGGGGGTGGGGGGGGATGGGTTAGCCTGGTGATGGGTATTAAAGAGGGCATGTACTGAAAAAAAAAATTAGAAAATTGTTTTAACATACATTGGAGTGATTTTCATAAAATATTAGATGTGTTTAGAAATACTGCGTATAAGTTTGAACTTTATAAGTAATCTGTCTATCCATCATCCGTCTCTTGTTCTCAAATAGTTGAGGATCTTTTATGATTTGGGCAGAGTCCTGACTGCTGGGCTAGAAACATTAAAATGGTTTCATTCTACAGTCTCCATGGTCTTAATTGTGACTGATAGTCCTGAAAGAGTAAAAGGAAAGCTGTATATTCTTTTTTTTTTTTTTTTTTAAGATTTTATTTATTTATTTGAGAGAGAGAGAGAGACAGCGAGAGAGGAAACACAAGTAGGGGGAGTGGGAGAGGGAGAAGCAGGGAGCCCGATGCGGGGCTCGATCCCAGGACCCTGGGATCATGACCTGAGCCGAAGGCAGACGCTTAACGACTGAGCCACCCAGGAGCCCCGAAAGCTGTAGGTTCTTGATTTTTAATTTTTTTTATTGTGGCAAAATATATGTCACATAAAATTCACCATTTCAGCCATTTTAAAGTATAATTCAGAGGCATTAAGGACATTCAGATTGTTGTGATGCGCAGCCTTCATCACTAACCATCTGTAGAACTTTTTCATCATTCCAAACTATACCCATTAAACACTAGCTCTTCATTTCCTCCCTTCCCCTGGCCTCTGGCAACCATTACAGATGATCCCCAACTTAACAGTGGTCTGACTTAAAATTTTTTGACTTTATGATGGTGTGAAAGGGATATGCATTCAGTAAAAACTGTACTTTGAATTTCGATCTTTTCCCAGGCTAGCGATGTGGTCTATGAGACTCTCCCTTTATGCTGGGCAGGGGATAGTGAGCAGCAACTGCCCGTCAGCCCTGTGATCACGAGGGTAAACAGCTGATACACTTAGAACTATTCTGAACCCATACAACCATTCTGTTTTTTCACTTTCAGTAAGTTTTCAGTAAATTACATGAGATATTGAATACTTCATTTTTTTTTTTTTTATGGGCTTTGTGTTAGATGATTTTGCCCAATTTTAAGGCTAATTTTAAGTGTTCTGAGCATGTATAAGGTAGGCTGGGTAAACTATGATGTTCGGTAAATTAGGTGTATTAAATGTATTTTCAACTTACAATTATATTTTTAACTCAGTGGGGTTTATCATAAGTTGAGGAAGATTTGCATTCTACTCCTATATCTGAATTTGACTGTTCTGGGTACCATATACAAGTGGAATTACACGTTTCTCCTTTTGTGTCTGTTTTACTTAGCATAATATTTTCAAGGTTCATTCGTGTAGCCTGTATCAGAAATTTCATTCCCTTCTAAGGCTGAATAATATTCCATTATATGTATATACTGCATTTTGTTTATCCATTCATCTGTTGATGGACATTTTGGTTGTTTCTGTTTTTTAGGTATTGTGAATAAGTTTGCTTTGAACATTGTTGTACAAATTATCTGTTCGAGTCCCTGCTTTAATTCTTTTGGTTATGTACCTTAGAAGTGGGATTGCTAGAACATCTGGTAATTCCGTGTTTAATTTTTTGAGGAACTAGCATATTTTCCACAGTGGTTGGGCCATTTTACATTCCCAGCAGCAACGCACAAGGATTGCATTTTCTGCATGTCTTGGCCAACGTTTGTTTGTTTCGTTTCGTTTCTTTTCCTTTTCTTTCTTTCTCTCTTTCAGATGATAGCCATCGTAACAGGTGTTAAATGGTTTTGATTTGTATTTCTCTAATGATTGGTGATGTTGAACATCTTTTTATGTGCTTATTGGACATTTGTATGTCGTCTTCGGAGAGATACCTATTCAAGTCTTTGGCCTGTTTTTTATTTTTTGCTTTTATGTTTTAAAGATTTTATTTATTTGACAGAATAAGAGGGAGAGAGAGAGCGCACAAGCAGGGGAGCAGCAGAGGGAGAGGGAGAAGCAGACTTCTGCTGAGCAGGGAGCCCAACTCAGGGCCCGATTCCAGGACCCTGAGATCATGACTCGAGCCAAAGGCAGACAGAAGCCTAACCGACTGACCACCCAGGCACCCTCTTTTGCCTGTTTTTTAAATCAGTTTGTTTTGTTGTTGAGATTTAGAAGTTCTCTATATATTCTGCATATTAATCCCTTAGTAAATATATGATTTGCAGATATTTTCTCCTATTACGTGGGTTGCTTTTCACTGTGTTGGTAGTGTACTTTGATCCACAAAAGTTTTTAACTTTATTAAGTCTGCTTTATTTTTTTCTTTTGTTGCCTATGCTTTGATCATATTGAGTTAGTTTTTGTGTATGGTATAAAGTAAGGGTCTAACTTCATTCTTTTGCATATGGATGCCCAGTTCTGTCAGCAGCATTTAGTGACAAGATTGTCCTTTCTCCATTGAATGGTCTTGGCACACTTGTCAAAAATCATATGACCATACATGCAAGGATTTATTTCTGGGCTCTATTCTAGTCCATTGGTTTGTATGTCTTTGCAGTAGCACATTGTTTTGATTACTGTAGCTTTGTAATAAGTTTTGAATCAGGAAGTGTGAATCTTCCAACTTTGTTCAAGCTGTAAGTTTTTGAAAATGAAAATAGATAGTAAAAAACCCATCCATCTGCCTAAAAGGTTAGAGCCCTTGAAAAGAGCTCAGAAGTCTGACCCAGTGTCCTAAAGTCTATTGACTTGTCTTTGTTTAAGCTGTCTGCTGTTTTGTCCTGGGTTGGGAGTGTGTTTTAGGAAATTCAGAAGGGGGAAAAAAAAAGAAATTCAGAAGGAGAGATCCAGTAACCAATTATTTATACCTAACCTTATGTATTTATACCTTAATGCTTCAATAGGCAGTTGCAGATCTGGGTTTGATGTTCAGGAGAGGTGTTTGGACTGGAAATGGAAATTTGGAGCTGCATCTTTCCCTTAAGATTGTTCCTGTACTCCTTGTCTGAGCCCATTTGCCTACAGCCACACAGTTACTTAGGTCAGACTCCATAGTCTTCTCTTTCATTATCCACATCCAATAGGTAACTCAGTCTGTATTCTCTGAATTTGTCTTCTCTCCATTTTCAAGGCCACTGCCTTAGTTCTGGTCCTCACTTATTCTCCCCTGGATTGATTGTCCCCAGTGACTGTTTAAAATCTTCACCACTCCCTTAAAGTTTCTTGTTTTACTCCTTCCTTGCTCTGCGTCTGTGTATAAAGAGCGGCTTCCTTTACCTGTCTTCCCCCATCTACCTTTATCTACCACTCCTTCCTTTCTGTTACAGGGGAAGGGGCTTCTGCTTAAAGTTAAAGTATATTCTCCTTTGGGAATTGTGCCCCCCTCAGCTCTTAGGTCTCCTTTTCCTCCATTCATCCATCTCTTCCAGTGAATGCACATTACCATTTGTCATCATGGCTTTATTTTCCCCATACCTTTGTAGATGTGTTGTGATTATAAACTTTGTTATTAGAAACTTTACTTACCTTCAATAGAATTGCATTGAATTGAAGGTTTAGGGTTTGTGTTTTTATGTGGTTTCTTTCACTGTTTGATGTGTGAAGTGACTCTTCTCTGACCTCCAGATTTCTTAGATCACATTTTGGCTGATGCTTTTGCCTGGTCTGTGGAACAATAGCAGCCTTTTCCTATTCCTGTAGTGGAAAATGTGTTATCTTAGTAGCTGGTAAGAGAATTCCTTTAAAGGGAGGAGTTCCTCCTGTGGGCTGTTGTCCAATTTCAGTGAGGAAGGGAAAAGTGATCTCTCTGTCTTGTCACTGGTAGAGAGGGTAGGAATGCTGAGTGCTGTGGGGAGTGGGGTAAAGACCTGCAGTTGAGGGGTGTGCCCAGAGAAAAACGTTGGAAAGGGTAGAGAACACTTTTGAGTAGAATATTGAATGAGATGTGGCATGTCACTTGACAGGAAACTAGCATTCTAGACAGGATATATTATTGACAGGGTATATATGAAAATAACTATATGGAAAAGTAAGCTTTCTAAAAATGATGTTATTTTACACAGCTGAAAAAGAAAATCTGTTGTCTAATAATGAGAACGAAGTTATGAGGGGTAGTTTGTGTGGAATAGGGAAAACAAACAGTCATTAGTACCTTATGACCTTTAAACATAAGTTGGAAATGATATTGGAGGCAGTTGGAGGTTTTAAAGATAGCAATAATGCTGTAAATCGGATTTTTAGAAAGACAGTTCCTTTAAGTGAAGAAAGAATTGGTAGATAGAAAAGCAGGAGTCAGGAATGTTGGTTGTAGGCTTGTGGTTATTAGAATTTGTGAAATTTGGTGCCTGGGTCTTGGATACTGAGAGCACAGGCTTGATCAGAAAGATAATTTTTATAAAGGAATTAATAGGATTTAATTACCATTAAAGCTTAGAGGAAAGGTGGTGATTGGTTTGAGTTTAAAGAACTTTAAGGGCAGTAAGACTATCCTAATTATTTTCTTGTACAAGTCTGTGCTCCTTGTGAAAAAATATGTAGAAAATAAAATCCACAGTTCAGCTTTTATTCCTTTGACAAACGTTTAGGGAGTGTCTGCTATATGCTGGGCACTGTACTAGGGAAGACGGGTACATGGAGCAACACATAAATCTGCATGTATGTATAATTACACATTGTCATCGTTATTGTGAAGACAAATTAAGAGTATGCTATGAGAGAGTGGCTGTAGGGGGGAGGATACAGGGAAGAACTTTCAAGGAAATGATAATTTAGGCTGACAAAGAATGAACAGGAGCCACAGCTTAGTGAAGACAGATTAATTGAGTATGCTCCAAGGCCCTGAGGTGAGACAGCTTGGCTTGGTTTAAGGAACTGAAAAATGGTTCAGGCACGCGTGGGGTGATGGGGAGAAAGGCCTCAGATGATGATCACACGACACAGGGCTTTACAAGTCAGGTTAAGGATTTTGTATATTATCCTGAGTGCAGTTGGGAACATTGAAGGATTTTGGGGAGTGATATACCCAATCTTCATTAACAACACCAACAAAAGTTCTGGGTGGAAAATGGATTGAACAAAGGCAAGTGATGGAAGTTGGGTGGGAACATTTTGGATTATATTATTATTCTAGTCTTATTTTAAATGAATTTGCCCATATTATTTTTCAGTTAAAAACAATGAGATCTTATTTTAGTACTGTTTTGTAACCCCTTTTCTTGTAATAATATATAGTGACCACCTTCCCATGTTAGTACACATTTACTTAGTATGTACCCATGGAAAAAAATTCAGATGGCGCAGTGAGAAATATGGTGTCCCATTATTTTCAGTGACTGCATTATAGAATGTATTATTTGATATACCGTAATTAATGTATGTATGATGTGGACCTTCATTTATTTTTCTAATGGCCTGGAAATTGCAGTATTACTTTTAGGCTTTCATGTTTGTATTAGCAGGTTCTCCTATATAGGCTCTTCCTTCTGCTTACCTGGCAGCCAATTCTTACTCATCCTTTGATGCGTAGCTGAATCTCTTTTCATCTTGTTCTAATGCCCTAGGCTATGTTGCTTTTGCATCCCTTTTGCTTATTGTGTATCTAGCACCTACCACAATGCAAGAGAATTGGCTTATTTTTTAATTTTTAATTTTAATTTTTTTTTTTAAGATTTTATTTATTTGAGAGAGAGTGAGAGCAAGAGAGAACATGAGCAGGGAGGAGAGGGAGAAGCAGACTCCCTGCTGAGCAGGGAGCCCAGTGCAGGGCTCCATCCTAGGACCCTGAGATCATGACCTGAGCCGAAGGCAGACGCTTAACAACTGAGCCACCTAGGTGCCCTGAGAATTGGTTTAAACAGAAGTTTTCTCACAGTTCTGGAGGCAGGAAGTCTGAAGATAGGGTACCTACATGATTGGGTTCTGGTGAGATTCCTCTCTCAGTGTCCTCAGATGGCAGAGAGACACAGCAAAATCTCTCGTGTCTCTTCTGATGAGGGCCTCACACTCATGACTTTATCTAAACCTAATTATCTGTCAAAGGCCCCATCTCCAGATACCATCCCATGGGGGCTAGGGCTTCAAAATATGAATTTTGGGGGTATACAGTTCATAGCAGCATGTTTTTGGAATGAAGGAATGAATGGTTGCCATTTTATTCATATTAGTATTATATTCATTTTGAATTATAATTTTCTTTATTTCCATTCTCTGCCTTCTGTCTTATCTTAAAGGTAACCGTTTTGGTTATCTTTATCACCTCTGCTTAGTAATGTTTTGGCACTTAATAGATGTTTATTGAATTAATATTATATTTTCTTATTTCAAGAATTTAAAAATTATGGGGGCGCCTGGGTGGCTCAGTACGTTAAGTGACTGCCTTCGGCTCAGGTCATGATCCCGGGGTCCTGGGATCGAGTCCTGCATCGGGCTCTCTGCTCCGAGGGAAGCCTGCTTCTCCCTCTCCCACTCCCCCTGCACGTGTTCCCTCTCTCGCTGTCTCCCTCTCTCTCTGTCAATTAAATAAATAAATAAATAAAATATTTTTTAAAAAAAGAATTTAAAAATTATGTTTTACTTAATGCAACTTTGTATATCTGCCTCCCAGATGGGATTGATTTTCTACTAGAAAATCATGCACACACCAGCATCTAATAAACAAATGTGTTATGGTGACTTGGTAGAAAACTTAGCATGCTTTCATTACTATATATAGTTTTCAAAATGTCCTCAACTTAAAATACTGCCAGTGTGACGTAGCGGTGAAAGCACTGTAGTGTCACAGCGCTGTGGCTTTTGTTAGAGATGTCTGCCGATTCTGCAGTGTGAACGTGGGTGTATTTCTTCTCTAGACTTCAGACTTTTCTTTTTTTAAATTTTATTTTTAAGTAATCTCTACACCCAATGTGGGGCTTGAACCTATGACACTGAGATCAAGGGTCGCATGCTCCACCGACTAAGCCAGCCAGGTGCCCCTAAACTTCAGATCTTTCAGATGTAAAATGATAGTATTTTACTAGATTATTCTGAGATGAGATGATAATTTATGTATGTGAAAACAGCTTTGCAAAACTGAATTGTTTTTGTATTGTGTTTATTAGGTAAGCCCTTCAGTGCTTCCTAGAGAAGAATTAAGTCTGGTGTTATGGTTAGGTTTTGTTAATATGCTGTTAAATACATTTTTTAAAACTTCACTGGTCAAATGAATGTACATTTTGCCATGGATTTGTTAAAATATTCATTTGTATGAGAGGAAGTCAGTTTGTCCTAACACTTAGTTTTGTGTTTTCGGTATTGAAGTGATCAGTGGTAGGTGTGGAAAGAAAAATGAGTACAATAGTCCTCCCTTATCTGCAGGGTAATGTTCCAAGACCCCCAGTGGAGGCCTGAAACCTGGATAGAACCTAATCCTATATATATACTATGTTTTTTCCTGTACATGCATATTTATGATAAAGTTTAACTTATAAATTAAGCACAGTAAGAGATTAACAGCTAATAATAGAGCAATTATAACAGTATCCTGTAATAAAAGTTATGTGAATGTGGTCTTTCTCTTTCTCAAAATGTCTAATTGTACTGTACTCACTCCTCTTTTTGTGATGATTTGAGATGATAAAATGCCTACATGATGAGATGAAGTGAGGTAAATGAGTAGGGATGTTAAGATGTAGCATTAGACTACTATTGGCCTGACAGTAAAGTCAGATGGATTATCTGCTTCTGGGAGGTGGTTGAGCATGGGCAGCTGAAACTGTGGATGAAGGGGAGGGGAAGGACTACTCTAATATTTTCTTTCATTTTCATGGGGCTCAAGTGAAGCACACCTAGATTACCCATTAAACAAATAGGTCTTGGAAGGCAAGACAGAATAATAGAGCCAGGGCTTTGGAGCTAGAGAGACCAGTTTCAGTTCCTGCTTTGCCACTCAGTAACTGTGGCAGGTTCATTAATTCCCTTGAGCCTCAGTTTCATTATCTTGTGAAAATGGAACAATAATGCCTACTTTATAAGTCTTCTAAGGATTAATCATGGTGTACCATTAAATGCTTAGTCCAGTTTTAGGATACAGTAGGCACTTGATGTGTGACAGGCTATGACTATGTGCTTGAGGAAGAAGGATTTGGGGAGGATATGTTTGAAATGCTAATAGAAGTTACCCTTGAAGGAGTGGGTGAGGATGGAAGGGGAGGGAAGAGGAGGTAGGGACTTTAATTTTCTCTTGTATACTTCTATTTGAAAACAATTTTTATTTTTAAAAATTTTTATTTATTTACTTATTTAAAGATTTTACTTATTTGACAGAGTGCACAAGCAGGGGAAGCTGGAGAGGGAGAAGCAGGCTCCCCACTGAGCAGGGAGCCCAATGTGGGGCTCGATCCCAGGATGCTGGGATCATGACCTGAGCAGAAGATAGACACTTAACTGACTGAGCCACCCGGGCGCCCTGAAAACAATTTTAAACAAGTGAGAGTGAGCTGTCTCAAGAAGAGTGTATAAATAAGACAAGAGGCGCCTGGCTAGCTTAGTTGGTGGAGCATGCAGCTGTTGATCTTGGGGTTGTGAGTTCGAGCCCCATGTTGGATGTAGACATTACTTAAAAATCTTAAAAAAAAAAGTGTATATATAGGATGAGACAACTGAGCATTACACTCAAGGAATAAATGGGAGAAGAGTAACCTGTAAAAGTCTGAGCGGGAGCCGCTGAGGAACACAGCAGAGTGGAGTTATGGAAGCCGGGGGGTGGGGGGAGGAGGGAATGTCAACAGCATCAGATGTTGTGGGGCAGTTACTTAAGAGAAGGCTTGTTGGGAGTTGTATCAGATTGCATGGGTTTGGGAGTGAAAGGGAAGTGATGGAGAGTTATTTTTTGACTAAACAGTTGACCGTCGAACAGTGTGGAGGTTGGGGCACCAGCCCTTGCCCCATGCATTAGAAAATTCATGTATAGCTTTTGACTTCCACAGAACTTAACTACTAATAGCCTACTGTTGACTGGAAGCCTTACTGATAATGTAAAGTCTATTAACACAATTTTGTATATATATTATATACTATATGCTGTATTTTTACAATAAATTAGAGAAGAGGGGCACCTGGGTGGCTCTTCGGATAAGTGTCTGCCTTCGGCTCAGGTCATGCATGATCTCAGGGTCCTGGGATTGAGCCTGGCATTGGGCCCCGAGGGGAGTCTGCTGCTCCCTCTCCCTTTGCCTCTCTCCCTACTTCTGTGCTCATTTGCTCTCCCTCTCAAGCTCCCGCCTGCTTGTGCACTCTCTCTCTGTCAAATAAATAAAATCTTTAAAAAAAAGAGAAAAAATGTTATTAAAATCCTAAGGAAGAGGAAATACATTTGCAGTGCTGTACTATATTGAAAAAAATCGGCGGATAAGTGGACCTGTGTAGTTGAAACTCGTGTTGTTCAAGGGTCAACTGTAGTTTGATTTTTATTTATTTGAGCAAGTGAGCGCATGAGAGAGAGTGAGCACAAGAGAGTCAGCATGGGGAGGGGAGGGGCAGAGGAAGAGGGAGAAGCAGCCTCCCCGCTGAGCAGAGAGCCTGACTCAGGGCACCAGGGGATTGATCCTGGGACTCTGGGATCATGACCTGAGCTGAAGGCAGACACTTAACTGACTGAGCCACCCAGGCACTCGGGGTCAACTGTAGTTTAAAGGAGTTTGTGGTGAATGGGCAGGATGTAGGGCAGTACTGGCCCATGCCTGTCTTTTTCTCATAGTGGGCAAACCTGAGGATGTTTGAATGTCAATAGGAAGGTACTACTCTTAGGGAAGAGGTTTAAGATACTTTAGAAGGACAGGAATTGTGAGGAAAGGTACTTCTTTTTTTAAGATTTTATTTATTTATTTGAGAGAGAACACAGAGGGAGAGTGTGAGGGAGAAGCAGACTCCCTGCTGAACGGGGAACCCGATGTGGGGCTCGATCCTAGGACCCTGGGAGCATGACCTGAGCCGAAGGCAGATGCTTAACCAACGGAGCCACCCAGGTGCCCCGGTACTTCTTTTTTTTTTTTTTTTTTTAAGATTTTTATTTATTTATTTGAC